>NC_053433.1:112331152-113532997 GCF_007990345.1 Gossypium hirsutum | reverse complement strand
AAAAAAAAAAAAAATATATATTTTTACCTTTCCGGCCACCGATGCGTGCCGCGCCAGCGCCGGCGAGCCTCCGGTGGCCGTCCGGTGACCGGCCCCTGGCCGGATTCCCTCTCTTCTCTCTCTCTTCTCTCTTCCCTCTCTCTTCTTTTTTTCTTTCCCTCTCCCCAAATGATTTTTTTTGGTTATTTTAGGCCTTATATAGCCCTCCAAAACGACGTCGTTTTGGCCATGCCCGACCCATCCGACCCGACCCGTTAGAGGATCGCGTGTTTTCGTTTGAATGGGATATTTATGCGCGCAGTCCTCCGCTTTTCTGATGCTTCACAATTAGTTTTTTATGGTTTTCAATTTGGCCCTATAATTTCTCGCGCTTTTTGATTTAGTCCCCGCCATGTGCTGCGTTTTAATGGAAAGGAATAATTGTTGTTTCGGTCCCCCAACGTTTCACGCGCGTACATTAAGTCCCTTTCTTGTTTTCATTCAAATGGCCCACAACTTTGTTTTTAATTCAATTTTAGTCCTTTTTTGTTGATTTTTATATCTTTATTAAATATCCTTGTTATTTTATATTATTAGTATTATTAGTATTACCATTATTATATTATGTATTAGTATATATTTTATTAGTACGTGTATACCTATATATATTTTCATATTTAATATTTTATTCATTTATTTAATATTTATTATGTTATGTTGTTTCTTTATATTCCAATGTTATCATTATTATTATTCTTATTATTTTATTAGTTTATGCTTTGTTATATATTATATATTTATAATACGTATATATACTTGATATATTGTATATACCTCGGTAATATTATTACTAGTTTTCAATATACGCATATATTACCTAAATATTTTAGTATTATGTATATTCTTCATGTATTATATATATGTGTTCTTAATACTATACTTTATTTGTGTCATGTTTTTTTATGTTGTATTATTATATTTTAATATTATAATATATATTATATATAATATATCTTTATATATATTATCATTGTATATATTTTAATATTATTAGTTATATTTTTCTTTTACACTATTGTACACATATTTCTATATTATATTGTATATACTATTGTTATATATATATATATGCGTGTATGTATTTGTGTAGTGTACAAATAGTTTATTATCATTTCGTGTTCAATTCCATTATTACATTATACCTTCATCTTTTCTAATATTATTGTCACCTCGATTATTTGTTTCAATATATTCCTAGCTCTTTCATTTATTGATTTTTATTTCATATTATTTTACTTTGCATTATTTCGAAAATATTCTATTCATGATTTAAATCAATTTCAATAATCAAGGCAATATACCGATTTAACATTAAGTCATCGAGTTCATCGCTATGTTGGGTGAACGTCAATTGACTCGTGTTAAAACGGCATACCCTTCTCAAAACCGGGATAAACTAAAATTTCTCGTTTATGAGATACCAATTTTGGGCGTCGCGAGGGTGCTAATACCTTCCTCGCGCGTAACCGACTCCCGAACCCTAATTTTCCTCTGGCTTTTAACGTAGACCTAAACTCAGCCTTTGTTTGTTCTAATAAAAGATCTAATAGGTGTCCGATCACACCTAGGAAAAAGGATCGGTGGCGACTCCCTATTTATTTCAAAATCAATGTCAAATTTCAATAAATCGCCACAATTAGCGACCGAAACCAAAATTTTTACGTCGCTACAGATCTAATTCTTGAAAATTATAACACAATTATTGATATAACATCATTTTATGTTATATATTGCATATATTAATAATATATTTACCCAATATAAAATAAATTGATGTATTTATTTATTTAAATCAAAATTACAGTTTCAAGTATATATTTAAATTATAATTAAAATATCATGTGTATAATTACACCAATTTAAAGTTTATGTATGTAATTGCATTATATATATAAATATATAATAAGTTGCATACATCAAAATGGCGAGAATATTAAGTATAAGTATATAATTAGATATATAATATATTAAGTATAAGTATATAATTAATTATATATATAATGCATATTTTTTTATATAGTTTAAATAAGATTAAAATTTAAAAATTTAAAAAAATATAAAAATTAAAATCCACCAAAATTAGAATATTCAATTTTAGCATGATAGCAAAATTCAATCCATATATATTTATAACACATTTCAAATGTGAGGTAAATTATTAGGACCACTTTCTCTCATTGAGAAATCTGGCCCCATTAGTGATGAATGGGGCACCTCGGAAGCTCAAGGCTGAGCAACATGCTTAACTTTTTATTCCACTTCACGTGTGATTGCAGATTTGTTCACAAGCATCGCCCCCGCAATTCTCTTATTATTATTATTATTATATTATTATTATTATTCTTTCCTTCTTTCTTTTCACGTTTTTCTTTTTGTTTCCTTTCCATTCTTTTTTTTAATTGAAAATTTTAGTCACTGTACTCAATAACTATCGATGTTGCCATTTACAATAGTCTTATGTGTCGATTACGGTATCAAAGAAGAGATTTCCTATTCGTTCACTTCTACAATTTAAATTTCCCAGAAGTCGACTCCAAATTCTTTAAAACAATGACCAAGGCTTCAAACTACTCTTCTTCGATCTCTGTTTCTCTCCACCAGATTGTCGCCAGTTGGATATATGTTATTCCCCGTAGTTAAACACAGTACTTCATTGTTTGGATTACCGAAAGAAATTAAATTAATTCAAACAACATTTTTTAAAAATTTAAATTGATATCACTTGACATATTAACGGTATCATCTTAAAAATATAATTGAATTAATAATTTTTAATGATTCAGGTTAAAATGGGACATAAAAGTAATTACCATGATTGTGATGATGATATCGAATGTAAAATGTGAAGTTTAATAAGAAATATAAGGTCATACTAATTGAAGAAGACAAAAGCCTTCCAATTCGTTGGTGTTTTCTACTTAATAGTTTGCCCTTTTAACTCTTAAACACTCAAGCAAGTGGACAAATATAGAACCAAATGGACAATCCCATAAGTTCCTTGTGCCAGGAAAACAACTTCTATCATTATTATCATTACTATTCATCATACAAGTGTGCCCTTCCACGTTTTTTATCAAATTCTTTTAGATTTTTAATTAATTATTCAAAAAATTGATTGGACATCCAAATTCAATATTCGTTTTCATATATACATTAGTTTTATTCGCCCAAACAGTTGCTAGGAGATAAGCTATATGTTAGAAAAGAGTGGCTAAAAGGCCAGTTAAAGGCCAGTTTATTATTTAAGTTTAACAATACTGTGAAAAAGTGTTTTTAAAAAAATAAATTAAATGATTGTGATGATGATATTGAATGTAAAATGTGAAGTTTAATAAGAATATAAGGTCATACTAATTGAAGAAGACAAAGCCTTCCAATTCGTTTGGTGTTTTCTACTTAATAGTTTGTCCTTTTAACTCAAGTGGACAAATATAGAACCAAATGGACAATCCCATAAGTTCCTTGTGCCAGGAAAACAACTTCTATCATTACTATTCATCGTACAATTGTGCCCTTCCACATTTTTATCAAATTCTTTTAGATTTTTAATTAATTATTCAAAAATTGATTGGAATTAATTTTGTTGACCATACAGTTGTTAAGAGATAAGCTATTGGTTAAGAAACAGTGGTTAAAGGCCAGTTTATAATTTAAGTTCAACAGTGCCGTGAAAAGTATTTTTGAAAAATTGATAGTATTTATGATTGTTATAAAGTTGAAGACTTAAGGAGGGTTAAAAAGGTTTTTTATTAAAAATACTTTTCAAAAGGTAAAGCTATAGGTTTTGGATTGGCTTAAAAATCTAATTTAAAATCAATGTTTGGTTTGAAAGCTGATTGTTTACCGCATATTTTGGTTTGAAATCATTGTTCAGGTTGAACGATGCTTTTCAACCTAAATGGTAAACATTCTAAGAGAGTGAGCATTCCTTCAAATACTGCGATAAACATGAATAAAATAAGGGATATATTGCTTGTTTATGTAATTCGGCTTCCTTAGGTCAATGAAACTTAACTCAGTGAGAAGTATCAACTATTTTCAAAAACTTATAATAAGTGACTCTAAATAAGGCTAAATTTATTATTAAATTAATAAGAAAAGTTCACGTCAGTATTTTTGTTAAATTTCAAACTGCTGTTAACATTTAATGACCAAAAATTTAATTTCAAATAGTTTAATGACAATAGAAAAAAATAAAAATTGAATCATTAAAATAGAACATCAACAATAATTTAGTGACCATTTTTATACTTTACCCAAAAATGACCAGTTGGCTTTATGTGTCAGAATTGAAGATAAATGTTCTCATAGGTCCGATTTTTAAGTTTGGGATTGGC
The DNA here is from genome assembly GCF_007990345.1 of Gossypium hirsutum. Taxonomy (NCBI): domain Eukaryota; kingdom Viridiplantae; phylum Streptophyta; class Magnoliopsida; order Malvales; family Malvaceae; genus Gossypium; species Gossypium hirsutum. Next base: position 113,528,621 of record NC_053433.1, on the reverse strand, counting down.
TAGACCCGAAAAATGGGTTTAATTTTTTGCTAAACTCCTATCTCGGTCCGTATTTTTTAATTTTAATTTTATATAAAATTTAACAAATATAATACACCAAATACACCAAAATATTAAATTACATGTTTTCAATAAATTAAAATAAATTTTAAAAAGTTTTTATACTTAAATAAAAACTAAGATAAGTACAGCATAACAAACAAATGCCTCTAAATAGTGGCAAAATTAACAATAAAATAAATGTTATATAATATCCAAATATTAAAAAAATAGTAGTAGCATAATAATGAAATGGTAGTAAAACAGTGGCAAAAAGTGAGAAAAGAACATCAAAATATGGAAAAATAGCAGCAAAAACAACAAAATTTTTTTTGAAAATTCAGGTCGGGTTGAGCTTGGACAAAAAACCTTACCCAAGGCTCAGTTCATTTTCTAAACAGGCATTGTCTTTTTATCCAAGCCCATTTTTGGACATATATTTTTTTCCAAACCCTCTCATTTTTTTGAGCGGGCATTCCTTGGCTCGATTCATGGATAACTCTATATATGATATAGGTAAAAAGTTTATGTAATAAATTTATGGGATAAATACCAAAACTATACATGAATTATGGTTTAATGTGCAATTATATACATGAAATTTTGATTTGATCTAATTCATGTAAATTATTAATACAATTATTGATATAACATCATTTTATGTTATATATTTCATACATGAATAATTATATTTACCCAATATAAAAATAAATTGATGTATTTATTTATTTAAATGTGTATGATTAAATCAAAATTAAAGTTTTAAGTATATATTTGAACCAAAATTAGAGTATCACGTATATAATTGCACCAAATTAAAGTTTATGTGTTACACCCCCTAACCCCAAACTGTTACCGAAACAGGGTTATGAGGCGTTACCGGACTTATACAGTAGCATTTGCATAAAATCGAGTCATAAATTTGCATTCCAAATTAAAACTTCTCAAATTTCACTATAAAGTCCCTAATATGGGCCAACGGGGCCCAATACATACTTTAGAAATAATTCGAGATTAAACTGGTAATTTTGGAAACTTTACCATGAAGATAGGTGCACATGCCTGTGTGGCTTGGGACATGGCCGTGTGGCCAGCCCGTGGGGCTCCCATGGCCGTAGGTAGATCTGACTTGCACACACGGCCGTGGGAACAGCCCGCGTGACATAAACAGAGAGCCACACGGCCTGAGCACACGCCCATGTGACTTGGCCGTGTGAAAACATGATTTTTGACCATTTTTAAGCTATTCCCACATGCTAAACACATCTAATTCACATCCAAACTTTTACTAATAGTTCTTAAATAAAATATCATTCATTATGCCATTCAAACTTAGCAATATTCGTTCATTCATTTCAACACCTCTTAAGGATTATATACCACAATTCATTTCGAAATTATATTACATTATCACATTAATTAAACTCATGTAAGTTTAACATCCAAAATATGCATATTACATACCATGCTTCAACAACTTTCAAGTTTATTCACTATCATGTACAAAATAACACCTTAACAACCTAGATACATGCCATTTTACCAAAAGAAAGTATTCACCACTTTGAGCCCGAGATTGGCTTGGATGTTGAGTCATTAGCTTTCTTTCGTACCTAGTCCTGCGCACGGAAACATACCGTACACTGAGTATACACTTAGTGGTATTTCTTTAAACTAATACTTAGAACAATAATAAGTCGTATATATATATTGTAACTCAAAACATTTACTTTCATAATTTTAATAACTTAATCTCTTATCTTCATCTTATAGCTCTTAAATGTAATTAAGCAATTCTTTATATATATTTCATATCGTTCGATATCTTTTAATAATCATATAACAGTCACAGTCACATAACCAATAGTAGTCAATATTTGTCTTCAGTACTTTCATTTACCCCTATTAACATAACTCGGACCTAAATGGATACGCGGATCCAACCCTCACACCGGGGATAATATACAGTGTTTCATTGGTCGAAACTGGAATACACCATAGGGTAACAGTAACAGTAATAGTAACAATAACAGTCATAGTCAGGTACAAAGTACCTCTTTGGAACGAATCTGGAACAGTCACAGTAGTCGACACATATAGTGTCTCATCGACACACAGTCGGAATATCCCTGAACACTTTCAATCCTATGGCATGCCAATTATATCTGACTAGCCCGACACTGTTAATAGGGTATTCAAATTGTTTCATTTCAATACAGAAATATTAATAGTTTCCATCATATCATTCATCATACATTCTAACTATTAAAATAACAATTACATTGTATTAAATCACTAAGCATAGTTTATAGAAATACAAACCGAAATTCTCGGGTTTATTCGATATCCTAGTTCACTTTCTCCTTTCCCTTTTTCGATGATGTTTCCAGTGCTATGTTGGCTACATAAAATTTAACATTTAAAACTATCAATATATGTTATTTTATAACACACTCTTTAATTTCCATGTAACTTTTACTATATTTCCAATTAGGTCCTACCACCATAATTATTCTTTTTCTTCAAATATCCTTATAAATTTTCATTTTATACCTACTTTTAATAGGTTTCAATGCTTATTATTCCATATAAAATATCAATTCTAAAATTTAAACAACTTTGTCCCTACTATAATAAAACTTTATATCTCTCTTTACTATTTAATCCATCTCCCACTTCTAACTTAAATTCCTTTCAATTAAACCCATATTTCTTCCATTTATTCAACTTAATCAATATCTAAAAATTCAATAACTTTTTAAATTTCAACATAACTCAAAAAATATTTCTTCCTAGGATTCCATAGACACCAAAATTACAAGAAAAGGGATTAAATTGACTTACCAATCAAGCTTGAAATCTTAAAATCCTAATTTTCCCTTTTTTTTCTTTCATTTTTTCTTTCTTTCTTTCCCTGTTCTGTTCCTGCCCTTCTTTCCCTTTTTCTTTCTTTTTTTCCCTATTCTGTTCGTGCCCTTCTTTTTCCCTTTTCTTTATGTTTTATTTCTTTTATTTATTATAACTATTATATTATATCATTATTATTATTATATTTTTAATTATAATTATTATTTCTTAAATATTAAGTAAATACATATATATTCATACATTTGTACCAATTCAAATAATACACATGTACTTATACATACCATACACTTGTCTTTTAAGGTTTATTTTCTAACATAGTCCTTTAACTTTTCTATAGTTTATAATTAAACTTTTACCCTTTATTCAATCTAGTCCTTTCACTAACTTAGCCTTAATTCAAGCTAATTCACTTAACTAAAGTCTAATCAACTACACTACTAGCTTTGTAAATATTTCTAATAAATATTTACGAATTCATTTTGCAGAAATTATTACCCAAAAATTTAATTTTTCGATGACCTTAAAATTTGGGTCGTTACATTTCTCCCTCTTAATAAATTTCGTCCTCGAAATTTACCTGAAAAGAGATGGGGGTACTATGATCTCATTGAATCTTCTGGTTCTCACATTGCTTCTTCAATATTATGACTTCTCCATAACACTTTTACTAAGGGAACTCGTTTATTACGTAATTCATTTACTTCTTGTGCTAGTATCTTAACCGGTTATTCTTCATATGAAAAATCGGGTTGAATCTCTATATCTTCAATTGAAATCACATGAGATGGATCTGATCGGTATTTTCTTAACATAGAAACATGAAAAACATCATGAATCTTCTGTAATTCAGGAGGCAGAGCTAAACGATATGCCACTGGTCCAATTCTTTCTATAATCTCATACAGCCCAATGTAACATGGACTCAATTTACCCTTTCGATTGAATCTCAAAATTCCAAGGAGAGACTTTAAGAAATACTTTGTCTCCAATTGAGTACTCAATGTTTCGCCGTTTCAGATCTGCGTATGATTTTTTCCTATCGAAAGCTGCTTTCAATCGTTCTCGAATATTTCTAACATTGTTTTCTGTTTCTTGAATTAATTCTGGACCAACCACTTTTCTTTCATTCAGTTCTGTCTAACACACTGGTGATCGACATCTCCGACCATAAAAAGCTTCATACGGTGCCATTTGAATACTTGATTAGAAACTATTGTTATAAACAAACTCAGCTAACGGTAAATAACATTCCCAACTTGATTCAAAATCAATGATAATAGCTCGGAGCATGTCTTCTAAAATCTGAATGACTCATTCTGACTGTCCGTCAGTCTGTGGATGAAAAGCTGTACTAAAATGGAGTCGTATACCAAGAGACTTATGCAACTATTTCCAGAACCTTGATGTAAACCGTGGATCCCGATCAAAAATTACCGATACAGGAATACCATGTAGTCTCACTATTTCCCGGATGTAAATTTATGCCAACTTTTAAAGTGACCAATCCGTTCTGTCTGCTATTAATTGATATGACTTTGTGAATCAATCAACAATCACCTAAATAACATTTTTCTTACTTGCTGACAGTGGTAACCCGATTACAAAATCCATCGTAATGCAGTCCCATTTCCATTCAGGAATATTAATAGGATGAAGTAAACCAGTTGGAACTTGATATTCAGCTTTGACTCGCTGACATGTTAAACATTTAGACACATATTCCACTATATCTCTTTTCATACCTGGCCACTAATACAGTTCTCGTAAATCACGGTACATCTTCGTTCCTCCAGGATGTAATGCAAAAGAACTGTCATGTGCTTCTCGAAGTATTAACTCTTTCAACTCTGAAGTAGTTGGAATACAAAGTCGATTCTGATATCTCAAACAATCATGCTCATCAATGCTAAAATTTTCTATCATATCATTCTGCACCATCTCTTTCTTCTTCATTATCAAACATTACTGGTTTTACTCTCAATTCAGCCAAAAGGCTTCCGTCATTAACAATACTGAGCTGTGCAAACATTGCTCTCAATTCAGTTGCAGCCTTCCTACCTAACACGTCAGCTACTACATTAGCTTTACCCAGATGATAGTCAATAACACAATCATAATCTTTTAAAAGTTCTATCCACCGACGCTATCTCAAATTCAATTCTTACTGTGACAGAAGATACTTGAAACTTTTATGATCAGTGTAAATATAACACTTTTCGCCGTATAGGTAATGTCTCCAAATCTTCAAGGCAAATATCACTGCTGCTAATCCTAGATCATATATCGGATAATTGTGTTCATGCGGTTTCAATCACCGTAAAGCATAAGCAATTACCTTTTCATTTTGTATCAATACACACCCGAGACCATTTAAAGAAGCATCACTGTACACAACGAAATCTTTTCTCGACTGTGGCAAAGTCAATACTGGTGCCTCTGTCAACATTTGCTTCAACATTTCAAAACTTTTCTGACACTGTTCACTCCAAACAAACGAAACATTCTTTTGCAGTAAATTTGTCATCGAAAGTTATTTTTGAAAATCCATTTACAAACCTTCGATAATATCCGGCCAACCCAAGGAAACTACGTACTTTTGACACATTTTTAGGAACTTTCCACTGAAGTATGGCTTCAATCTTCTTTGGATCTACTCTTGGCCCATCTGCTGATACTACATGACCAAGGAACACAACCTCCGTTAACCAAAACTCACACTTATTCAATTTCCCATATAATTGTTTTTCTCGCAATATTTGCAAAACAATTCGAAGATGCTACTCATGTTCAGTTTCAAACTTTGAATATACTAAAATATCATCAATAAAAACTACTACAAACTGATCCAAGTACAATTGGAAAATCTGATTCATAAGATCCATAAAAGCAGCTGGAGCATTAGTTAACCCAAATGGCATCACCAAAAATTCATAATGCCCATATCGTGTATGGAATGCTATCTTCGGTACATTACTCTCCTTTACCTTCAACTGATAATATCCCGGCCTCAAATCAATTTTTGAAAATATAGAAGCTACTTTTAATTGATCAAATAAATCATCAATGCGAGGTAACGGGTATTTATTCTTGATAGTTACCTTATTCAACTGTCGATAATCAATACACAACCGCATCAAACCATCTTTCTTTTTAACGAATAACACTGGAGCTCCCCACGGTGATGTACTAGGTAGTATAAACCCCCGGTCCAATAAGTCTTGCGGTTTAACTCAGAAGGTGACATTCGATATGGAGGTATTGACACTGGATCTGTACCCGGGTATACTTCAATCGCAAATTCAACTTCCCGGTCAAGAGGTAATCCAGGTAATTCCTCAGGAAACATATCAGGAAATTCACATACAGTTCAAATTTTACTGCACTGATTCTCACTGGATCAAAATTAATAACATATGCTAAGAAAGCAGCACATCCTTGATAAAGAAGCTTACTAGCTTTAATTGCTGAAATAACACGAACAGTCCCACTAGTCCAAATACCATTTACTTCAATCTGATCACCACTTTCATTCTGAACAGTGAATTTCTTTTTATAACAGTCTAAAATTACTCTATGTTCTGATAGTCAATCCATACCCAGTATAATGTCAAAGTCACCAAATGGCATAATCAGCAGGTCAACAGAAAAGATTTTATCTTGAATCATTAATGGACATCTTCGACATATTTGATTCACTAACACAATTTGCCCCAATGGACTAGACACTTCTATTGTTGCTTTAGACAATTCAGGTTTTAAATTTCCCATCTCAACTAGTTTTGTATTAATATAGGAATGTGACGATCCTGGATCTATTAAAACATAAACAGGTTCTGAATGTAATAAGAATATACTTGTCACCACGTTATGGGAATCTCCCTCTTGTCGAGTTCTTACAACATATGCTCGAGCCAGAGCTCTTACTTCAGATTGTTGAGTAGTATTTTCACTAGTTCTTCTAATACCTCCTTTAGCAACTGGATCACTTCGGCTTGATCTTCGACCTCTAGAAGCAGATTCTGATCTCTGAGAAACCGTTGGTGCTTCTTTATTAAGCTTTGGGTAATCCTTTACAAAATGATCAGTGGATCCACAACGGAAACAACCCCCAGTTAACTTTCTACATTCTTCCCTATGTCTATTTCCACAATATTCACATTCTGGAATTTTAACATTCTGAGCTGGGCTTCTGATATTGCCAGTAGATACAGTAGTTTGTCTCTTTCGACTTATGTCTTCTCTTTCTGATCTTGAACTTAATTTTCCACTACCACGAGATTCCCTCGATCGTTTGAATTGCAGACTTGAACTAGTAGTTCCAGGTCATTTTCCAGTTGATTGGGCAGTTTTAGACTTTTTACTTTTCCCTAATACTTGCTAAATCATTTTAGCTCTTTCTATTAAGTCTACAAACTCTGTAATCCGTAAAGGCATCAATTACGTTGGAATTTATCTCATAGTCCTCTTGGAAATCTTTTACATCTGTCAGCTTCAGTCGGTACAAAGTCGGTTGCATATCTGCTCAGTCTCAAAAATTCCCGTTCATAATCCACTACGGACATATCCCTCTGTTTCAGCATCAAAAACTCCTGTTTACGGTTTTCTGTATAAGTCTCACCCAAATACTTTTTCTAAAATTCTCGTTGAAAGAATTCCCAGTTTACCTGTTCTTCTGGTATATTCTGAATCACTGATTCCCACCATATGTAAGCCTCTTCTTGTAACAGAGAAACAACACATACCAAACTTTTCTGTGGCATGCATTCTAATTGCTTCAAAATTCTCTTGGTAGTCTCTAACCAATTTTCAGCTATTGTTGAATCAGTTCCCTTTGATCTTAGAAATTCTGTAGCTCCATACTTTTGTAGTTCCTTAATAGAAGCTCGCTGGGTAGCAGGGGTAGAAATAGTAGCAGGCATACTTTCTACCGCTCTTTGAAGAGCTTCGGCAATCATTCTGAATATTACTGTATTATCCTTTCCAGTATTCGGTGGTTGGTTACCTACTGAATTTACACATGGAGTTACAGATTCAAATTTATTTACATCACGTGATTCATCTATACTGCATGTTTCTTGATCAGTACCCTCGATACTTTCGTTAGACATCTTTATGCACTATAAAATTGAATTAATTTATCAGTATATAAATCAGCATCCAATCCTAACTCACAGTTAACATAAGAATGACATATATCTCTAGACTCAATTTCGAGCTCGATTTAGTCCTAGAATCGACTAAACCTGAGTAACTCTGATACCACTAAATGTAACACCCCCTAACCCCAAACAGTCACCGAAACAGGGTTACAAGGCGTTACCAAACTTATACAGTAGCATTTGCATAAAACCGAGTCATAAATTTGTATTCCAAATTAAAACTTCTCAAATTTCACTATAAAGTCCCTAATATTGGTCTACGGGGCCCAATACATGCTTTAGAAGTAATTCGGGATTAAACCGGCAACTTTGGAAACTTTACCATGAAGATAAGGGCACACGCCTGTGTGGCCTGGGACATGGCCGTATAGCCAGCCCGTGGGGCCAAGCCGTGGGCAGATCTAAATTGCACACACAGCTGTAGAAATAGCCCGTGTAACATAAACAGAGAGCCACATGGCTTGAGTACACGCCTATGTGATTTGGCTGTGTGAAAACATGATTTTTGACTATTTTTAAGCTATTTTCATATGCTAAACACATCTAATTCACACCCAAACTTTTACTAATAGTTCTTAAATCAAATATCATTTATTTTGCCATTCAAACTTAGCAAATATTCATTCATTCATTTCAACACCTCTTAAGCATTATATACCATAATTCATTTTGAAATTATATTACATTATCACATTAATTAAACTCATGTAAGTTTAACATCCCAAATATGCATATTTCATACCATGCTTCAACAACTTTCAAGTTTATTCACTATCATGTACAAATTAACACCTTAACAACCTAGATACATGCCATTTTACCAAAAGAAAGTATTCACCACTTTGAGTCCGAGATTGGCTTGGATGCTGAGTCCTTAGCTTTCTTTCGTACCTAGTCCTACACACGGAAACATACCGTACGCTAAGTATACACTCAGTGGTATTTCTATAAACTAATACTTAGAACAATAATAAGTCGTATATATATAGTAACTCAAAACATTTACTTTCATAATCTTAATAGCTTAATCTCTTATCTTCATCTTATAGCTCTTAAATGTAATTAAGCAATTCTTTATAAATATATATATATATTTCATATCGTTCGATAACTTTTAATTATTATATAACAGTCACAGTCACAGTCACATAATCAATAGCAGTCAATATTTGTCTTCAATACTTTCATTTACCCTTATTAACATAACTCGGACCTAAACGGTTACGCGGATCCAACCCACACACTGGGGATAATATAAAGTGTTTCATTGGTCGAAACAGGAATACACTATAGGGTAACAGTAACAGTAACAATAACAGTCATAGTCAGGTACGAAGTACCTCTTCGGAACGAGTCTGGAATAGTCACAGTAGTCGACACATATAGTGTCTCATCGACACACAGTCGGAATATCCTGAACACTTCCAATCCTATGACATGCCAATTGTATCCGACTAGCCCTGCACTGTTAATAGGGTATTCAAATTGTTTTATTTCAATACAGAAATATTAACAGTTTCCATCATATCATTCATCATACATTTTAACTATTAAAATAACAATTACATTGTATTGAACCACTAAGCATAGTTTATAGAAATACAAACCATAATTCTCGGGTTTATTCGATATCCTCGTTCACTTTCTCCTTTCCCTTTTTCGATGATGTTTCCGGTGCTACGTTGGCTACATAAAATTTAACATTTAAAATTATCAATATATGTTATTTTCTAACACACTCTTTAATTTCCATGTAACTTTTACTATATTTTCAATTAGGTCCTACCACCATAATCATTCTTTTTCTTCAAATAACCTTATAAATTTTCATTTTATACCTACTTTTAACAAGTTTCAACTCTTATTATTCCATATAAAACATCAATTCTACAATTTAAACAACTTTGTCCCTACTATAATAACATTGATATCTCTCTTTACAATTTAATCCATCTCCCACTTCTAACTTAAATTCCTATCAATTAAACCCATATTTCTTCCATTTATTCAACTTAATCAATATCTAAAAATTCAATAACTTTCTAAATTTCAACATAACTCAAAAAGTATTTCTTCTAGGATTCCATAGACACCAAAATTACAAGAAAAGAGATTAAATTAACTTACCAATCAAGCTTGAAATCTTAAAACCCTAATTTTCCCTTTTCTTTTTCTTTCCCTTTTTCTTTCTTTCTTTCCCTGTTCTGTTTGTGCCCTTCTTTTTCCTTTTTCTTTATGTTTTATTTCTTTTATTTATTATAACTATTATATTATATCATTATTATTATATTTTTAATTATAATTATTATTTCTTAAATAGTAAGTAAATACATATATATTCATACATTTCTACCAATTAAAATAATACACTTGTCTTTTAAGGTTTATTTGCTAACTTAGTCCTTTAACTTTTCTATAGTTTTAATTTTTATATGTAGAATTGATTTTTTATTTTTTATAATAATTTTTTATTTATAATAACTATAAAATATGAAGTATACCTTTTATTAATTTAATTCTCTTATCTTATATTTTAGTAAAATTAATTTTATTTATAAAAAAGTAAAATTAATAAATTTATCTAACATAATGTTTCAATAAAATATTTAAATTTTATATAAATTATATTTTATTAAATAAAAATAATATTGGAATTCTAGTATTTTTAACTTTTATTAAGTAAATATATATAAATAATATTAACCATATTTGTTGTAACTTCTTTTGAGCTTTATGGTTTATCACAAATCTCATATTTTATTTTTATCTCAAAATTTCAAATTTTAAATTCTTTTTCGGTTTTTTCTAAATTTTTCTTTGGTAAAATAGAATTTCAAATTTATATACCCACACACACCCATTTAAACTATACCATACAAGTAGTGTTGACAAATTAATCTAATAGTCTTGAAATATAGTAAAAACCATTAATTAATAGGCCAAATATTAGATTCTAAGATAAAATATGAAATGTGAAATTATCAAAAACTGGATTTCAAATATGAAACATTTTGAATCCATATTATATTAAAGAGTTTTAATATGGTATATAAATTATTACATCTTATTTAAAAAAAGAAGAAAAATGTTTAGTTGATTGTTGGGACATTGGGCCCACAGTATGGTTGCTTGCCATTTATTGGTATGTGAAAATGTTTTTGGTTTGCACTTGTTAGAAATAGTTCCATTTTAAATTCTGTTGAAAAGGTTAAGACAAAATAGATTATTACAGAACAATTTTGAGATAAGGTGTGTTAGAGTAGTTAGTTTGTTATGAGTTGTTAGTCTAGTGCAAATAGTAGTTACGCTAATGAGAGAGTATAGTCAGTAGTATTCTTCTATAAATACCTTCTGTATTCCTTAAAGAGAGGAGGCTTTTGAGAATTCAATATATGTGTTTCTTCTTAATATTTCTGATGTTTACCTTAGGTTCTTTCATGGTATCAGTCGCCTAGATCATGGTGGTTGATTTTGCTCTGTCTGCATGGATCCGACTGTTGAATCTTCGACTGGTGCTGCTGCTCATGCTTCGTTCTCCAACTCTCGGCTGATCTATAGTTTCTCGCGTCATGACACTGTTAAGCTCGACGAAACAAACTTCGTTCAATGGCAATTTCAGATTCGACTAATTGTTGAAGGCTATGATCTTCAAGGTTTCTTGGATGGCTCTATTCCTGTTCCGCCGAAGGTTGTGACGATGACCGACGGTACTCTTGCACCGAATCCAGATGCGGTTCTGTTCACGCAGCAGAATAGGTTGCTTGCATCATGGCTTCTATCTACGGTTACTTCCTCTCTTCTCTCTTACTTTATTTCCACTAAAATTGCATGTGATATCTCGAGTGCTGCCAGTCATTTGTTTGCAGCGTCTTCTGTTGAGAAAATGGCTCAGATCCGGCATGATCTTCATGCCGTTCTAAAAGGTGGATCCACAGTTAAAGAGTATGTTTCAAAGATTAAAAATCTTTGTGTGCTGCTTGAGGCTTCGAGATCTGATGTTTCTGAGGCAGAGAAAGTGGAGGTTCTCCTCGGTGGTCTTCCTCCTGAGTTTGATTCAGTTTTCATGTTAGTCTCGATCTCGTCGGAGGCCTTGACGTTTCAAAAGCTAGTGGATGTTTTAATGGCGTTTGAGAATCGAAAAACGAGGGCCGTGCGTGATGTTCCTATGGTTTCGCATGTCGTCGAAACTCCTGCCGATTTTGAGTCGCGAGGTGTACGTGGTGAGAGATCGTCGGCTGGAGTTCGTGGTGGTCGTGGTTTTCGGACGAAAGTTCAGTGCCAGATCTGTAATCGTCTGGGACATGTTGTACAGCGGTGCTACTATAGATTTGACAAAGATTATGGTGGTTCTGATGCGGCTATTGTGGCCGGTGGTAGAGCCGTTCGTGCGCGTGGTTATCAGTCAATGCCACGTACTGAAGGTGGGCAGTGGGTATGGCAGAACCAACATACTGTACGTGATTATCCACAGCCCAATTGGGTTGGTCTGTCAGCTAGATTGACTGGTGCATATCATGCACCCCGTATGTCAGTGCCTCGTGCCTATGCGCCTAGGCCCTATGCTCGTCCTAGCAGGCCTGTTATGGGTCAAGAAGCCCAGTTTTATACTGCTGCTCCTAGGCAGAATGTGACAGGTCCCATGCTTGGCCCAATCGATCAGCAAAATAGGTTGACTCATGGTACTCAGTACGTGTCCCAACAGTCTCCTGGGTCACCTGTAGCGAATTTTGTGGGTGTTCCGACTGTTCCACCTGAGGCTCCGTGGCGTACCAAACCACATGCTCGAGTTTTTGATGTTGATAATTCTCAGAATATTGGTTTGCCTCGTATTCCAGATTTTTGTGCCTCTGATTTTTCGGACTCATCTCAATTCAACTCGAGTCATGTGCCTACACAAGTTGGGTCTTCATCCTGGTATCTCGATTCTGGAGCGTCGCATCATGTTTGCCAGAACGTTGCGGATTTAAATACTACTACTCCTTATTCAGGTACATCTGAACTCTTAATGGGGAATGGATTCCCTACTAAAATTTTGTCTGTTGGTGATATAGTTATTTCTACAAATTCAAAGTTGTTATGATTGACTAATGTGTTGTGTGTGCCAAGTATACGCAAGAACCTGTTGTCTGTGTCTCAGTTTGCTAAGGACAACAGTGTGTTCTTTGAATTTCACCCGTCTTACTGTGTCATAAAGGATATCCAGACGTAGGAAATTTTGTTGCAGGGCCAAGTTCGTGATGGATTGTATCACTTTTCCGTTGCATCACCCGGGTCATCAACTAAAGTGGCTCAAGTTCATAGTGTTGGTTTGCAAGCTCCTCAGTTGATTCCTGATGACTTCACACTATGGCATAATCGACTAGGCCCTCCGTCAGCTAGGATTGTTAACGATGTTTTACATAAATGTTGAATTGTGTCTAATAAAAAGAATCTTTCTAATATTTTTGTTGCATGTCAGAAGGGCAAGTCCCATAAACTGCCGTTTCCTAGTTCGAGTACTAAGTATGTGGAGTTGTTCGAGTTAGTCGTTTCTGACTTGTGGGGTCCTACCTCTGTGGCATGTGAAGGGAATTTGTACTATGTTTCTTTTGTGGATATAAGTAGTCGATTTACTTGGATCTACTTGATTAAATGGAAATCTCAAGCCATAGATTGTTTTCGTCAGTTTCAGAAATTGATAGCTACTCAGTTTGGGAAACATATTAAGAAGTTTCAAAGCGATTGGGGAGGAGAGTTTCGTGCGTTTGCTTCGGTTCTTGCTGAGCAAGGGATTATTCATCGCCTCTCGTGCCCTCATACTTCTGAGCAAGATGGAGTCGCTGAACGGAAACACCGGCATATAATGGAAACGGGGCTCACGTTGCTTGCTCAGGCAAATCTCTCTATGAAACACTGGGGTTATGCTTTTAGTAGCGTTGTTCACCTTATAAATAGACTGCCCACCTCTGTCCTTCGAGGTCAGTCACCGTATCAAAAGTTATATGGGTGTGTTCCACAATATAGTCACCTCAGAGTATTTGGCTGCTGTTGTTTTCCATATCTGCACCCGTTCGTCGGTCATAAACTGGATTTTCGATCTCAACCATGTACGTTTTTAGGTTATAGCTCTCAACATAAGGGTTATTTTTGTCTTACACCAGACGGGCGGGTCATTGTTTCTCGTCATGTTGTTTTTGATGAGCATCAGTTTTTATTTTTGTCTCCGTTATCAGATAGTGGTGATCCTTCTCGGCAGTCTGCTACGTATGTTCCTGTTGTTCAAGTTTTTCCCTCTAGTTCACTAAATCCTCAGACTCCTCCTCTACATGTTGCTTCCACACCCTCTCCTGTCTCTGATTCCGCATGTGCAGCTGTTAACTCTGGGGTTGATTCTTCGTCTGACACTTGCGTGTCACCAGCAGATGTGACCGCTTCGCCTAGCACTGTTGTTTCAGGAGATTTTCGAGACAGTGAATCTGTACCTCCGCTCTCCTCTGAGCGTCTAATACCGGTTCAAGTGCCTTGTGCTTCTTCGGGAAATACACATGCTATGGTTACACGGTCAAAAGCAGGCATTTTCAAACCAAAGGCGTTGACTGCCGAAGCTGTTGATTTTGAGCCAAGTTTTATTGATGAGGCTCTTGCTCACCCAGATTGGAAAGTTGCTGCTCAGGCTAAATTTGATGCACTCATGGCTAATTCGACCTGGGAACTTGTGCCTGCTCCTCCTGGACGAAAAGTGATAGGGTGTAAATGGTTATTCAAGATTAAGAGGAACCCTGACGGGTCTGTTAGCCGCCGGAAGGCTTGGTTGGTTGCTAAAGGGTGTTCGCAAGTAGCAGGTTATGATTTTACAGAAACTTTTAGCCCTGTGGTGAAATCGGCTACTATTCGTGTCATTCTGTCTATTACAGTGTCGAGGCGCTGGCCTCTTCGTCAGGTCGATGTGAATAATGCTTTTCTCAATGGAGAGTTGGATAATGAGGTGTTCATGCATCAGCCACCCGGATTTGTTCATTTTGATTCGGTTGGGCAGCCACTTGTGTGTCGAATGAAGAAGGCTTTGTATGGGCTTCGCCAAGCCCCTAGGGCTTGGTTCGATAAACTCAACCAGTTTCTGGTGTCCATTGGGTTTATCGTCTCTAAGTCTGATGCCTCTCTTTTCATTCGAATTACAACTGAGGTCGTGTTATATATTCTGGTATATGTCGATGATATAATCATAACTGGTAATGACTCAGCTGTTATAGCTAGGTTTGTTGATCAGTTGAATGCTGAGTTTGCTCTCAAAGATATGGGTGATTTGCATTACTTTCTTGGGCTTGAGGTTACCCGCTCGTCTACTGGGTGTCTTTACTTATGTTAGAAGAAATATGTTCGTGATCTTCTTGCTCGTAGTTTACTTTCTAATGCAAAACCAGTTCATACTCCTATGATTAGTTCACCTTGGTTGTCCAAAAGGGATGGCGATCTGCTGAGTGATCCGACTGAATATCGGAGTCTTGCTGGGGCCTTGCAGTATGTTGTACTTACCCGTCCTGATATTGCATATACTGTTAACCATATTTTTCAATTTATGCACAGCCCCACTACTCTTCATATGGTTGCTTTGAAACATATATTGCGATATTTATGTAGTACTCTTGATTATGGTGTTGTGTTTCGTCCTTCTACCCGGTTGTCGCTTGTGGGGTATGCTGATGCTAACTGGGGGTTGGATTTCGATGATCGCCGGTCTACGTCTGGTTACTGTGTATATTTTGGTCATTCACCAGTTCGTGGTGCTCCAAAAAGCAGCATGTTGTCTCTCGCTCTACGGCTGAGGCGGAATATCGGAGTCTTGCTGCGGCTACTAGTGACGTCACTTGGTTGCTCTCTTTGCTTCAAGAGTTACAAGTCTCGTCTATTGATACTCCTACTATCTGGTGTGATAGTTCAAGTGCCGTTGCAGTTGCTGCCAATCCTGTTCTTCACTCTAAGTTCAAGCATGTGGAACTTGATCTGTTTTTTGTTCGTGAGAAGGTTGCTACTGGTACTATTGTTGTTGGTGAAGTACCTGCCTGTGATGAAGTAGCTGATATTCTCACCAAGCCTCTTTCGCATACAGTTTTTACTCGGTTTCGACAGTTCCTTCAGGTCTTACCGATTGAGACGATGGATGCATGTTAGAGTAGTTAGTTTGTTATGAGTTGTTAGTCTGGTGCAAATAGTAGTTAGGCTAATGAGAGAGGATAGTCAGTAGTATTCTTCTATAAATACCTTCTGTATTCCTTAAAGAGAGGAGGCTTTTGAGAATTCAATATATGTGTTTCTTCTTAATATTTCTGATGTTTACCTTAGGTTCTTTCAAGGTGAAGCAATGAGTAAAGTAAAATATTTGTTAATTTGGACTAACCAATTTTACTTTATAAGTTTATTTTTAGAAAATGATTTTATTCTATAATCCATTTAACTATTAGCTAAAGCCTAAATTATTTTAGCCCATAGTTTTTTGCAACTCCAATATTGAATTTAAATTGTTACAAATCACTTACCCAAAGTACTTCACATACAATAAGTAAATCTTCCCAATAAAACTTAAAAGAGTGTTGAATAAAACATAAATATAAAACCCAATGGGCATTTCCATAAATTTTCATGTGGTAAGAAAAATCTTATCATTATTATTATTAATCGTACAAATGTGATTCCACATTTTTATCATTTTTAGAAGATTAAAATGTAATTTTATCATTATTAATTTAAAATTTTATAAATTATAAAAAGGTTTAATTAAAAAATTTTCATTTAAAACCTTCTTGGCTTCGCGACTGTGTTAAAAGCTACCAACCTCAAAGACCGGCCATCTATCTCCTAATCACCACCAACAAACCAAGAAATTAAAAAAAAAGTTAATGTCGGGTTAAAACTTTAAATACAAATATTTGATTTAATTGATATACATAAATAAGAAAATCCATCTTAAACTTAATATATATCATAATTATTAATTAAGAATAGAATAAAGTAAATCACCAACAATGTTGAGCGTAATGGTAAAATACATTACATGTTTAAAGGATAATATAGATTTGAACCTTGAAAACAACATAGTTGAAAGAACCCTTCCTTAGCTCTAAAGATAAGGTGCCCTAACCACCCAACGACAATTCCATTCCCGTTGTGCATTGAAACCACTCTAAATAACCCTAGTATTAGAGTTTTTCGCTTGTTATTTGGTAGTCTATTTTCCTCTCTCACTCTCTTTTTATTTTTTTGATATATATATAATTTTTGGGTTAATTACAAGACAAAATATCCAAGTTAATGAGTCTAATACTACTAGAATCAATGGCAATAAAAGAAGTAAATAAGTAGACAGTTTCTACATTAAGCTGAAAAGAGTACAAAGGACTCTGAGAGACAAACCTTGTAAGCTAGCATATATATATATATATATGCTTGCTTCAAACAAGGCAATCTTAACAATCAGTTCTCTCAGGATTATTTACTTGAAGCTAATATTATATAGTAACTAGTAGTTCATGCATAATGATTGCTTTCAATCTAATTATGAACAACTTGTTGAATCTCCATGGCTGATGTTCCAACTTTCTTAAAGAAAAATTGCCATCCATGGTCAGTGGAGAGAGCCAAACGTATCATTTCTCCATCTGAGTCTCTCGTAATTTTGTTGCATAAAGCTGGGCATGTTCCACATACCGCGGGGCAGTACTTAAATGTGTAATCAAGATTACCCATCTTCTCTATTCTAAACCAACTAGTCAAAGTGTTGGCACCCGGGTTCCCTTTAACCCCATCGGTTATCACCCACCATTTTCCGGCTGAATGGTCGTAATCATCGACCTTCCACACCGTTGTTGTTGTTAGGCAAAATTTGGGTCTGCGAAAAATGAACTCTATGTTTATGTCAGAGGATAGGCGAACAACGTCATCGTTGGAGTCCAAATTAGAAAATATCACCGGAATACCATCGTCACCGGATCCTCTTTGAGCAACGACTTCCGGGCATGGCTTTTCTCTAGGCATGCCTGGGGCAAGCCCCCCACCACCAGCACCCCATATCGCCGACACAACGAAGTATGGGGTGCCTGTGCGGAGCTCGTTACCATCACTGTCGAGCACGGGAGCGTTTGTAGTGTTGGCCACACCAAACGAAAAGGACAATGGTGTGATTGAGAAGATGATGAAAAGAAGAAACACCGAAGCTGTTGTGGTTTTCATGGTTATACAGATTGTGTTGATATGTGTTGCTTTAGTCCTGCGTGCAAATTTATGGAGATGAGAAAGGATGAACGTCCAAAATTGATAGAGATATTAATATTATTACATATAACACATTTCAAATGTGAGGTAAATTAATAGGACCACTTTTTTCCCTATAAATAAATTATTAGGACCACTTAATTTTTTTATTTTTTATTTTATGAATGTCGAAAATTGGAAATATATTCAATAAGTCTTTTCTATAATTTATTTTTTTATATAAAAATATTTTATTATAATAGTTAAGTTTATTTTAGAATTGATTTTGTATGTTTAATATTTATCTTTCATATTATTTTTTTCATTTATAATAATTATAAAGTATGAACTGCACTTTTTACTAATTTAATTCTTTATAAAAAAAATTTATATCAAATTTTAGGAATATTAATTTTATTCATAAAGAAAATAAAAATAATAAATTTTAGCTAACTAACAATAAAATGTTTAAATTTTATATAAAATATATTAATTATATTTTATTAAATAAAATAATATTCAATAAATGAATTCCCTTTTTAACTTTTATTAAGTATATATAAAAAATAACATTAATCATATTTGTTTGTAACCTTCTTTATCACAATTTCAATCTCATTTTTTTATTTTGACAAAATAATTTTAAAATAAGGTGAATGATTGAGTAAAGTAAGGAAAGATAATATGCAATATTTGTTAATGCAGTTCAAATTCATCAGTTTTATTCTGTAGAGCTTCATTTAGAAAATAATTTTAATCTACAATTCGTCTTAATCAACTATTGACTAAAATCTAAATTACATTTACCCCAATAGTTATTTGCAATCCCAATATTGAACCTAAATTGTTACAAATCACCCTCTCCAAAATACCTCACTTACAATCAAGCAAATATCCCCAATAAAACTTAAAAAAGAGTGTTGTATAAAACACAAGAAAAATTCTCCAAAGTATCCAACTTAAACCCTCCAAAAGCCTATTTTCAATGTGCGGTAATTATGCCATACGAAAGCCCTTCCACTAGAGTCTTCTTAAGTTTAAAACTCCAATATAAAGGTTGAAATTATCTCATGAATTATTTTGATTAGTTATATCACAAATTTTTTATAAACAAAAGTAGTCCACAAAAGTTCAAACTCCTCCCGTTCTTCTTCAAGGTAGTTGATTGAAAGATAATGATCATCGCATGTTATAACACAAAATCATTTCCCCATTTGCTACTCAATGAGATTAAACCATAAGCTATTTCATTAAAAAGTCAAACATATCAACATAAATTCTTTGAATGCATCAAAGCGTTGTTTAATCTACTGTTTAAACATGAAGTGAAATAAGAAAAGAAGTCAAAGTTCAAACAATCTCACCTTTTTGGCATTTTGACAAAACCAATAGCAATTGATTAACACATCATCAAACAAGTCAAAGGAACTAGAATACATCTCCCCGTAAGATATAAACCATACTATAACAGTCCGATTTTCAGTGGTGTCAAAAATAATGGTCTCAAGACTACAATTTCGACGTGTCAATCTAGAATTATTAATTATTTAATATGTACAAAGTTATCAATGTTGTATTAAGTTTTGGTTTAAAAAATTTAACGTATAGTGAATTGATTAAAGAAAAAGGATTAATTTGTAATAGGTGGAAAATTTGCTTATTATTGATTTATTTTAATAAAATAGCTTAAATTAGTAAACTAAGGGGGGTTATGTTGCAATTAGCCGATAATTAGTTAATATGGAGGCAGAGGCGAAGCCAGGGGCTTGCATGGGGCTCGGTCCCGCATAAAATGTAAAATTATTATTTTGGCCCTTAAATATTTTTTAAAATTTTAAATTAGTAAAGATAAAATTACACTTTGGCCCTCCTAAAATTATAAAAATTCGATTTAATCCTTTACAAATTATAAAGATATAAACTATAAAAAATAAAATTTCATCCAGCCCCTAAAAAAATTTTCTAATTTCGCCGCTGTATGGGGGTAAAGAGAGAAAAACAATATTAAATTGGTGTTTTATAATGTTATAATTTCATTAAATAAAGATTATAATAATAATAAAAGGAAAGTAAAACAAAAGTGGGGTAGTGGTCATCTTCTTTATTTTTCTTAGGTTTGGCCGAAACACCATTGTTCTAAGGCTTGGAAGCTTGGTTTTTGTTAGTTTTTAATGCATGTAAGTATTTTCTTGGTTTATTTATCATAAATTTTAAGTTTTGAGCTATTGATAATTTAGTTAGTTTTGGAGTTTATTTGTGAAGTTAGTAAAGTATAAAAATTATGTATTGAAATTTTCGAAGATTTGTAGTAGTAATTTGTTTGGGTTGAAGCTTGGTGATGACATGTATTGAGTTTGTAAAGTGATTTTTACAAATTTTGATATTTAGTGATTTAATTGAAAGAGACATGTTACTCTTGAAATTTTTAGCATATATGGATTGTTTTGGATGTGGTTAAAATTTATTTCTATGGATTGAGAATTTAATTGTAGAATTAAGCTTGATTTGGTCATAAGGATTAAATTGAATAATGTGTAAAAATTTGAATTAATTTTGTAAATTTGTAAATAAGAGATCATATGTATTGAAATGATTAGAATATGAAAATTGAGGCTAATAATTGAAATAAATTATGTTATAGATCAAGATCAAGTTGATAATGGTGGAAAAGAGAAGGTTATTGATTAGTTCTTGAACTTTTGTTGTTTCTGCAATTTGGCCCTAGTAAGTTCATTGAAGGTATTATCTGTGTTAATTAGTTAAAATGCAGGAGTTCACACATGGCCATGCATGTATACACCATCATCAAAGGCAGGGAGAAACATTTTGTGTGTTTAGAAAATTCAGGGAGTAAGATTTCGTGTTTTTAGGTAATTTTTTTTAACAATATTATTATAGGTTTAAATTATTTTTGTTTTTTTAATACAATGCTTAAAACTATCCACAGCCCCTCCTCAATTCATTAATAAGAAGATAATGTGTTTCAGCACACTCGAACTCACTTCCTCCTATATTGACAACAATACCTATGCTAATCGAGTTAAGACTCAATCGACAATTATAGATTTGATTTCTTTTTGCGGAAGGGAGGCAAGACTGATTTGAAGCTAAGCATCAAAACCTCTGAATTTATCAACTTCGTTAAACCTTTCATTGTCAGCTGCAGTGACATCTAACTATATACCATTCATTCCACAAACTAAATAAGAAGACATTAAATAAGACAACTTGGTAAAGATTTCAAGAAAATCCATTCACATGGAATCCTATGAGGTGGAGAATGATGATTTATATTTTAGGAATTTAATACAAAATTTTAAAAAATTGAAATTTATCATTTTTTTTAATGTTGAGTATTAATTTTATTGAATTTTTTTAGAATTTGAATTAAAATAACAAAATTTGTAAATATTGAAGGTTAAATTTGTTAATTTTTTATTTTTAGTATCAAATTGATAGAATGCGTAAACATTAGAAGGTTAAATTTATTATTAAATCAATAAAAAAATCCACGTTAGTATTTCTGTTAAATTTTAAACTGCTGTTAACATTTAATGATTAAAACATTTAATTTCGAATGGTTTAATGACCAGAATAGAAAAAATTAAAAATTAAATCATTAAAATAGAACATGAACAATAATTTAATGACCATTTCTATACTTTACCCAAAAATGAGCAGTTGGCTTTATGTGTCAGAATTGAAGATAAATGTTCTCACAGGTTTTATGTTATCCACTTAATTATTCTTTGTCTTCTTACTCTTTACTACAAGTTTTATGTTATCCACTTATTATTATTATTATTTTTAGAGAATGACATATAAATAAATATATTTAGAGTTGTCTACGAGGCAGGTTGAGCTCTAACAAAATTTTAGGTCTGATTTATAAGTTTGGGATTGGCCAGACCCGAAAAATGGGCTTAATTTTTTGCTAAACTCCCATCTCGGTCCGCATTTTTTAATTTTAATTTTATATAAAATTTAACAAATATAATACACTAAATACACTAAAAAATTAAATTACATGTTTTTCAATAAATTGAAAATAAATTTTAAAAAGTTTTTATACTTAAATAAAAACTAAGATAAGTATAACATAACAAACAAATGCCTCTAAATAGTGGTAAAATTAACAATAAAATAAGTGTTATACAATATTCAAACATTAAAAAAAAAGTAGTAGCATAATAGTGAAATGGTAGTAAAACAGGGACAAAAAGTGAGAAAACAACACCAAAATATGGAAAAATAGTAGCAAAAACAACAAGATTTTTTTTTTGAAAATTCGGATCGGGCTGAGCCTGGACAAAAAAACCTTACCCGAAGCCCGGTTCATTTTCTAAGCAAGCTTTGTCTTTTTATCCAAGCCCATTTTTTGGACATATATTTTTTTCCAAACCCTCTCATTTTTTTGAGCGGGCATTCCTTGGCTCGGTTCATGGATAACTCTATATATGATATAGGTAAAAAGTTTATGTAATAAATTTATGGGATAAATACCAAAACTATACGTGAATTATGGTTTAATGTGCAATTATATACATGAACTTTGTTTTTGTGCAATTTTATACATGAAATTTTGATTTGATCTAATTCTTATAAATTATTAACACAATTATTGATATAACATCATTTTATGTTATATATTGCATACATGAATAATTATATTTACCTAATATAAAAATAAATTGATATATTTATTTAACTGTGTATGATTAAATCAAAATTAAAATTTCAAGTATATATTTGAACTATAATTAGAGTATCACGTGTATAATTGCACCAAATTAAAGTTTATATATACAATTGCACATTAAATTAAAGTTCATGAGATTTATCCCTAAATTTATAAAAATTAATATAAAAATTAAATGATTTTAAATGAAATGATAATATATATATATAATAAGTTGCATACATTAAAATGGTGAGAAGTGGCGCAATTATGCTTTTTCTATTTAATTTTTTAGTTATTAATTATCTATTAAATTTATATATTACAAGGTCTTAGACTTGAAGTTGACATGGAATTTTGATTATTTGACACTTAGCATATTTATCATGTCAACACGCTGCAACTTAATCATTGTATATAATATTTATTTTGTTTTCAAAATAATACAAAATAATAATTTAAAATTATAAAATTTATACGGTTTAATTTAGGTTAATTGAATATTGTGAAAATAAAATAAAATAAAATAAAATAAAGAACACACAAATTTTACGTGGAAATCCTTTCGGGAAAAAACTACGGCCAGAGGAGAAGAAAATTCACTATGTCGAATTCGAATTAATTACAAGGGGAATAAACTATGTCTATTTATAGGCTTGTAAAGCCATATTCTAGTAAGACTGAAACACCTTATTCTAATCAATATCAAATAGATAGAATTTAATAAGGTTTAAAAAACTTTATTCTAAAATAAAATAAAAGAAGTGTAATTCTATATGAATTCTTCTTTTATTTTATTTTACCACTGTATTTTATTTAAATAAGCATTCAGGTCACTTAATTCTAACAATCTCCACCTTGACACGAATTCTCAATGAACAAGCTCTTCATCGCAAACTCTCAACGAACAAGTTCTTCATCGCAAACTCTCAACGAACAAGTTCTCACTTCTTCCATAAAACCCCTTAAGGGTTTAACTTCAACAATGAACATCAACCAAGTTTAAGCAATGCCCAAACTTGGTTATAGGAAGTGACTTAGTCATCATATCTGCAGGATTTTCATGAGTACTAATTTTGCTCACAACAATATCACCACGAGCAATAATATCATGAACAAAATGATACCGAACATTAATTTTGTTCTCTCATAAAACATTTGATCTTTTGTAAGGAAGATTGCACTCTGACTGTCACAAAATACTGTACTGATTTGAAGGTCTTCATTAAGTTCACTAAAGAGTCCCTTCAACCAAATAGCTTCTTTACACGCCTCAGTAATCGACATGTACTCAGCTTCAGTGGTAGACAAAGCAACTGTAGTTTGCAAAGTGGCTTTCCAACTGATTGCACAACCTCCGATTGTAAAAACATAACCTGTGAGAGATCTTCTTCTATCAAGGTCTCCAGAAAAATCAGCATTAACATACCCAATGACTCCATCTCTAGTTCTTCCAAACTGTAAGCAAACATCAGTAGTACCTCGTAAGTATCTTAAAATCCACTGAACTACTTTCCAGTGTTCTTTATCTGGATTCGCCATGTATCTGCTAACTGCACTGACTGCATATGATAAATCTAGATGTGAACAAACCATAGCATACATGAGAGATCCCACTGCACTAGAGTATGAAACATGTGACATGTACTTAATCTCATCATCTGATTGTGGAGACAAAGCTAATGAAAGTCTGAAATGGGCTGCTAAAGGAGTACTAACAGGCTTAGCACTCTGCATATTGAACCTGCAAAGAACTTTCTCAATGTACCCCTTCTGCCTTAGGTACAATTTACTTGTTTTTCTATCTCTGAGAATCTTCATACCAAGTATCTTCTTTGCTGGTCCTAAATATTTCATCTCAAATTCTTCACTTAGTTGGGCTTTGACCTTGCTTATATCTCCTTTATCTTTTACTGCTATCAACATGTCATCAACATAAAGAAGTAGATACACAAAAAAAACCATCACTGTTTTTCTTAAAGTAAACACAACTGTCAAAACTACTTCTTTTAAAATCATGGGAAGTCATAAAGGAATCAAACCTCTTGTACCACTGTCTTGGTGACTGTTTCAAACCGTAAAGGGACTTTTTCAGCAAGCAAACATAGTCTTCTTTTTCTGAGACTATAAAACACTCTGGTTGTTGCATGTAAATATCCTCCTCAAGTTCTCCATGCAAAAATACAATTTTTATATCTAACTGCTCAAGCTCTAAATCATGCAAGGCCACAATACCAAGCAAAGCTCAAATCGAACTCTGCTTAACAATTGGGGAGAACACATCTGTGAAGTCCACTCCTGGAATTTGACTGTAACCCTTTGCAACAAGCCTTGCTTTATATCTGGGATCTTCAACTCCTGGAGTCCCTTTTTTCTTTTTAAACACCCATTTACAACGAATAGCCTTTTTACCTTTAAGAAGTTTCCCAAGATCCCATGTTCTGTTTTTGTGGAGTGATTCCATCTCTTCTTGCATAGCAAACATCCACTTTTCTGAGTCTTCACAGCTAACTACCTCAGAATAATTAGATGGCTCTTGATTCGCATCTATATCTTCAGCCACATTTAAAGCATAAGCAACTAGATCAGCCTCGGCATACTTCTTTGGAGGTTTAATTTCTCTTCTAGTTCTGTTTTTGGCGATAGAGCATTGTGGTGAAGAAGTAACTCTATTCTCAATTTTTGTACTGGCTTGAGTAGTCAACTTTATATTAATCTGATGCTCCACCTACTTTTGATTTTTTTTATTGGAAGAGTCTTTAATAGATAAGTTAGGTAGCATATCAGTTTCATCAAAAACAACATCTCTGCTAATCACAACTTTTCTATTTTCAGGACACCATAACTTATACCCTTTTACACCAGCTTTATAACCAAGAAAAACACATTTAATGGATCTAAGTTCCAATTTTCCATTATCAAAATGAGCATACGTAGGACACCCAAAGATCTTTAAATCAGAATAATTAGCAGGATTACCAGACCATACCTCTTATGGAGTCTTTTTCTCAATGGAAATGGATGGAGATCGGTTGATCAAAAAACATACAGTAGAGGCTGCTTCTGCCCAAAACAACTTCGATAAGTTGGCATTTGACAACATACATCGAACCTTCTCCATGATCGTTCTGTTCATTCGTTCTGCAACACCGTTTTGCTGTAGAGTATGACGAACTGTCAAGTGTCTCACGATCCCTTTTGACTTGCACAATCTATTAAACTCATCAGAACAGAACTCTAAGTGTAACACCCCCTACCCGTATTCCGAGCCTAGAATAGGGTCGGAGGCATTACCGAACTTAATATGATCAATCATGTAAAAATCAGCCATAAAATTTCTTCTAAATTAAAAACTTTCATAGATATGTTTAACGTCCCTTATATGGGCCTACGGGGCCCAAAACATACATTCAGGGTGGTTCGGGACCAAACTGTAAACATATGAAACTTTTGCAACACTTAGAAAATTTTCACACTTTGGAGAGTCACACGCCCGTGTTTTCAACCCGTGTATCAGTCATATCTCTGTAATCTAAATATATTTTCATAACAACTTATCTTGATTTCATACTATTTCATATTTAAGCTTAAATAACCAAAGTATTTGAAATATCATCTTTATACAAATAGTATACATGAGGTATATAATTCCATAATTATAAATAAACACATTTATCAAACATTTTCCATATTCATATATCAATGGCTCATGTCTCCATATATTAATAACCGTCATTTTCATGAATTCTGAGTTCAATTTCATAATTATTTGTCTCGTGTTCAATTTATTCCATGTCGGAACTTTATTCATCACAAAACTCACAAAGCAATACATAGTAAGTCTCCCATTGAACACTTCGGATCAATCCTCGATACTTGGTGGTTCCATCACATAGCTCCACCCATCATATAGTTCGGCTCTCTTGTACACATGGTGAACACTTAGTACCACCCATGTGACCTAGCCAGTTTATCTCGTAGCTCTCTTGTCTACATGGTGTCCTTCACCTGGAACCATGTATGCGACCTAGCTACATATATCCCGTATATCTCTTGTCTACATGGTGTACACATAGTATCACCCATGCGACCTAGCTAATCATAATGTCTCGTAGCTCTCTTGTACACATGATGTGCACTCAGCACCATACATGTGACCTAGCTACATACCATCTGTATCATTCAATCTTTCCGAAGGTTCAACCGGGATTTCTCTCTCTTTTCCAACAATTCATCTTGTCACTAAACTAAAATGCTTAATTTGATCATTTATTCAATTTTCATGCTTTTACATTATTCACGATTTTATCATCAATACATATGAAATAACACGTCATGAAATTCATAAAATTAACAAATAATCACTAAAATTTAGCCATATAAACTCACAATTTCAATTTTTTTTGTATTATAACGATAATCATTATTTCATAATAAATATTCGAAATAAAACATTATATCATTTCTAATCCAACACTTATCGATTATAATTGGGCATGTGATTAATTTATACACGAGTCATTCATATTTTTTTTCCTCCTCCTCCTCTCCATCCACATCCTTGGTATAAATAACACTTGTAAGTAACCTTATCCAAAATTTTCACTAGTTACTTATGTGAATATTCAAGCTATCCACCCGTGTCATAGTCACTAAATTATTTATATCTGGAGCTGTAAAACTCCAAATTAAGATCCGCTAATTTTCCTTGAAACTATACTCACATATATTCTTACCATAAAAATTTAATAATTTTTTGTTGGGCCAATTAATACAGTTTATTCATTGAAGTCTCCCCTATTCTGCTGTCTAACAGTTCCGACCCTTCTTCAGTAAAAAATAATTATCTCCTCGTACAAGATTCGAATGATGTTCCTGTTTATTTTTCTTGAAAATAGACTCATTAAGGATTCTAAACATATAAATTTAAGGCTATAATTATTTTTATACAATTTTTGATGATTTTACAAAGTCAGAACAGGGGAACCCGAAATCATTCTGACCTTATCTCACAAAATTTATCATATCTCATGATTTACAATTCCATTCTTACATCATTTCTTCTATAAGAAACTAGACTCGATAAGCTTTAATTTCATGTTTGATTCATCATCTAATTCTATTTCTACAATTTTTTGTGATTTTTCAAAGTTAGACTACTGTTGCTTTCCAAAACAGTTTTAGTGCAAAATGTTGATTTCCGTTTTGCCCCAAATTTCAAAATTCATACAATTCAGTCCTTACTCAATTATCCCCTCAATTAAGATAATTTTCTCAATTAATACTTTTCCTAGACATTATAAGTTATTTCATAACTATTGAAATTTAGAATTTCCACATAAAACTCTAAATTCAAACTCTTTTACAATTAGGTCCCAAACATTCACTTTCTATTCAATTCTTTCAATAAAATCAGCATATAAACAATTTAAAGCTATAATTCCATGAAAAATCATCATATAATTCCAGCGCATATTCATAGCAACTTTCAAATTATTTCATAGAATCAAAAACTAATGAATTCAACAAGTGGACCTAGTTGTAAAAGTCACAAAAACACAAAAAATTCAAGAAATAATCAAGAATTAAACTTAATTGCAGAAAAAATATGAAAAACCAGCTTAAGGGAACTCTTCCATGGTGTTTTTGCTGATGAAACTGCAGAAAAATAAAGAGAAATTTAGATAATTCCACTTTAGTCCTAGCTTTATTAAGTAAATTTTGCAATTTTGCAATTTTTCCCTTAATTCTCCTTATTTTCTTGCTGATTTCATGCTCTTTCCGTCCATCCCAAAGAGATATTGGGTCTATTTTCCTTTTAAACCCTCTTTCTTTTATCATTTAAGCTATTTAATCATTTCCCACAATTTTGCATTTGATACAATTTAGTCCTTTTTGTTCAATTAACTATCAAAACTTTAAAATTTCTTGACAAAACTTTAATATTAACTTATTAACACTCCATAAATATTTATAAAAATATTTATGGCTCGATTTAAAATTCTCGAGGTCTCGATCCTCATTTTCGATTCTAATTATTTTAATATTTATTTTTAGTACACTATTCACTATTTCAAAATTTTTCCTAACTTCATATTTAACTTATGCTCACTAAATTAATAATATTTCCTACTCATTTGTTGGATTTAGTGATCTCGAATCACTATTCCGACACCACTGAAAATTAGGCTGTTACACTAAGCCATTGTCTATGCGGAGGTATTTTATTTGTTTTCCCGTCTATTTTTCAATCATAATTTTCTAAGACTTAAATGCGGAAAACACATCGCTTTTCTGCTTCAGGAAGAACGCCCAAAATTTTGTAGAAAAATCATCAATAAAGGTTAGCATATAATTAGCTCCACCTCTCGAAGGCACTCTGGATGTCCCTCACAGATCAGAATGAATATACTCCAACTTTCCCTTCGTGTTATGGATTCCTTTGGTGAATCGAACTCTCTTTTGCTTCCCAAAAACACAGTACTCACAGAAATTTAGTTTGCAAATTCATTGCCCATTAAGAAGTCCTCTTTTGCTCAATTCAACCATGCCATTCTCACTCATATGCCCTAGGCGCATATGCCAAAGTTTTATAATATCATCATTTGACATGGAAGAGGAAGCGACAGCTGCATCACCAGTAACAGTAGAACCCTGCAAAACATATAACTTGACAGTCTTTCTTTGCTCTTTCATCACAACAAGGGAACCTTTGGAAATCTTTAAAACCCCACTTTCAGCTGTGTATCTGTACCCTTTTGAATCCAGAGTACTCAACGAAATTAAATTTCTCTTCAATTCTGGAACATGTCTCACGTCACTAAGTGTTCTGACAACTCCATGAAACATCTTAATTTTAATTGTTCCAACACTTGCGATTTTACACGAAGCATTATTTCCCATCAAAACAACACTTTCAGACACTGTTTTGTAAGTTGTAAACCAATCCCGATTGGGACTCATGTGGAAGGTGTAGCCTGAATCAAGTATCCATTCCTCACTCACTTTAGAATTGTTGATGGAAGCAACTAGAAGTTCACCATCGCTGTAGTCTTCTACAACATCAGCTTCACCGAAATTTTCTGGTTGTTTGCCCTTTTGATTCACAGCCTCCCTCTTAATCTTGTTCTGTAGCTTATAGCACTTAGATTTAATGTGTCTTTTCTTCTTGCAGAAGTTACAAGTTTTACCTCTGTCTGAAGACTTTGATCTACCCTTAGATTTACCGCCAGGATTCCTTTCCTGTGTCCTTCCACGATTATCATCAGCATTCCGATCTTGTCTCCCACGAACAATGAGACCCTCTCTTTGAGAGTCAGGTTTAAGAACAAGATGTTTCATCTTATCATACGAGGTCAAAGAATCATAAACCTCATCAACTGTGAGAGACTCGCGGCTATATAAGATCGTGTCTCTAAAGGTTGAATAAGACGGGGGCAACGAACAAAGTAGAATCAACCTTAGATCTTCCTTATCATACTGAACCTCCATGGCCTCTAAGTTTGAGAGAATTTCTTTAAACACTGTTAAGTGTTCGTGTACAGACGCACCTTCCTCCAAACGATGAGCATAAAGACGCTGCTTCATATGCAACTTGCTTGTTAGAGTTTTGGACATACATATTTGTTATAGCCTCTTCCATAATGCAGCGGCGGTCTTCTCTTTCATCACATCTTGCAAAATTTCGTTGGAAAAATACAGATGTAATTGTGTTAACGCCTTTTGATCCTTACGCTTCTTCTCTTCATCTGTTAAAGTCGAAGGCATCTTATCTATCCCTAGCAGGGCATCCTCCAGATCCATTTGCACAAGAACTACTTGCATCATAGTCTGCCAGAACGTAAATTTAGTGTTGCATCCAACAGCGGAATTTCATACTTTAAAGATACCATTACCGTGATTGAGATGAACAACCCGAAAGCTCTGATACCAATTTGTAAAAATAAAATAAAATAAAATAAAATAAAATAAAGAACACACAAATTTTACGTGGAAACCCTTTCGGGAAAAAACTACTGGCAGAGGAGAAGAAAATTCACTATGTTGAATTCGAATTAATTACAAGGGGAATAGACTATGTCTATTTATAGGCTTGTAAAGCCATATTCTAGTAAGACTGAAACACCTTATTCTAATCAATATCAAATAGATAGAATTTAATAAGGTTTAAAAAACTTTATTCTAAAATAAAATAAAAGAAGTGTAATTCTATATGGATTCTTTTTTTTATTTTACTACTGTATTTTATTTAAATAAGGATTCGGGTCACTTAATTCTAACAATTATTTTGAATTCAATTAACTGATTAAAGAAAATACCATCAATTATTTTGAATTCAATTAACTGATTAAAGAAAATACCATACTCTCTGGTTTGATTCTAAATAGAGATAGAAATCATTGTATTACCTATTCTTATTATTTGCTATTACTATAAATCTATAATGATTTAGTATATTGATTGCAATGAAAATTTTCAGGATTTGGTTTTGAGTTAGCAACTTTTATTTCTTTCTTTTTTCATTCATTTTTTATTCGCTTTTGATCAGAAAATAGAAAAGTTGGGTGAATTAAAAACTCAAAGGCAGTTCATGGCCAAGAGTAAAGATGTCTGAGTAACAATTGTTTTGGAGTGTACAGATTGTATTCGAAACAACGTTAATAAGGAATCAACGGGTATTTCCAAGTACATTACTCAAAAAAATCGACACAATACGCCCAGTCGATTGGAATTGAAGAAATTCTATCCCTATTGTTACAAATATACAATTCACGAGGAAATAAAGAAATAAATCGAATTAAATGCTCATATGTCACCACTTCCCGAGAATATGAAAATATGACATTAGATATATAATATATTAAGTATAAGTATATAATTAATTATATATAACGAATATTTTCTTTATATAGTTTAAATGAGATTAAAATTTAAAAATTCAAAAAAAATATAAAAATTAAAATCCACCAAAATTAGAATATTCAATTTTAGCATGATAGCAAAAATTCAATCCATATATATTTATAACACATTTCAAATGTGAGGTAAATTATTAGGACCACTTTCTCTCATTGAGAAATTTGGCCCCATTCGTGATAAATGGGGCACCTCGGAAGCTCAAGGCTAAGCAACATGCTTAACTTTTTATTCCACTTCACATGTGATTTCTGATTTGTTCAAAAGCATCGACCCCGCAATTCTCTTATTATTTTTTTCTTTCCTTCTTTCTTTTCACGTTTTTCTTTTTGTTTTCCTTTCCATTGCTTTTATTTTAATTGAAAATTTTAGTCACTGAACTCAATAACTATCGGTGTTGCCATTCATAATGGCTTTTTGTGTCAATTACGGCACTAAAGAAGAGATTTTTTATTCGTTCACTTCTGCGATTCAGATTTCCCAGAAGTAGACTCCAAATTCTTTAAAACAATGACAAGGCTTCAAACTACTCTTTTTTCGATCTCTGTTTCGCTCCATGATGTGTCGTTGAGAGCACAAAAAATATCCTATTCCCTGTAAATAGTAAAAATAATAGTAAAAATAATAGTAAAGGGGAAGTAGGGTCGAATCCTCAGGGACTGGATTGCACAAATACTCGTTTCTTGAAATCCTGGACAATTTCTTGGCCAAGAAAACCTGCGTTCCTGAAAAATAAAAAATAGAATTAAGAATTAGAAAAAATAAAAAGTGAATTGAAATTGTCAAATTAAATAGATTGTAGAAATTAAAATGGAAAAATAATAAACAAAGTTTGAAAATAAAGAAAGTTTCTTATGTGGCGAGATTCCAGCCTCCGATTGTCTCGTTCCGCCTTGGGTTCAATCCTTGACTTTTAAGTAACCCTTCTCGAGAAGGATAAGCCAGTTATAGTGGAAGAGGACGCCTACGACCACCAGCTCCAGGGATTTAGACTTAAAATTTGGCGGAGCCTGACTCTAGCCAATAATCGCTTTGGTGGGACTATCTCCTACTAGATCATCACTTCCCAACGGCGAATACCATGCCGTTTTGTCTCTTGGATTCACCAACCTTTGACGCAGAAAGCCAACGAACCGACTGTGCAATCTTCCCAAAACGTACAAAGCGGCCGTTCCTTGCACAAGTTGAAAAGATCGCCTATTAAGGGACATAGACGGAAGCGTCAGCCCTGTAATGCGGAGAAGCGATGAATACCTTGTTGAGAAGGCTAAGCGTGGGTTCTAAGCCTCATGAACCTTTTTGGGGAATTTTGACAACCTTCGGCTAGATTGGTTTAGTGGCTCATGATTTTTGAGAAAAAAATAAATATAATATAAATGAGATTTTTATTGAAGGAAATATAGAGAGAACAAAAAGATAGAGTTTTTGGGAGAGGGAGTGTTTACAGGAAAAAAATGTCAAATATGTGCCACTCCATCCCCTATTTATAGTATTAGAAAACCTAGTCTATTCCTAATGAAATTTTAAAAGATAAATACAAATAAATAAAGATAATTAAAGATAAATGAAAATAAATCCTAAAATTTAAATCTAAATAAAAATCATTAATAATTATCCTAATATAATTGAAATTAAAATAGAGTCTTGTGCTATAAAATCTCTTCTTTTGCATTTCAGTCCTTTGGTCTTCCATGTTTGCATTTTTGGCACCACTTTTCTCCTTCTTCGCATGTTGGCCCATTATATCTTCAAATTGGCACTTTTTACCCTTAAATTTCCTCTTGCCTCTAATTTAGCCCTTAAAAGATAAAAGACCATAAATAGCCCAAATTAGTAGCATCATACTCAAAATAAATATATAATTAGCGCATAAAAATATGACGTTCTAGAGTATTATCACTCCACTAGATTGTCGCCAGTTGGATATATGTTATTCTCAATGGTTAAACACATTACCTTACTGTTTGGATCACCGAACGGAATTAAATTAATTCAAATAACTTTTTTAAAATTTATATTGATATCGATTAACACATTAACTGTATCATATTAAAAATATAATTAAATTAATAATTTTTAATGATTCAGGTTAAAATGTGACATAAAAGTTTATTCATGAAAGTAAATTACCATGATTGTGATGATGATATTGAATGTAAAATGCGAAGTTTAATAAGAAATATAGGTCATACTAATTGAAGAAGACAAAAGCCTTCCAATTATTTTGGTGTTTTCTACTTAATAGTTTGTCCTTTTAACTCTTAAACACTCAAGCAAGTGGACAAATATAGAACCAAATGGACAATCCCATAAGTTCCTTGTGCCAGGAAAACAACTTTATCATTACTATTCATCGTACAATTGTGCCCTACCACATTTTTTATCAAATTCTTTTAGATTTTTTTGAATTAAAAAAATTCTTTTTAATTAAGTATTCAAAAAATTGATTTTAATTAATTTTGTTGACCCAAACAGTTGCTAAGAGATAAGCTATTGGTTAAGAAACAGTGGTTAAAGGCCAGTTTATCATTTAAGTTCAACAGTACCGTGAAATGTATTTTTGAAAAAATTAATAGTATTTATTATTGGTGTAAAGTTGAAGATTTAACAAGGGTGAAAAAGGTTTTTAATTGGAAAGTACTTTTCCAAAAGGTAAAAGCTGTAAGTTTTGGATTGGCTTAAAAATCTAGTTTAAAATCAATGTTTGGTTTGAAAAGCTGATTGTTTACCGTATATTTTGGTTTGAAATCATTGTTTGGGTTGAACGATGCTTTTCAACCTCAATGGTAAACATTCTAAGAGAGTGAGCATTCTTTCAAGCACTACGATAAACATGAATAAAATAAGGGATACATTGCTTGTTTATGTAATTTGGCTTCCTTATGTCAATGGAACCTAACCCAGCGGGAAGTATCAACTATCTTCAAATACTTATAACAAGTGACTCTAAATCTATTACACCCTAATGACAAATTTCTCACTTTTGTATCTTTGAAGACTAGGACCCTAGTAATTAAATTCACCCTATGAATTTAACATATAAATCCACAACACAAACAATCAAAGGCACTTCACAAATAATGTTACTCATCTTAACTAATTAAATGCTCTCAATTCTAGGTATGATAATGTAATAGCCCGAACTTCAGTGATGTCAAAAACTATGGTTCGAAGCCACTAAATTCGGAAAATAAGCTCGTAAATTTTATTATTTAATATTTATGAGTTAAAATTAGTTTTTAAAAGATTTTTGAATTAGTAAATTTGTGTTTATAAAAGTTTATTACGTCAATTTATTGAGAAAAAGAGATATAGAGAACTCGGTGTTATAAATAGAGTCATAAATATTTTTATAAATATTTACGGAGTGTCAATATGGTAGTAGTAAAGTTTCGTCAGAAAATTTTAACGTTTCAATAATCAATTAATTAAAAAGCACTAGATTGAAAAAAGGG
Organism: Gossypium hirsutum; assembly: GCF_007990345.1. NCBI lineage: Eukaryota > Viridiplantae > Streptophyta > Magnoliopsida > Malvales > Malvaceae > Gossypium > Gossypium hirsutum. The sequence goes on along the minus strand of NC_053433.1, from coordinate 113,493,282 downwards.
CAAAAGTTGCTAAAATGATTAAATAACCTAATAGTAAATAAAGGAGGACTAAAAGGGAAATAAACCATCTTAAATGGCTGAGGTGGCATAACGTGAAAAAAAAATCAAAGATATTTATGTGATTAGGAACAAAATTGGAATTAAAATAAAGTTTATATGGCCAAATGTTATTTTAATAGTTTCTAGACATTTTCTTCATCAATTTTCTGTCAAAAACAGCCATGGAAGAGGGTTTGAGCTGCTCTTTCATATTTTAGCTTCAAGTAAGTTCAATTCTTGCTTTTTCCTTGAAATTTTTATATTTTTAGACTTTTACAATTAGGTCCAACTTGTTATTTCATTAGTTTTTGATTTTGTTGGAAGTTTTGGAAGATACCATTGATAATTTCATATGATTTTAGTTATTTGATGATGAAATTGAGATGTTAATGGATATGTAAAGGAATTTTATTAAATAATTTTGAGTGAAATCATGATTTAGGGATTAAGTTGTAAAGTTGTTGAATTTATAGAAAATTCTAAAATTTCATGAAATTCAAGGGCTGATATTGATATATATGAAAATATTTAGGCTTGGAACAAGGAATAAATTGAATGAATTTCATTTTCCGAGCCTAAGGACGAAATCATCTTTTATTAAAAAGTTAGGGGCAAAATGGTAATTTTTCTAAAGATGTAAATTGAATTGAAATAAACATGAATTGATGTTGAATTTATTAATATAGTTTCGGGAAGATCAAATTCGGAGTTAGAACGAGGAAAAGAGAAAAATATCGATTTAGTAGATACTATGTACACGAACATTTGTCGAGGAAGTTTGTGTAACTAAATCGAGAATATTTTTATGCTTGAAATAAATGTTGTATGTGTGAATTGTATGAATGCCTTATGTATAAATTGATCACATGCTCGACTATACTTGATAAATGTTAAACCTCGTTTAAATGAAAAATATTATAAATATATGTTTGAATTAAGTGTTGTGTATGTGATTGTATTATTGTCATGTGTATGAAAATAATTACATATCCGATGATGATTTATAAGTATTAAGTTCAAATTAAATGAAAAAGGTTATAAATATATACTTGAAATAGGTGTTTTGAATATTTAATATATAAAAATATATGATCGTATGTTCGGCGTGACTTAAGAAAAGGAATAAGTCTCGATTGAATGAAGGAAATTTTGATGGATTAGTGTAAAGGTGATTCTACATGTGTTGTAGATAGGATTTAGCTTGGACGAGTAATCCTGATAAGTCTCTCGAGCATTATGAGATAAAGTTTTACGAATATAGTGATTGGTAGTAATTCCACATATGTTGTGGACTACTGTAGCTCTATGTGAGCATCGAGGTATAAGTGTGGTGATTGGTAGTAATTCTACATATGTTGTGGACTACCGTAGCTCTGTGTGAGCATCGAGGTATTAGCATAGTGATTGGTAGTAATTCCGCATATGTTGTGGACTACCGTAGCTTTGGGTGAGCATCGAAGTATATGATTTTCCCGAATGACTTGAAAAGGTGGCTCAAGAGTTTTGTACATTTAAAAGTGTACTACATGAGAGTATCGATCGATATTTCTAATAAATTCAACGGACAAAATCTTGATATGAGAAAAATATGAACATGAAATGAATTAGTACGTGTACCTACCTGAAAATACGTGAAAATGATAATAAATGATATATGGAAATATGAGATGATGATATACGAACATGGAAGTTGTTTGATCAATGTATTCATTAATGAGTATAGAATTGTAAGCCTTAAGTGTATTAATCATATGATAAATATATTTCGTATAATTTTATGGTAAAGTTCCGACATGAAATAATCTGAATTCGAGGCAAATTATTATAAAAACATACTTGAATTACAAGGGTATGTATTTAACATGTTATATGAACACATGATGTGAAAAGTATATGCATATTGAAATCTAATGAGTGATGTGCCCATATATGTTTCCTGATATATATATATATTAACTATATGACTAACAAAGGTGGTGAGGATGTGTGGTATGGCTCATGATCAAATTGACGGAATATGTTTTACATGTTTATTGTGAGTAATAATGAATGGTAAGTTAATTACCAAGTTATACGAACTTACTAAGCATAATATGCTTACCCTATTTTATTTTCCTCTACTCTATAGTTATTCGGAAGCTCGAGGGATTGGAAGCATTAGAGGAGATCACTCACACCATCCATCGGCCCATCTTGGTATGAATGGTAAATCAATTACGGTTATAATGGCATGTATAGGTTAATTGGCCAATATTGATATATAACATGTTATGAATGTAACTAGCCATTGGTATGGCTTGTTTTTGATCTATTGAGACGTACATCTATATACAGTCTTAATATGCTAATGGTATGATAGTGTAAATAGTAAATAGAGGTAAACACATAGATGAGTTGAATGATATAAATGTAACGCCCCAATTTTCGGGAATTCTGTGAATGTTGGCATAGGTTTAATTATGTTAGTGGGACTCTAGAAGGCCCAAGCTTAAGATAGAACCCGGCAATTTTAGTTAATTTTTGTTCCATAAGAAAAAGGGGGTGAAATTATGAAATAGAACCTATGTGAAAATGTTTGAAAATGCTATAGGCTAAATTGAAGTGGCCAAATAAATAGGAGTGCAAAATAGGAGGATTTGCATGACAAGCCTCCCATTTTACATGAAGTGGCCAGCCATCATGTTGTTGTAGACAATATGAGCACTTGATATCCATAATTTATGGTACAAATTGATACAAATTGATAATGGGTTAGGTAAATGTTCTATGATAATGGTTTAGGTAAATGTTCCATGATGGGCATTTCATGTCTTTTGTATTAAAGAATTAAATGGGTGAAATATGAAATTTTATTAAAAGAAAAAGGGGTGAAAAGAACAAAGTTTTGTCCATCTTTGTTCATCATAGCTGAAAGTTAGAGAAGAGAAAGGAGAGGAGAAAGCTCTTGAATGTTCGGTCACTTGGGGAAGAAAATTGAAGGTAAGTTCATGGTAGTTTGCTTCTATCTTGATGTTCATGAGTTCTTCTTGATTCTACCTTAACTCTTGAAGAATATTTTGGTTTTTAGTTGTGTTGTGAGCATTTAGTCATGAATTAAAATGAAGGAAATGGTTGTTGTTTCATGTTCTTTTGATGAAAAATGGAAGATAGGTGAAGTTGAGCCAAACAAATGAGCATGCATGTGCCTTAGATGCTAAGGGGGAAAATCGGCTAATATGTTATGCTTTAAAATGATGAAATGGAGATTATACTTAAGTAAAATCATAGATATGTGATGATTGATTGGTGATATACATGTTTAAATAACATGCATGCAAGTTGGGTGTGAAAGAGTGATTTGGTAATAAATCTACTTGGGACAACAGCAGTAACGTGACTTTGGAAAATCACCATAAATTGTGGGAGATGAGTTAGAAGCTGTATAAATTATGTAATTAAAGCTTAATGAGTCTAGTTTCAAATGAAATAAACAAGAACATATTTTGATTTCTGTAAAATGAGAAATTTGATTCGTAATGAAGAGTGGTCAGGTTAGTCAAACAGTGAAACATGGGAAACTTTAAGAAAAATCTGGTATTTATTGGCCAAACCAAAAATTCTGAAAATTTTATTGATATAATATATATGAGTCTATTTTCAGGGAAAGTTAACGGCACTTCATTTGGAGTTTTGTAGCTCCAGTTATAAATGATTTAGTGACTGCTGCTCAGGAAGACAGCTTGCAGTGAAATTATGATTATGTGGTAAACATTGACAAAAATTTGTTAATGAGTTGCTTATTGATTTCTTATAAGCTTACTATGATCTGTAGGTGTGGTTGGCCAAATATTGTAAGGGGTTAATACGTAGTTCGTATTTGAATAGTTAGATTAATGTGTTAGTAGTCCAATTGTAGGCAGTTCGTGTGTGGATCTCGTCAGCATATCATCGCAAACAGGTGTGTAACTAACACCCTCTTTCTTAGTCTGGATCGGCAAAAGTCGAAAAGCCGAAATGCCGAAAACCGGTATTTTGTAGATTTGCGAGTGTACGAATGCTCGTGAGGTAAATCGATTAATGTTTTTGGTAAGCTGCAAAATTTGGACTGCAAAGTGCATGATTTCTGTGCCCTCGATATTTTTGGGCTTAATGGGCCAAAATTGGAATGATGGGCCAATGGGCCCAATTTGGTAAGAACCCTCGGTACGTGATTCTGTTAGTACGTGAAAAGTAGGAATATGAATGAAAAACCCTAAAATAGATAAATTACTGAAATACCTTTAAAAGTGGAAAATTTACAGTTTTACCCTAGTAGATAAATTACCGAAATACCCCTAGGGTTAAATTGACCTAAATGCATGTTTGACTGTTGTTATTTACTGCATGCCATGTTGTTATTATCTGATGCATGGGATTAGGATATTGACGGAGGAAGTACTGAAAGTGGCTTGTCCACGTACTAGAGGCTTTACCTTAATTTACTGTTAACTGAGCAGCAAGGCTGCAACTGTGGAGTGTTGGGCTGGGTGGGTTGAGCTATTCCCCACATGGAGTGTACGGCTGGTACGGGTGGAGTGTAGTGGTTGGTGGGTTGAGTAGTCTCCCCAAATGGGCTTGCATATGTTATTGATGTTGCATGTATTTTGAAATGGGCCTATGGGCCATACTGTTATCTGAATAAGGGGCTAAGGCCCAGTTTATTGTAATCCGAAAAGGGCTCTGGTCCAGTACCACTGTTACCTGAATGGGCTTAGGCCCAATAGGCTTGAGCTGACTTGGGCTTTGAATGGGTTTTCCTTACACACTGAGTTTCCCCAAAGTCACCCCTTTTATTTTCATCCACGCAGGAAATCCCCAACCATAGTGGGCTTGGAGCTGTGAGGGAATTCGGAGTGGCCACCCGTTCTGAAAGTTTGGTTTTCTTCTGGTGAACTGGACATCCTATTATTTACGTTGAGGTTTGGGTTTTTAAATGTAATAAGGACGCTTAATTATTTTTGATGGTTTTAATATGTATTACTAAGATAGGTATTACTTATTTTAACTGTTGAAATTGGATAGCTTTAGGGCGCATTTTCAAAAAAAAAAACAACAATTGATTTCAAAATAACGCGACAACAAGCAAAGCTTCCGCAGTGAAAGTATTTTCCAAAATTAATCACTTTTCCTAGAAATGACTTAATCAAATTGGTTTCCTAGAAATATATATGACGTTAAGGTGTGGCAATGGCAGTGTGCATGTCTAGGATTGGATCCGAAGGGAGCTTGGTACTTAAGTAGTCCGATAGACTCACCTCCTCTTTTCCGGTTTCCTACCTGGTGCACAACTTCCATTCACTTTAACCTATAATGAAATTATCTTTTAAAACACTAAGTAGGTTTTTCTGGATCAACAATATAAAATGTTTTGAACGCTTCGATGTGGCATGTCAGATCCGGCCATAACGTCTGGGCCGGGTTTGGGGTGCTACAATAAATAAGTTGATAAATTATGCTTATCTGTGAAATTGAGGAAATAAGTAAACTTGCATATATATGAATATAGGTTAAGATATATCAAACATAAAACTTGATTAGGGCTTGGTTAAATGTCTTGAATTGGACCTTGAATGTGTTTAAGTGTTGGTGTAGATGGAAGACTAAATAAGTGAGAAATAAGGCTTGGAAAATAATCTTATTTTGTCCACACAGGTAGACACACGGGTGTGTGTCTTGACCGTGTGTAACACACGGCCTGGCACATGGGCATGTGACTTGACTGTGTAACCCCTGCACCTAAAATAAATTACAAGACAGAGAGTTACACGGGCTAGGGACATGGGTGTGTGTCCTACTCAAGTAGCACACGACCTAAGATACGGGCGTGCCATTTGGCCATGTGAGCCACACGGCCTGACCACATGGGAGTGTGTGCCCTGTACCTAAGAAAATTTTGAAATTTCAAGAAAAATTCTCAAAGTTTTTAGTTTAGTCCCGATTCTTTACTAATGCATGTTTTGGGCCTCGAGGGTCCATTCAAGGGACGTTACGATTATTCTCGAAAAATGAATAGTAAATAACTTGAGTTTATCTGGAAATGTTCTGTAAACTTCGATAATACTTTGTAACCCTATTCCAGCGACTGTTACGGATTAGGGGTGTTACAGATAAGTTATACAAGTCTCTAAATTATATAAAATATTTTGATAGAGGTGATCCAATTCGATCCAATCTTCCAAATATATTTCCACAAGTTATATGATCTTCGTTGATGTATTAGATATAATCCAATTAATCAACATAGCCCATGATTTTGATTCAATAAATTGCTAATAACACAAATATGAAAACAATCTAGTTTGTCACAATTGGTCATGGAGTAGACACTCCTTAAAGTATTTTTTCATTCTTTCCATATTTTTCAAGAATAAATTTTATAATTATATGTATTTAAAAAAGATTAATAAATTATGATAATTACCAAATTAGAATAATAAACTAATATTGCTCCTTGAATTGGATACAAATTAGTATTAACCAAATCTATTCAAATATTTTTTTAAAAAAAGAGTTAAATATCATAATTAAAATTCTAAATACAAATATTTTATTTAATTGATCTCCATGAATAAGAAAATCCATCTTAAAGGTAATATATACCATAATTAATTAATAATAAATTAAATCATCAAAGAGTGTGGGGTGCAATAGTGATTGTAACATAATAGAATTTTAATGACAACATTATAAAAACGATAATCACAAATTAAAAGAAACATAAAATATGACATATTGCTTGTAACAGTCTAATTCTCAGTGGTGTTGGAAATAGTGATTGGAGATCACTAAATCCGACGAGTGAGTTGAAAATTCAATAAATTAATACCTATGAGTCAAGTGTGATTATTGAAGTATTTTTTTTAATTAGTGAATTTTGTGATTTAAAAGAATTAATTAGGTAAATCGGGTTGAAAATGATGTATTGTGACCTCGAATTCATAAACCGAGCTATAAATATTTTTATAAATATTTATGGGGTGTTATTAAGTTAGTATTAAAGTTTCGTTAGAAAATTTTAATGTTTGGTTAGTTAATTAATTAAAAAGGACTAAATTGAAAATAGTGTAAAATTTGGTAAAGTGATTAAATAGCTTAAGTGTCTAATAAGGAGGGATTTAAAAGGCAATTAGACCCAAATTATATGGGCTGGACGGTTTGGACAAGAAAATCAGCAAAAAGACAAGCAGAAACAAGGGCAAAATTGGAAATTTTGTAAATTAAACATATAAAATAAAGACAAAATTGAAAAATCTAGAGATATCATCATTTTTCTTTAGCAAAAACGCCATGGGAGGTCTGGAAGTTGCCGGTTTTTCATATTTTGACATATATCAAGAACCCGAAGTGAATCGTGAAAAAGAAAAAAATAGTCGATTAGTCCCTGAACTTGTATGACTTTTTGCGAATTTGCCTAGGTAAGTTCATATGGCTAAATTCAATGTTTTGTTATGAAAATTTCATGAATGCTGTGGTATATTATTTCATATGAATGCTATTAAACTATGATAATTGTGAAATAATGTTGGAGTAAAAGTACAAATTAGATGAAACGACGGATTTGAGTACTTTCGTTCGGTGACTAAGATGAATTGACGGTAAAGACCATGATTGGTCCATGACAACATGTGTATGTGATTTCCGTATAAGACCATAGCTGGGCTATGGCATCGGTGTGATATGAGCTTCCGTATAAGACCATATCTGGGATATGGCATCGGTGTGATATGTGTTTCTGTGTAAGACCATATTTGGGATATGGCATCAGTGTGGTATGTGATCCGTGTAAGACCATGGCTGGGCTATGGCTTCGGTATGTGATATGTGACTATGTGCAAGACCATAGTTTTACTATGGCATTGTGATAATGAAATACTCAATTCTGTAATCGTTCCCTAATTTGATTAAGAAAGGTAAATGATAAAGGGGTCCAAGAGATTAAAAGTTGGTTAATAAGTGACATTGAATTCAAGTAAGTGAACTTATCACTAATTTTGTGATTGACAGGAAGAGTTAGTGAATTTAGATATTGTATAATTGTTATAAGATTTTCGGTAAGAATTATTTTCTATGCCCATGAACTTACTAAGCTTTCATAAGCTTACTCTTGTGTGTTAAATGTTCTTTGTAGATTGACGTGAAATCGGTGGATCGGATCAACACATCAGGGCACACTATCCAGATTACTTCGGTAAATTTTAGTATGCATCTTAAGGTTTATATGGCATGTATAGGGTTTAATTGAAAGGAAGTGAATGTGTTATAAACTTATTTATCAACATTTTTCACTAAAACAATTTTGGACAGCAGCAGTAGTCCAATTTTGAAAAATCACTAAAAATTGTGGAAATCTACTTAAAGGTTGAATAAAATATGAAATTAAATCCTATTGAGTCTAATTTTACATAGAGGAAACGATGTAAACAAAAGAATCTTATTTTATGAGATATTTGAATTTTTGTGAGATAGAGTCAGAATAATTTTGGAATCCCCTCTTTTTATTTGGGAAAATCATTAAAAATTGTACAAAAAATAATTATGGGTTATAATTTATATGCTTAAAATCATCCGAATTCCGTATGAGAAGATAATTAAGTTTTAGTAAAGAAAGGTCGAAGCTGTCAAATAGCAGAATAGGATAAATTTGAAGAATAAACTGTACTTATTGTCTAAACCAAAAATTCTAAAAATTTTATGATAAGAATATATGTGAGTCTAGTTTCAGGAAAAATTAGCGGAACTTAATTTGGAGTTCTGTAGCTCAAGATATAAATAATTTAGTGACTTTGACTCAAGTGGACAGTTTCACTATGAACAGTAAATATCATGAATTATTTGAAAATGTTATGAAATTTTCGGTAATGCTCTGTGTCGAAACCATTTTAAGTTTTGAAAAATGAGAATTGACTTTAAAAACGAAAATGGAGTCGCCACCAATCTTTTTTGGTTTAGGTGTGATCGGATCACCTAATAAATCATTTTATTAAAGTATGGGTTTTGGCCTACGAAAATTCAAGAAACGGGTTCGGGAGTCGGTTATATACGAGGAAGGATTAGCATCCTCGTAACACCCAAAATTGGTACCCAATTGATTAATTTATGTCCTAATGTCGAAAATTTGAAAAGATTTAAAAATGCAATCTCCTTTTAAAAATGTTTGGATAATTCGAATTGGATGCCAAGATTCTCTTGTTTCGAAAGAATAAAATATCATATCTAGCACGTTAGGATACGATATTTCAAATTCTCTATACCAAGGTCATTTTATAATTTCCAAAATTCATGCACTGAAACTTTAGAAGGATATTCGGTTTTTTGGTCAAACGATAAATCGAAACCCAGCACGTTAGGGCACGATTTCTCAAATTTCTAAACACAAAATATTTCCTCATTTTTAATTTAAGAAAACGTGGATGAAATTTCAAAAGGATATTTGATTATTTCGGGCAAACAGAAAATCAAAACTTAGCACGTTAGGGCACGATTTCCCGAATTTCCAAACATCAAACATTGCCTTTGTTTTGGGAGATTTTCAAATAAACAATTATAAAACCGACTGAAAATGCCTTTACTTGTTTTACTAGAAATAAAAATGAGATGATCAATATCAATCAAAACATTGAAATTTGAATCATGATGCAATAACGTAGAAAAATCAAAGTTACAAACATGGAACAATATACATAGATGAAATATAGTACAAATGAACAAAAAACAAATTAACATACACACAATAGTAATGAGCTCACATCCAAGAAACAAATTAGAATAAAATATGACAAGTTTCGAACATAAATGAACAAGAATTGAAATAATAATATAAAAGACTAATAAACGATATGAAACAATAATACGTGAAATTATATTAAAATTCAGACAACACATAAAATACAAAGCAATATGGAAACTAAATTATGATACAAAACAATTTAGAAACTATATGAAAAATTTACAATCGAATAACACATGCTAGAATTTGAGACAATTTACATATATAAAAGTAAAAAACTAATAATATATAAATGAACATTAAAATAGATATTATGAAAGATGAAATTTGGAGTAAATAATGTACAAAATATTTTAAAACAAAACATGTTTATTTAAAGTTAATAACACCCATATAATAAAAAAAAATCATAAACAATATATAATAAGCTAATGGTACATGAAAGAATTTTAAATAACCAAAATATAATAAAATATTTTTTTAAAGTATAAACTATATAAACAATAGAATACAAAAACAAAGATATATACCCAAAAATATATAACATATTAATGCATAAAATTATTTAAAATAAATATCATATGAACTTTCAAAATAAAGAAAACTTCAAAATACAAATAAAATTTTATATTAGAACAATTTAAAAGTTTATACAAACGAAAAAAAATAAATTAAAACAATATAAGGTCTATGAAATAATTTTAAAATACTATATCAAGGGGAAAAAATGAATAATAACAATATATAGCAAATTTTTTAAAAGGGAAAAAAAGTAAGAATTACAAAAAATAAAGCATAAACAAAAAAAACTCAATTGAAACCAAAATAAAATTTAAAGGACAATTTACGAATTAAGAAAATTACTAAAACAAAGTCAAAGGCTAAAAGGGATATGCTCATATAGACAGGGATTTAAAACGCAAATATCCCAAGTCTTGAGATGCAGCATTTAAAGGAGGACCTAGATGAAGTAGCGTATAAATTCCAGAGATGATTTAAAAATAAATAAGATGCAATCAAGGCTTGATCAAAATTCAGCACAAATGACAAAGGCCTAACGTAAAAATTTCCATTATGGTTTATGCATAAAAGAAAACTCCCCCCTCCCCAAAGTTATCTGTCACGAATCAAAAAGGAAGAAAAAGGTTTTCCTCCTTTCTTCCTCTGCTAGGGCACAAAAGGGTTGCCCCCGATCGGCCATGCGTTTGCCAAAGGTGACGGCCGATTTCGACGCCTTTTGGGCTTCTTATTCCGGCGAAGGAGACAAAGCTCCGACGATGAGCACGTGGGTCGATCAAGGTAAGTATTTCCTCTCTTTTAAATTTTGGATCGGATGCTTTTGATGGCTATCAATTTTCTGTGCATATTTTTGCTATTGTATTAGAAAAAAATCAAAGAAAGAACCCCCTTTTAACACTTTAGTATGTATCCAGATTTGAATGAAAAAGAAAAAAAGGAAAAACAAAACGGAATAGAATAATGATGAATAACCACCTTTGAAGTGAATTTTTTTGTCTGATCTCTATTGACTTTTGTGTGTATTTTGCTATTCTCTTCGTAAACAAAAAAAAAAAGGTCCCCCTTTACAATCAAAACTTGAAGGCTTTATAGCCAAATACAAGCAGGTTCTTGCTATTCTTTTGCTCAAATCGCAGGTCGTGAAGACGTGGAAGGGCGCATGGACATGGGGCTCGCGATGTGCGGGCCTGGGGTCGTGCTTGGCGTGCCGACGTGGGACGAATGGAGACTGCGGCGCAAAAGGGTAGCCTAGGGTTTGCTGTTTTCTGATTGTTTAGGTTAGACCATGGGTATTGGGCTTATGTAAACGGGCCAAAATTATTTGGGTTGTTTTATGTAATTGGGCTGGCTTTATGCTTTTGTATGTGTAGGGGTTGAAATTGGGTATTTGGTTTATTTGGGTTTGTTGGGCCCGGGTGAAAATTGGGCCCTACACTCCGTAACCCTATTCTAGTGTCGGATACAGGTTAAGGGTGTTACATTGCTAAATTAAAATAACTTTTATAGCCTTGAGACTAGGGGAGAAGCCAAAATAATATTTTGGGGGTCGAATAAAATTTTAATTTTTTATAGTCTATATCTTTATAATTTTTAAAGGATTAAATCAAATTTTTATAATTTTAGGGGGCCAAAATATAATTTTACCTTTTAATTTAATTTTTTTAAAAAAATTTAAAGGCTTAAATAATAATTTTACATTTTAAGGGCCTGGCACTCATGCCTGTAGCACCCCAAACCCGGCCCAGAAGTTATAGTCGGATCCGGCATGCCATATCAAAAACGTTAAAAAAAAATTTTTCATTCTAAATTCAGAAAATCGTACTTGATGTTCAAAAGATTAATTTCATTATAGGTTAAAGTGAATAGAAGCTGTGCATCAGGTAGGGAACCGGAAAAGAGGTGGTGAGTCCATCGGACTGCTTAAGTACCAAGCTCCCTTCGGATCCAATCCTAGACATGCATACCGCCATTGCCACACCTTAATGTCATGGATATTTCTAGGAAACCGATTTGATTAAGTCATTTTTAGGAAAAGTGATTAATTTTGGAAAATACTTTCATTGCGGAAGCTTTGCTTGTTGTCGCGTTATTTTGAAATCAATTGTTGTTTTTGAAAACGTGCCCTAAAGCTATCCAATTTCAATAGTTAAAATAAGTAATACCTATCTTAGTAATACATATTAAAACCATCAAAAATAATTAAGCGGCCTTATTACATTTAAAAACCCAGAACTTCAAACGTAAATAAAAGGATGTCCAGTTCACCAGAAAAAAATCAAACTTTCAAAACGGGTGGCCACTCCGAATTCCCTCACAGCTCCAAGCCCACTATGGTTGGGGATTTCTTGCGTGGATGAAAATAAAAGGGGTGAGTTTGGGGAAACTCAGTGTGTAAGAAAAACCCATTCAAAGCCCAAGTCAGCTCAAGCCTATTGGGCCTAAGCCCATTCAGGTAACAGTGGTACTGGGCCAGAGCCCTTTTCAGATTACAATAAACTGGGCCTTAGCCCCTTATTCAGATAACAGTATGGCCCATAGTCCCATTTCAAAATAAATGCAACATCAATAACATATGCAAGCCCATTTGGGGAGACTACTCAACCCACCAACCATTACACTCCACCCGTACCAACCATACACTCCATGTGGGGAATAGCTCAACCCACCCAGCCCAACACTCCACAGTTGCAGCCTTGCTGCTCAGTTAACAGTAAATTGAGGCAAAGCCTCCAGTATGTGGACAAGCCACTTTCAGTACTTCCTCCGTCAATATCCCAATCCCATGCATCAGATAATAACAACATGGCATGCAGTAAATAACAACAGTCCAACATGCATTTAGGTCAATTTAACCCTAGGGGCATTTCGGTAATTTATCTACTAGGGTAAAACTGTAAATTTTTCACTTTTAAAGGTATTTCAGTAATTTATCTATTTTAGGGTTTTTCATGCATATTCCTACTTTTCACGTACTAATAGAATCACGTACCGAGGGTTTTTACCGAATTGGGCCTGTTGGCTCATCATTCCAATTTTGGCCCACTAAGCCTAAAAATATCGAGGGCACAGAAATCATGCACTTTGCAGTCCAAATTTTGCAGCTTACCAAAAACATTAATCGATTTACCTCACGAGCATTCGCACACTCGCAAATCTACAAAATACCGGTTTTCGACATTTCGACTTTTCGACTTTTGCCGATCCAGACTAAGAAAGAGGGTGTTAGTTACACACCTGTTTGCGACGATATGCTGACGAGATCCACACACGAACCGCCTACAATTGGATTACTAACACGTTAATCTAACTATTCAAATACGAACTACGTATTAACCCCTTACAATATTCGGCCAACCGCCCGTACAGATCATAGTAAGCTTATAAGAAATCGATAAGCAACTCATTAACAAATTTTTGTCAATGTTTACCACATAATCATAATTTCACTGCAAGCTGTCTTCCTGAGCAACAGTCACTAAATTATTTATAACTGGAGCTACGAAACTCCAAATCAAGTTCCGTTAATTTTCCCTGAAAATAGACTCATATATCTTCTATCCATAAAATTTTCAGAATTTTTGGTTTAGCCAATCAATACCAAATTTTTCTCAAACTTTCTCATGTTTCACTGTTTGACTAATCTGACCACTCTTCATTACGAATCAAATTTCTCATTGTACAGAATTCAAAATATGTTCTCGTTTATTCCATTTGAAACTAGACTCATTAATCTTTAATTACATAATTTATGCAGCTCCTAACTCATCTCCCACAATTTATGGTGATTTTCCAAAGTCACGTTACTGCTGCTGTCCCAGACAGATTTATTACCAAATCACTCTTTCACACCTAACTTGCATGCATGTTATTTAAACATGTATATCACCAATCAATCATCACATATCTATGATTTTACTTAAGTATAATCTCCATTTCATCATTTTAAAGCACAACATGTTAGCCGATTTTTCCCCTTAGCATCTAAGGCACATGCATGCTCATTTGTTTGGCTCAACTTCACTTATCTTCCATTTTTCATCAAAAGAACATGAAACAACAACCATTCCCTTCATTTTAATTCATGACCAAATGCTCACAACACAACCAAAAACCAAAATATGCTTCAAGAGTTAAGGTAGAATCAAGAAGAACTCATGAACCTCAAAATAGAAACAAGGTACCAAGAACTTACCTTCAATTTTCCTCCTCCTAATAACCGAATACTCAAGAGCTTTCTCCTCTCCTTTCTCTTCTCTAACTTTCAGCTATGATGAACAAAGATGGACAAAACTTTGTTCTTTTCACCCATTTTTCTTTTAATAAAACTTCATATTTCATCCATTTAATTCTTTAATACAAAAGACATGGAATTCTTATCATGAAACATTTACCTAACCCATTATCATGGAACATTTACCTAACCTATTATCATGGAACATTTACCTAACCTATTATCAATTTGTATCAATTTGTACCATAAATTATGGATATCAAGTGCACATTTTGTCTACAACAACATGATGGCTGGCCACTTCATGTAAAATGGGAGGTTTGTCATGGAAATCCTCCTATTTTGCACTCCTATTTATTTGGTCACTTCAATTTAGCCTATAGCATTTTCAAACATTCTCACATAGGTCCTATTTCATAATTTCACTCACAAATGACAAAGTTAAAGCATGAAATTTTGCCAACATTCACAGAATTCCCGAAAATTGGGGCGTTACAATGCCGCCCCCTCTAGATTCGCCACTGCTTGACACTAAAATTA
This sequence comes from Gossypium hirsutum, assembly GCF_007990345.1. Taxonomy (NCBI): domain Eukaryota; kingdom Viridiplantae; phylum Streptophyta; class Magnoliopsida; order Malvales; family Malvaceae; genus Gossypium; species Gossypium hirsutum. The sequence continues at coordinate 113,478,208 of NC_053433.1, read as the reverse complement.
TAAAAAAAATGTATTTTTAAAAATAAAATCTAAAAGCAATTTTTTAGAAAAAAGTTAGAAAATTCAACGTTAATAAAAGGTAACGTAGACATTTATATTTCAATATTTAAAAATTATGATTTCTGAATTTCTGAATTTTTTATAAATTATAATTTTTTTTTCAGTTTTTTAAAAAATTGTGATTTTTTTTGTTATTTTCTCTATTTTCATGTTTGAATTTATTTCGAAAACAAAAGTTTTTTTTTATGGAATTATGCTTTTGAGTAATGGGTATAAACCTTTTCGAAACTTTAGGTATAATAATAATAATAATAATAATAATAATAGCAATTGTAATAGTAATAGTAATAGTAATAGTAAATAATAATAATAATAATAATAATAGTAGCCCCTTGGGCGGGAAATATCTTTATTATCCTTTTCTTTTCTTTTTCATGATAATAATAACACTTGAAATTATATAATCTTGTAAATTGGACCAAAGATTGAACGAGTGAAAAAATCAATTCTTGATTTAATCAAATTCAATCAATCTGATCTTTGATATGATAGATTCACTATTTTAAAAAATTGAAAACTTAAAAAAAAATCATAAAATTTAAACAAAAAGTATTTAAAAAATTTATAAATACATTTAAATAAAAATAAGATTTTTATAATTTTTTGGTTGTTTGCATATAACTTATGTTATGTTAATATTGACTGACCTAAATGAAGGCTAATATTTAACAAAATTATATATACAACTGTTCTAATAAACATGTAACACTTATTGTCAGTGTTTAATTACTACATCAACATTTCACTTACAAATTAATATATTTGTCTAAAGATGAAATATTAATGAAGTGATTGGTATCTTAGGGTTTACCTTTGTTTGAATTAATTATTATTTTGTTTTATATTTAAAGTCTTAGATGAGATTATTTTGTTTGATTCAACTACAATTATACCTGCCAATATTACTGCATGCATTAATTGTATTCTTATATTAAATGACACCAACTTCAAGTTATGATAAGAGAATCTTAAGATAGTTCAACAATATTCTCGACATCTCCTTCCTTTCCCATCGTCTCCTCCAATTTTCTAGTCAGATCCCTCTTAAGGCCCTTCTTTTTATTTCTAATGATACCCACCCATCTCACCAAGCCCTTCCTCACACCTTCTAGCTTAGCCAACATACCACCTGAAGTAAACTGACATATTCGTTTAACCTCCTTCCCAAAAGATTCTTTTATCACCCACCATGCCTCAAACCAAAACATTTTCTACCTCAACCTATTACTCTAAGGATGCCATAGATTCGCTATCGTGCTTCTCATTGCCGGAAATTGGATTACACTCACTATGAGAAAGCATCCAACCAGGCAAAGATCATAAACCACCGTCGCAGAATCAAATTCCTTCTATACTTGCAAAATCTCCTCTTTCTCATCTTCCAATGTTAACTCTACCATTTCATCCTCTATATCCATGAATGAAAATGAACTAGATTGATAAGAAACACTCCCTCCTAAGAACCGCGGTCACTAGAACAAAGAGAAATAAGGGAAAAAAAACCCTATAGAAAAACCAAAACATGCTAGAGTAGTAGACTAGAGACGTGCTAGAGTAGAATAATTTCAATATGTCGAGTTAAAATTTTAAATACAAATATTTGATTCAATTGATAAACATGAATAAGAAAATCCATCTTAAACTTAATATATATCATAATAATTAATTAAGAATAGAATAGAGTAATTCACCAATAATATTAGGTGTAATGATAAGACAAATTACATGTTCAAATGATGATACAAGTTCGAACCTTGAAAATAACATTATTAAGAGGAGTAGCCATAAACTCTGAACATATGGATCAACCCTTATTTATCTCTAACAACAGCTTGCCCTAACCACCCAACGACCATTCCATTCTCGTTGTCCATTGAAACCACTCTGAATAATCCTAGTATTAGCATTTTTCACTTGGTACTTAGTAGTCTAGTTTCCTCTCTCACTATTTTTGTTTTGTTTTGATATATATATATTTAAATTTTTGTTTAAATACAAGGCATTGTATCCAAGTTTACGAGTCTAATACTACTAAAATCAATGGCAACAAAAGAAGTAAATAAGTAAACAGTTTATTCATTAAGCTGAAAAGAGTACAAAGAGAAGGACTCTGAGAGACAAACCTTGTAAGCAAGCATATATATATATATACATGCTGCTGCTTCAAACAAGACAGTCTTAACAATCAGTTCTTTCAGCATTATTTACTTGAAGCTAATATTATATAATAACTACTAGTTCATGCATAATGATTGCTTTCAATCTAAACATGAACTACTTGTTGAATCTCCCTGGCTAATTTTTTTGCTTTCTTAAAGTAAAATGGCCATCCATGGCCAGTGGAGAGAGCCAAGCGTATCATTTCTCCATCTGAGTCTCTCACAATTTCGTTGCATAAAGCTGGGCATGTTCCACACACCGCGGGGCAGTACTTAAATTTGTAATCAAGATCATTCACCTTCTCTATTCTAAACCAACTGGTCAAAGTGTTGGCACCCGGGTTCCCTTTAACCCCATCGGTTATCACCCACCATTTTCCAGCTGAATGGTCGTAATCATCGACCTTCCACACTGTTGTTGTTTGGCAAAGTCTGGGTCTAAGGGGAATGAACTCTATGTTTATGTCAGTGGATAGGCGAACAACGCCATCGTTGGAGTCCGAATTAGAAAATATCACCGGAATACCATCGTCACCGGATCCCCTTTGAGCAACTACTTCCGGGCATTTTTTTCTGCTAGGCATGCCTAGGGAAAGCCCCCCACCACCAGCACCCCATATCGACGACACAACGTAGTATGGGGTGCCTGTTTGAACCTCGTTGCCATCAATGTCGAGCACAGGTTCGTTTGTAGCGTTGGCTACACCAAACAAAAAGGACGATGGTGTGATTGAGAAGATGATGAAAAGAAGAAACACCGAAACTGTTGTGGTTTTCATGGTTATACAGATTGTGTTGATATGTGTTGCTTTAGTTCTCCATGCGAATTTATAGAGATGGGAAAGGATGAACATCCAAAATTGATAGAATATTCAATATTATTACATATAACACATTTCAAATGTGAGGAAAAAAAACACATTTCCAAAATTAATAGGACCATTTTTTTTATGAATGTTAGAAATTGGAAATAAATTCAATTAATATCTATTTTTTTATAAAAAACATTTTTTATAATAATTAAGTTTATTGTAGAATTGATTTTTTTATGTTTAATATTTATAACAAGTATAAAGTATGAAGTGCACTTCTTACTAATGTATACATTTTTTTATCTCAAATTTTAATAAAATTAATTTTATTTGTAAAGAAAATAAAAATAATAAAATTTAGCTAACATACTATTTCAATAAAATGTGATATAAAATATATTAATTATATTTTATTAAATAAAATAATATTCAATAAACGAAGTTCCCTTTTTTTTAACTTTTATTAACTATATATAAAAAATAATATTAATCAAATTTGTTGTAAATTTTTTTTTGAGCTTTATCACAATTTCAATCTTATTATTTTTTATTTCTGTTGGAAAGGTTGAGATAGAACACATTACGACAAAACAAGTTTAAAACAAGGTGAAGCAATGAGCAAAGTAAGAAAATATAAGATGTAATATTTGTTAACATAGTTCGGATTTAATAATCCTATTCTGCAGAGTTTCTCTCAAAAAATGATTTTTTTCTACAATACATCTTGATCAACTATTGCTAAAGCCCAAATTACCCTTACCTGACAGTTATTTGTAACCCAATATTGAATCTAAATTGTTATAGATGACTCTCCAAAAATACCTCACTTACAATCAAATAAATTTCCCCAACAAAACTTAAAAGAGTGTAGAATAAAACACAAGAAAAATACACCAAAGTATCCAACTTAAACCCTCCAATATAAATCCCTTTTAGTATAGTTTTCATAAGTTTAAAACTCCAACATAAAGGTTGAAATAATCTCATGAATTATATATCATAAAAGTCTTCATAAACAAGTATCTTAGCATCTTCAAATACTATGAAAGTCCACAAAAGTTCAAACTCCTCCCGTCCTTCTTCAAAGCAGTTGAGTGAAAAATAATGGTCATCACATGTTATAATAGAAAATCACTTCCTCATTTCTTACTCAACAAAATTAAAGCATAAGCCATATCATTAAAAAATCAAACATGCGAACATAAATTCTTTTAATTCACCAAAGCATTGTTTTATCTATTATTTGAACATGAAGTGAAACAAGAAAATTAGTCAAAGTTTAAACAATCTCCCCTTTATCATTTTGAAAAATACAGTAACAAATAATTAGCACATCATCTAAACAAGTTAAAGGAAACAAGAATACGTCTCCGGTAGAACCATACTCAATTATACACTCCCCTTGTACATATGCTTGTTCACCACATTTTCATTTAAGCATACACCAAAGTCAACAAAGATAAGTTCAAAGAATATAGAGCATGACGAATAAGTTGAACAAAACAAATACCATAAAGAAGCGACTCAATTTTCGTGAACATTTAAAAGGTGGATTTCGAGGCCGAATTTCTAAATTAAGCTAACTTGAGAATTTACGTGAGGAGTTTGTGTGTTGTACATGAAATTATAAAGTCAAATCATTAATTGATTAAATTGGATAAGTTGTAACTATAGTACATGCACCCAATTGTTTAAGTGACCAAATTAGTGGGAATTGATTAGAGAATTTAGCAAATACTTAAAGTGTAATTAAACCAAGGACCTAGTTGCAATATAACCACGCCCAAAGTTTGATTAGTGGTAAACCATTATCAATGCCACACATTTCCACTAATTTTCTCATGATAAGTTTATGGCCATTAGATCATAACTAATTAAGGTTAATTTGTGAGTTATTTACCTTAATTAATATGTTAATTTTGAAAAGTTTTGTCACTAAAAAAATTAAAAATTCAGTAACCAAAATAAAAGGAGCCTAATAATTTAGTGATCTATGTCTGTATTTTTCCTAAAAATGGACGCCTGCCTTTGTGCGTCAGAATTGAAGATAATAATAATAATAATAATAATAATAATAATAATAATAATAATTAGAGAATGATACATATTTGATGTACTTAAAAAGTTTATATAATAAATTTATTAAAATTAAATGAATTTAGTTGAAATGAGAAATTTATATATATATACATTAAAAATGTGAAAAGTAGTCATTTTCATGTAATATTCGTAAAAATCTTATATCATTATAATAAATAGATTTAATGATTACCATTTAAGTAGCATGGAATTCCAAAATTGAAAAATATAATGATTGAAAGTGATTAAATTAAAATACATGAATAAAGCTCATAATTTATACATAATAACTTACTAATAACAAAGTTTGACTCAACAAATCTAACTATTACAGTTTAAATCAAGATTAAAATTTAAAATTTTAAAATATATAAAAAATTAAAATCCACCAAAATTAAAATCTTCAATTTTAGCATGGTAGCAAAAATTTCATCCATATATATATTGATAACACATTTCAAATGTGAGGTAAATTATTAGTACCACTCTCTCATTGAAAAATCTGGCCCCATTCGTGATGGATGGGGCGACTCGAAAGACGCAAGGCCAAGCAACATGGTCAACTTTTTATTCCACTTCACGTGCAGTTGCAGATTTGTTCAAAAGCATCGCCCCCACAATTCTCTTTTTATATTACTATTCTTTCTTTCTTTCTTTTCACGTTTTTATTTTTGTTTTCCTATCATTTTATTTTATTTATTCTTTAATTGAAAATTTTAGCCACCATAGTCAATAACCATCTATGTTGCCATTCACAATGGCTTTTTATGCTGATTGCTGCACTAAAGAAGAGATTTTCTCTTCGTTCACTTTTACAATTTAAATTTTGTAGAAGTCGACTTTAAATTTTTTAAAATAATGATTAAGGCTTCAAATTTTTTTTTTATTTTTTGATACCTGTTTTGCCTAGTTGAATATAAATTATTCCTCATGGTTAAATACATTACGTCACCGTTCAGATCACGAAACAGATTCTCAGAGTTCTGAATCTGAACTCAAAGTTTTGTTTTTTTTTTCTTTTTTTTTCTTGATGCTGATTCAATCTAAAAAGTAATTTTTTAAAACAATGAACAATGACCAAGGCTTCAAACTTTTTTATTTTTTGATACTTATTTTACTCTATCATATTGTCACTAGTTGAATATAAATTACTCCTCATGGTTAAATACACCACATCACCATTCAGATCACTAAATAGATTCTCAGAGTTTTGAATCTGAGCTCAAAGTTATTTTTTTTCTTTTTTCTGGCTATTGATTCAATCTAAAAAGTATTTTTTAAATTTTTTAAAATATTTTTTTAAAAAATTTAAATCAATGTCGCTTGACAACTACACCATCTTAAAATGATGCAGGTTAAAATGGGACATAAAAGTTTATTCATGAAAGTAAATTACCATGATTGTGATGATGATATGTAAAATGTGATGTTTAATATAAGGTCATACTAATTGAAGAAGACAAAAGCCTTCCAATTCGTTTGGTGTTTTCTACTTAATAGTTTGTCCTTTTAACTCTTAAACACTCAAGCAAGTGGACAAATCTAGAGCCAAATGGACGAATCCCATAAGTTCCTTGTGCCAGGGAAACAACTTCTATCATTATTATCATTACTATTCATCATACAAGTGTGCCCTTCCACGTTTTTTATCAAATTCTTTTAGATTTTTAATTAATTATTCAAAAAAATTGATTGGACATCCAAATTCAATATTCGTTTTCATATATACATTAGTTTTATTCGCCCAAACAGTTGCTAGGAGATAAGCTATATGTTAGAAAAGAGTGGCTAAAAGGCAAGTTAAAGGCCAGCATTATTGTGAAAAAGTGTTTTTAAAAAAATTGATAGTATTTATCGTTGATATTTATAAGTGGTTTTGAAAAAATAAAATATCTATTTCAAACATAATGTTATAAAGTAGAAAATAAAAAGGTTTTTTGTAGCACCCCAAACCCGGCCCAGACGTTGTGACTGGATCCGGCATGCCACATCAAAAACGTTAAAAAAAATTTTCATTCTAAGTCCAGAAAATCGTACTTGATGTTCAAAAGATTAATTCATTAAGGGTTAAGGTGAATGGAAGCTGTGCACCAGGTAGGAAACCGGAAAAGAGGTGGTGAGTCCATCGGACTGCTTAAGTACCAAGCTCCCTTCGGATCCAATCCTAGACATGCATACCGCCGTTGCCACACCTTAACGTCATGGATATTTCTAGAAAACCGATTTTTGATTAAGTCATTTTTAGGAAAAGTGATTAATTTTGGAAAATACTTTCATTGCGGAAGCTTTGCTTGTTGTCGTATTATTTTGAAATCAATTGTTGTTTTTGAAAACGCGCCCTAAAGCTATCCAATTTCAACAATTAAAATAAGTAATACCTATCTTAGTAATACATATTAAAAACCACCAAAAATAAATAAGCGGCCTTATTACATTTAAAAGCCCAAAACCTCAAACGTAATTAAAAGGATGTCCAGTTCACCAGAAGAAAATCAAACTTTCAGAACGGGTGGCCACTCCGAATTCCCTCACAGCTCCAAGCCCACTATGGTTGGGGATTACCTGCGTTGATGAAAATAAAAGGGGTGAGTTTGGGGAAACTCAATGTATAAATTAACCCAACCATAGCCTATATCAGCTCAAACCACAGAAATAGAATAAGTTGGCCTTAGCCTAGAACAGAATTCAAAATAAAGCCCATAGGCCCATAACAGAACAGAACAAATATTACATGTTTATGCAGAAACCCAACCATATCCAACCGTATACACCCCCGTACCAACCTTACACCGTGTGGGGAGACAACTCGACCCATCCAACCGCTACACACCACAGAATTTGCAGCATGGCTGCCAGAACAGATAATGTGACAGAGTCACCAGATACAGATAATCGTGGCAGAGCCACCAGAACAGATATATGTGGCAGAGCCACCAGATCAGATATTTGTGGCAGAGCCACCAGAACGCTTCCTCCATAATATAACCCATGTCCCCATGCAACAGATATATAATCATGGCATACATCATACAGAATCAGATCGCTATGCTTTTCAGTCAAAATTAACCCTACGGGTATAACGGTAATTTTGCACCTAGAAGTATAACAGTAATTTTCCATACATAGGGGTATTATAGTAATTTAGCTACTTTCAGGGTTTTCATGCATATCCTAACTATTTACGTACTATCAGAACACTTACCGCGCATACTTACCGAATTGGGCCCGTTGGCCCATGAACCCAATCTTTGGCCCATTAAGCCCAAATTATCAAAATGTACGAAATCGCGCGTACTGCGGTTTATTACTTTAGATTACCAAATATACAAACCCAACTATCTTACGAGCATTAGCACTCTCGCAAATTCCCAAAATACCGACTTTTCGGCATTTCGGCATTTCGGCTTTTGCCAATCTAGTTTATGAGAGGGTGTCAGTTACACACCTGTTTGCGACGATATGCTGACGAGATCCACACACGAACCGCCTACAATTGGATTACTAACACGTTAATCTAACTATTCAAATACAAACTACGTATTAACCCCTTACAATATTCGGCCAACCACACCTACAGATCATAGTAAGCTTATAAGAAATCAATAAGCAACTCATTAACAAATTTTTGTCAATGTTTACCACATAATCATAATTTCACTGCAAGCTGTCTTCCTGAGCAACAGTCACTAAATCATTTATAACTGGAGCTACGAAACTCCAAATCAAGTGCCGTTAATTTTCCCTGAAAATAGACTCATATATATTCTATCTATAAAATTTTCAGAAATTTTGATTCAGCCAATCAATACCAGATTTTTCTCAAAGTTTCCCATGTTTCACTGTTTGACTAATCTGACCACTCTTCATTACGAATCACATTTCTTATTGTACAGAATTCAAAATATGTTCTCGTTTATTCCATTTGAAACTAGACTCATTAAGCTTTAATTACATATTTTATTCAGCTTCTAACTCATCTCCCACAATTTATGGTGATTTTGCAAAGTCACGTTACTGCTGCTGTCCCAAGCAGATTTATTACCAAATCACTCTTTCACACCTAACTTGCATGCTTGTTTTTTAAACATGCATATCACCAATCAATCATCACATATCTATGATTTTACTTAAGTATAATCTCCATTTCATCATTTTAAAGCACAACATGTTAGCCGATTTTTTTCCCTTTAGCATCTAAGGCACATGCATGCTCATTTGTTTGGCTCAACTTCACCTATCTTCCGTTTTTCATCAAAAGAACATGAAACAACAACCATTTCGTTCATTTTAATTCATGACTAAATGCTCACAACACAACTAAAAATCAAAATATACTTCAAGAGTTAAGGTAGAATCAAGAAGAACTCATGAACCTCAAAATAGAAGCAAGGTACCAAGAACTTACCTTCAATTTTCCTCCTCCTAATGACCGAATACTCAAAAGCTTTCTCCTCTCCTTTCTCTTCTCTAACTTTCACCTATGATGAACAAAGATGGACAAAACTTTGTTCTTTTCACCCCTTTTTCTTTTAATAAAACTTCATATTCCATCCATTTAATTCTTTAATACAAAAGACATGAAATTCTTATCATGAAATATTTACCTAACCCATTATCATGAAACATTTACCTAACCCATTATCATGGAACATTTACCTAACCTATTATCATGGAACATTTACCTAACCTATTATCAATTTGTATCAATTTGTACCATAAATTATGGATATCAAGTGTACATTTTGTCTACAACAACATGATGACTAGCCACTACATGTAAAATGGGAGGTTTGTCATGCAAATCCTCCTATTTTGCACTCCTATTTATTTGGCCACTTCAATTTAGCCTATAGCATTTTCAAACATTTTCACATAGGTACTATTTCATAATTTCACCCCTTTTTTCTTATGGAACAAAAATTAACTAAAATTGCCAGGTTCTATCTTAAGCTTGGGCCTTCTAGAGGCCCACTAACATAATTAAACCTATGCCAACATTCACAGGATTCCCGAAAATTGGGGCGTTACATTTTTAATTGAAAAGTATTTTTTCAAAAGGTAAAATTTAAAAGTTTTGGATTAGTTTAAAATCTTAGTTTAAAATTAATGTTTGGTTTGAAACCGTTGTTTGGGTTGAATGATGCTTTTCAACCTCAATGGTAAGCACATCCTAAAAGAGTGAGCATTCCTTTATGTACCGTGATAAACAATAATAAAATCGGTGATACATTGATTGTTTATGCAATTCGACTCCCCTATGTTAAAAGAATCAAATCGGTTTAAATTAAAAAAAGTTAAATGTCATAGTTTAAATTTTAAATACAAATATTTTATTTAATTGATATCCATGAATAAGAAAATTTATCTTAAATGTAATATATATCATAATTAATTATTAATAATAAAATCAAATCATTAATAAGTGTGGGGTGCAATAGTAAAATAAAGCAGATACAGAATAAAGTGGCAACATTATTAAAAACGGTAATCACAAATTCTGAAGACTTTGAGAAAAAAAATTAAATTCTTGATTTGTTTTTTTGGTCGAGGCTAAACCTTTAGAGATTAAAATATTTTTAGAAACATAAAATAGGACATATTGCTAAATTAAAAGAATTTTTATAACTCTGAGACTAAAATTATAAAAAAATGTATTTTTAAAAATAAAATCTAAAAGCAATTTTTTAAAGAAAAAGTTAGAAAATTCAACGTTAATAAAAGGTTCTGTACATTTATATTTCTATATTATTTCAGTGTTTTTCTAATTTTTTTTTTATTTTTTTACATTTTAGCTATTTTTTATTTTATTTATTTTTAAAAATTATATTCTCATAATTTCTGACTTTTTTTTATAAATTTTAAAATTTTTCAATTTTTTTAAAAATTAAGATTTTTTATTGTTATTTCTCTATTTTTATTTTTGAATTTATTTCTAAAAAAATAGTTTTTTTTAATGGAATTAGGCTTTGGAGTACTGGGTATAAACATTTTCAAACTTCAGGTATCAAATTGATGCAATACAATCTTTAAGTACTAAAAAATTATTTGGTACAACTTTAGGGACTAAATTATGATTTAACCCTTATATATAACATGTTTCACATGTGAGGTTAATTATTAGGTCCACTTTGTTTTCGTCTTTCTTATCTTCTCACAATCAAATGCTGAGTGACACGTAATAATAATAATAATAATAATAATAATAATAATAATACTTTAAATTACATAATCTTGTAAATTGGGCCGGTGAATTAGTGAAATAATCAATTTTTGATTGAATTCAATCAATCTGATCTTTGATTCGATGGTTTTATTATTAAAAAAATCATGAAATTTAAACAAAAAATATTTTAAAATTTATAAATATATTTAAATAACAATAAGATTTTTATAATTTTGGAATTTTGTGCATATATATTAAGTTATGTTAATATTGACGGGCTTAAATAGAGACTAATATTTAATAAAATTACATTTGCAACTATTGTAATAAACATGTGACGCTTATTGTCAGTATTTAATTACTACACCAAGATATCATTTACAAATTAATATATTTGTCAAAATGTGAAATATTAATGGAGTGATTAGCATCTTAGGATTTGCCTTTATTCGAATTAATTATTATTTTGTTTTAAAATTGAAGTCTTACTTAAGATTGTTTTGTTTGATACAACTACAATTATACCTGCCAACATTACTGTATGTATTAATTGTATTCTTATATTAAATGACACCAACTTCAAGTTATGATAAGAGAATTCTAAAATGGTTCACGTTATTGTTATTGTTATTGTTATTGTTATTATTATTATTATTATTATTATTTCTTTCTTTTCATGTTTTTCTTTTTGTTTTCATTTCTTTTTATTTTCTTTATTTCCTTTTTTTAATTGAGAATTTTAGCCGCCGTACTCAATAATCGTCGATGTTGCCATTCAGAATGGCCTTTTATGCCGATTGAGGTACCAAAGAAGAATTTTTGTTCACTTCTACAATTTAGATTTTCTAGAAATCGGCTCAAAATCCTTTAAAATAATTATTAAGGCTTCAAACTACTCTTTCTTCCACCCCTGTTTTACTCCATTGAATTATCGCTAGTAGAATATATGGTATTCCCTGCAATTAAACATGCCACCTCATCGTTTAGATCATTAAACGAAATTTTGGAGCTCCGAACTCAAGCTCAAAGTTGTCTTTTTACTTATTTTCCTGCTGCTGATTCAATCTAAAAAATAATTTTTTTTTTCAGTTTTTTAAAAATTCAAATCCTTATAGCCTGATACATTACCCACACCATCTTAAAAAAATAATTCAATTCGTTTGGTGTTTTCTACTTAATATTTTGTCCTTTTACTCTTAAACACTCGAGCAACTTGGCAAATATAGAACCAAATGGACGAATTCCATACGTTCCTTGTGCCAAGAAAACAACTTCTATCATTATTATCATTACTGTTCATCGTACAAGTGAGCGCTTCCACATTTTTTATCAATTTTTTTTAGATTTTTTGAATTCAAACATTCTTTTTAATTAATTATTCAAAAAATTGATTGGATATTCAAATTCAATATTCGTCTTTTCATATTTACATTATTTTTGTTGGCCCAATCTATTGCTAAGAGATAAGCTCTTTGTTGGAAAGGAGTGGTTAAAGGCCAGATTATTATTTAAGTTTAATAGTGGTGTAGAAAAGTGATTTTTGAAAAAAAATGATAGTATTTATTATTGTTGTTTATAAGTGCTTTTGGAAAATAAAATTTTTATCTTAGACATTATGTTGTCAAGTAGAAAATTTAATGAGGAATAAAAATGTTTTTAATTGAAAAGCACCTTTCCAAAAGGTAAAAGCTAGAAGTTTTGGGTTGGCTTAAAATTCTAATTTAAAATCAATCTTTGGTTTGAAATAATTGTTTGGGTTGAATGATGCTTTTCAACCTCAATGTTAAGCACACCCTAAAAGAGTGAGCGCTTCTTCAAACACTATGATAAACATGAATAAAATAAGGGATATATTGATTGTTTATGCAATTCGGCTTTCCTGTGTCAAAGGAACCAAATTGATTTAACAATAAGACTTTTATAATTTTTGGGTTTTGTGCATGTAACTTAAGTTATATTAATATTGACTGGTCTAAATGGAGGCTAATATTACACAAAATGACATTTGCAACTGTTGTAATAAACATGTGACACTTATTGTTAGTGTTTAATTACTACACCAAGATATCATTTGCAAATTAATATATTTGTCCAAAAATGAAATATTAATGGAGTGATCGGTGTAGCGACGTGAAAAAAATTTAGTTTCGCTTGGTCGCTAATTGTGGCGATTTATTAAACATTTGAAAACCAACTTTCGATTTTATTAACAAAGGGAGTCGCCACCGATCCTTTTTTATAGGTGTGATCGGACACCTAATAAAATTATTTTAAAACAAAAAGAAGGCCAAATTTAGGTCTACATGAAAGTCCAGAGAAAAATTGGGGTTCGGGAGTCAGTTACGCGTGAGGAAGGTATTAGCACCCTCGCGACGTCCAAAATTGGTATCTCATAAACATGTGTTGACTTGATTTTCAAAAATACGAATTCAATATAATATTTAATCGTGATCCGATTGAAAAATGAGAATTTTTAATTTTCGATTTTTTTAGAAAGGGTGTCCCATTTTTTAACACAAGCCGACGAATTTCACCCAACATAGCGATGAAATCGATGGCTTAATATTAAATCGGTACATTGCCTTATTTTTGAAATTAATTAAAACATGAGAAAAATATTCCTAAAGTGAGAAATTAAAAATAGATAAAGGACGCAAAAAAAATGATATCATTAATGAAAAATATTAACATGGAATACTAGAATATTAGAATAACAATAATAATGATATTTACAAAATAAAAACAAATCATGTACTAATAATAAAATAGGAAAAATGATATATTTGGTAATAATAATATAAAATAATAATATGTACATAAAAATACATATATATATGCATATAATAAAAGTATGTAATAATAATAATAATAATAATATCTACAATAAAAGAAAATATTAGGAAACGTACATAAAAAATATATACATAAAAACTTTACAACAATAATATAAAATAATGATATGTGCAAAAATATATATATACATATGTACATAAAATATACACTAATATAATAATAGTTATAATAATACTAGCAATAGTAATAATTTGTAATAATAATATATACACAATATGGTATTTAAAATATATATATATGTATATAATAGTATTTAAGAATATATACATAAGAAATATATAACTAATGGCATTAAAAAATATATACATAATACATATAAAATACCTAAAAAAAAAGGGGGAAAGAAGAGAGAAGGGAAGGGGGGAAAGGAAATCAGGCCAAGGGGGGGCCGGTCACCGGTCGATCGTCGGTCGCCGCCCGTCGTCGGCCACCGCCGGCCACCGTGGGCGGTGGCCGGAAAAGGTAAATTTTTTTTAACAATATATGTATATATAAAGAAAGAAAAAAAAACAACACAAAAAAAAGAAAAAAAAAGATTCGAAAGAAGAGGAAAAAAGAAAAAGATGCAACCTTTTTATTGATGTTTCTTTTGTGTTCAAAATTTGAAGGGATTTTTGTGTTTTTTTTAATCTTTGTAAAATCCCCCCTCCTTTCTTACATGATTTTTGAATGGCTTTTTATAGCCATCTTTTACATGATTTTCTATTATTTCTTTTTCTATTTTGTAGGTGATGGTGGTAGACAATGGATATAAAAAATGGGAGGAAAAATGGGGCAAGTGGGAAAGTGGCTAGGTGGCTAAGGTTTCTTGGTTTTTTTTTTTTTGGGTTAGGTTTTTTCTTTTTTTTTTGGGTTAGGTTTTTTTCTTTTTTTTTTGGGTTAGGTTTTTTTTTTGGGGAGGGCTTAATAGGCTTTTGAATTGGGTTTAATATTTGGGTTTTGTAATGGGTTTGGATAGATGTAAATGGGTCATGGGTTAAGGGTTTTAATGGGTTTAGAGGTTTGGTTGGGTTTTGATATAATCGAGCCCGGGCAATTTGGGCTTCTACAGCTGCCCCTCTTTGCTCATTGTCGTGCAACGATAATAGAGCAAAGACTTTCAAGGAAGGCCAAACTTGCCCGGTCTTGCTAGGTCTTGACTTGCTTTGGAACTCTTATTGTTTAGTTAGTCCCTTTTCAGTCCACCGCATCTTGTAGCTTTGGTTCACTCCACTGCATCTTATGATATACGCCTTGTAGCTTCAATCTATTCCGATGTAACTTCAAGGATATGAAATTTATGGCTTCGACCTACTTCACTGTAACTTCAGAAAGGTGAGATCTACAACTTCAATCTGCTCTTCTATCGCTTCAGTGAGATAAGGTTTGTGGTCTTTTCTTCTGCGACTTCAGAAAGGCAAGATTTGATGTCCTTGATCAACTCCACTGCAACTTTAAGGAGACAGAATCTGACGTCTTCAATCAGCTTCAATCTTTATTCTCTACTCGGCATGTGCTCCTGAGCTCAACTCATTTTCGCAATATGAATTGACTCTCTAAAAATAGACAATAAAAACAGAAATTGAAAATAGCTCAGCGCGTGAGCCAAGGCTCAACTCACCTCTCGCAATATAAGTCGATTTTTTTGAAAGGCAAAAATTGAAAAACAGAAATTGAAAATACCTCGGCGTGTGACCTGAGGCTCAACTCGTCTCTCGCAATACGAGTTGATTTTTTTTATTTTTTTTTGACAACAGAAATTGAAATTACCTCAGCATGTCCTGAGGCTCAACTCACCTCTCGCAATATGAGTTGAATTTTTTGAAAAATATAAATTTAAAAGCAGAAATTGAAATTAACTCAACGTGCCTTGAGGCTCAACTTACCTCTCGCAGTATGAGTTGATTTTTTAAAGACAAAAATTGAAAATACCTTAGCATGTCTTGAGGCTCAACTCATTTCTCGCAATATGAGTTGATTTTTTTTGACAACAGAAATTGAAATTACCTCAGCGTGTCCTGAGGCTCAACTCACCTCTCGCAATATGAGTTGAATTTTTTTTGAAAAATATAAATTGAAAAGCAGAAATTGAAATTACCTCAACGTGCCTTGAGGCTCAACTCACCTCTCGCAATATGAGTTGATTTTTTTGAAAGACAAAAATTGAAAATACCTCAGCATGTCTTGAGGCTCAACTCATTTCTCGCAATATGAGTTGATTTTTTTGACAACAGAAATTGAAATTACCTCAGCGTGTCTTGAGGCTCAACTCATTTTGAACAGAAATTGAAATTACCTCAACGTGTCTTGAGGCTCAACTCATTTCTCGCAATATGAGTTGAATTTTGAAAACAGAAATTGAAATTACCTCAACGTGTCTTGAGGCTCAACTCATTTCTCGCAATATGAGTTGAATTTTTTTTTGAAAAACAGAAATTGAAAATACCTCAGCATGTGAACCGAGGCTCAACTCACCTCTCGCAATATGAGCTGATTTTGAAAAAGTAGAAATTAAAAGGTTCAACCCACCTCTCGCAATATGAGTTGATTCTTGAACAACATAAATTGAAAACAGAAATTGAAAATACCTTAGCGTGACCTGAGGCTCAACTCACCTCTCGCAATATGAGCTGATTTTGAAAAAGTAGAAATTAAAAGGTTCAACCCACCTCTCGCAATATGAGTTGATTATTGAACAACATAAATTGAAAACAGAAATTGAAAATACCTCAGCGTGACCTGAGGCTCAACTCACCTCTCGTAATATGAGCTGATTTTGAAAAAGTAGAAATTAAAAGGTTCAACCCACCTCTCGCAATATGAGTTGATTCTTGAGCAACGTAAATTAAAAACAGAAATTGAAAATACCTCAGCGTGACCTGAGGCTCAACTCACCTCTCGCAATATGAGTTGAAATTAAAACACAAAAATTGAAAATACCTCAGCGTGCCCCGAGGCTCAACTCACCTCTAGCAATATGAGTTGATTTTGAAAACAAAAATTAAAAGGCTTAACTCACCTTTCGCAATATGAGTCAACTAAAAAATACCTCAGCGTGCCCCGAGGCTCAACTCACTTCTCACAATATGAGTTGATTTTGAAAACAAAAATTAAAAATACCTCAACGTGTCTTGAGGCTCAACTCATCTCTCGCAATATGAGTTGATTTCCCTTGAAAAGCATGAATTAAAAACATCAAAATACCAAAACTTGTCCTTTGGTAGAACTCGGGTGTCTTTTCCTTTGATTCAGTGCGACTCTCATTCAAGATTTCTTGCTCTGCTGGAGTACTTGTATATGCCATGTATGATGTTATCATGATATGCACATGTTTATCTTAAATGCTTTTATGCCTACATGATTATGCAGTGCTCCTTAAGCATGTTTGTCGTATGTCCATTTAGCCACGATTGTTGAGGATCTGTGTTCATTGCTTTGATTCTCGACTTTCTCTTCAGGCCTTATACCTGTCTTCAAGCTTCACGAGTAATCGACGTTTCTCAGATATCACTCTTCTGCCCCCGATTGAACTTTGTTCTTACTTTGAGACTCTTGTGCTTATCAAATTTTCATCCAGGTAATGCTTTACATTTCTTTTGTTTAGAGTATGTCATTTCACCATTTATCATGTAAATAAACACATAATGAGATGCATGAAAAAGGTCAGATAGGGACAAAAATGATATTTCATATTCATCTATTTCAAATGTGGCAAACAAAGCAAGTTAACCAATGAGAGTAAAAAATGTCAAAAAGAAAGAAAGGATCGTATTCAACGGATACAAATGCTCTAGATATTCAACACATGAACTCTTTCTCATTCCTCAATCAAAAATCTTTTCGAGCGCGGCTTCTTGCGTAGAAGATTTCGAGCTTTCAGAAATGCTTCAAATACTGTAGCCTTACTGCTTGACCTATCGTTCGACCGCCAGGTTTGTTTCATTAGGACGCCCTCTCGGGTTTTCATCCTAATCTTTTTGTACTAATCAAGACACCCTTTTCGGGTTTTCGCCTTGATCCCCCCCTTTTTTTTAAGATGCCCTTTTCGGGTTTTCATCTTAAGCATATTATTTCTTCACAGCATTTGAGTTCACTGGATTCGACAACTCTTTCTCATCCATCTCGGTAAGGATCAAAGCTCTTCCTGAGAATGCCTTCTTTACGACATATGGTCCTTCCCAATTTGGTACCCATTTTCCTTGCAGGTCTTTTTGTATTGGAAGAATTTTCCTCAGCACGAGTTCTCCTTCATGGAATTCTCTTGGCCGTACCTTCTTGTCATGGGCTGTGATCATTCTTTTCTGGTACATTTGTCCATGGCAAATTGCCCTGAGACGCTTTTCTTCAATGAGGTTCAGTTGATCATATCGAGCTTGTACCCATTCTGCTTCTTCTAACTTTGATTCCATTAAGACTCGTAGAGAGGGGATCTCAACCTCAATAGGTAGCACAGCTTCCATTCCATAAACCAGAGAGAAAGGAGTTGCTCCTGTAGATGTTTGCACAGATGTGCGATATGCATACAAAGCAAATGGTAGTTTCTCGTGCCAATCTTTATATGTCTCAGTCATTTTCCCAATGATCTTCTTAATATTTTTGTTGGCTGCTTCCACAGCCCCGTTTATCTTTGGGCGATAGGGCGAGGAGTTATGATGCTTTATTTGGAATTGCTCGCACACTTCTTCCATCATCTTATTGTTCAGATTCATGGCATTATCTGAAATGATTCTTTCAGGCAAACCATATCGGCAAATGATTTCCTTTTTCAAAAACTTGCACACTGCAGTCTTCGTCACATTGGCAAACGAAGCGGCTTCAATCCATTTTGTGAAGTAATCGATAACCACAAAAATGAATCGATTTCCATTTGAAGCTTTTGGAGAAATTGGCCCTATGACATCCATGCCCCACATAGAAAAAGGCCACAGAGAAGTCATGACATGAAGGGGTGAAGGGGCTACATGAATTTTATCGCCGTAGATTTGACATTTGTGGCATTTTCTGGCAAAATTGATGCAGCCACTTTCCATTGTCAGCCAATAATAACCGAGTCTCATGATCTTTCTGGCCATATTGAAACCATTGGCATGCGTTCCGCAAATTCCCTCATGGACCTCTTCAAGTATTTTTCTAGCTTCAACATCATCCACACATCTCAAAAGCATCTGATCATTTCCTCTTTTATACAGGATGTCCCCATCAAGAACGAATCCTGCTACCATTCTTCTGATTGTTCTTTTGTCGTTCTCGTTTGCTTGTTCGGGATACTTTTGATTCTTGATATATTCTAAGACATCATGGAACCATGGCCGTCCATCTGTCTCTTTCTCGATGCTGAAACAATGTGCAGGGGCTTCATATATGCTCATTTGAAGAGGCATTATTTCTGTTTCCCAGTTTGCTTTGAACATTGAAGCCAAAGTGGCCAAGGCATCAGCCAATTGGTTTTCTTCTCGTGGGAGGTAATTAAAAGTTATTTCTTCGAATTCTTTAATCAACTCTGCCACTAGATCTCTGTATTTAACCAGTTTCGAGTCTCTCACTTCCCAATCTCCACGGATTTGGTAAATCACCAAGGCTGAGTCTCCGTATACCTCTAAAGCTTCGATGTTTCGTTCAATAGCTGCACGGAGTCCCATGATACATGCCTCATATTCCGCTATGTTATTGGTACAGAAGAAATTCAGCCTGGCAGTGAGTGGGCAATGATTCCCTTCTGGCGATATTAAGACTGCTCCAATCCCATACCCCAATGCGTTCGATGCACCATCAAAGCTCATCTTCCATGACTTCTCTTTTGGTGACTCGTATTCTTTTTCCGTAATGCACATCAAGTCTTCATCTGGGAAATCAAATATCAATGGCTCGTAATCCTCCGTTGTTCGAGTTGCTAAGAAGTCAGCTATTGCGCTTCCTTTTATCGACTTCTGACTTACATAGGCAATGTCATATTCCGAAAGGAGGATCTGCCATCGTGCCATTCTTCCTGATAGTGCCGGCGATTCCATCATGTATTTTATTGGGTCCAGCTTTGAAATTAGCCATGTCGTGTGATACAACATGTAGCGACCTAAAAATTTTAGCACGGGCGCTAATCGAAATAACTTTGAAAATTTGAAAACAGAATCTCGATCTATTTGAAAAGGGAGTCGCCAACGATCTTTTTTCATAGGTGTGATCGGACACCTAATGGATTCTCTTTTTAGAAGAAAATTTTATTTTTAAACTTTTCTAAAAAAGAGGTAATTTTAGGTCTACGTGAAAATCCAGAGAAAATTAGAGTTCGGGAGTCGGTTACGCGCGAGAAAGGTATTAGCACCCTCGCGACGCCCAAAATTGGTATCTCGTTAAACGCATGTTGTCTTAATTTTCAAAAATACGAGTTCCATTTAATATTTAGTCGTGATCCGATTGAAATATGAAAACTTTTTTTAAGACACGAGAATTTTGAAGCACGAAAATTTTTTTAAAAAATGAAAGTTTTTTTTAAAACACGAGAATTTTTAAACACGGAAATTTCAGAAACACGAAAATTTTTAAAACACGACATTTTTTGAAACACGAGAAAATTTTAAAGAAGACATTTTTTGAAACACAATTTTTTTCTTAAAAAAAATTTAAAATACGAGAATTTTTAAAACACGAAAATTTTTAAAACACGAAAATTTTTGAAACACGGAAATTTTTTAGAAAACGATTTTTTTTTAAAATCACCGGAGTTTTTGAAAACACGAAAATCTTTGAAACACCGAAATTTTTGAAAACACGAAGATTTTTGAAACACGAAATTTTTTTGAAAATACCAAGATTTTTTTTAACACGGAAATTTTTGAAACACGGTCATTTTTTTGAAAACACGAAAATTTTTGAAAGGCATGATTTTTTTGAAAATACGGAAATTTATAAAACACGAAAATTTTTTCTGAAAACAAGAAAATTTTGAAACACTAGAATTTTGAAAACACGAAGATTTTTGAAACATGAGAATTTTTAAAAGCACGAGGATTATTGAAATTACAATTTTTTTGAATATTTTTTTTATTTTTAAAAGGGCGTATCGAGTTTAACGCAAACCGGTGATATTCACCCAACATAGCGATGAAATCAACGATTTTATGTTAAATCGATTCGTTGCCTTATTTATTAAA
Source organism: Gossypium hirsutum (assembly GCF_007990345.1). Classification (NCBI taxonomy): domain Eukaryota; kingdom Viridiplantae; phylum Streptophyta; class Magnoliopsida; order Malvales; family Malvaceae; genus Gossypium; species Gossypium hirsutum. The sequence continues at coordinate 113,456,955 of NC_053433.1, read as the reverse complement.
ATTATTTAAAATAAAATAAAATAAAAATCAAATTAAATTAAAAATATAAATATAAATATGTATAAAATGCTAATAATATTAAAACGAAATAACATAAAAATACGAGCATTAAAATAAAATAAACGAAATTACCGAAAAGCTACCGAAACACGAGCTTCGTCGAACGGGTTACACGAATTGAACCTCTTTTTTGTTTTTTTGTTTTTTTCCTTCTTTTTTCCTTCGTCGACGTAGACCTCTATTTCTTTATGCATCATGTCATGGAATAACGTCACCATAGCCCTCTGATATGTTGCCCCAGCATTCTTTAAGCTGAATGGCATCACCTTGTAGCAGAACGTTCCCCACATTGTTATGAAGGTAGTTTTCTCCATATCCTCAGAAGCCATCTTGATCTGATTATACCCCGAGAATCCATCCATGAAAGAAAACAATGAATGTTTTGCTGTGTTGTCCACCAACGTGTCAATATGTGGCAAGGGAAAATTATCTTTTGGGCTTGCTCGATTCAGGTCACGATAATCCACGTACATTCGTACTTTTCCATCTTTCTTTGGTACCGGGACTATGTTAGCCACCCATTCTGGATATTTGGAGGCTTGTAGGAAGCCAGCGTCAAATTGCTTCTTGACTTCCTCTTTTATTTTCAACAGCATTTCGGGCCTCATCCGTCTTAATTTTTGCTGGATGGGCTTGCATTCTGGCTTTAATGGGAGCTTATGGACCACTAAATCTTCATCTAGCCCTGGCATGTCCTGGTATGACCACGCGAAAACATCTTTGTATTCACGGAGTAAAGTGATCAAACTACGCCTGGTACTTTCTGAAATAGAAGTCCCAATCTTCACTTCTTGTTTCCTCTCTTCAGTGCTCAAATTTATTGTTTCTACAGATTCTTCATGAGGCAGAACCTGTTTATCCTTTTGTTCCACCATTCTTAACAATTCAGGAGACGAGACATAATTTTCAGCATTTTCTTCGGCTTCAAATTCTCCTAAGCAAACAGCCTTCTCAACATCAATTTCAAGATTCGTAACGGGCTTATTCATGTCGTCAATATCTGAGCACTTGAAAGTTGAATGGAAAAGGAAGCTATCGGGGGACATCCAAGTATTGGAAACAACAAACAAAATGTTATGTCATGGCAATGAGGCAAATGTAAGGATAGGCTATGAAATGAGAAAATGATTATGAAATTAGTGATAATGCGAAAAATCATGACAAAATACATCTTCATTGAAATTCATTTAAATGATAAAGAGCGAATGCAAACTCTTACAAAAGAACTCTATTATATCTAAGGACACAATAGAAGGTTGATGTTTGGCATTACTCTGAAGGCTTATAAACTACAAGAAGCTCCTCAGCAATCCAATTGTTTAACATGAAACCAGGAGGGCAAGGGCGTATCCTCGAGACATCTTTACTTGCACCAGCTTCTTTGTCAATGACATTTATACTAGCATTCTGAAAATCCTTTTCAATTAATCCCAGCATGTTTCGTGGATCCTCTTGTCCAGGGTACATCATTCCCGCAGATGTAAATGTTTTTGACAAAGGAGGGTACTCTATTGGTTCCCATTCTGGTTCTCGGCCCAAAGTTCTTGCAATTCTTCTCTCTTGATCCTTCTTCCACTGTCTTCTTCTTTGGTGCATGTCAGGCTGGCACCCCAAACCGTATCGGGCCTTGTGGTGCACTGGCTTTAAAGCCCTCACTATTCCTTGCAGATGTCTCCCTAAACCTCTTCTCGCACGAGCTCCCCTTCCTACGGTCAACTTGACACCCATTCTGGTATTTCTCGACAGTTTTGGCATCGGAATTCTATTTCCCTCAGCGACGAAAGTGGCATTGATGAATTCAAGGGATCGAAAGGAACATTCCACTGCATCCTTGCTTACTTCCAGGTATGGCGCATCAGCAGAGATAGATGCGATGATGTCTTCTTCGCCCTCAACTGTGACCAAACAGCCATCCATGATGAATTTCACTTTTTGATGGAGGGATGATGGGACTGCTCCAGCAGAATGAATCCAAGGTCTTCCCAAAAGGCAGTTATAAGAGGGTGTAATGTCCATGACTTGGAATTCGACCTCATAGATGTAGGGGCCCACTTCCAAAGGGATTTCGATCTTTCCCATGACTTCACGCCTCGTCCCGTCGAATGCCCTTACCATGGAATGACAGGGCTTTAAGTAGGACAAATCTATCGGTATTCTGGAAAGTGTAGCCAATGGCATAACATTTAATGCTGACCCATTATCGATGAGTACGTTCGGTATTATGTAGCCCTTGCAGCGGGTCGTGATATGCAGCGCTTTCACCGAACCTCTACCATTTAGCGGTATCTCATCATCACTAAAAGAGATGAAGTTGTCCGCATTCAGATTGTTTACCCACCTATCAAGCTTTTCGACAGATATGTTGTTGGCCACGTAAGGTTGATTTAACACCTTCAATAAAGCGTTCCGGTGTGGCTCTGAATTTAACAGTAGAGATAGAACTGAGATTCGTGCTGGCTGCTTGCTCAGTTGTTCCACCACACTATATTCGCTGTGCTTAATAAATTTCAAGAATTCTTGAGCTCTTCCTCATTCACAGGCTTTTTAGTTTCTTGCACGGGTGGAATTTCTTGCTCGACTTCGACCTCGTGCATCACTGCTTTCCCTTTTTGCTTCGAGTCGCTACTTTTCTTTACCAGTTCAACTTCTTTAGAATAGCATCGTCCACTTCGAGTAAAATGACCTACCTCCCCAACATCTTCAATTATGGCTTTGGACTTTTCAACTTCCGGTGTAACGATATTAACATCATATCTCCACGGTACTGTTTTGTTGTCCTTATACGGGAAAGGAGATGGTACTTCAATTACCATCTGTGGTTTCAATGGCTCTCTCATCGCATCGTAATAAATTACCAACGGTCGATCAGCACTATAAGGGGGCCCTGATGATTGGCTATCAGAGACGCATACTTCTCTTTCGTTGGCATCTTCACTCTTGTTAAGGACCTTGATCTCCTTATTATTCATCCGGTCTTGAAGTAACCTTTTAAAGTCCTCGCACGACTGAATGTCGTGCCCAACAATCCCATGAAAATTGCAAAAACTTTGACCTTCTTCTCCGAGAATTCTATCGGGGTGACAAAGCAATCCTTTCTTAACCAGTACCTCCCAGATTTTCTGCAGAGGCGTCCTTATTTCCAAAACACATCTTTTGACTTTCCATTCGTCCACGTTCCCCACTATGCTCACATCCCTTTCGATATGGTTAGGGAATGGGTTCCCAGTTGCATTACTGGCACTATCGAATCGTAGGATACCTGCATCAATGAGTCCTTGAACTCTTCTCTTAAAGGCTAGGCAGTTTTTCGTGGAATGTCCCTGGTTTCCCGTATGGTATGCACAACTAGCGAATTGTATGTTTTAACCTCAGCGAACGAGTATGGAATATGCAATGAATGAATGAATGCATGAATGTTAAATGACTGTTAGTCATGAAAGAAATGCAAGAAATTGGTGTTAATTTCAAGATAGCCCCTATTTAGGCATTTCCTTAATCAAAAGAGTCTATTACACAACGTTTCGGTCACTCGTGTAATTGACTCCTCTATCAGAAACCCCTTTTTGGCAACCAATCTCTAATCAACCCTTTCCTAACAAGATGTATATGATGCATGATGAAAAATAGAAATACAGACAAACAACATTGGTTAGCAAAACACATATGATCAGAGAAAAATTGTGGAAAATCTAACAAATTAAGCTACTTGGTCCAATGGACTCGATTCCCTTGCATAGAAAGCGAAAGTGCAAAAGGTAAGAGGCGTTCCTCCCGTGCACTTATTTTGGTGACTACTAAACGGACGGAGGTTCGGCATGGCTCTAGTTGGATAGCTCGTATGGTTCACTATATGCGGTTTTGGTTCTAGGTGGGTACTCGACTCGTCTGCACTGTCATCTACTAAGATTAGTACAGAGCCTCGGTCATGGCCCATCATAGGCTTACGAGATCAATTCGAGGGATTACGGAGGGACAAGTTAACTCACGAAAGCATAAGTCATATGTAACCCGAAAGTATTCACTAGCCTGTGCGGAGGAACGAGTTAACTCACGAAGGCGTAGCGTTTACTTTCTCTTAACAGGGACGGAGCCCGGGTATAGAGCTCATGTTATGCAAAAAATGCAAGTGCACGGTGTGTGGGGAGAAACTTGTAAACCTTTACGTTTTACTTAGAAAAACTAAACCAAAAATAAAACCGCAAAAATTTAAAGCTGAAAAACAACCTGATAAAACAAGTTAGAATATATACAACACGATGCAAATGCATGATTTTTTTTGAAAACAAAAAATTTAAGGATCACGACTAAATGTTAATTTGAACAAGAAACTTTGAAAATTTTGACAACGCGAGTTTAATTCGACTCGACTCTCAAAAAGGGTCCCCAGTGGAGTCGCCAGCTGTAGCGACCTAAAAATTTTAGCACGGGCGCTAATCGAAATAAATATTGAAAATTTGAAAACAGAATCTCGATCTATTTGAAAAGGGAGTCGCCACCGATCTTTTTTCATAGGTGTGATCGGACACCTAATGGATTCTCTTTTTAGAAGAAAATTTTATTTTTAAACTTTTCTAAAAAAGAGGTAATTTTAGGTCTACGTGAAAATCCAGAGAAAATTAGAGTTCGGGAGTCGGTTACGCGCGAGAAAGGTATTAGCACCCTCGCGACGCCCAAAATTGGTATCTCGTTAAACGCATGTTGTCTTAATTTTCAAAAATACGAGTTCCATTTAATATTTAGTTGTGATCCGATTGAAATATGAAAACTTTTTTTAAGACACGAGAATTTTGAAGCACGAAAATTTTTTTAAAAAATGAAAGTTTTTTTTTAAAACACGAGAATTTTTAAACACGGAAATTTTAGAAACATGAAAATTTTTAAAACACGACATTTTTTGAAACACGAGAATTTTTAAAAGAAGACATTTTTTGAAACACAATTTTTTTCTTAAAAAAAATTTAAAATACGAGAATTTTTAAAACACGAAAATTTTAAAACACGAAAATTTTTGAAACACGAAAATTTTTTAGAAAATGATTTTTTTTTAAAATCACCGGAGTTTTTGAAAACACGAAAATCTTTGAAACACCGAAATTTTTGAAAACACGAAGATTTTTGAAACACGAAAATTTTTTGAAAATACGAAGATTTTTTTTTAACACGGAAATTTTTGAAACACGGTCAATTTTTTGAAAACACGAAAATTTTTGAAAGGCATGATTTTTTTGAAAATACGGAAATTTATAAAACACGAAAATTTTTTCTAAAAACAAGAAAATTTTGAAACACTAGAATTTTGAAAACACGAAGATTTTTGAAACATGAGAATTTTTAAAAGCACGAGGATTATTGAAATTACAATTTTTTTGAATATTTTTTTATTTTTAAAAGGGCGTATCGAGTTTAACGCAAACCGGTGATATTCACCCAACATAGCGGTGAAATCAACGATTTTATGTTAAATCGATTCGTTGCCTTATTTATTAAAATTATTTAAAATAAAATAAAATAAAAATCAAATTAAATTAAAAATATAAATATAAATATGCATAAAATGCTAATAATATTAAAACGAAATAACATAAAAATACGAGCATTAAAATAAAATAAACGAAATTACCGAAAAGCTACCGAAACACGAGCTTCGTCGAACGGGTTACACGAATTGAACCTCTTTTTTTTTTCTTTTTTTCCTTCTCTTTTTCTTCTTTTCTTTTCTTTTTTTTTTCTCTGCTGGGCCAACCCGTTGGACTTGCTTCTGCTGGGCTGTGCGTGCGGGCCTGGCCTGCTGGTGCTGGCCTGCTAGGCTGCGCTGGGCCTGGGCTTGGGCTGCTGCTAGTCTGCTAAGAAATGGCCTGCTCTTCTTTTTTTTTTGGGCTTGTTTCTTTTTTTTTGTTTTTGTTTTTGTTGTTTTTTCTTGGGCTGCTGGGTCGGATCGGGTCGTAGGTGGGTCGGGTCGGGCGTCAGTCGGGTCGACCGGTTCGGGTCGGGTCAACCTGATTTTAAAAAAAGGATTTTTCTTTTTTTTTCTTTCTTCTTCTTCTTTTCTTCTTCTTCAAAGTCTAGCCTCCACCGTTGCTTGCTCCGCCGTCGACTGCTGCCGCCGACGCCACGGTGCCGCCGCTGACTCCTCCTTCTTCTCCTTCCTCTTTTCTTTTCTTTTTTTCGAAGCTTTTTCTCTCTCTTTTTGCAAGTTTTTTTGATTTTTTTCGTGGGTGTGGGGGTTTGATTTTGGGGTTTTAAACTCATTTTATAGTTGATATTTGCTTCCTTTTTGCAGGTGGTAGGTGAAGAAGGAGCAGCCACCCATGTTTATGGCCTGAAAATCTGGGAAGTGGGTGCCCCAAATCACGTAACCTGTCTGAAGGACCAAATCACAAATGCAGCAAAACTTCTGGGGCTAAATGTAATTTTTAGAAAATTTAGGATTAAAATGAAATTTAATGAAAGTTTAGGGGTCTAAGTGAAATTTAAAGAAAGTTTAAGGGTCAAAATGAAATTTAGGAAAAGTTTAGGGGTCAAAATGCAATTTTTATTTTTAAATTTTTTTTTTGAAATTTTGAAAATTAAACACAAATTCTAGTCGGACAAAAATTTAGTGCTTACACAACATATATTGTCTGAGTCTCCGAGCTACCCAAACCAGAGCGCAACAGTATTTTTCAATGGATGAATACTTTGCCTCATATTCAGTGAACTTTTTACTGAGGTAGTAGATCGCCTTTTCTTTCTTCCCTGACTCGTCGTGTTGCCCCAGTACGCAACCCATTGAATTTTCGAACACGGTCAAATACAATATCAATGGTCTCCCCGGAGTTGCCGGTACTAGCACTGGGGGACTAGACAAATATTGCTTTATCTTATCAAAGGCCACCTGACATTCCTCATTCCAATTTCCCGGGTTATGTTTTCGAAGAAGCCGAAAGATTGGGTCGCATTGGTTGGTAAGTTGAGCGATGAATCGGGAATGTAGTTTAATCTCCTTAAAAATCCTCTAACTTCCTTTTGCGTGCGTGGAGGTGGTAACTCTTGAATGGCTTTTACTTTATCTAGATCAACCTCGATACCTCTTTCACTGACAATGAAGCCTAGCAACTTCCCCGAGGTAGCCCCAAACGTACATTTGGCTGGATTAAGCTTTAGCTGAAACTTTCTCAGCCTTTCGAACGACTTCTTGAGGTTCACTACATGCTCTTCTTCTCATCGAGATTTAGCAATCATATCATCGACATAGACCTCTATTTCTTTATGCATCATGTCATGGAATAATGTCACCATAGCCCTCTGATATGTTGCCCCAGCATTCTTTAACCCGAATGGCATCACCTTGTAGCAGAACGTTCCCCACATTGTTATGAAGGTAGTTTTCTCCATATCCTCAGGGGCCATCTTGATCTGATTATACCCCGAGAATCCATCCATGAAAGAAAACAATGAATGTTTTGCTGTGTTGTCCACCAACGTATCAATATGTGGTAAGGGAAAATTATCTTTTGGGCTTACTCGGTTCAGGTCACGGTAATCCACGCACATTCGTACTTTTCCATCTTTCTTTGGTACTGGGACTATGTTAGCCACCCATTTTGGATATTTGGAGACTTGTAGGAAGCCAGCATCAAATTGCTTCTTGACTTCCTCTTTTATTTTCAATAGCATTTCGGGTATCATCCGTCTTAATTTTTGCTGGATGGGCTTGCATTCTGGCTTTAATGGGAGCTTATGGACCACTAAATCTTCATCTAGCCCTGGCATGTCCTGGTATGACCATGCGAAAACATCTTTGTATTCGTGGAGTAAAGTGATCAAATTATGGCTGGTACTCTCTGAAATAGAAGTCCCAATCTTCACTTCTTGTTTCCTCTCTTCAGTGCCCAAATTTATTGTTTCCACAGATTCTTCGTGAGGCAAAATCTGTTTATCCTCTTGCTCCACCATTCTTAACAATTCAGGAGACGAGACGTAATCTTCAGCATTTTCTTTGACTTCAAATTCTCCTAAGCAAACAGCCTTCTCAAAATCAATTTCAAGATTCGTGACAGGCTTATTCATGTCGTCAATATCTGAGCACCTGAAAGTTGAATGGAAAAGGAAGCTATAGAGGGGCATCCAAGTATTGGAAACAACAAACAAAATGTTATGTCATGGCAATGAGGCAAATGTAAGGATAGGCTATGAAATGAGAAAATGATTATGAAATTAGTGATAATGCGAAAAATCGTGACAAAATGCATCTTCATTGATATTCATTTAAATGATAAAGAGCGAATGCAAGCTCTTACAAAAGAATTCTATTATATCTAAGGACATAATAGAAGGTTAATGTTTAGCATTACTCTGAAGACTTATAAACTACAAGAAGCTCCTCGGCAGTCCAATTGTTTATCATGAAACCAGGAGGGCAAGGGCGTATCCTCGAGACATCTTTACTTGCACCAGCCCCTTTGTCAATAACATTTATACTGACATTCTGAAAACCCCTTTCAATTAACCCCAGCATGTTTCGTGGATCATCTTGTCTAGGGTATATCATTCCCGCAGATGTAAATGTTTTTGACAAAGGAGGGTATTCTATGGGCTCCCATTCTGGTTCTCGGCCCAAAGTTCTTGCGATCCTTCTTTCCTGATCTTTCTTCCACTGTCTTCTTCTTTGACGCATGTCTGGCTGGAACCCCAAACCGTATCGGGCTTTGTGGTGCACTGGCTTTAAAGCCCTGACTATTCCTTGCAGATATCTCCCTAAACCTCTTCTCGTTCGAGCTCCCTTTCCTACGGTCAATTTGACACCCATTCTAGTATTTCTCGATAGTTTTGGCACCGGAATTCTGTTTCCCTCAGCGACGAATGTGGCATTGACAAATTCAAGAGATCGGAAGGAACATTCCAGAGCGTCTTTACTCACTTCAATATATGGTGCGTCGGCAGAAAGAGATGCTACAATGTCTTCTTCTCCCTCGACAGTGACCAAACAGCCATCCATGATAAATTTCACCTTTTGATGGAGGGATGATGGGACTGCTCCAGCAGAATGTATCCAAGGTCTTCCTAAGAGACAATTGTATGATGGTGTAATGTCCATGACTTGAAACTCAACATTGTATATGTAGGGACCCGCTTCTAGAATGATCTCGATTTTTCCCATAACTTCTCGTCTTGTTCCATCGAATGCCCTTACTGTAGAATGACAGGGCCTTAGATAGGATAAATCCATCGGAATCCTGGAAAGTGTGGCCAAAGGCATAACATTGAGTGCCGATCCATTGTCGATAAGCATGTTCGGTATTATATAGCCCTTACAATGGGTTGTGATATGCAATGCTTTCACTGAGCCTCTACCATTGGGCGGTATTTCATCATCACTAAAAGAAATAAAATTATCCGCATTCAAGTTGTTCATCCATCTATCCAGTTTTTCAACGGATATATTGTTTGCCACATAAGCTTGATTTAACACTTTCAGCAGAGCGTTCCAGTGTGGTTCTGAATTCAACAGCAGAGATAATACCGAGATTCGCGCTGACTGCTTGCTCAATTGTTCTACCACGTTGTACTCACTGTGCTTGATAAATTTTAAGATTTCCTGTGCTTCTTCCTCGTCCACAGGCTTTTTAGTTTCTTGCACGGGTGGAATTTCTTGCTCGACTTCGACTTCGACTTCGTGCATCACTGCTTTCCCTTTTTGCTTTGAGTCACTACTTTTCTTTACCGGTTCAATTTCTTTAGAATAGCACCGTCCACTTCGGGTAAAATGACCTACCTCTCCCACATCTTCAGTTATGGCTTTGAAATTTCCAACTTCCGGTGTGAAAATATTAACATCGTATCTCCACGGTACTGTTTTATTGTTCTTATAAGGGAAAAGAGATGGTACTTCGATTATCATTTTTGGCTTCACCGGCTCTTTCTTCGCGTCATAATAAATTATTAACAGTCGGTCGGCGCTATATGAGAAACCTGATGATTGATTGTCAGAAGCGCATATTTTTCCTCTATCGGTCTCCTCGCTTTTATAAAAGATCCCAATCTCCTTGTTATCCATCATACTTTGCAGTAATCCTCTGAACTCATCGCAGGATTGAATGTCGTGCCCTTCAACGCCATGGAACTCACAAAAACTGTGACCTTTTGCATCTTTTCCTTCGAATACTCCGTCAAGACGATAGAGCAACTCTTTTTCAACTAGTACCTCCCAAATTTTCTGCAGAGGTGTTCTTATTTCAGAAACCCATCTTCTACTTTGCCGTTCGTTTTCCTCTCCTACTGCGTTCACATCCCCTTCAGTGTGGTTTGGGAATGGATTCCCGGTTGTACCGCCAGTACCATCAAATTGCAAAATGCCCACATCAATGAGTCCTTGAACTCTCCTTTTGAAGGCAAGACAGTTCTCCGTAGAATGCCCCTGATTCCCAGCATGGTATGCACAACTAGCGTTTGGATCGTACCATTTTGGGTATGGAGGTTTAAGGGGTGCCATGTAATGGGGAGAAATCAGTTGTTTCTCCAAAAGTTTTGGGTACAATTCCCCATACGACACAGGGATGGGAGTAAACTGCGGTCTCTCGGGATTAGGCCTTGCTGGTCTTGGTTCATTTCTGGTTTGGCTTTAAGCGGGTACCGTGTTTTGTGGGAATGAGATGACGGGTCTTTGATTGTTCGTGGCGTAAATGGGATAGGAATAAAGTGGTGCTTGGTAATAAGGGGTTTGAGGAGGATAATAGAAATTTGGAGGTGGATAATTTCGAGGTCGGGGTTGATTTGGATATGAATTAGGGGCATAACGGTTTCCCATTCCCACCATATGGGCTTCTGGTTCCTTCTTCTTCATAGGCGCTGCCCTTTTTGAACCTTCTGAACCTTCCATTCTACCGCTCTTGATGGCATTCTCTATGAGCTCACTAGATATTACAATATCCGCAAACTCCTTCGTGGAACTCCCCACTAGTTTGTCATAAAACGGTGCTTTCAAAGTGTTGATGAAAAGAACGGTTATCTCTGTTTTTGTTAGTGGGGGTTCCACTTGGGCTGAGATATCCCTCCATCTCTGCGCATACTGTCTAAAAGTTTCTGACGGCCTTTTCTCCATCATTTGCAAAGTCATCCGGTCTAGTACCATATCCGATACATGCTTATATTGCTCACAGAATGCTGATGTCAAGTCCTTCCAAGATCGAATCTTTTCTCTACTGAGTTGGTTGTACCACCGAAGAGCTGACCCTGTTAGACTATCTTGAAAGCAATGTATAAGTAGCTTATCCTCGTTCACATAACCGGTCATTTTTTGACAGAACATGATGAGATGTGCTTTTGGGCACCTTGTCCCATCATACTTTTCAAAATCAAGCGCCTTGAATTTCGGAGGCAAGATTAGATCAGGTACCAAACTGAGTTCTTTGGCACCTAGTGTGGAGAAGACTTCAGTGCCTTCTATTGCTTTGAGTCTTTCCTCTAGACTTCTATATTTTGCATCATGATTATCCAATTTCAACTTGGCTACCTCTGCTAGGTCGTCCAGATCTGGAACTAGTGGATCAGCAGGGCTTGCCCCTGGGTTCGACACGAATATTCTTTGCCCCAGATTAGTGGGTGGAGCAGGTGGCATAGGTAGTTGTTCCAAGACTATGGGTTCCCCTTGAGTATACCCTCTTTGTGTTGTATATGCGGGTGGTGGAGTGAATCCCGGGGGATAGAGTGGATCCTGATCTTGGTGAATTCTTGACTGAGGTTCTATAACATCGGGGTTCTGAACGGGTCCTTTTCCTTTGACCAAAGTTGTCATCATCTCCATCATTTTGGCCATCTGATCTCTTTGCTCGAGTGATTCCTCTCGAGATCTCACCATTAGGTCTCTCGTTTCTTGTTGCGATTTGGCCAGTTGCTCTTGTAATTCATTTTGAGCCCTTTCCATCCTTTCAATTCTCTCATTGAATTCAGCCCCCATTACTCTAGCTTGTTGGCGCGTTTTATACGGATGACGTGGTTCCAGTCTTGTGGTATCACAACTGCGAATTATATATTTTATCTTCAGCGACCGAGTATGGGATATGCAATGTATGAATGAATGCATGAATGAATGCATGAATGTCAGTCATGAATGAATATGCAAAAATTTGGTGTTAATTTCAAGATAGCCCCTATTTAGGCATTTCCTTAATCAAAGGAGTATTACACAACGTTTCGGTCACTCGTATAATTGACTCCTCCATTAGAAACCCGTTTTTGGCAACCAATCTCTAATCAACACCTTCCTAACAAGATGCCTTCGATGCATGATGAAAAATAAAAATACAGACAAACGACCTTGGTTAGCGCAACACATATAAATAGAGAAAAACTGTGGAAAATCTAACAAATTAAGCTACTTGGTCCAGTGGACTCGATTCCCTTGCTTAGAAAGCACAAATGTAAAAGAAATAGAAGGTAAGATGTGTTTTTCCCGTGTACTTATTTTGGTGACTACTAAACGAGCGGAGGTTCGGCATGGCTCTAGTTGGGTGGCTCGTATGGTTCACTATATGCGGTTTTGGTTCTAGACAGGTACTCGAATTGCTCGTACTATCATCTGCTAAGATTAGCACGAAGCCTCGGTCATAACCCATCACAGGCTCACGAGTTCAATTCAAGGGATTACATTTACTTATGCCTATGCGGAGGGACAAGTTAACTCACGAAAGCATAAGTCATATGTAACCCGAAAGTATTCACTAGCCTGTGCGGGGGGACGAGTTAACTCACGAAGGCATAGCGTTTACTTTCACTTAAACGGATAGAGCCCGAGTAGAGAGCTTATGTTATGCAAAATGCAAGTGCACAGTGTGTGGGAGAAACTTGCAATCCTTCCATTTATTTTAAAACTACAAAACTAAAACGAAAGATAAAACAAATTAGGAGATACGTATGTATGATTTTTTCGAAAACAAAACTTAAGGATCATGATTAAATATTAATTTGAACACGGAAATTTGAAAATTTTGACAACACGCATTTAATTCAACCCGACTCTCAAAAATGGAGGTCCCCAATGGAGTCGCCAACTGTAGCGACGTAAAAAAATTTAGTTTCGCTTGGTCGCTAATTGTGGCGATTTATTAAACATTTGAAAACCAACTTTCGATTTTATTAACAAAGGGAGTCGTGTAACACCCCGAATTTGGGCCTAGAAGTATTGGGCCTTGAGTGTGGGTCCGTAAGGAGGTTTTATATAGGTATTTAATTGTGCAATGAAATGACACAATTAAATGTTTGCTTTAGTGGTTAATGGCTTTGAGAAGTGTTAGAGGAATCTTGGGTTCAAACTTGGGCTTTAGCAAAAAATTTTGGTATTAAGTGAAAAAAAACCTGGCTGCTTGGATGAGGGTTTTTAAATTATTGTGTTAAATAAATGACACAAGGAAGCTTGTAGTCTAGTGGTTGTGGCGTCATTAAGGTTGTATGGGAGCCTGGGTTCAAGCCTTGGCTCTTGCAATTTATTTTTGGTTTTTAAAAGGAACCTGGACTTTGGCCTTTAGACCTTATAATTAATTGGGGATAAAATATGACACAAAAAGCCTTGTGGCTTAGTGGCAAGTAGCGTGTGGAGCATCTGAGGGGAGGCATGGGTTCGAATCCTATGGCAAGCAAAGAGCATTTATTTTGCTAACAAGGGGCGGCAAGAGTTGGTGTTGAATTTAAACTCTAATGTTGGAGGGATCCCACATCAGGAAGCTAATATAAGGGTGGTTGTGAAGCAGGCTTTAAATAGAGGGAACCATGAGGAGAGTAAATGTACCTTTCTTGGCTGATCCCTTTCGCTATATGGCGTGCTCGTTTGGGTTGGGTGTCGGCTAAGAGTGCTCGGAGTGTGGATTAACTCCAGTCCCCTATCAGGTGTGTATTTCTTACTACTCTAGCTGTAGGATGGCTACTTCGGGCCGCGATGGGTCGAAAGGGGTCATGTGGGCCTAATGGGCCTACAGGCCCAATTAGATAAGTTGTTTGATTGTGTAGTAAATATTAGGCTACACTAGGTGAATCTAATATTTGTGGCTAGATTTGGGCTAAAAGGGCCACACGAGCATGTGGGCCCATTTGGGCCGAGAATAGGCTTTAGGCCCATTCGTATTGTTATCCCTGTTTAGAATACTTTAGTTTACTAAAATTACCGAAATACGCTTAGTTTGTAAAAATACTGAAATACCCTCGATTTGTAAAATTATTGAAATACCTTCGACTTGTAAAATCACCAAAGTACCCCCGATTTACAGAATTACCGTTTTACCCCCAATTTACATAATTACCGTTTTACCCCTGATTTACATAATTATCGTTTTACCCTCGACTTATAGAATTACCGTTTTACCCTCGATTTACAAAATTACCGTTTTACCCTCGATTTACAAAACTACTATTTTACCCTTGATTTACAGAATTACTATTTTACCCTCGATTTACAAATTACTAAAATATCCTTAGTTTGTAAAATTACCAAAATACCCTTGGTTTGTGAAATTACTGAAATACCCTCAATTTGTAAAATTACTAAAATACCCCTGATGTACAAAGTTACAGAAATACCCTTGACTTTCTAAAAATTGTAGAAATACCATTGGTTTACAAAATTACTGAAATACCCTTAGTTTGTAGATTTACCAAAACACCCTTGTAGGATGAAATGACTAAAATACCCCTATTAGGTAAAAAGACCGTAAAGCCCCTGTAGGGTAAAGTGACCGTAATACCCATGTATGGTAAAATGACGAATATGCCCTTATGTTCCGTATGACTGATGTGCTTAAGATTTACATATATTGATATTGGAATAGTTGGGTTTGAGTGACAGGTGGTGGTTATCGTTGGTGATTAATTATGGAAACGTTTCAACTTCAACCCGTAACAGGTGTGTACTGACCCTCGTAATAGCTTAGATTAATATTTGCTGAAAAGTCGAAAGCTTCATATTTTAGTGATTCAGGAATTAATATTTAGATCTATTTTCTACGCACGTTTCAGTTGGATTCACAACGGATATGGGGTAGGAAGGTATTTGGAACGTTCTTCAACGAGTAGATCTCTTGGTAAGTATTCGAACCTTCTTTCCATTTGTATCTTGTGGTTTAAGAAAAGCTGAAAACCCCTCAGTCGACTAAGGCTAAAAGGGTTTTTGGTGTTATTTGGTTTGTTGGTGCTAGTGAGGATTAAAGGCTACCGATCGAGGAGTGTGTAAAAAGCTTGGATCATCGGAGTGACTAAATCTAGTCATCAACTTCGGCAAAGGTATGAACCCAAGGGCCATTGTGGATGGTGGCCGAATGTGTAAGTGATGATAATAGGTAGTTTTCGATTTGGTTTAATAATAACATAGTCTAATCTATAAGTGGTTGATTACAGGAGAAATCGCATAGGAGATCTCGTCAAGGAATATCGCAAATCAGGTGTGTAACGAACCCTTTTTCATAGCTTAAAGTGATAAATGCCGAAAAGCCGAAACGCCGAAATTCTGGCATTTCGAGGACTTGTGAGCAAGCGAACGCTCACTAGTTAGTTAGAATCGATGAGATGATGATCGGGAACAATGGAAACGGTAAGGACGTGTTTTTGGCGTTCACGGTAAGTTGGGCCTCGAGGGGCTGAAATAGGGCCCAATAGGCTTTCGAGCCCATTTGGGTAAAATTGGTAGAAAACGGAAATCTGTTAAATTGCCTGTTAAAACTATTAATACTATTATGGATATAGGCTAAATGGGCCTAGATGACAAAATCGGCTAAGTAGGGCCTATTAGGGGTTTTAGGCCCAATAACTCGGTTTCGTTAAAAGTGGGCTAGAAACGCGGTTAAACAAATGAATAGTTCGTAACTAATGATGAAAATGGAAAAATCTCTAATTTTCGGTAAAATTACAGAATTACCCTTATAATATGAAAATGACCGTTTTGCCCCTAGGTAAAAATGACCATTATACCCCTAGGGTTTATATATGAACTTAATGCATGGGATTTTGATAAACATGATATGTATGATATGCACATGACATGTATGATATGCACATGATATGTATGATATGCACATGAGATGTTTGTAAATGCATTGGGTTGGGTTTTTATATGGATGGAGGAAGTGCAAAAGGGCTTATGCCCCAGTTATTAAAGGGCTTATGCCCCAGTTATGATAAAGGGCTTATGCCCCAGTTATGATGAAGGGCTTATGCCCCAATTATGATAAAGGGCTTATGCCCCAGTTATAAAAAGGGCTTTTGCCCCAATTATTAAAAGAGGCTAGGCCTCCAGTTATATGATAAAGCAGCTATGCTGCCAGTGGAGAGTTATGGCGGGGTGGGTCGAGTTAATCCCTACATGGTGTGTTGGTTGGTACGGGTGGAGCGTAGCGGATGGTGGGTTGAGTAGTCTCCCCAATTGGGCTTGCATTCTTTCATTGACATTATATGTGATATTGAAATGGGCCTATGGGCCATACCGTTTACAGTAAAGGCTTCGGCCCAGTAATATGAAATTTGAAAAGGCTTCGGCCCAGTGTTATAACATATGAAATATGAAATGGGCTATGGCCCAGTACATGTTTGAGATTGGATTTGGGCTTAGACCCAACAGGCTGTCATTGTTTTGGGCTCTGAAAGGGGCTTGTTGCACACTGAGTTTCCAAACTCACCCCCTTTCCTTAACCTTGCAGGTGAGCTTAGATGTGGGGACTTGGGCCGGAGGGGATTCAGAGTAGCCACGGTGATCATCTTTTGGCTTTTAAACAAGCGTTGGTTTTCATTAAATTTCCTTTAATTATTATTTATTTTTGGGTTGTAATAAGGCCATTTTAACTTTCCTTTTATTTCTTTTCGGGATTATTTTAATTTTAATAACTTCAAACCTGGTTGATAATTATTCAAATGGGCTAGACTTAGGACGTGTTTTCAAAACGATACTTGTTTTCAAAAGAGTTCAACACCACGATCAATCGATTTATCAAAGTCGTTCACTTAAACAAATTTAAACTCGATATAACAAAGTGTGGCTATGGTTGTGGGCATGTCTAGGATTGGATCCAATCAAAGAGCTTGGTACTTAAGCAGCCTTCATGGCTCACCTTCTCTGTCTCGGATACCTACTTGGTGCCCAGCTTCCATACACCTTGTTAACTCAACAAAATATATGGTTTTTAAAACACTAAAACGGAACGTGGGTTTTCAACTCCAATGTGGCACGTCAGATTCGGCCATAACGTCTGGGCTGGGTTTGGGATGTTACAAGTCGCCACCGATCCTTTTTTATAGGTGTGATCGGACACCTAATAAAATTATTTTAAAATAAAAAGAAGGCCTAATTTAGGTCTACATGAAAGTCCAGAGAAAAATTGGGGTTCGGGAGTCAGTTACGCGTGAGGAAGATATTAGCACCCTCGCGACGCCCAAAATTGGTATCTCATAAACATGTGTTGACTTGATTTTCAAAAATACGAGTTCAATATAATATTTAATCGTGATCCGATTGAAAAATGAGAATTTTTAGTTTTCGATTTTTTTTAGAAAGGGTGTCCTGTTTTTTAACACAAGCCGACAAATTTCACCCAACATAGCGATGAAATCGATGGCTTAATATTAAATCGGTACATTGCCTTATTTTTGAAATTAATTAAAACATGAGAAAAAATATTCCTAAAGTGAGAAATTAAAAATAGATAAAGGACGCAAAAAAAATGATATCATTAATGAAAAATATTAACATGGAATACTAGAATATTAGAATAACAATAATAATGATATTTACAAAATAAAAACAAATCATGTACTAATAATAAAATAGGAAAAATGATATATTTGGTAATAATAATATAAAATAATAATATGTACATAAAAATACATATATATATGCATATAATAAAAGTATGTAATAATAATAATAATAATAATAATAATATCTACAATAAAAGAAAATATTAGGAAACGTACATAAAAATATATATACATAAAAAATTTACAACAATAATATAAAATAATGATATGTGCAAAAATATATATATACATATGTACATAAAATATACACTAATATAATAATAGTTATAATAATACTAGCAATAGTAATAATTTGTAATAATAATATATACACAATATGATATTTAAAATATATATATGTATATAATAGTATTTAAGAATATATACATAAGAAATATATAACTAATGGCATTAAAAAATATATACATAATACATATAAAATACCTAAAAAAAAAGGGGGAAAGAAGAGAGAAGGGAGGGGGGAAAGGAAATCCGGCCAAGGGGGGCCGGTTACTGGTCGATCGTCGGTCGACGCCCGTCGTCGGCTACCGCCGGCCACCGCCCACGGTGGCCGGAAAAGGTAAAATTTTTTTAACAATATATGTATATATAAAGAAAGAAAAAAAACAACACAAAAAAAGAAAAAAAAGATTCGAAAGAAGAGGAAAAAAGAAAAAGATGCAACCTTTTTATTAATGTTTCTTTTGTGTTCAAAATTTGAAGGGATTTTTGTGTTTTTTTTTAATCTTTGTAAAATCCCCCCTCCTTTCTTACATGATTTTTGAATGGCTTTTATAGCCATTTTTTACATGATTTTCTATTATTTCTTTTTCTATTTTGTAGGTGGTGGTGGTAGACAATAGATATCAAAAATGGGAGGAAAAATGTGGCAAGTGGGAAAGTGGCTAGGTGGCTAAGGTTTCTTGGTTTTTTTTTGGGGTTAGGTTTTTTTTTGGGTTAGGTTTTTTCTTTTTTTTTTTGGGTTATGTTTTTTTCTTTTTTTTTGGGTTAGGTTTTTTTTTGGGGAGGGCTTAATGGGCTTTTGAATTGGGTTTAATATTTGGGTTTTGTAATGGGTTTGGGTAGATGTAAATGGGTCATGGGTTAAGGGTTTTAGTGGGTTTAGAGGTTTGGTTGGGTTTTGATATAATCGGGCCCGGGCAATTTGGGCTTCTACAATCGGTATCTTATGGTTTACTTTTATATGAATTTATTATTATTTTGTTTTATATTTGAAGTCTTACGTGAGATTGTTTTGTTTGATACAACTACAATTATACCTGCCAACATTACTGCATTCATTAATTGTATTCTTATATTAAATGACACCAACTTCAAGTTATGACAAGAGAATATTAAGATAGTTCAATAATATTCTCATCATCTCTATCCTTTCTCGTCATCTCCTCCAATTTTCTAGTTAGATCCCTCTTAAAGTCCTCTCTTTTATTTCTAACAAAACTCACCCATCTCACCAAGCCCTTCCTCACACCTTCTAGCTTAGCCAACATATCACCCGAAGTAGACTGACATATCGATTTAACCTCCTCCTCAAAAGATTCTTCCATTACCCACTGTGTTTCAAATTGAAACCTTTTCTGCCTCAACCTATTACTCTTCTGCTCCGTATGATTAAGAAGGGGACAATGATCCAAAAAAACAATGTGGTAAATGCTAAATCATTGCATTAGAAAACATGTTCATCCATTCGGCATTCGCCACTCTTCTATTTAGTCGCTCTCTCGTATTCGTTTTCGGGAAGTTTCCCTTTTTCCAAGTAAACCAAGCCCAAAAGTATCCAATGTCCATTAACTGACATTCCTCTGAGACTACTCGGAAGACCTTCATTCTCCTCTCCTCTCTTGGCACCCTAACCTTTTCAAAAGAGTACATAATATCATTAAAATCGCCATACACTATGCAAGGGAAATCTTGAGAGCGTCTTAGATTTCTCAACAAATTCCATGAATCGTCTCTGCTACACGCATACAACGTCCTATAGAAGCCAGTAAACCTCCACTATTTTTCTCCATCAGTCTCCTGAAACACAACATCTACATGACTGCTAAAATGACTCCTTAGATTCATTTTAACATTTTCCTTCCAAGCCAGAAAAATACCTCCTCTTGAACCATTGGTCGAAACATCACTACCATTTAAAAATTCACACATTCTATGCACATTCTCCATTCACACATTACTAATTTTTGTTTACATAAAGAAGACCACTTGGGGATTATACACCTTCAGACTATGCCGAAGCCTTCTTATAGGCCATGGACACCTTAATCCACGGACATTCCAATTAATTATTTTCATTGCGACTAACCATCTTGCTTCTTGGCAGCCGCTGATCAAAAGTGAGTTCGTCCCAACGATCTCCCATCTCCAATCATAAGTGAATCTGTCACAACTGAAACACTGTGATTTCCATTATCCTTTTTAGGTCTTTTCTTCCCATCTCCACCTTCTATAGTGCATTCTTCTAAGTAGTGATCCATATTCGATTGACCCTGTATCTTTGAAGAGTCCCATTGCATACCCGACACAAATTTTAAATCACCCTCCAAATTTAACCCCAACACAGGATCTATGGGAATCCCAGATTCTATCCTTCAATCATACCATAATCCCTACCCTAAATCAAAATGTCCTAGGGTATTTCCCCTTATCTCCCATTCACCTTCCTCCCGTAGCCACAACACTGTTCATCGCAGCAGCTCTCCTAGAATGGGCTTTTAGAGACAGATACCATCTTATCTCTACAAATTCTAAGCCTTTAGCCATTCTAACCTGAAAAAATGAGTCATTGTGTCCCAAACAACTATAGAAAAAATAGAACAGAGTCAACCATTTGTATATAAAGTTGACATAGGAACACTTGCCAAGTGAAAACATAATCTTCTTTTTTCACTTTAAAGAGCGTCTAACATCCATCTAAACTCGTATATGTAAGTAATTCCTCATGCCCTTACCCAAACTTTTTCCATCAGTCCCAAAAACTTACCCATAAAATCGCCTAACTTCTTTTCTATAGATTCGGTAAAAAACCCTAGAGGTAAATTATGCACTTGTACCTAAAAAGTCGTATAGATTAGCGGTACCTTCATCAGATCCTCACCATCCTCCAAACGATGAATCACTAAAAGATGATTATTGAAAGCCCATGGATCCCCATTTAGTACCCTATCAATATCCATTTTATGAAAAAATCGAAACAAGGACCTCTTATCCCCCAAATCAGAGATCTGAAGTCCTCTTAGAGGATGCCATAGATTTGCCATCGTGCTTCTCATTGTTGGAAAGTGGATTACACTCGTTGTGAGAAAGCATCCAACCAGACAAAGATCATAAACCACCATCGCAGAATCAATTTCCTTCTGTACTTGCAAAATCTCCTATTCCTCATCCTTTAATGTTAACTCTGCCAATTCATCCTCCATTTCCATGAATCAAAATCAACCATATTGATAAGAAACACTCTATCCCAAGAACTATCGTCGTCAGAACAAAGAGAAACAAGCCAAAAAAACCCTAAAGAAAAACCAAAACATGCTAGAGCAGCAGATTAGAGACGTGCTAGAGTAGCAGACCTTCGATATGTCGAGTTAATAATTTCAATACACATATTTGATTCAATTGATATACATGAATAAGAAAACCCATCTTAAACATAATATATATCAATATTAATTAAGAATGGAATAAAGTAAATCACCAACAATGTTGGGTGTAATGGTAAGACACATTACATGTTCAAAGGATGACACATGTTTAATCCTTGAAAATGGCATTGTTGTGAGGAGTAGTCACAAACTCCGAACATGGACCAACCCTTCATCATCTGAAAGGATAGGGTGCCCTAACCACCCAACAACTATTCCATTCCCGTTGTCCATTGAAACCGCTTTGAATAATCCTCCTTTTGGTGAATTTAGATCGAGCTTCTAATAAAATTTGATTTTTAGCTAACTCGACAATAACCCTTCAAAATATTTCTTATTGGAAGTATCATTCTTCCTATCGATAACGAATGAGTAGGATGAAATAATTCGATGGGGGTAGTTTTTGAACCATACCACTCTTGATAAGGTAGTTTTTGAACCATACCACTCTTGATAAGTAGTCATACTTCCACCTATTTAAACCTGGTTTTTGTCACACACAAAAAATGCCATATACATGGAAATTTAGTATTACCATTTTTCACTTGGTACTTGGTAGTCTATTTTCCTCTCACTCTCTTTTTTTATTTTATTTTGATAGATATATACATAACTTTTTGGTTAATTACAAGGTAATGTATTCAAGTTAACGAGTCTAATGCTACTAGAACCAATGGCAACAAAAGAAGTAAATAAGTAAACAGTTTATTCATTAATGTGAAAAGAGTACAAAGAGAAGGACTCTGAGAGACAAACCTTGTAAGCAAGCATATATATATACATGCTGCCGCTTCAAAAAAGGCCATCTTAACAATAAGTTCTCTCAGCATTATTTACTTGAAGCTAATATTATTAGTTCATGCATAATGATTGCTTTCAAT
Source organism: Gossypium hirsutum (assembly GCF_007990345.1). NCBI lineage: Eukaryota > Viridiplantae > Streptophyta > Magnoliopsida > Malvales > Malvaceae > Gossypium > Gossypium hirsutum. Next base: position 113,434,601 of record NC_053433.1, on the reverse strand, counting down.
CTAAATATGAACAACTTGTTGAATCTCCATTGTAGCGACGTAAATTTTTTTTTTGCTTTTCGGTCGCTAATTGAGGCGATTTATTGAAAATTTGAAAACCGACTTTTAATTTTATTAAAAGGGGAGTCGTCACCGATCTTTTTTCTAGGTGTGATCGGACACCTAATAAATTATCTTTTTTTGAAAAGAAAATTTATTTGAACAAAAATGAAGGCCAAATTTGGGTCTACGCGAAAATCCAGAGAAAAATAGGGTTCGGGAGTCGGTTACGCACGAGGAAGGAATTAGCACCCTCGCGACGCCCAAAATTGGTATCTTGTTAAACACGCGTTGTCTTTAATTGCAAAGAACGAATTCAATTTAATGTTTACTCATGATCCAATTGAAAAATGATAATTTTTAGTTTTCGATTTTTTTAGAAAGGGTGTCCTGTTTTTAACACGAATCGACAAATTTCACCCAACATAGCGATGAAATCGATGACTTAATGTTAAATCGGTACATTGCCTTATTTTTGAAATTAATTAAAACATGAGAAAAAATATTCCTAAAGTGAGAAATTAAAAATAGATAAACGACGCAAAAAATGATATCATTAATGAAAAATATTAACATGGAATACTAGAATATTAGAATAACAGTAATAATGATATTTACAATAAAAAGAAAATAAAAACAAATCACGTACTAATAATAGAATAAGAAAAAATGATATATTTGGTAATAATAATATAAAATAATATTATGTACACAATAGATATATGTATATATAAGTTAATAATGGTAATGATAATAATAAAAGAATATAAAAAATATAGCTTAATAATATTAAAAATAAAATAATAGGTAATAATAGTAAAAAGGGTAAATATATATAATAAATACAATATTAAAATAATACTATAAATATAAACGACATACAATAATGAAAACACACAATAATACTATTATTGATAATGATAGCAATTATAATACTAATATAATAAATGTAATAGTGATAATAATATAATAATGATAGTATGAATAATATATACAAAAAAATAATAATGATATAATAATAACAATATTAAAATACAAAAGCTACTATAATAAAAATGTTAAAATAAAGTAATAAAAACATTGCTATATATATATACGTACATAAAATATACACTAACATAATAATAATTATAATAATACTAGAAATAATAATAATTAGTAATAATAATATATACACAACATGGTATTTAAAAAAATAATTTTTTTTAATTTTTTAAAATAATTTTTTTTAAAAATTTAAATCAATGTCGCTTGAGAACGACACCATCTTAAAATGATCCAGGTTAAAATGGGACATAAAAAGTTTATTCATGAAAGTAAATTACCATGATTGTGATGATGATATCGAATGTAAAATGTGAAGTTTAATAAGAAATATAAGGTCATACTAATTGAAGAAGACAAAAGCCTTCCAATTCGTTTGGTGTTTTCTACTTAATAGTTTGCCCTTTTAACTCTTAAACACTCAAGCAAGTGGACAAATATAGAACCAAATGGACAATCCCATAAGTTCCTTGTGCCAGGGAAACAACTTCTATCATTATTATCATTACTATTCATCATACAAGTGTGCCCTTCCACGTTTTTTTATCAAATTCTTTTAGATTTTTAATTAATTATTCAAAAAAATTGATTGGACATCCAAATTCAATATTCGTTTTCATATATACATTAGTTTTATTCGCCCAAACAGTTGCTAGGAGATAAGCTATATGTTAGAAAAGAGTGGCTAAAAGGCCAGTTAAAGGCCAGCATTATTGTGAAAAAGTGTTTTTAAAAAAATTGATAGTATTTATCGTTGATATCTATAAATGTTTTTGAGAAAATAAAATATCTATTTCAGACATAATATTATAAAGTTTGAAAGGTTTTTAATTCAAAAACACTTTTCCAAAAGGTAAAACCTAAAAGTTTTGAGTTGGTTTAAAATCCTAGTTTAAAATTAATGTTTGGTTTGAAATCATTGTTTGGATTGAATGATGCTTTTCAACCTCAATGGTAAGCACACCCTAAAAGAGTGATCATTCCTTTAAGTACTGTGATAAACAATAATAAAATTGGTGATACATTGATTGTTTATGCAATTCGGCTTCCCTATGTTAAAAAGAACCAAATCGATTTAAATTAAAAAAAAGTTAAATGCCATAGTTCAAATTTTAAATATAAATATTTTATTTAATTGATATCCATGAATAAGAAAATTTATATTAAATGTAATATAAATAATAATTACTTATTAATAATAAAATTAAATCATTAACAAGTGTGGGTACAATAATAAAATAAGGCAGATACAGAATAGAGTGGCAACATTATTAAAAACGATAATCACAAATTCTGAAGACTTGAGAAAAAAAATCAAATTATTGATTTGTTTTTTTGGTCGAGGCTAAACCTTTAGAGACTAAAATATTTTTAGAAACATAAAATAAGACATATTGCTAAATTAAAAGAATTTTTATAACCCTGAGATTAAAATTATAAAAAAAAGCATTTTTAAAAATAAAATCTAAAAGCAATTTTTTTAGGAAAAAGTTAGAAAATTCAACGTTAATAAAAGGTACTGTAAACATTTATTTTTCTATATTATTTCAGTGTTTTTCTAATTTTTTTATTTTGTTTTTCTTTTTACATTTTCTCTATTTTTTATTTTATGTATTTTTAAAAATTATATTCTCATAATTTCTGACTTTCTTTATAAATTTTAAGTTTTTTTTCAATTTTTTTAAAATTTGAGATTTTTTTTGTTATTTCTCTATTTTTATTTTTGAATTTATTTCGAAAAGAATAGTTTTTTTTAATGGAAATAGGCTTTGGAGTAATGGGTATAAACATTTTCAAACTTCAGGTACCAAATTGATGCAATACAATCTTTAAGTACTAAAAAAATTATTTGGTACAACTTTAGGGACTAAATTACAATTTAACCCTTATATATAACACATTTCACATGTGAGGTTAATTATTAGGTCCACTTTGTTTTCGTCTTTCTTATCTTCTCATAATCAAATGCTGAGTGACACGTAATAATAATAATAATAATAATAATAATACATTCTTGTAAATTAGGCCAGTGAATTAGTGAAATAATTAATTCTTGATTTGATTAAAGTCAATCAATCTGATCTTTGATTCGATGAGTTTACTATTCAAAAAATCATAAAATTCAAACAAAAAGTATTTAAAAATTTATAAATATATTTAAATAACAATAAGGTTTTTATAATTTTGGGATTTTGTGTATGTAATTTAAGTTATGTTAATATTGACTGTCCTAAATAGAGGTAATATTTAACAAAATTACATTTGCAACTATTGAAATAAACATGCGACGCTTAGTCTCAATATCTAATTACTACACCAAGATATCATTTACAAATTAATATATTTGTCCAAAGATGAAATATTAATAAAGTAATTAGTATCTCACAGTTTACCTTTATTTGAATTAATTATTATTTTGTTTTATATTTGAAATCTTACTTGAGATTATTTTGTTTGATACAGCTACAATCATACCTGCCAACATTACTACATGCATTAATTGTATTCTTATATTAAGATAGTTCATGTTATTATTATTATTATTATTATTATTATTTTGTTTTTGTTTTTGTTTTATTTTATTTATTTTCTTTTTTCAATTGAAAATTTTAGCTACCGTATTCAATAATTGTCGATGTTGCCGTTCACAATGGCCTTTTGTGCCTATTGCGGCACCAAAGAAGAATTTTTGTTCACTTCTACAATTTAAATTTCCTAAGAATCGGTTCGAAATCCTTTAAAACAATGACCAAGTCTTCAAACTACTCTTTCTTCAATTCCTGTTTCGCTCCATCAAATTGTTGTTAGTCGAATATATGTTATTCCCCGTGGTTAAACACATCACCTCACAGTTTAGATCACCGAACGAAATCTCAGAGCTCCGAACTTAAACTCAAAGTTCTCTTTTTTCTTTTTTTCTTGCTGCTGATTCAATCTAAAAAATAATTTTTTTTTCGATTTTTTAAAAATTCAAATCGGTATCCCTGATACATTACCGACATCATCTTAAAAAAAACCAATTCAATTCGTTTGGTGTTTTCTACTTAATATTTTGTCCTTTTAGTCTTAAACACTCAAGCAACTGGGAAAATATAGAACCAAATGGACGAATTCCATAAGTTCCTTGTGCCAAGAAAACAACTTCGATCATTATTATCATTACTATTCATCGTACAAGTGTGCGCTTCCACATTTTTTATCATTTTTTTTTAGATTTTTTGAATTCAAGCATTCTTTTTAATTAATTATTCAAAAAATTGATCGGACATTCAAATTCAATATTCGTTTTTCATATTTACATTATTTTTGTTGGCCCAAACTATTGCTAAGCTCTTTGTTGGAAAAGAGTGGTTAAAGGCCTGATTGTTATTTAAGTTTAATAGTGCCGTAGTAAAGTGATTTTAAAAAATTAATATCTATAACTGCTTTTGAGAAAATAAAATTTCCATTTTAAATATTATGTTGTAAAGTAGAAGATTTAATGAGGAATAAAAATGTTTTTAATTGAAAAGCACTTTTCCAAAAGGTAAAAGCTAGAAGTTTTGGGTTGGCTTAAAATCCTAGTTTTAAATCAATGTTTGGCTTGAAATAATTGTTTGGGTTGAATGATGCTTTTCAACCTCAATGGTAAGCACACCTAAAAGAGTGAGCACTCCTTCGAACACTGTGATAAACATGAATAAAATAGGGAATACATTGATTGTTTATGCAATTCGGCTTCCCCATGTCAAAAGAACCAAATCGATTTAACAATAAGACTTTTATAATTTTGGGGTTGTGTGCATGTAACTTATGTTAATATTGATTGGCCTAAATGGAGGCTAATATTTAACAAAATTATATTTGCAACTATTGTAATAAACATGTGACGCTTATTGTCGGTGTTTAATTACTACACTAAGATATCATTTACAAATTAATATATTTGTCGAAAAATAAAATATTAATGGAGTAATTGGTATCTTAGGGTTTACCTTTATTTGAATTAATTATTATTTTGTTTTATATTTGAAGTCTTACGTGAGATAGTTTTGTTTGATACAACTACAATTATACCTACCAACATTATTGCATGCATTAATTGTATTCTTATATTAAATGACACCAACTTCAAGTTATGACAAGAGAATCTTAAGATAGTTCAACAATATTCTCATCATCTCTATCCTTTCCCATCATCTCTTCCAATTTTCTAGTCAGATCCCTCTTAAGGCCCTCCCTTTTATTTCTAACAAAACCTCCCCATCTCACCAAGCTCTTCCTTACACCTTCTAGCTTAGCCAACATATCACCCTAAGTAGATTGACATATTCGTTTAACCTCCTCCTCAAAAGATTCTTCCATCACCCACCACGCCTCAGATTGAAACCTTTTCTACCTCAACCTATTACTCACCATCTTCGTATGATTAATAAGGGGAAAATGATCCCAAAAAAAATATGGTAAATGATAAATCACTGCACTAGAAAACATGTTCACCCATTCATCATTCGCCACTCCTCTATCCAGTCGCTCTTTCATATTCATTTTTGGTAAGTTTCCCTTTTCCCAGGTAAACTAAGCCCTATAGTATACAATGTTTATTAACTGACATTCCTCTAAGACTCCTCGAAAGACCTCCATTCTCCTCTCCTCTCTTGGCACCCCAACCTTTTCAAAAGAGTACATAATTTTATTAAAATTGTCACACACTAGCCAAGGGAACTCTTGAGAGCATCCTATATTTCTTAACAAATTCCATGAATCATCTCTACTACACGCATTCAATGTCTCATAAAAGCCAGTAAACCTCCACTATTTTCCCCAACAATCTCCTAAAATACAACATCTACATGACCACTAGAATGACTCCTTAAATTCGTTTTAACATTTTCCTTCCAAGCTACAAAATGACCTCTTCTTGAACTATCGGCTGAAACATCAATACCATTTAAAAATCCACACCTTCTATGCACATTCTCCATTCACACATTACTATTTTTTGTCTCCATAAAGAAGACCACTTGGGGATTATACACCTTCAGCATATGTCGAAGCCTTCTTTAGCCCGTGGACACCCCAATCAATGGACGTTCCAACTAATTATTTTCATTGCGACCGATCATCTTGCCCTTTGGCAGCCACAGATAAAAAGTGAGTTCGTCCCAACGATCTCTCATCTCTAATCACAAGTGAATCTGTCATAATCGAAACACTATGATTTCCATTATCCTTTTTGGGTCCTTTTTTCCCATCTTCACCTTCTATAGTGCATTCCTCTGAGTCGTGATCCATATTCGATTGTTCCTGTATCTTTGAAGAGTCCCCTTGCATACCCGACACTAATTTCAAATCACCCTCCAAATTTAACCCTAACATAGGATCTATAGGTATCCCAGATTCTTTCCTTCCATCCTCCCACAATCCCTACCCTAAATCAAAATGTCCTAGGGTATTTCCCTTTATCTCCCCTTCACCTTCCTCCAGCAGCCACACACTATTCATCGCAGCAACTCTCCTAGACTGGGCTTTTAGAGACAGATGCCATCTCATCTCTACAACTTCTAAGCCTTTAGCCATTCTAACTTGATAGAAAGAGTCATTGTGTCCCAAACAACCATAGAAAAATAGAACAGAGTCAGTCATTCGTATATAAAGTTGACATAGAAACACTTGCCAAGTGAAAACATAATCTTCTTTTTTCGCTTCAAAGAGCGTCTAAATCCATCTAAACCCGTATACTTAAGAAATTCCTGAGGCCCTTACCCAAAATTTTGCCATCGGTCCAAAAAACTTACCTTTAAAATCGCCTAACTTCTTTGCTATAAATTTAGTAAAAAATCCTAGGGGTATATCATGCACTTTTACCCAAAAAGTCTTATAGATTAGCGGTACCTTCATCAGATCCTCACCATTCTTCAAATAATGAATCACCAAAAGATGATTATTGAAAGTCCATGGATTCCCATTTAGTAACCTATCAATATCTATTTTATGAAAAAATTGAAATAATAACCTCTTATCCCCCAAATTAAAGATCTAAACTCCTCTAAGAGGATGCCATAGATTCACCACCGCGTTTCTCATTGTCGTAAAGTGGATTACACTTGTTGTGAGAAAGCATCCAACCAGACAAAGATCATAAACCACCGTCGCAGAATCAATTTCCTTTTGTAATTGCAAAATCTCTTATTCCTTATCTTCCAATGTTAACTCTGCCAATTCATCCTCCATTGCCACTAATCAAAATCAACTAGATTGATAAGAAATACTCTATCCCAAGAACTTTCATCGCCAGAACAAAGAGAAATAAGCCAAAAAAACCCTAAAAAAACCAAAACATGCTAGAGTAGCAGACCTTCGATATGTCGAGTTAAAATTTTAAATACAAATATTTGATTCAATTGATATACATGAATAAGAAAATCCATCTTAAACATACAATATATCATAATTGTTAATTAAGAATATAATAAAGTAAATCACCAACAATGTTAGGTGTAAGGGTAAGATACATTACATGTTTAAAGGATGACACAAGTTCAAACCTTAAAAATGACATTGTTGTAAGAGTTAGTCACGAACTCCAAACATGGACCAACCCTTTTTTATCTAAAAGGATAAGGTGCTCTAACCACTCAACGACTATTCCATCCCCATTGTCTATTGAAATCGCTTTGAATAATCTTGTCCATTGAAATCGCTTTGAATAATCCTCCTTTTTGTGAATTTTAGATCGAGCTTCTGATAAACTTTGATTTTTAGCTAACTCGATACTAATCCTTCATAATATCTCTTGTTGGAAGTATCTTTCTTCCTATCGATAACGAACGAGTAGGATGAAATAATTCGATAGGGGTAGTTTTTGAACCATACCACCCTTTGATAAGTATTCATACTTCCACCTATTTATACTTGGTGTTTGTCACACACAAACAATGCCATATACCTTGTAACAACCCGTTTTTAGTTAAATCAGAATAGTAGTTACGAGACCACAAATTTGAAGTTAAAATAATTATTTTTTTTATCATTTTAGTGTCAACAGCATGATAGCATAGTTGTGTGAAATTTTCGTTAAGAAATTTTATTGTTTGAATGGTCAATTTGATAAAAAGGACTAAATCGCATAAAGCATAAAACTTGTGTTCTAATAGCTAAAGGTGTCTAATAGCTATAGAGCTTAAAAGTAGATGTCCTTATGTGGTAATTATCCCACTTATGAGATAGTGGATGATAGTGGCATGGTATTGGTGCAATTAATAAGTATTTTAAATGTTAATAGTGTAAATTGGTAATTAAAGGTAAATTTAATAAAACAAAAGAAATTTTATTCTTTCATTCATCTTCTCCACCAATTTTTAACCTAAGAAAAGTCATGGGAATAGCTTGAAGTATTCAGTTACTTCTCCTAGTGCATGTAAGTCATTTTTGACTCGGTTTTTAACGATTTCTATGTTTTCGGGATTGTTACAACTAGGTCTAGCTAGCCTAGGGACTAATTTGCAAAATTTTTAAAGGTTTAGGATGTTTCCATTGATGAATATGTATGAGCTTTAATGATTGATGATGGATTATGAATGTTTGATGATAGTTATACAAGTTTTGTTAAGTGATTTTTAGTGAAAATACAAACTAGGGATTAAATTGAGAAATGTCGAAATTTTGTGATTAAATTTTGAAATAAATGAAAAATATAGGCTGCTAGGGATCTAATTGAAATTCAGCTAGCATGGTTATAAGTTGAATTTCATGAATTTTTATTTTCATGAGATAAGGACTAAATTGTAAAAATGTGAAATATTAGGTGCAAAAGTGTAAAATGGTTTTAAAGTGTATTTTGGATTAAATTGAATAAAGAGATTATTAAATAAGTTAATTTTGATTATATTTAGATCAAGAAAGGTGAAATACGGATTTAGATAGCGGAAAGAACAAAGTTTCAAATTAATCGACTTAATTTGCCGTTTTTGCATCTAAGTAAGTTCGTATGTAATAAGCTTTGTTTTAATTGTATTTTAATTGCTTTAATATTGCATAAATTGTGAATACGATATTGCAGACTTATTCGACGAAGATTCGACATTGGAAATCCCGGTTGAACCTTAGGAACAGTTTAGGATACAAATGACATGTCATTAGGGGTTATTATTGTTTTGGGTGCTGGTCCGTACGTCCTACCAGTGGCTGAGATATCCAGCATGTGTTACTGATTCTCGTCAGCTTGTGTAGCTTCATCATGACCATCAACTTATGCGAGTAGACCTATTTATTAGCTTGAGAATGAGCATTGTCGAGATAGCTTCAGCTATATATATTGGCACTTTGGGTGCGAGATTTATTGAGATAGCGTCAGCTATATTTATAATGGCACTTATTGTGCGAGATTCCCAGGTATCTGATATTAATCCAAATGGTTCAACGGGTATATCAAAGATATGTAATGGTGAGAATAGATATGTAACAATACAGGTATGTACGGAAACTATGTGAGCATCGAATTTATGGAAGTTATAAGTTCATGATTATATTTGTAATTGAATACAAGTTAACATTTTGATTTGAATGTTTTGTAGCATATTATGTTTATATTATTTGATTGTGAATAAATGGTGAGTTTGCTTATTAATTCATACAAGCTTACTAAGCTTTATAGCTTACATCGTTTATTTTTCTGTGTTTTATAGTGATTTCAAAGCTAGCTCGGATTTGGGAATTATCGGAGACTTCATCACACTATCCTACTATCACTTTGGTACTTTTGAACTTAAGTATTTTGAGTATATGGCATGTATAGAAGTTTGGTTATTTTGGTATATATGTTAACTATGAATTTAGCCATTTAAGTTGGCTTGTGGATGTTTAATATTTGGTTTTGTATATAGCCATGAAAGTTGGCTTAACTTGATTGGTTTAGTTGTGTATACAATTGTGCATATAGTTCATATTATGTGTTTGAATATGGTTATATGATGCTTGTTGTAATGGATAGCAAATGGTTGAGTTGTGGATATTTGTATGCTAGTGGAATCAGGCAAGTAATGCATATTTGAAATTGGTTATTTTCATAGTTTGTGTAAGTGAATTTTGTAACGATATTGAATAATAAATTATGGTTTATGTGAGACATGTTGTTGTTGGTATTGAAATGGTATGTTTTATGCTTGGTTGAGATTGGATGAGTGCCTATATATGTTATGTTTTGGTGCCAAATGGGTTGGTTTAGGTATGTGCAAGTTGGGTGGAAAATTGGCTTGGTAAATAGCCTATTTTTGTCCACACGGGTAGAGACACGGGGGTGTGTCTCAGCCTTGTGTGATATACGGTTAGGTTGCACTGCCGTGTCTCCTCTGGTGTTGAAATTAAAATCAAGTCAGTATGCTCCACACGGCCTAGCACACGGGTGTGTGACTTGGCCGTGTGACAGAAGTCAGTATACCTTACAGGTTTGACACGGCCTAGCAAACGGCCTGCCACATAGGCATGTGTGGCCATTTTGAAGGCACACGGGCTAGCCACACAGGCGTGTGTGTTGGTCGTGTGACCCAAGTCAGAGAGTTACACGAGGTCGAACATGGGCTGAGACATCGCCATGTGATCCCATTTCAAATGTCCATACGGCCTGTGACACGGGCATGTCTTTGGTCGTGTGAGACACACGGCCGGGCCACACGGGCGTGTGTCCCCTATATTTTGCAAAAAAATTTCTAAGTGTTCCAAAAGTTTCCTGAGTTATCGGTTTAGTCCCAAACCACCCCAAATGCATATTTTGGGCCTCATAGGCTTATACTAGGGACGATATGAATGTTATTGAATGATGATTGCTTGACACTTGAAAATGTATGTGAAATGTATGTGTAATTGTATAAAATGTTCAGTAATACTCCATAACCCTATTCCGGAGTTGAATAGGGTGAGGGGTGTTACATACTTGAAAATTTAGTATTACCATTTTTCACTTGGTACTTGGTAGTCTATTTTCCTCTCTCACTCTCTTTTTTTGTTTTGATATATATATACATAACTTTTTGGTTAATTACAAGGTAATGTATCCAAGTTAATGAGTCTAATGCTACTAGAATCAATGGCAACAAAAGATGTAAATAAGTAAACAGTTTATTCATTAAGCTGAAAAGAGTACAAAGAGAAGGACTCTGAGAGACAAACCTTGTAATCAAACATATATATATATATACATGCTGTCGCTTCAAACAAGGCAATCTTAACAATAAGTTCTCTCAGCATTATTTACTTGAAGCTAATATTATATAGTAACTACTAGTTCATGCATAATGATTGCTTTCAATCTAATTATTAACAATTTGTTGAATCTCCATGGCTGATTTTTCAACTTTCTTAAAGTAAAATGGCCATCCATTGCCAGTGGAGAGAGCCAAACGTACCATTTCTCCATCAAATTCTCTCCCAATTTCGTTGCATAAGGCTGGGCATGTTCCACATACTGCGGGCAGTATTTAAATTTGCAACCAATATCACTCACCTTCTCTATTCTAAACCAACTGGTCAAAGTGTTGGCACCTGGGTTCCCTTTAGCCCCATCGGTTATCACCCATCATTTTTCGGCTGAAACCGTAATCATCGACCTTCAACACTGTTGTTATTCAGCAAAGTTTAGGTCTGAGGGGAATGAACTCTATGTTTATGTCAGAGGATAGGCGAACAATGCCATCGTTGGAGTCCGAATTAGGAAATATCACCGGAATACCATCGTCAACGGATCTTCTTTGAGCAACGACTTTCGGGCATTTGTTTTCGCTTGGCCTGGCTAGGGCAAGCCCCCCCACCAGCACCCCATATTGATGACACAACGTAATATGGGGTGCCTGTTTAAACCTCGTTGCCATCAATGTCGAGTACAAGTTCGTTTGTAGCGTTGGCTACGCCAAACAAAAGGATGATGGTGTGACTGAGAAGATGAATAAAAGAAGAAACACTGAAGCTGTTGTAGTTTTCTTGGTTATACAGATTGTGTTGATGTACTGCTTTATTTCTCCATGCGAATTTATAGAGATGGGAAAGGATAAACCTCCAAAATTGATAAAGATATCAAATGTGAGGTAAATTAATAGGATCACCTTTGGACCACTTTTTTTTATGAGCGTCCAACCTTCTAAATATATTCAATAAGTTTTTTCTATAATATTTGTTTTTCTTTTATAAAAATATTTCATTATAACAATTATATTTATTGTAGAATTGATTTTTTTATATTTAATATTTATCGTTTTATAATAACTTTTCATTTATAATGACTATAAATTATGAAGTAATTTTTTACTAATTTAATTTTCTATTACATCTTTTTTTCTCAAATTTTATTAAAATTAATTTTATTGATAAAGAAATAAAAATAATAAAATTTAGCTAACACTATTTCAATAAAATATTTCAATTTTATATAAAATATAATAATCATGTTTTATTAAATAAAATAATATTCAATAAATGAAATTCCCTTTTTAACTTTTATTAAGTATATATAAAAAATAACATTAATCATATTTGTTGTAACCTTTTTTTTTAGCTTTATGGTTTATCAGAATTTAAATTGTAAGGGTCATTGAATTACTTTATTACATGATATTTTAAATTGGACGGGTGATTGAACTAGTAAAATAATTAATTCTCAATTTGATTGAATTTAATCAATATGATCTCTAATATGATGGGTTTAATATTTAAATAATTTTGGAAATTTTAAAAAATCATAAATTTTTAAAAAAGTATTTAAAATTTATAAATATATTTAAATAACAATAAGATTTTTATACTTTTGGGGTTGTGTGCATGTAACTTAAGTTATGTTACTATTGATTGGCCGAAACAAATGCTAATGTTTAACAAAATTACATTTGCAACTATTGTAATAAACATGTAATGCTTATTATAAGTGTTTAATTACTACACCTAGATATCACTTACAAGTTAATATATTTATCCAAACATGAAATATTAATGGAGTGATTGGTATCATATGGTTTACTTTTATTCGAATTAATTATTATTTTGTTTTATATTTTAAGTCTTACATGAGATTGTTTTGTTTTATTCAACTACAATTGTTTGATTCAAGTTATGGCAAGAGAATCTTAAGATAGTTCTCGAAATCATGGGTCTCGACCTTGCATTAAAGGTTGATTCTTGTCCATTGCTTATATATGAGAGTACCTCTAATGAAAAAGGCGGGAGAGATCAAATCGCATGTGTATGATGATCATGAAGAATGTCATTCTAGAAACATTTAAAGGCGCTATGCTCGATAAGATTACCACGATTAAGGAATTCATGAGCGACATTGAGAAGAGGTTTGTCAAGAATGATTAAGTTGAAATTTACATATTCTTAACAAATCTAATTTCAGTGAAGTATGCAAAGAAAAATAAGAAAGCTATAACATCACAAAAGAAACAAATCAACTAAGGATGATTATTTCTCTTGTGGTGCTTTTATAGGTGCACTTTTTAATTTTGTTTGTTCTAAGGTTAATTTGACTTTGGTACCTAGACACACTTGGTGGATATATTTTTTGGGCATATATTTTTTCCAAACCCTCTCATTTTTTCAAGCGGGCATTCCTTGGCTCGGTTCATGGACAACTTTATATATGATATAAGTAAAAAGTTTATGTAATAAATTTATGGGATAAATACCAAAACTATACATGAATTATGGTTTAATGTGCAATTGTATACATGAACTTTGATTTTGTGTAATTTTATACATGAAATTTTGATTTGATCCAATTCTTGTAAATTATTAACATAATTATTGATATAACATCATTTTATGTTATATATTGCACACATAAATAATTATATTTACCCAATATAAAAATAAATTGATGTATTTATTTATTTAAATGTGTATGATTAAATCAAAATTAAAGTTTCAGGTATATATTTGAACCACAATTAGAGTATCACGTGTATAATTGCACCAAATTAAAGTTTATGTATAATTTTGAGATTTATCCCTAAATTTATAAAAATTAATATAAAAATTAAATGATTTTAAATGAAATGATAATATATATATATAAATATATAATTAGTTGCATACATTAAAATGGTGAGAAGTGGCGCAATTATGCTAGTGCTATTTAATTTTTTAGTTATTAATTATCTATTAAATTTATATATTACAAGGTATTAGACTTCAAGCTAACATGGAGGTTTGATTATTTGACACCTGGCATATTTATCATGTTGACACGCTGCAACTAAATCATTGTATATAATATTTATTTTGTTTTCAAATTAATACAAAATAATAATTTAAAATTATAAAATTTATACGGTTTAATTTATTTTAATTGAATTCGATTAAAGAAAATACCATACTCTATTTTGATTCTAAATAAAGTTAGACATCGTTGTATTACTTACTCTTATTATCAAAGGCAACGCCAGGGGGGTTGGCATGGGCCCCGACCCCCCTAAAATGTAAAATTTTATTTTACGCTCTTAAATTTTTTTTAAAATTTTAAATTAGTAAAGCTAAAATTATACTTTGGCTCCCCTAAAATTATAAAAATTCGATTTAATCCTTTATAAATTATAAAGATATAAACTATAAAAAATTAAAATTTCATCCGGCCCCCCTAAAATATTTTTCTGGCTTCGCCCCTGCTTATTATTTGTTATTACTATAAATCTATATTGATTTACTATACTGATTGCAACGAAATTTTTCAGGATATGGTTTTGAGTTAGCAACTTTTATTTCTTTCTTTTTTTCATTCCTTTCTTCTTCGCTTTTGATTGGAAAATAGAAAAGTTGGGCGAATTAAAAACTCAAAGGAGGTTCATGGTCAAGAGTAAAGATGTCAGAGTAACGATTATTTTGGAGTGTACCAGTTGTGTTCGAAACGGCGTTAATAAGGAATCAACGGGTATTTTCAGGTATATTACTCAAAAAAATCGACACAACACGCCCAGTCGATTGGAATTGAAGAAATTTTGTCCCTATTGTTACAAATATACAATTCACGGGGAGATAAAGAAATAAATCGAATCAAGTGCTCGTATGTCACCACTTCCTAAGAATATGAAAATATGACATTAGATATAATTTATTAAGTATATAATTGATTATATATATAACGCATATTTTTTTATATAGTTTAAATCAAGATTTGTTCAAAAGCATCGCCCCCACAATTCTCTTATTATTATTATTATTATTATTCTATCTTTCTTTATTTCTTTTCACGTTTTTCTTTTTGTTTTTCTTTCTATTCCTTTTTTTTAGTTGAAAATTTTAGTCACTATACTCAATAACTATCGATGTTGCCGTTCACAATGGCCTTTTGTGTCGATTACAACACCAAAGAAGAGATTTCTTCTTCATTCACTTCTACGATTCAGATTTCCTAGAAGTCGGCTCCAAATCCTTTAAAATAATGACCAAGGCTTCAAACTACTCTTTCTTTGATCTCTATTTCGTTCCACCAGATTGTCGCCAGTCAGATATATATTATTCCCGGTGATTAAACAAACCACCTCACTGTTCGGATCATTGAATGGAGTCAAAATAATTTAAATAAATTTTTAAAAAATTTAAATTGGTATCGCTTGACACGTTGACGGTACCATCTTAAAGAATTAATTCAATTAATAATTTTTAACGATTCAGAATAAAATGGACATAAAAGTTTATTCATGAAAATAAATTAAAATGATTGTGATGATGATATTGAATGTAAAATGTGAAGTTTAATAAGAAATATAGGTCATACTAATTGAAGAAGACAAAAGCCTTCCAATTCGTTTGGTGTTTTCTACTTAATAGTTTGTCCTTTAACTCTTAAACACTCAAGCAAGTGGACAAATATAGAACCAAATGAAGGAATCCCAAAATTATAACTTAAATTTTTTTTTCAATTTTTTTAAAAATTGTAATTTTTTGTTATTTTCTCTATTTTTATTTTTGAATTTATTTCGAAAACAAAAAGTTTTTTTATGGAATTATGCTTTGGAGTAATGAGTATAAACCTTTTGAAACTTTAGGTATAATAATAATAATAATAATAATAATAATAATAATAATAATAATAATAATAAAGAAGGAGGAGGAGAATGAGAAGGAGAAGGAGAATGAGAAGGAGAAGAAGAAGCAGAAAGAGAAGTAGAAGCAGAAGCAGAAGGAGGAGGAGGAGGTCCAAAAGGCTTCCTTGGGCAGGAAATATCTTTATTATCCTTTTCTTTTCTTTTTCATAATAAAAATAATAATAAGGAGAAGGAGAAGGAGAATGAGAAGCAGGAGAAGAAGAAGGAGAAGAAGAAGAAGTAGAAGGAGAAGGAGGAGGAGGTCCAAAAGGCTCCCTTGGGCAGGAAATATCTTTATTATCCTTTTCTTTTCTTTTTCATAATAATAATAATACTTTAAATTACATAATCTTGTAAATTGGACCGATGATTGAACGAGTGAAATAATCAATTCTTGATTTGATCGAATTCAATCAATTTGATCTTTTATTTGATAGATTCACTATTTAAAAATATTTGAAAACTTAAAAAAATCTATAGAACCCTAAACCCGGCCTAGAAGTTTAGACCGAATTCCAGATGTCGCATTGATCACCAAAGTGATCGTAGGTAAATTTTTACAAAACAAGTTGTCACATAGAATCGAAACGTTTAATCATTTAAAAGCCAGTTAGAAAAATTACAGTTATGTTTAAATATATATATAAAACCAGAATTAATAAGAAAACGAATGGAACTTAAAAAAAATGGAACTTGTACCACAGTTTAATAAAATCTTACAGTCCAAAAACAATTAACAAATAGAAACAAATTGATAATTTTTTCTTTTCTTAGACTGTTCGAGACCTTCGCATACCGAGCCCAGCGTCAGAATTCAGGAATGTACCTGAAAAGGAAACACTAAGAGGGGGTGAGCTACTCGAGCTCAGTATGAGTTCGAATCAAGATAAAGAATAGAAATACAATATTCAAATCAGAAGAGTAATAGAATTTTAAACACACACAGAGTCAGAGAGTATACTTGGAACTAGTATCCCAACCAAACTTATCAATCAAAGCACATCAAGTTCACACAAAAGTCTCAACACAAATGTTGTTCAGACGAACAGATTACAGTCAACTAATCTTACAGAGAGAACTCATAGACAAATGCAAATGAAATGCAGTCAGATGAAAAACCCCACCCATCTAGCCAACACACCCCTCCGTCCCCCAATCACACCCCATAAGAGCTATTAAGCTCATCCAACCGAAACACACCACGTAGGACCTTGACAGGCCCATCCAACCCTACACACCACAAATGTGGACTAAGCCACTCAGATAATAATACGCAGCAGAGCTGACGTATATGCAGTATAGTGCAATGCGGTAGTCCGTTGTACAGTCATGTTGCAGTTTAAGCTGCCAGAATAGATAATATTAATACACAACAAAGCTGAAGTATATGCGTACAGTGCAATACGATAATCTGCTATACCGGTAAGATGCAGTTAATGTAACACCCCTAACCCGTATCCGTCACCAGAATAAGATTACGAGGCATTACCGGACTTATACACTAGTATTGATATAAAACTGAGTCAAAAATTTTCTTTCCAAATCAAAACTTTTCATATTTCACCATAAAGTCCCTAATATGGACCTACGGGGCTCAATACATACTTTGGAAGTGGTTCGGACTAAACCGGCAACTTTGAAAATTTTACCTTGAAGATAGGGGCACACGCAAGTGTGGCTTGAGACATGGCCGTGTGGCCAGCCCGTAGGGATCCCATGGCCGTGGGGCCAGCCCGTGGGCAGTTCTGACTTGCAATTTCTTAAGCATCAAAGGGCACAAGCCTGGGCACACGCCCGTGTGGCTAGGCCGTGTGGTACACTAATTTTTTCACCATTGTTAAGCTATTTTCACATGTTTTTGACACACGACCATGCTTGAAACTCGTGTTCTTCACACGACCAATACACACGGCCATATCCTTTGTCTGTGTACAAACCTGACTTCATATTTAAGAATACAGGGGACACACGGTCATTTCACATGCCCGTGGGCTGTCCGTGTGTCACACACGGCCTAGACACATGCCCGTGTGACTTACCTGTGTGGACAAATTAGGGCCATTTCCTAGCCCTATTTCTCACCCAAACTTAACTATTTTCCTGCATGAAAACTTACAAGTATATACCATCCATTTCAACCAATTTCCACAATTCAATCTAACATTTCCAACTCTTGACCATATTTGAAACTTACCTTTACATTGATTTGTAAATCATGTCTTAATAAAGGTGATTTGTATCTTGTTGAACATGAACATACCATATTACCTCAAAATATATATTACTAGCCATTCCAATGGCTAGGTTGTAAACAAATATGTTACATCATCATTTGGCCTCATTAGCCTATACATGCCATTATATCAAAATGGGTTTATCGTTTATACCAAAATTAAGTAGTTGATAGTGTGATGAAAGCTCCGACTCAATCCAACCTTCACGAGCTTTGAGCACTATAAAACAGAGAAAAATAAACCTAGTAAGAATTAATGCTTAGTAATTTCATATAACCTACTACACTTACCATCCATATATAACAAGTAAATTCACACATAAGGAAACTTATCCATCAATTTAGCAAACTAGCAAATATGGCCTATTCACAATCATTCAACCAAATTGGTTAGTACCAAAAACATTAATATGCATAGATGAGCCCATCATGTCATTTCTTCTTATTTCACTTGTTAATACATTTCAGTTGAATCTTTAAATTTCCGATGGACCTTTTCTTTTCTAATTGTACACCCGAGATGTACATTCCTTTTTCAAGTAGTACACACGAAGTGTACATACCCTTTTCAATTTGTACACACAAAGTGCACATAACCTTTTCAAGTGTACACACATAGTGTACCTTTCCTTTTCAAGTGGTATACACAAAGTATACCCTTCCTTTTTATATGGTATACACAAAGTATACCCAACCTTTCCAAGTGTAGACACATAGTGTACATAGCCTTTTCATATGGTATACACAAAGTATACCTTTCCTTTTCATATTCGATAGCCGAAGTTATCCCTTTTCACATGGTACACACAAGGTGTACATTTCCTTTCCATAATGAGATCAAATGATTATCCTTTAAGGACAACCTTTATTGCAACATATGCAAGATCTCATATTCACGGTAATAACCTGTCCAATAGGAAAACAATATTCAAACGGACTCATGCATCATTTCATCATTTTTTTATGAAAATCACAAATCAACATTGGTTTATTACTTGTACATACCAATTACAAATCATAATAAATGTAATTCAACAATCAATTCAACACATTTACACGCTAATTTAGTTATATGAACTTACCTTGACAATTGTTCGTATCTACTAATCCGAGACTTTTTTCTTTCCCTCGATCTTTTTCTTTGTTCAACACTTTCAGATCTATATAAATAAATTTAATCATCTATTCTATGATTTTTTTTACATTCAATCAAGCTCATTTCACATTTTAAGCAAAAGTACCATTTTGTCCCTAAACTTTTAATTAATTCCAATTTCATCCCTAGGTTCGGAAATTGAAATTCATGCAATTTGCTCCTTATTCCAAGCTTATTCAAAATTTTAATATAACTTTTACAGCACATGTATTTCAAAAATTTTAGAATTTTTCCAAGAATTTCACTATTTTGCAATTTAGTCCTTACACATGCTTTCACTAAAAATCACTTTGTAAAAGTGATTTATCTATCAATAATCTTTCATTTTCTATCAAAAACTTTCAATTTACAGCATATTCATCCATGGGTAATTTTCTAAACTTTGGTTTTCTTTCAATTTAATCACTCAAATAAAGAAATTAAGCTTTCCCGATCTCAAAAATATAAAAATTACTAAAAACGGGACATAGAACTTACCAATTCAAGCTTGAGAAGTTTTCTTTCTCTCTCCTAGGGTTTCCATGGAATTTTTGGGGAAGAAGATGATAAAATGATATATTTTTCATTTAATTTAATTAATATCATTTAAGTTTTCCACTTTCCAATTTAGTCCTTTACCTTTTTCCATTTTTCCATAGATGACTCATTAAAAATATCTACATATTTTTCTTCAATGGTCTAATTGCCATATAAAGACCTCACACTTTGAATTCTCTAGCTATATAATCCCTATAGCTATTAATATGAAACTTTAACATTTTATTCAATTTAGTCCTTTTTGCAATTAGATACATAATTGATAAAATTTTTCAATAAAAATTTTCATGCAATATTCCTATCAGAATACTTATCACTTTATGAAATTTAAATAATTTCATTTTTCAGACTCGGATTTGTGATCTCGAAACTACTATTCCGATTTCACTGAAATTGGGCTGTTACAGTTAAACTGCCAGATCAGATAATAGTACGCAGCAAAGCTGACGTACGTACAGTATAGTGTGATAATTCGCTGTACGTATAAGTCGCAGTAGAACTACCAGATCAGATCAGAAACAAACTTCCTTCTCTTCACAACCCAACCCAAAAATAGTTTATGCAAGTGTATGAATGCATTCAATCTCACAGGACAGTGACACAGTATTAGACATTCAAACAGAACACATATACACACACACACACCCTGGTTAATCGGGTTCAGAGTCAGACATTCCCCACATCAATAAAAAATAACACTTAAGCCGTAGCCCAAAACGGAGTCTTAACTACCCTTGTTTAAGCTTAGCCAGGGGTTAAAGCACGCAAACACATTTTCAAATCAGAACCGCACACAAAACCAATATAAGTGCCTTCAGACCACTTGCTTGTGTGCTATGGACGTGTGGAATTGCCTAGGCCATGTGGGAGGTCAAAAGCCCGTGAAAAGGGGCACACAACCATGTGACTAAGGCACACGCCTATGTGAAAGGAGGCACATAGCAGTGTGACTAAGGCACACGCCCGTGTGGACCAAGGACATGGCCGTGAGAGCAGGCCGTGTAACTCTCTGTCTATTTGCACTAAATTTGAGTATAGGGCTGACACAGCCGTGTGTCCAAAACACATGTCCGTGTGGAATCCCTAAATCCCCGAATTAGCCACACGGTCGTGTGGCCAGACTGTGTGGCACCGAATCACTCAAACCCTAATCCCTAAACACAAACGCCCATGTACCCAAGGAACACAGCCGTGTGGCACCAAAATTGGCCCAAAACCCTAATTCCCAAAGGCACAGGGCCGTGTGAATTGGCACAAGCCCGTGTGGAAACCCCAGTGGCCACGAAACCACCCTAAGACAGCTTGAAAAATGAGTTTTTGGGTCACCACATCTTCTCAACTGATGGAACTCAGAACCGCACTAACCAAAGTGAATTTCCATACCATTCGGCAGTAATACTGTACTTAAATGATCAATTTCCAATATCCACCAATATTGCCACATTCTAACAAAATTAATTTGCAAATTTTATGGAAAAGTTTTAGAACCCACACCTGTTTCGTGAAGAAAACATCCCGATGCCGACTCGATGACAAAGAAAAACGAAGCTTTGCTGAAACCACCACACCACTGATTCAAAAAGTAAAGGAGCAAAGAAAAGAAAATAAAAGCCAAGAAGAAGAGAGAAAATAAAACGTGAAAAAAAAGAAAAATAATAAAATAAAAATAAAAATAATTAAGTAAATAATTAAACAACCATATATTAAATTAACACAAAACAAAAATATTCCTCCAAAAAGTTCACATAAGGAATCGAACCAGGGACCAAAGACAAATTAACACACACTCAACCACCAGACCAACAAGCCCATTCTCACACTTAAACACACGACTAAACACTAAAGCACACCCTTCTCTGTAACCATAACCATAAAACCTCAAAACTTCTAACTCCAAAATTTAGGGTGTTACAAAATCATAAAATTTAAACAAAAAGTATTAAAAAATTTATAAATAAATTTAAATAACAATAAGATTTTTATAATTTTTCCGTTGTGTGTATGTAACTTAAGTTATGTTAATATTGACTGACCTAAATGGAGGCTAATATTATATTACATTTGCAACTGTTGTAATAAACATGTGACGCTTATTGTCTGTAACACCCTCTTACCCATATTCAATGCTGGAATAGGGTACGAGGCAACACCGAACTTACACCATAACAATCAAACACATTTCCAAACATAAACTTGTATAAAATTTAAAACTTTTATCAATCATTCAACATTGTCCCTTATAAGGCTCTAAGAGACCTTAAAACATGATTAAAAAGGGTTCGGGACTAAACCGATAACTCAAGAAACCTTTACAAAAATTTGAAAATTTTCTTCACTGCAAGGGTCACACGCCCATGTGCCTAGGTCGTGTCACTCACACAGCCAAGTGACACGCCCGTGTCCACTGACTATGTTGGGGTCACATGGCCATGTCCCAACCTCATGCCCAAACAAGTGAGCTTACTGACTTATCTCACACGACAAGACCACACGTCGGTGTCTAGCCCGTATGGCTCACACGGCCATCAGACACTCCCGTGTCCAAGCCATGTTGAAACAGGGCTAATACTGACTTGTATCACACGGCCAGACCACACGCCCGTGTGTCTAGCTCGTGTGGCGAATTAAACTCCAAAATTAAGGTGCAGACTTTACACGGCCAGGGTACACGCCCATGTCCCTGAGCCTTGTCTCCAACACGGCCAAGACATGCGGTCGTGTATCAACCCGTATAGCCAATTCGAACCTAAAAATACAAAATGCAGGGAATACATGGCCGGATCACATGCCCATAGACACACAGCCTAGAAACATGCCCGTGTGGACAACATTTAGGCTATTTTCCAAGCCATTTTCCACCTTCAATTCCACATAAACATGCCTACTTCCAATAGCTATTAACATGGAACAATTCAAAGCATAAATTAGACAATCCAACAACTTCATTCATGCTCATTAAAAACCATTTCTAGCATCAATCAACCTCAAGACAATAATCCTACTTCATGCTATCCCAATCCACCTCATTCAATCATACCTATCTATACCTAAGTCCTTAAACATACCAAATAACAATTCAACCATGAACCACATCAATCAATGAGCAACATACATCTATATTTACATGCCATTATAGTTATCAAAATAAGCCAACTTACATGGCTTTATACATCATCAAACTTTCACTATACACAAGCCAAATCACATGGCCACATCTACCAACAAAATATGCCAAAAAGACTCAAGTCTCTATACATTCCATATGACCTAAAATATAGTTTTCAAGATACCAAAAGAATGGTGGATAGTGTGACGATGCTTCCAACGATCCCCGGATCTGAGCTAGCTTTGAAGTCACTAAAAAAATGGAAAATTAACAACGTAAGCTATAAAGCTTAATAAGTTCGCATGAAATAAATCAATTCATTAAGTATGCATAATTCAACAATTTTCATAATCATTAACAATTAATTCACCTCAATATACAAACCTTTCATTTACTCATTCACAAGGGTAAACATATCATTCTCTACCTTTGTTAACTCAAGGTTTATACCAACTATGTACGTACTTGTACCATTCCATATCAATCTCTCAATCATCCATATCTTCCATTTTCCCATTGAACCATACAGAATAGAAGTCAGATACTCAAGAGTCTCATACGATAGGTACCTATACCATTGCTCGAAGCCAACTCAAGGTAATCTCTGAAATGCCTATACCATGGCTCTAAGCCAACTCAAGGAAACTCACACCCGAAGTGCCGATCTCAATACCTTAATGACATGTCACTAGCATCCTAAATTATTCCTAAGGTTCAACCGGGACTTTGCACACCAAAACCATATTAGACATCATCGTTGCTCATCATCGAGTCGATTGCAATTTCTTTCTCAAATCATTATAGAATCTCTCCAGAATAATTCAATATTATCAAACATAAAATTTATGCCATATCAATGCATTTAAACACAACATTAAATAAGTTTATCACATACAAACTTACCTCGGATGCAAAAACGATGAAATTATTTGACTATTCCTCGAATTTGTTCTTTCCATGATCTAAGTCTGATCTCAGCTTATCTTGATCTAAATGTTATCAAATTTAACCCTTTTAGCATTAAATATATTCAATTAAGCCTATAATTCTTAATTTGGAAAATTTACACATTTGCCCCCAATGTTTTGCATTTTTTACAAATTAGTTCCTATCTCGTAAAATAAGAAATTCATGAAATTTAACCCCAACCCATGCTAGCTGAATTCTCCTAGCATTCAAATCAGCCCATATTTTTCATCTTTTCATAAATCTACCACATAAATTTCACATTTCACAAATAAAGCCCAATTTCACATTTTCATCAAAAATCCATTAACAAAAATTGTTTAACTTTCAACAAGCATTCATAAACTATCAATGAACTTCAAAACTCACACCAATCCATCAACAAAAATATGCTATACTTTTAACAGTTTCTCAATTTAATCCCTCCAATAGTTAGCTTAAGTTACAATGATCTAAAAAATGTAAAAATCATTAAAAACGGGGCAAAAATAGACTTACATGCAATGACTCTTGCTTGGCCGAATATCAAGCTTCTCCAATGGCTATTTCCTTTCAATTTTTGGTGGTGTAAGCTTAGTGGAGAAGATGATCCAATATTTTCCATTATTTCACTATGTTATTTAACTATTTCCTTATTTACCCATTTAATTTAATTCATTAAAACTCACCTAACATGCACATAATTGTCCACTAACAATATGAATGGTTTAATTATCATGCAAGTGCTCATACTTTTCCTTTCTATAGCCATTTAGTGCTTTTAACTTCTAGACCTCTAGTTTTGCACTTTACGCGATTAAGTCATTTTTACAGATTGAGCACTCAAACATTAAAATTTCTTAACGAAATTTTCACGCATTCATACTATCATGGTATCGACGTCATATTAATAAAATAAATATTTTGACTTTGGATTTGTGGCCTCGAAACCACTTTTCTAATTTGACCAAAAATGGGCTGTTACAACTCTCCCCCTTAGGGATTTTCGTCCCCGAAAATCTTACCATCGAAAAGGTTAGGGTACTATTTTCTCATAGGTTCCTTAGGTTCCCACATAGACTCTTTAACACCATAACGATGCCATAATACTTTCACTAAAGTGATACATTAGTTTCTCAATTCTTTGATTTCTTGAGCTAAAATTCTGATCGGCTTTTCACTATACGACATACCCGGCTGAATCTCTACCTCAGTCGGAGAAATAACTTGAGATGGATCCGATAATATCATTGCAACATCAATACATGAAACACGTTATGAATCTTCTCTAATTTTGTCAGTAAAGCTAATCGATACGCTACCAGCCCTATTCTTTCAATTATCTCATACGGTCCAATAAATCTCAGACTCAATTTGCCTTTACGACTAAAGCGAAGAATCTTTTTCCACGAAGACACTTTCAGAAGTACTCTATCACCAATCTAAAATTCAATGTCTTTCCGTTTCAAATCTGCGTATGATTTCTGTCGATTAGAAGCCACTTTCAAGCAGTCTCGAATTACTTTCACTTTCTCTTTGGTTTCTCTAACCAAATCGATCCTATGAATCTTTTCTCACTCAACTCGGTCCAATACAATGGAGTTCTACATTTTTGACCATACAATGCCTCGTACTGTAACAGCCTATTTTCAGTGAAATTGGAACAGTGGTTTCGTGACAACAAATCCGAGCTAAAAAATAAAATTTTATTTTAAAATTATGGCATGGTCTATATTATGATAGAAAGGTTGCATGAAAATTTTGATAATAAAATATTATTGATTTTGTAGTTAATTGAAAAAAAAATGCATTTTCGGGACTCCGTTCCGGTAAACCAGATTCGTAAATATTTTTAATAAATATTTACGAAGTTAATTGTGTGGTTAATTAGGTTTTGGATAGGTGAATTTGTTAAATTAGGAGCAATTGAGTGGAAGGACTAGATTGAACATAGGGTAAAAGTTGAATTATAGAATAGAGAAAATTCAAGGGACTAAATAAGAAATTACACCATAAATTGACATGTGTGTGGTAAAAATAATTTCCATGTGTATAAATAATATACATATATTAGTAATTATTATATATTTACTTATAATTTAAGTAAATATTATTATATTATTATATTATATTAATTAAATAAAGTAAATTAAATAAATTAAATTATGACAATTGTGTGGTAATAATAATGTAAATGTGTAATAAATACATATGTACATTTGCAATACATATATGTATTTATAATAGAAACGAAAAAAAAACAGGGGAGAAAGAAAGAAAGGAAAAAGGAAAAGAAAGAAAAGGGAGAAATTGGGGTTTAAGGTTTCAAGTTCAATTGGTAAGCCAATTTAGTTCCTTTTCTTATAATTTTGATGTTTTTGGAATCCTAGAATAAAATATTACTTAGTATATGTTGAAATTTTGAAAGTTAGTAGATTTTTGGACATGATTTATGTTGAATTAATTGATGAATTAGGGGTTAAATTGATAGAATTTTAAGTTAGAATTAGGTAAAGGATTAAATTGAAGAATAAATTAAAAGTTGTGTAAAAAGAGACTAATTTGTAAACTTGTGAAATTTAAAGAAAAATTCTGAATTTTATGAAATATAAGTGCTGTAAATGTGAGATGTAAAAATCAAATAAGCTTGGAACAAGGATTAATTTGCATAGATATTAATTTCCGAGCCTAGGGACAAAAATGAAATTTATGAAAAGTTTAGGGGTAAAATAGTAATTTTGTCTAGAACATGAGTTGCATTCAAATGAGTATGAAATATGTTGAATTGATGTTAAATTTATTTATATAGACCCGGAAAGATCGAAAAATTAAAGTGATCGTGGAAAAGAAAAGATATCGGATTAAAAGAATTTCGATTACAAGTTGCTATCGGGGTAAGTTCGTATAACTTGAATGAGTATGTAAATATGTTAATTTAAATGTTGTATTGTATTGTATATGATGTATGAAATTGAATATATGAATTATATAAATGTGAAATGAAAGAAATAATACATGTTTGGAAATTAATAAATGGGTGAAATTCCGTTTGAATATTGGTGATCGATGGATAATGGAAATTTCCCGAAAAATATGAGGTTCTGCATGTGTTGCAGAAATGGATTGAGCTCGGATGGAAAAATCTGAAAAAAGCCTTCTCGAGAATTAAAAGTGAATAGGATTTATTCCTGATTCACTAAAAGAAATTAAAGTGAATAGGATTTATTCCTGATTCACTAGAAATATATTAAGTGGATTGGATTTGTTCCTGATTCACTATGGTAACTCAAGGTGAATAGGATTTTCCCTAAAATGGTAATCCTGATTCGCTACGGTTACTTGATATGTAACTCGAGAGAGTGCTTGATGATTTAACATCCTAAGGGCTAAATCCTAGATATGAATTGACGAAATATGAAAATGTACACTTTGTGTGTACTACTAGAAAATCCACCGATAATTCCAATGATTCAACGGATGAGATAGTAAAACAAAACATGAGAAATATGATATGGAATGAGACAATAGCATGATGAGCTCATTTATGCCTATTGGTACGTTTGTTACTAACGTGTTTGATTGAAATGTTTATGAATAGGCAAATAACCAAAATGAATGGAAATTATGCTTTTATATGATTTAAATATTAAATATGATTGGTAAGTTTGATTCATGTTATATGAACTTACTAAGCATAAATATGCTTATTAGATTTTATTTTCCTTGTCTTATAGTGCTTGAAAGCTCGGAAGAAGTGGAAGACGGGTCGGAGACTTCATCACACTATCATCCTGTCAATTTTGCTATAATGGTTTACTTATTTTGAAAACGGCATGTATAGCTAAATTAGTGAAATGATAAATGTTACACAATGTTTGGAAGTTAGCCATTGGTATGGGTAGCAATGATGTATATATATATAAACATATGAATTCATAAGGTTATAAATGGTTCTCATACACACATGGATGAAATAGTATAAGTATGGTAAGGAAAAATATGCATATTGATGTGCCATATGGTATATTAATTAAGGATATATGATATTATGTAATAGGTATTTGTGATGTTAAAGTAGAGTTTTCTTACATGAGGAACTATGTTCATAATATGATAGTGAAGGAAAATAAAAGGGAGTGATAGGAAATATTGTAGTGAAAGGAAATAAAGGTGTTATAAACTTAGTCATTAATATTTTGCATTAAAATAGTCTTACATAATGGCTGTAGTCTGACTTTGAAAATCCACCAAAAATTGTGGAAATTGAATTAGAGATTGAATTAAAAATGAAATTAAAGCCTATTAAGTCTAGTTTCATATAAAGGAAACTTTTAAGCAAAAGAATTTCATATTAAGATATATTTGAATTTGTGTAAGACAGAGTCAGGATGATTTTGAAATCCCTTGTTCTGAATTTAGAAAATCATTAAAAATTTTAAAAAAATAATTATAAGTTATAATTTATATGTTTAGAATCCTTGATGAGTCTATTTTCAAAATAAATAAACTAGAACATCATTAAAATCTTGTACTAAGAGATAATAAAATTTTTGTGAAGAGGGGTCAGGACTGTTGGACAGTGAAACAAGGGTGAATTTAAAGAATAAACTGTACTTATTGGCTAGACCAAAAATTCTGAAAGTTTTATGGTAAGAAGATATGTGAGTTTAGTTTCAGGGAAATTAGCAGTTCTCAATTTGGAGTTCTGTAGCTCAAGATATAAATAATTTAATGACTATGACTCAGGTGGACAGTTTTGTTATGAACATAGGAAAATTTTTGAAATTATGTGTAATTATTCTATAAACTCTGGTAACATCTTGTAACCCTGTTCTGGCGACGGATATGGGTTTGGGGTGTTACACGTACGGTGTCATTTTTATACTTGAGTGGAAACTGTTGTTGTACGCGAATTCAACTAATGAAAAATATTTCTCCCAATTGCCCTCGAACTCAAGAATACAACATCGAAGCATATCTTCAAGAATTTGAATTACTCTCTCAGACTGACCATCGGTTTGTGGATGAAAAGCGGTACTAAATTTCAACCGCGTATCCAAAGCTTCTTGCAATTTCTTCCAAAATCACGACGTAAACCTCGGATCTCTATCCGAAATAATAGAAATAGGTACCCCTTGCAATCTCACAATCTCAGAGATATAAAATTCAGCCAATCGATCAAGTGAAAAGTCCGTACGTACCGGAATAAAATGTGCCAATTTCGTCAGTCGATCAACAACAACCCAAGTAGCATCTTTCTTTTTCAGACTTAAGGGTAAACCCGACATAAAGTCCATCGTAACCCGATCCTATTTCCACTCTGGTATCATCACCGACTGTAACAATCCCGAAGGCACTTGATGTTTGGCTCTCACTTGTTGACAAACTAAGCATTTCAAAACAAACTCCGAAACATCTCGTTTCATCCCCGGCCACTAATACAACTGTTTCAAGTTGTTATACATTTTAGTGCTTCCCGGGTGAATAGACAAGCAACCACTATGTGCCTCGTGCAAAATTTTTTGAATTAACTCTGGATCTTTCGGTACACATATTCTATCTTGGAACATTAAACAATCATCGGATCTTATTTTGAACTCTGAATCACTAGTCAACTCACATTGTATTCTTTTAGCTTGCAACTCGGTATCACATTTTTGAGCATCACAAACTTGTTGAAGGAAATCCAGTTTAGCTTTCAACTCAGCTAATATCGAACCATCCATAGACAAACTCAACCGTGTATTCATTGCTCTCAAAGCAAACAATGATTTTCTACTCAAGGCATCCGCGATTACATTAGCCTTTCTCGGTTGATAATCAATCACAAATTCGTAATCTTTGAACAACTCGAGCCACATTTGTTGTCGTAAATTCCAATCTTTCTGAGTTATTAAGTATTTTAAACTTTTATGATCAGTAAAAATATGACATTTTTCCCCGTACAAATAATGTCGTCAAATTTTCAACGCGAATACAATCGCGGCCAACTCCAAATCGTGTGTTGGATAGTTCTTCTCATGCGGTTTCAACTGTCTCGAGGCGTGAACTATCACTTTACCCTCTTGCATCAGTACACAACCCAAACCGTTCGATGATGCATCACTGAAAATCACAAACTCTTTTCCCGACTCAGGTTGAACTAAAACTGGTGCCTCTGTCAACAATGCTTTCAACTGCTCAAAACTCTGTTGGCATTTATCAGACCACTCAAACTTCACATCTTTTTGAAACAACCGAGTCATCGGCGTAGCAATCATCGAAAATCCTTTTACAAATCTTCGGTAATAGCCAGCTAATCCCATGAAGCTTCTGACTTCAGACACATTTCTAGGCGACTTCCAATCCATAACAGTCGAAATCTTACTCGGATCCACTTGTATACTATCCGCTGAGATAATATGGCCTAAAAATCTGACCTCTCGGAGTCAAAACTAACATTTGCTAAATTTAGCAAACAGTTGTTTCTCTCTCAAGGTTTGCAGCATAATTCTCAAATGCTCGGCATGCTCGGATTCATCTCATGAATAGATCAGAATATCATCAATAAACACGACAATAAATTTTTCCAAATACGGTCTGAAAATTCTATTCATCAAATCCATAAAAATTGCAGGAGCATTAGTTAATCCAAAAGGCATGACAAGAAATTCAAAATGTCTATACCTCGTTCTGAAAGCAATTTTTGGCACATCTGACTCTTTGACTCTCAACTGATAGTAGCCGAATCTCAAATCTATTTTCGAAAATACAGTCGCCCCTCTCAACTGATCAAACAAATCATCGATCCTCGGCAATGGATACTTATTCTTTAAGTAACTTTGTTGAGCTGACGATGGTCAATACACATTCTCATCGACCCATCTTTCTTTTTAACAAATAACACCAGCACGCTCCAAGGCGAAAAACTCAATATCAAACTCAGTACCAAACTCTACCTCTCAGGTCGGTGGTAATCTCGAAAACTCTTCAAGAAATACATCTAGATACTCACATACTACCGGTACTAACTCAATCTTCGATTCAAGCACTTTGGTGTAATATCCCGAATTAGGGCCTAATCGGAATAGTGGTTTCGTGACCACAAATTTGAGATAGAAATAATTATTTTATAATTATTTTTAGTTCTATGATATTATTGCATGATTGTGTGAAAATTTTGTGACGAAATTCTATGCATAAAGTGCTTAAGTTGAGATAAGGGACTAAATCGAATAATTTGCAAAACTTGCATTCTAGAAGTTTTTAGTATGAAATTGCTTTGGAATATTAATGAGGAGGTCTTAAATATAAATTTGACCAATTTCTAAGTTTATGGACAAAAATTTGGACATGGATGGAATTTTTGAAAGTTTAGTAAGGAAGGGTATTTTGGTCATTTTGATATTAAATGAAATAAAATGGGAAAAATAACACAAAAATGGTCATCTTCTCCATATGTTGCTGCCAAATTTTGCTCTCTCCATATCTAGGGTTTCTTCAACTTTCAAGCTTCATAGTAAGTGATTTCAAGCCCCGTTTTTAATGATTTTTATGTTTTTAAAATCCCGATAGCTCGATTTAGCTTATGCTAGCAATAATTCAACCTAGGGTTCATAATTGGAAAAATACCCATAGGTAAAATTTGTGTATTTTGGTGTTTTATGATAGAATATGATGTTTTAAATTATGTTAGACAACTTGTGCTACTCGGTTTTAAGTGAAAACGAGTAAAAGGGCTTAATCGGTAAAAATACCTAATAGTCATAAGTACATGTTAGAGTGAGAATTTGATGTTGTCATAGAAGGGAAAAATGATCAGGATGTCATAAAACATAAGAAAATAGTATGAAGTTTAATTTACGGGCATTGGGGCAAAAGTGCAAATATGTAAAAGTTTAGGGGCAAAATTGTAATTTTTCAAAAATATGATTTTGGGTTGATTTGAATAATATGAGTCCTAATTAGACTATATTTGAAATGATAGAGCAAGGAAAATCGAAATTTGGGCTAAAATCGACAAAAATACCAAGTTGTGGACAAAATGGTAAAACTGACCATTTTCGCATACGAGGTAAGTTCCTGTGTAAATGTAGTAACATAATTGTAATTTTAAGTAATTTAATGTTATTTATATGATATGATGATTAATATCGTGAAATATTATGCTTTGTGGTTATTATTGAGTAATATGCAACTATGCGTACCCGATAACTTCGATCACGTGTGTAGTACTAAGTGCAGGCTACTACGTGTATCAGATGGTTAGATCGCGTGTGTAGTACTAAGTGCAGGCTACTACATG
This sequence comes from Gossypium hirsutum, assembly GCF_007990345.1. Lineage (NCBI taxonomy): Eukaryota > Viridiplantae > Streptophyta > Magnoliopsida > Malvales > Malvaceae > Gossypium > Gossypium hirsutum. The sequence goes on along the minus strand of NC_053433.1, from coordinate 113,402,210 downwards.
TATCAGATGGTTAGGTCACGTGTGTTGTGTAGTACTAAGTGCAGGCTACTACGTGTACCGGATAATTGGTCGCATGTGTAGTACTAAGTGCAAGCTACTATGCGTACCAGATAGCTTGGCTACATATGTGGCACTTATGTGCAAACTTTCCATGTTTTCGAATTATATTCCAATTGTGTTCAACGGGTAAAATTCTAGTTAAATGGAAGAATTCTTGAGATGAAAGTGACTAGTTGGTAAGTATTGTGGAACGAATACTTTGTACAGGTATGTACTTAACCCTCGGGTTTAGACTTCAATATAACAATAATATGGTAAGATCATGAATGAGAAATATGATATGAATGTTTTGGTGATATTATGCAAATGTGGACTTCGTACTATTGCATGGTTATGTTACTTGCTATTTACATGTGAACTTACTAAGCATTTATGCTTACTCCCTCCCTTCCATTCATTTTAGTTTTGACAAGCCGGCTTGGAGATCAGGACGGTCGGAGGCACGCTCATACTGTCAACGGATCATCTCGGTATAGTGGCTTGCATATTTTTGGAATATGGCATGTATAGCATTATAATCCTTTTGTGTATATAATCTTATGATATGGTGAATGAGTGATGTGGAAATGCTTGTTGATGATTAGCTATTGGAATGGCTAATCAAAATTTATATTTAGTGTTATGTATACTTAATGTATTACCTACTCCATGGAAAACCATAAAATGGTGAAATTGGCTATAAAACAGTGTCATACAGCAGCAGTGACGTGAATTTGAAAAATCACTAAAAATATTAGAAATGGAAATAAATGATTAATAAGTTATGGAATTGAAGCTTGATGAGTCTATTTTCATATGGAAGAAACGAAAAAGGTCAATGAGTTATATTTTATGAGATATTTAAATTTTGGTGGAACAGGGTCAGAGCGATCTCTAAATCCTCTGTTCTGACTTTAAAACTTCACCATAAATTGTAAAAAAAACAATTAGGAGTTTTCCGTTACATGTATGAAATCCTTATTGAGTCTAGTTTTATGAGAAATAAATGGCATAGTCATTGAAATTCGGTACAGGGAGATATCTGATTCGTAATACACAGGGGTCAGAGTAGCCGAACCCTGAAATAGGGGAAACTTTAACTAATAAACTGTACTAATTGGCTTGACCAAAAATTCTAGAAAAAAATTAGTAAGTATATATATGAGTCTAGTTTCAGGAAAAATTTACGGATCTTGATTTCGAGTTTCAGAACTCGAGATATGAATTTTTAAGTGACTGTGATGCAGTTAGCCAGCTTGTCTAAAAATTTTTAAAATAAATTGTATGAATTGTATAATTAGTGATTTAAGTTTAGTAACACCTCAAGCTTGACTCTGGCGACGGTCTCGGGCGTGAGGGTGTTACACTTTGGTATCCTAAACATAAGCTAAATAAGCATCACAACCCTTCTTCACATAACTCTAAGCTAACATCGACGAAATTAAAATAGGTCATTCACTCGATTCATTTGATTCAATTCGAAGAATTTCACTATTTTGACATTTCAATTCAATAACCTTTCATCTAAAACTCACAACAGCATCATGCAGAGTCGACCAATCCATACCCAAAATCACATCAAACTCATCAAATGGTAATAGCATTAAGTTAGCTGGAAAATAGTAACCCGGAATCATCAAAGGACAGTTATTGCAAACTTTATCAACTAAAACATACTTGCCTAAGGGGTTCGATACTTTAATAACAAATTTGGTTGACTCAACAAGCAAACTTTTACTAGAAACTAAATTCATACACACATACGAATGGGTTGATTCAGGATCTATCAAAGTAATCACATTAGTGTCATAAAGAGAAAATGTACCAGTGATCACATCCGATGAAGACGCATCTTCGTGAGTGCAAATTGCGTAAGCTTTAGCCGGTGCTTTGGCCTCAAATCTCACAGCTGTATCCCTCGTCACACCTTTGCTACTAGACACATTTACTCCCTCTCATCGACATACTACTCAGTCTCACAAACTGAGGTTTATCTTTCTCAACCGACTCGGGGCAATCTCGCATAAAATGATCGGGTGAACCACATTTGAAACAAGTTCTACTATTGCCTTTACCCTAGCACTCACGAAATGTCGTCTCCCACATTACGGACATTCCAGTTTATTGTTCTTCACGCTGTCAACACTAGCCACAGAGGTAGCCTGAGCTTTAGGACTCGTATGTTGCTTCCCACGATCTCTATTTGAATAACCCACTGAAACTGCCGCTTGACTAAAGTAATCTTTCGATTTCTTTGATAAAGAATGATAAGATTTACTCATCGATCTCTTTCTCGAATCTCTGATCTCTGACTCAGCTTTTCTCTTTTCTTTATTGAGATCTTCAGCTTTACAGGCTCTTTCAACCAAAACAACAAATTCTTTCAACTTGAGAATCCCGACTAAAAGTTTTATGACTTCGTTCAACCCATTCACAAACCATTTGCACATAATCTCTTTAGTAGAAACATACTCTCGGGCATATCTACTCAAACCGTACAAATTCCCTCTCGTATTCAGTAACCGTCATTCGACCTTATTTTAGTTCCAGGAATTCTCTATGCTTTTGGTCGAGGAATCACTGACTTATAAATTTCTTTCGAAATTCTGTCTGAAAGAACTCCCAAGTAACTCGCTCTTTTGGAACCACGGATATTAGTATTTTCCACCATTGATAAGCAGTATCTCTCAACAATGAAACCACACATTTAATGCATTCGTCAGGAGTGCAAGACAGTTCTTCAAATATGCGGATCGTATTTTTAAGCCAGAACTCGGCTCTTTCAGCATCATCATCCGCCGTAGCCCTGAACTCTTCAGCCCGTGTTTTCATATCCTGTCTACCAGAGGCTTATTCAACTGTGCTGGGTTCACCACTGGAGGAATAACAAGGAATTGTTGAGGAATAGGTGGGGGTGGGGTGGAGGTTGTGGAGCGGTCGGGTTCGTACGAACGAACTATGCAAACCATTCATTCAAAACAGGCAATAAGGCTTCCTTAGCCTCTCCTCCCTGACTGCTAGATACTGATCTCGATACAGCCGGTGCTGCCCCTCTACCGGGAGCCGGCGCGTTACTTTGAACTTCATCATCAACTGCTCAGTTGGGATCTATTTTCTATATAAAAACACATTTTAAACGTCAAGAGTCGTCACACTATCACAGTTCATATATGGCATGTATAACTAGACTCTCACATACGCTACTTTTGTCCGAGAATCGACTAAACCATAGCTCTAATACAAATAAATGTAACACCCCCTTACCCATATTCAACGTCAGAACAGGGTATGAGGCAACACTAGACTTACACCATAACAATCGAACATATTTCCAAACATAAACTTGCATACAATTTAAAACTTTTATCAATCATTCAACATTGTCCCTTATAAGGCTCTAAGAGACCTTAAAACATGATTTAAAAGGGTTTACAAAAATTTGAAAATTTTCTTCACTGCAAGGGTCACACGCCCGTATGCCCAGGCCGTGTCACTCACACGGCCAATTGACATGCCCGTGTCCCCTGACTGTGTTGGGATCACATGGCCGTGTCCCAACCCTATACCCAAACAAGTGTGCTTACTGACTTATCTAACACGGCCATACCACACGCCCGTGTCTAACCCGTGTGGCTCACACGGCCATCAGACACGCCCGTGTCCAAGCCATGTGGAAATAGGGAATACATACTAACTCGTATCACATGGCCGAACCACACGCCCGTGTGTCCAGCTCGTTTGGCGAATTAAATTCCAAAATTAAGGTGCAGACTTCACACGGCCAAGGTACACGCCCATGTCCCTAAGCCGTGTCTCCCACACGGCCAAGACACACGGCCGTGTCTCAGTCCGTGTAGCCAATTCGAACCTAAAAATACAAAATGCAGGGAATACACGGCCGGATCACATGCCCATGGCACAGGTCATGTGTCACACATGACCTAGACACACGCCCGTGTGTCAACCCATGTGGACAATATTTAAGCTATTTTCTAAGCCATTTGCTACCCTCAATTCCACACAAACATGCCTACTTCCAATAGCTATTACCATGACACAATTCAAAGCATAAATTAGACAATCCAACAACTTCATTCATGCTCATTAAAAACCATAGCTCTAATACAAATAAATGTAACACCCCCTTACCCATATTCAACGTCAGAACAGGGTATGAGGCAACACTAGACTTACACCATAACAATCGAACATATTTCCAAACATAAACTTGCATACAATTTAAAACTTTTATCAATCATTCAACATTGTCCCTTATAAGGCTCTAAGAGACCTTAAAACATGATTTAAAAGGGTTTACAAAAATTTGAAAATTTTCTTCACTGCAAGGGTCACACGCCCGTATGCCCAGGCCGTGTCACTCACACGGCCAATTGACATGCCCGTGTCCCCTGACTGTGTTGGGATCACATGGCCGTGTCCCAACCCTATACCCAAACAAGTGTGCTTACTGACTTATCTAACACGGCCATACCACACGCCCGTGTCTAACCCGTGTGGCTCACACGGCCATCAGACACGCCCGTGTCCAAGCCATGTGGAAATAGGGAATACATACTAACTCGTATCACATGGCCGAACCACACGCCCGTGTGTCCAGCTCGTTTGGCGAATTAAATTCCAAAATTAAGGTGCAGACTTCACACGGCCAAGGTACACGCCCATGTCCCTAAGCCGTGTCTCCCACACGGCCAAGACACACGGCCGTGTCTCAGTCCGTGTAGCCAATTCGAACCTAAAAATACAAAATGCAGGGAATACACGGCCGGATCACATGCCCATGGCACAGGTCATGTGTCACACATGACCTAGACACACGCCCGTGTGTCAACCCATGTGGACAATATTTAAGCTATTTTCTAAGCCATTTGCTACCCTCAATTCCACACAAACATGCCTACTTCCAATAGCTATTACCATGACACAATTCAAAGCATAAATTAGACAATCCAACAACTTCATTCATGCTCATTAAAAACCATTTCTAGCATCAATCAACCTCAAGACAATAATGCTACTTCATGCTATCCCAATCAACCCCATTCAATCATACCTATCTATACCTAAGTCTTTAAACATACCAAATAATAATTCAATCATGAACCACTTCAATCAAGGAGCAACATACATCTATATTTACATGCCATTATAGTTATCAAAATAAGCCAACTTACATGGCTTTATACATCATCAACTTTAACTATACACAAGCCAAATCACATGGCCACATTTACCAACAAAGTATACCAAAAAGACTCAAGTCTCTATACATGCCATATGACCCAAAATATAGTTTTCAAAATACCAAAAGAACAGTGGATAGTATGATGATGCTTCAAACGATCCCCAGATCTGAGCTAGCTTTGAAGTCACTAAAAAACATGGAAAATTACAACGTAAGCTATAAAGCTTAGTAAGTTCGCATGAAATAAATCAATTCATTAAGTATGCATAATTCAAAATTTTGCATAATCATCAACAATTAATTCACCTCAATATACAAACGTTTCATTTACTCATTCACAAGGGTAAACACATCATTCTCTACCTTTGTTAACTCAAGGTTTATACGAACTATGTACGTACCTGTACCATTCTATATCAATCTCACAATCATCCATATCTTCCATTTTCCCGTTGAACCATACGGAATAGAAGTTGGATACTCAAGAGTCTCATACGATAGGTACCTATACCATGGCACGAAGCCAACTCAAGGTAACCTAACACCAAAGTACCTATACCATGGCCCGAAGCCAACTCAAGGTAACTTCGCTCGGAATACCTATACCATGGCCCAAAGCCAACTCAAGGGAACTCGCACCTGAAGTGTCGATATCAATACCTTAATGGCATGTCACTAGCATCCTAAGCTATTCCTAAGGTTTAACCGGGACTTTGCACACCAAAACCATATTAGACATCATCATCGCTCATCATCGAGTCGATTGCAATTTCTTTCTCAAATCATTATCGAATCTCTCTCGAACAATTCAATATTATCAAACATAAAATTTATGCCATATCAATGCATTCAAACACAACATTAAATAAGTTTATCGCATACGAACTTACCTCGGATGCAAAAATGATGAAATTAGTCGACTATTCCACGACTTTGTTCTTTCCACGATCTAAGTCTGATCTCGACTTTTCTTGATCTAAATGTTATCAAATTTAACCCTTTTAGCATTCAATCTATTCAATTAAGCCTATAATTCATAATTTGGAAAATTTACACATTTTCCTCTAATGTTTTGCATTTTTTACAAATTAGTCCCTATCTCGTGAAATAAAAAATTCATGAAATTTAACCCCAACCCATGCTAGCTGAATTCTCCTAGCATTCAAATCAGCCCATATTTTTCATCCTTTCATAAATGTACCACATAAACATTTCACAAGTAAACCCCTAATTCACATTTTCATCAAAAATCCATTAACAAAAATTGTTTAACTTTCAACAAGCATTCATAAACTATCAAGAAACTTAAAAACTCATACCAATTCATCAACGAAAACATCCTATACTTTTAAAAATTTCTCAATTTAATCCCCCAATAGTTAGCTTAAGTTACGACGATCTCAAAAACGTAAAAATCATTAAAAACCGGGAAAAAATGGACTTACATGCAATGACTCTTGCTTGGTCGAATATCAAGCTTCTCCAATGGCTATTTTCTTTCAATTTTTGGTGGTGTAAGCTTAGTGGAGAAGATGATACAATATTTTCCATTATTTCACTATGTTATGTAACTATTTACTTATTTACCCCTTCAATTTAATTCATTAAAATTCACCTAACATGCATATAATTGTCCACTAACAATATGAATAGTTTATTTACCATGCAAGTGCTCATAATTTTCCTTTCTATAGCCATTTAGTGCTTTTAACTTCTAGACTTCTAGTTTTGCACTTTACGCGATTAAGTCCTTTTTACAAATTGAGCACTCAAACATTAAAATTTCTTAACGAAATTTTCACACATTCATACTATCATGGTATCAACCTCATAATAATAATAAAATAAATATTTTGACTTTGGATTGTGGTCTCGAAACCACTATTCTGATTTGACCAAAAACGGGCTGTTACATTGTCAATGTTTAATTACTACATCAACATATCACTTAGAAATTAATATTTGTCTAAAGATGAAATATTAATGGAGTGATTGGTATCTTAGGGTTTACCTCTGTTCAAATTAATTATTATTTTGTTTTATATTTGAAGTCTTATCTAATGCGCTTGGATCTGAATTACCAGTCCAGGCTAAATTCAGACCCTAATTCGGATTACCCGTCCGGGCTAAATCCATTTTCCACATATTCCTCGGGAGGGCTATATCAGGATAGGATCACCCGTTCGGGCTAGATCCTTTTTACCGTCAATTCCTTTTCAGAGATCCATCGAATTTTCCTTTCATTCAACCGGGATTTCTTCCCATTTTATCAAATATATCAATGTTTCATTAGTTTTCATACAATGAACACTCAAATAATATTCACATCAATAACATACAATCTCAAGCATTTAAGAATATAATTCAAGTTACACGAACTTACCTTGATACTTGTTTGTAACCAGTAAAAATCTACTAATCCCAAACTTTTTCCTTTCCTCGATCTAGCTTCGTATTTGAATAATAAATAAATTTAATTATCAATTTAATACATTTCATGTTCATATGCAACATTCTCTATAATTCAACTATTATTTATAGTTCATTCAAAGCTGTCTACTTGAGTCATAGTCACTAAATTATTTATAAATTGAGATACGGAACTCCAAACTAAGATCCGTTAATTTTCCCTGAAACTAGACTCATATATATTTTTACCATAAAATTTTCAGAATTTTTGGTTAACCCAATCAGTACAGTTTATTCTTCAAAGTCACCCCTGTTCTGTTGTCTAACAGTTCTAACCCTTCTTCACTAAAAATAAATTATCTCTTTATACAGAATTCAAATGATGTTATCGTTTGTTTCTATTAAAAATAGACTCATTCAGAATTCTATACATATAAATTTAAGTCCCTAATTATTTTTATTCAATTTTTTATAATTTTTCAAAGTCAGAACAGGGGAACCCGAATTCATTCTGACTTTGTCTCACAAAATTTATTATATCTAAAAATTTACAAATCCATTGCTTACAATATTTCTTCCATGAGAAACTAGACTCAATAAGATTTAATTCTATATTTTGTTCATCTTCTAATTCGATTCCTACAATTTTTGGTGATTTTTCAAAGTTAGTCTACTGCTACTGTCCAAACTGTTTTAGTGCAAGCTGTTTATTACCATTTTTCCCCTAAGCTTTTAATAAATGATAATTTCGTCCCTACTCAATTAGCCTCTCAATTGAGCTGATTTTTCTCAATTAACATTTTATTCTATCACCTTAAACTAGTTTACAACCTTTAGGAATCAGAATTTCAGCAATAGACTTTAATTCCAAACATTTTCACAATTAGGTCCTAAAAATCAATTTCCATTGAAATTGCCTAATAAAATCATCTCATAAACAAATTAAAGCTTTAATTTCATTCTATTTCATCATAAACTTACAGCACTCAACCATGGTGACTTTCAATTTCATCCATGAAATTAAAAACTAATGAATTTAATAGTAGGACCTAGTTGTAAAAGTCTTAGAAACACAAAAATTACAAAAAAAGGCAAGGATTAACTCACTTGGTGCAAAAATTATGAAATACCAGCTTAGAGAACCCTCCTATGGCGTTTTTAGTTGCTGGAATTGAAGAGAAATGAAGAGAAAGCTCATTAGAGTAATTGTCGTTGCAGGGGATTTAGCCTGGACTGGTAATCCCGACAATACTCTATGAGTTTATATTGCAAGGGATTTAGCCTGGACTGGTAATCTCGCTGCAAGGTTGAGGTTCGCGGGAGTGTGCTCTCTGAAATGGAAATGTGCGCACATGAATATGAATTGACGGACCCGGAATTGTACACTAAAAGTGTACCTCTGAAAATCCATCGAAATTTTGATAAATTCAACGGGATAAATATGGAAAAATAGAAAGGAAATGGAAATCATGGTATTGACGAGCTCATCAATCATGGTATATATTATTGGTACATGGAAATTATTGTACTAACTTAAATGTTGAGTTTGTGCATATTAGGGTAATAATGCATTGAATGGATATATGGATGTTTATTGTATTGTATTGAAAATATTAGGTAAGTATAATTCTTGTTACATGAGCTTACTAAGCACAAAGTGCTTACCTCGTTTCCTTTTTCCCTGTTTTGTAGTGTTAAGAGCTCGGAGGTCGGATTTGGTTGGAGACACATCACACTGTCAACCTCAGGATTTCGGTATATAAAGAAACTTTATTTTGGAAATCAATGGCATGTATAAGCTAACAAAGTAAATGTTAACGTGAAATGAATGTAAAGTTAGCCATTAGTATGGTTAACAAACCTGGTTATAGATATGTGATGACGTTATCTTATATAAATGCATGAATCTATCATGAAAATATGTTGAATTGATTTGGTTGATGTGGATTGGTCTCGATTTAATATTACAGGGAAGGTTAGATATTTATAAAAGAGCTATATTGAATATAAAAAAAATTTAATTCGTAAACTCCGGTAATGCCTCGTACCCTATTTCGGCAATGAATTCGGGTAGGGGTATTACATCTTACGTGAGATTGTTTTGTTTGATTCAACTACAATTATACCTGCCAATATTACTGCATGCATTAATTGTATTCTTATATTAAATGACACCAACTTCAAGTTATGACAAGAGAATCTTATGATAGTTCAACAATATTCTCGACATCTCTTTCCTTTCCCATAATCTCCTCTAATTTTCTAGTCAGATCCCTCTTAAGGCCCTCCATTTTATTTCTAATAGAACCCACCCATCTCACCAAGCCCTTCCGCACACCTTCTAGCTTAGCCAACATATCACCCGAAGTAGACTGACTGACATATTCATTTAACCTCCTCCTCAAAAGATTCTTTTATCACCCACCATGCCTCAAACCAAAACCTTTTCTACCTCAACCTATTACTCTCAGAGGATGCCATAGATTCGCCATTGTGCTTCTCATTGCCGAAAATTGGATTACACTCGCCGTGAGAAAGCATCCAACCAGACAAAGATCATAAACCACCATCGCAGAATCAATTTGCTTTTGTACTTGAAAAATCTCTTCTTTCTCGTCTTCCAATGTTAACTTTACCATTTCATCCTCAATTTCCATGAATCAAAATGAACCAGATTGATAAGAAACACTCTTTTCCAAGAACCGCTGTCACTAAAACAAAGAAAAATAAGCCAAAAAACCCTAAAGAAAAACCAAAACATGAGGGAATAATAGACCAGAGATGTGCTAGAGTAGCAGACTTTTGATATGTCGAGTTAAAATTTTAAATACAAATATTTGATTCAATTGATATACATGAATAAGAAAATCTATCTTAAACTTAATGTATATCATAATTATTAATTAAGAATAGAATAGAGTAATTTACCAACAATGTTGGGTGTAATGATAAGACAAATTACATGTTCAAATAATGATGCAGGTTTGAACCTTGAAAACAATTTGGAGGAGTAATCATAAACTCCGAAGATGGACAAACCCTTCTTTATCTCTAACGAAAGGGTACCCTAACCACCCAACAACCATTCCATTCTCGTTGTCCATTGAAACCATTCTGAATAATCCTAGTATTAGCATTTTTCACTTGGCATTTAGTAGTCTATTTTCCTCTCTCACTCTATTTTTTTTGTTTTGATATATATATACGTGACTTTTTGGTTAATTACAAGGTAATGTATCTAAGTTAATGAGTCCAATGCTACTAGAATCAATGGCAACAAAAGAAGTAAATAAGTAAACAGTCTATTCATTAAGCTGAAAAGAGTACAAAGAGAAGCTGAGAGACAAACCTTGTAGGCAAGCATATATATACATGTTGTCGCTTCAAACAAGGCAATATTAACAATAAGTTCTCTCAACATTATTTACTTGAAGCTAATATTATATAGTAACTACTAGTTCATACATAATGATTGCTTTCAATCTAAATATGAGCAACTTGTTGAATCTCCATGGCTGATTTTTCAACTTTCTTAAAGTAAAATGGCCATCCATTGCCAGTGGAGAGAGCCAAATGTATCATTTCTCCATCAAAGTCTCTCCCAATTTCGTTGCATAAGGCTGGGCATGTTTCACATACTGCGGGGCAGTACTTAAATTTGTAATAGACATCACTCACCTTCTCTATTCTAAACCAACTGGTCAAAGTGTTGGCACCTGGGTTCCCTTTAACCCCATCGGTTATCACCCACCATTTTCCGGCTGAATGGTCGTAATCATTGACCTTCACACTGTTGTTGTTTGGCAAAGTTTGGGTCTGAGGGGAACGAACTCAATGTTTATGTCAGAGGATAGGCGAACAACGCCATCGTTGGAGTCCGAATTAGAAAATATCACCGGAATACCATTGTCACCGGATGGTCTTTGAGCAACGACTTCCGGGCATGGGTTTCCTCTAGGCCTGCCTAGGGCAAGCTCCCCACCACCAGCACCCTATATCCACGACACAACATAGTATGGGGTGCCTGTTTGAACCTCGTTGCCATCAATGTCGAGCACAGGTTCGTTTGTAGCGTTGGCTACACCAAACAAAAAGGATAATGGTGTGACTGAGAAGATGATGAAAAGAAGAAACACCGAAGCTGTTGTGGTTTTCATGGTTATATAGATTGTGTTGATATGTGTTGCTTTAGTTCTCCATGCGAATTTATAGAGATGGGAAAGGATGAACATCCAAAATTGATAGAATATTTAATATTATTACATATAACACATTTCAAATGTGAGGAAAAAAGAACACATTTCCAAAATTAATAGGACCACTTTTTTTTATTTTTTAAATGAATGTCGAAAATTGGAAATAAATTCGAAAATTGGAAATAAATTCAATCAATATCTATTTTTTTATAAAAACATTTTATTATAATAATTAAGTTTATTGTAAATTTGATTTTTTTATGTTTAATATTTACAAGAAGTATAAAGTATGAGGTGCACTTTTTACTAATGTATACATTTTTTTATCTCAAATTTTAATAAAATTAATTTTATTTGTAAAGAAAATAAAAATAATAAAATTTAGCTAACATACTATTTCACAAATTTTAAAGAATTAGAGAAAAAAAATCAAATTCTTGATTTGTTTTTTTGGGTCCAGACTAAACCTTTGGAGACTAAAATATTTTTAGAAACATAAAATATGACATATTGCTAAATTAAAGAACTTTTATAGCCCTGAGACAAAAGTTATAAAAAAATGTATTTTTAAAAATAAATTTTCAAAGCAATTTTTTAGGAAAAAGTTAGAAAATTCAACGTTAATAAAAGGTACTGTAGACATTTATATTTCTATATTATTTCAGTGTTTTTCTAATTTTTTTATTTTGTTTTTCTTTTTGAATTTTCTCTATTTTTATTTTATGTATTTTTAAAAATTATATTTTCATAATTTCTGACTTTCTTTATAAAATTTAAGTTTTTTCAATTTTTTAAAAAATTGAGTTTTTTTTGTTATTTCTCTATTTTTATTTTTGAATTTATTTAAAAAAATAATTTTTTAATGGAATTAGGCTTTGGAGTAATGTGTATAAACATTTTCAAACTTCAGGTACCAAATTCATGCAATACAATCTTTAAGTACTAAAAAAATTATTTGACACAACTTTAGGGATTAAATTATGATTTAACCCTTAAATATAACACATTTTCACATGTGAGGTAAATTATTAGTTCCACTTTGTTTTCGTCTTTCTTATCTTCTCATAATCAAATGCTGAGTGACACGTAATAATAATAATACTACTTTAAATTACATAATCTTGTACATTCGGCCGAGGAATTAGTGAAATAATCAATTATTGATTTTATCGAATTCAATCAATCTAAAAAGTATTTAAAAGTTTATAAATATATTTAAATAACGATAAAATTTTTATAATTTTGGAGTTTTGTGTATGTAATTTAAGTTATGTTAATATTGACGGGCTTAAATGATACTAATATTTAATAAAATTATATTTGCAACTGTTGTAATAAACATACGACGCTTATTGTCAATATTTAATTACTACACCAAGATATTATTTATAAATTAATATATTTACCCAAAGATAAAATATTAATAGAGTGATTAGTATCTTAGCGATTACCTTTATTCAAATTAATTATTATTTTATTTTATAATTGAAGTCTTACTTTAGATTGTTTTGTTTGAGCCAACTACAATTATACCAACTAAAATTACTGCATGCATTAATTGTATTATTATATTAAATGTCACCAACTTCAAATTATGACAAGAGAATTATCTTAAGATGGTTCACGTTATTATTATTATTTCATTCTTTCTTTTCACGTTTTTCATATTTATTTTTCATTTCCTTTTATTTTATTTATTTCCAATTATTAATTAAAAATTTTAGCCATCGTACTCAATAATTATCGATGTTGCTGTTCACAATGGCCTTTTGTGTCGATTGCGGCACCAAAGAAGAAATTTTGATCATTTCTACGATTTAAATTTCTAAGAAATCGGCTTGAAATCCTTTAAAACAATGACCAAGGCTTCAAACTACTCATTCTTTAATTCCTGTTTCGCTTCATTAAATTGTCACTAGTTAAATATATGTTATTCCCCGTAGTTAAATACACTACCTTACTGTTCAGATCACCGAACAGAATCTCAGAGCTCCGAACTCAAACTCAAACTCAAACTTCACTTTGTTCTTACTTTCTTGCTGCTGATTCAATCTAAAAAATAAATTATTTTTTTCAGTTTTTTAAAAATTCAAATCGGTATCCCTGATACATTACGGACACCATCTTAGAAAAATAATTCAATTCTTTTGGTGTTTTCAACTTAATATTTTGTCCTTTAACTCTTAAAAGAACCAAATGGACGAATTCCATAAGTTCCTTGTGCCAGGAAAACAACTTCAATAATTATTATCATTACTATTCATAATGCAAGTGTGCCCTTCCACATTTTTTTTCTTTTTTGAATTCAATTGATTAGACATTCAAATTCAATATTCGTTTTCATATATACATTATTTTTGTTGGCCCAAACTATTGCTAAGAGATAAGCTCTCTTGGAAAAGAGTGGTTAAAGGCCAGATTATCATTTAAGTTTAATAGTGATTTTGAAAAAAAATTTTGAAAAAAAATTATAGTATTTATTATTGTGGTCTATAAGTGCTTTTAGGAAAATAAAATTTCTATTTTAGACATTTTGTTGTAAAGTAGAAGATTTAATGAGGAATAAAAAGGTTTTTAATTGAGAGCACTTTTCCAAAAGGTAAAAGTTAGAAGTTTTGGGTTGGATTAAAATCCTAGTTTAAAATCAATGTTTGATTTGAAATAATTGGTTGGGTTGAATGATGCTTTTCAACCTCAATTGAAAGCACACCCTAAAAGAGTGAGCACTCCTTCAAACACTATGATAAACATGAATAAAATAAGGGATACATTGATTGTTTATGCAATTCGGCTTCTCTATGTCAAAGGAACCAAATTGATTTAACAATAAGACTTTTATAATTTTGGGGTTGTGTGCATGTAACTTAAGTTATGTTAATATTGACTGGCCTAAATGGAGGCTAATATTATACAAAATTACATTTGCAATTGTTGTAATAAACATGTGATGCTTATTGTTAGTGTTTAATTACTACACCAAGATATCATTTACAAATTAATATATTTGTCCAAAAATAAAATATTAATGGAGTGATTGGTATCTTAAGGTTTACCTTTATTCAAATTAATTATTATTTTGTTTTATATTTGAAGTCTTACGTGAGATTGTTTTGTTTGATACAACTAACCTGCCAACATTATTGCATGCATTAATTGTATTCTTATATTAAATGACACCAACTTCAAGTTATGGCAAGAGAATCTTAAGATAGTTCAACAATATTCTCATAATCTTTATCCTTTCCCATCATCTCCTCCAATTTTCTAGTCAGATCCCTCTTAAGGCCCTCCATTTTATTTCTAACAAAACCCGCCCATCTCACCAAGCCCTTCCTCACACCTTCTAACTTAACCAACATATCACCCGAAGTAGATTGACCTATTTGTTTAACCTCCTCCTCAAAAGATTCTTCTATCACCCACCATGCCTCAGACTAAAACCTTTTCTGCCTCAACCTATTACTCTCCTGCTCTGTATGATTAAGAAGGGCATAATGATCCGAAAAAGAATGTGGTGAATGCTAAATCACTACACTAGAAAACATGTTCATCCATTCAACATTCGCCACTCCTCTATCCAGTCGCTCTCTCATATTCGTTTTATGTAAGTTTCCCCTTTCCCAGGTAAACCAAGCCCTAAAGTATCCAATGTCCATTAACTGACATTCCTCTAAGACTCCTCGAAAGACCTCCATTCTCCTCTCCTTTCTTGGCACACCAACCTTTTCAAAAGAGTATATAATTTTATTAAAATTGTCATACACTAGCCAAGGGAACGTTTGAGAGCGTCCTAGATTTTTCACAAATTCCATGAATTGTCTCTGCTACACGCATACGATGTCCCATAGAAGCCAGTAAACCTTCACTATTTTTCCCTATCAGTCTCCTAAAATATAATATGTACATGACTACTAGAATGACTCCTTAGATTCGTTTTAACATTTTCCTTCCAAGCTAGAAAATGACCTCTTCTAGAACCATTTACCAAAACATGAATACCATTTAAAAATCCACACCTTCTATACACATTTTCCATTTGCACATTACTAATTTTTGTCTCCATAAAGGAGACCACTTGTGGATTATACACCTTCAGCATATGCCGAAGCCTTCTTATAGCCCGTGGACACCTCAATCAATGGGTGTTCCAACTAATTATTATCATTACTACCGATCATCTTGCCCCTTGGCAGCTGTAGATAAAAAGTGAGTTAGTCCCAACGATCTCTCATCTCTAATCACAAGTGAATCTATCACAATCGAAACACTGCGATTTCTATTATCCTTTTTGGGTCTTTTTTTCCCATCTCTGCCTTCTATAGCGCATTCCTCAGAGTCATGATTTATATTTGATTGACCCTGTATCTTTGAAGAGTCCCCTTGCATACCCGACACTAATTTCAAATCACCCTCCAAATTTAACCCCAACACAGGATCTATAGTCATCCCAAATTATTTTTTCCGTCCTCCCACAATCCCTACACTAAATCAAAACGTCCTAGGTTATTTCCCCTTATCTTCCCTTCACCTTCCTTTCGCAGCCACACACTGTTCATCGCAGCAACTCTCCTAGATTGGGCTTTTAGAGACAGATACCATCCCATCTCTACAACTTCTAAGCCTTTAACCATTCTAGCTTGACAAAAATAGTCATTGTGCCCTAAACAAGCACAGAAAAAATAGAACAGATTCAGTCATTCGTAGATAAAGTTGACATAGGAACACTTGCCAAGTGAAAACATAATCTTCTTTTTTCGCTTCAAAGAGCATCTAACATCCATCTCAATCCGTATACGTAAGAAATTCATGAGGCCCTTACCCAATCTTTTGCCATTGATCCAAAAAACTTACCCATAAAATCACCTAACTTCTTCGCTATAGATTCAGTAGACAACCCTAGGGGTAAATCATGCACTTGTACCCAAAAAGTCGTATAGATTAGCGGTACTTTCATCGGATCCTCACCATCCTCCAAACAATGAATCACCAAAAGATGATTATTGAAAGTTCATAGATCCTTATTTAGTACCCTATCAATATCCATTTTATGAAAAAATTGAAAAAAGAACCTCTTATCCCCAAAATTAAAGATCTCAACCCCTCTCAGAGGATGCCATAGATTCGCTATCACGCTTTTTATTGTCGTAAAGTGGATTACACTTGTTGTGAGAAAGCATCCAAATAGACAAAGATCATAAACCATCGTCGCAGAATTAGTTTCCTTTTTTACTTGCAAAATCTCCTATTCCTCATTTTCCAATGTTAACTCTACCAATTCATCCTCCATTGCCACAAATCAAAATCAACCAGCTTGATAAGAAATACTCTATGTCATAGCCAGAACAAAGAGAAATAAGCCAAAAAAACCCTAAAAAAAACCAAAACATACTAGAGCAGCAGACCAGAGACGTGCTAGAGTAGCAGACCTTCAATATGTCGAGTTAAAATTTTAAATACAAATATTTGATTCTATTGATATACATGAATAAGAAAATCCATCTTAAACGTACTATATGCCATAATTATTAATTAAGAAAATAAAGTAAATCACCAACAATGTTAGGTGTAATGGTAAGACACATTACATGTTCAAAGGATGACACAGGTTCAAACCTTGAAAACGACATTGTTGTGAAGAGTAGTCACGAACTTCGAACATGGACCAACCATTCTTTATCTCGAAGGATAAGGCACCCTAACCACTTTACGACTATTCCATTCCTGTTGTCCATTGAAATCGCTTTGAATAATCCTCCTTTTGGGGAATTTTAGATTGAGCTTCTGATAAACTTTGATTTTTAGCTAACTCGACACTAACCCTTCAAAATATTTCTTGTTGGAAGTATCCTTCTTCCTATCGATAACGAATGAGTAGGATGAAATAATTCGATGGGGGTAGTTTTTGAACCAACCACTCTTGATAAGTAGTCATACTTCCACCTATTTATACTTGGTGTTTGTCACACATAAACAATTCTATATACCTTGAAATTTAGTATTACCGTTTTTCATTTGGTACTTGGTAGTCTATTTTCCTCTCTTACTCTCTTTTTTTATTTTGATATATATAAACATGACTTTTTAGTTAATTACAAGGTAATATATCCAAGTTAATGAGTCTAATGCTACTAGAATCAATGGCAACAAAAGAAGTAAATAGATATCAAGCAATTGTTCAAATAGGGGTATTGACAGTATATTGTGATAACACTAATGCAAAAAAAAAACTCCAAAAACCCTGTGTTGCACTCTCGAATGCAGCATCTAGATATCAAGCATCACTTTATACGAAAGCCTATTGAATCAAAAAGGGATATTCTTCAATATATGTCAATAGAAAATCGGATGGCTAATAAATTTATCAAGAGTCTTGGTGCAAAAGGACTTGAAGTGCTAAGAGGAGCATTTATAATCTGTTATGAATCTCTCGAAAGTATAAAGAAGGGCACAACCATTACCTTATCAGTGCGTACATTTGCACTTATTTATTTTATTGGTTTTATTGCCAAATTTATCTCATGTTGGCTAATATTTATCCTATGGAGAATTTTTAGGGGTGGCATTAAGGGGGCTTTTTGGTGGTTGAGTTAGCCTTAAATACCCCTATTCAGTTATAAAGGGGAAAACCTTTTTACACTTTCAAGAAATACAAACTTGCTTTATTGGCTCAGAATGGCTAGAGTGAAATGAGAAGTAAAGAAAAAGGTTGGAACCTCTTCTTCTTCCATAGAAATATTTGAAGAAGAGGTAATAAATGTTTAGACTAATGAAACTGTCTAAAAAAATATCCCTCCACTCAATCAAGACGCACAAGATGATCAAATTGTTGTGATTGCTGGAGAAGAGAGGAAGAAAATAACAAAATAGGAGGAAGAAGAAGGAGAGAAATAGCAGAGAGAAAAGAGAAGAAGTTGAGAACGCAATATTCTTTTCATAACAACCCAGTACTACGGGCATGCTTAAAAGGAAAAGATTGACGCTGTTGTCATTCGGTTACAACTAAGTGCCCAAAAATCCCCATTTAGTAACTAAGCTTTCGCCTTAAAACGCAACGTATTCATTAAAAGACCCCTCCCCAAAACGTGTCGTTTCAACAAATAGAATAAACAAAATTAAACTATTGTTGTAACCTCTCTAATTATTATCCATAACAATACTGCCTACCTTAAATAGATCATTGTCCTCAAGGATCGAAAGTAGGACACTGCTTCTGAAAGTTTGTCCAATCTTCCCACGTGGAGTCCTCAAGGAAAGTGTCTGCCCATTCGACTAATACTTCAGTGGCTGCCTGATTTCCTTTTTTAACCATCCGTCTTTCAATGATCCTAGTTGGTTCTTTCAAGATTGAACCATCTATTCCTACAGGTGGCAAGGTCGGTGAGCGGACAGCGGAGCCAACATACTTTTTCAGTTGAGACACGTGGAATGTGGGATGTATTTTGGTGCTAGCAGGTAGTGTCAAACAGTAAGCCATCTGACCAACCTTAGCTTCAATAGGATAAAGGGCCATAAAACTGAGGAAAAAGCTTTTGGTTTCGCATCTTCTTCAATGAATGCTGTCGGTAGGGCTGAAGCTTCAAATACACGAGATCTCCTACTGCAAACAATCGATTAGACTTTTTTTTATCTGTCATTTGCTTCATACGGTCTTGAGCTCGTTTCAAGTGGAATCGAAGGAGCTTCCGTAGGGTTTCAAATGTTAGAGGGTTCTATCCACCTTGGCTACAGTGGAAGAGTCGGGCAAGTATGGTAGGTGCAAGGGAGGCTCTTGTCCACAGAGGGATGTGTAAGGAGTATTGTTGATAGCCGAATGGTGTGTGGTATTGTACCGCCATTTTGCTGAGGGTAGCCAAAGAGCCCATTCAAAAGGTTTTTCACCAGTCATACAACGCAAATAACTTTCAAGGTATCTATTTAAGACTTTTGTCTGCCCATCTATTTGAGGGTGGTAGGCCGTGGAAAGATAAAGTCGGGTGCCAAGTAGTTTAAAAAATTCTTGCCAAAATGTATTAAGAAAAATTTTGTCTCTGTCGGACACGATGGACTCTGGAACTCCATGAAGTTTATAGACATGGTCCAAGTAGAGTTGAGCAACCGTGGAAGCAGTAAAAGGGTGAGCCAGAGCTAAAAAATGAGCATGCTTGGTTAGTCTGTCAATTACTACCAAGATGGTGCTCTTACCCTTGGATAAAGGAAGGCCTTCAATAAAGTCCATACTGACAGTAGCCCATGCTCGATCAGGTATTGGCAAGGGTTGTAAAAGGCCAGGGTATGTAGCATTGTCACCTTTGTATTATTGGCATGTGGGGCATTCTTGAACCCATTGCTTGACATCCTTCGATAACCCCTTCCAATATAGCAAGCTAGCGATGCGACCCCGAGTAGCATGGGTGCCTGAGTGTCCACCCACGACCTCACTATGGAACAGCTCAAAAATGGCCCTCCTAAGGTCGGTGCTGTGACCGATGACCACCTTCCCGTTTCGCTTAAGAAACTTTCCATCTAAGGAGTACTTGGGATGAGATTGAGGGTTTTGTAATAACTCATTGGACAGCTTTTGGAGCCTCTCATCATTTAACCCTGCCTGTAGAATTTTATCCCATAACTCGACCAGTGAAGTGATACTTCCCCAAAGCATTGGTGAAGTTGGCCGTCATGCAAATGAAGGTGTCGGGATAAAGCATCAGCCACGACATTTTGAGACCATTTGCGATACACAATGGAGTAATTATACCCCAAGCATTTTGGAAACCCATTTCTGTTGAAACGGAGTGATAGCCTGTTGCTTCGAAAGAAATTTTAGACTTTGGTAGTCAGTATTAATAACAAAGGGGTTCCTAACAAGGTATGAATGCCACTTCTTAACAGCAAGCAAAACAGCCAGCATCTCCTTATCGTATATAGATAAAGCTTGGTGTTTAACGCCCAAGGCTCTACTAAAGAATGCCACTGGTCGAGCTTTTTGTTGTAACAAAGCTCCAATTTCGCTACCACAAGCACCTGTCTCCACAAAGAAAGGCTCACTGAAATCGGGAAGAGCAAGGACTGGGGCTGTGCACATTGTGTTTTTTAGAGCTAAGAAAGCAGATTGGGTCGAGTCTGTCCAATGCCACTATTGATCTTTCTTTAATAATGAGGTGAGGGGCTGAGCAAGTGCGCCATATCCTCGAATGAACCGTCTATAGTAGCTAGAGAGACCTAAAAATCCTAGAAGTTCCTTGATGTTCTTAGGTGCAAGCCAAGAGAGAACGCTTTCAACCTTTGTAGAATCCATTCGAACAGTTCCTGCAATGATAATATGGTCGAGATATTCAACCTGAGTAGTAGTAAAACAACATTTGATTTTCTTAGCATAAAGGTGATTAGTCTTTAACAGCTGTAAGACTACTTCCAAATGTCTCAAATGGTCATTCCAATCCTTAGAATAAACGATTGTTGGATCTAAGTGCTACAGCAGCAAGCT
The DNA here is from genome assembly GCF_007990345.1 of Gossypium hirsutum. Classification (NCBI taxonomy): domain Eukaryota; kingdom Viridiplantae; phylum Streptophyta; class Magnoliopsida; order Malvales; family Malvaceae; genus Gossypium; species Gossypium hirsutum. Next base: position 113,380,900 of record NC_053433.1, on the reverse strand, counting down.
TCAACAGAATGCTTGTCGAGCAAGTCTCGTGACTTGCAGCAGAAACAAAACAGAAAACTCAAATAGATTTTGAAGCAAAACTAAAAATAGAGAGCATATGGATGAAAACTTGTTGAATTCATTCAAAAACTGAATATGGCTTAAAGCCAATACATAAAACAAGCTTACAACTTGACAAAACAGTAGGTTAACCTAAACTTCACCTACTACCACTAACAAACTTAGTAACTTGAGCTAATTAACTTGTACAAATCAACAAAGCTGATTAATCAGCTCAATCACCATCAGTTTTACATCAAATATAAACCTAACATAGTTGAAATACAACTAAGTTACATTGCATTAACTTAAAAATACAAAATAAGTGAAAACACAGCTTGCTGGCTTGATGAACTTGCAGCTTCTGCATGTAGTGCCCTCGACAGTCTTGGTTGCTGCATGCTAACCATTGCTTCAACACTCCTCCTTGGTTAGCATGTTGCAAACTCCCATCTTAGTTCTTAGGTGTTGAAACTTGGAAACACTGAGTGACTTTGTCAAAATGTCAACAATTTGCTCTTCAGAACTACAATGAACTAATTTGATAACATGAGCTTGCTCCATTTCTCGAACTGCATGAAGTTTGATGTTGAAATGCTTGGTCCTTCCATGAAAGACAGGGTTCTTTGCAATTGCAACAGCAGATAGGTTGTCACACATTATCTCTGTTGCTTCCTTTTGCTCATGGCTAAGATCAGCTAAGATTTTTCTAAGCCATATGGCTTGATTAACTACTGCAGCAGCAGCTATATATTCAGCCTCTGCAGTAGATTGTGCTACTACTGCCTGTTTCTTTGAACTCCAGCAAATCATACCAGAGCCTAGGTTGAATGCATAACCTGTTGTGCTCTTCATATCATCCAAAGAACCTGCCCAATCACTATCACAATAGCCAACTAACTTTAAGTCCTCAGCCTTGGTAAATTGCATTCCATAGGACAAAGTTCCCTTGATGTATCTTAGAACTCTTTTTGCAGCTCTAAAGTGACTTTCATTTTAGCAATGCATGAACCTTGAGAGTAGACTCACAGCATACATTATATCAGGTCTGGTAGCAGTCAAATACAACAAACATCCAACTAGACTTCGATAGGTTGTTTCACAGACCTTTTCATGCTTATCTTGGCTCGAGAGTTTTTCTCCAACAGCAATTGGTGTGCTGGTTGCTTTGCAATTCTCCATTGAGAATTTGTTGAGAACCTTCATAGCAAAGGTCTTTTGACTAAGCCAAATTCCATTTTCAGCTTGAGTTACTTCCATGCCTAAGAAGTAAGACATCAATCCCAAGTCAGACATCTCAAAGTGCTGTTGCATTTTAGCTTTAAAGCTGCTTAGCATCTCTCGATCACCTCCTGTCACCAGTAGGTCATCGACATATATTGACGCAATGAGCTGAATTTCAGTACTAGTCAATTTAACATAGAGAGTTGGCTCACTTAGACTTCTCTCGAATCCCAAACTGGTCAGATATCCATCAATTCTGCTATACCAGGCCCTTAGAGCCTGTTTCAAGCCATACAAGGCTTTGTTGAGTTTGTACACCATTTCTTCCTTGCCAGACACCTTGAAACCTTGAGGTTGCTCCACATAAATCTCCTCTTCAAGGAATCCATTCAGAAATGCTGATTTTACATCAAGTTGGTGTATCAGCCACTGTTTTTGTGCTGCTAAGGCAACTAGCAGTCTGATGGTGTCTAGCCTGGCCACTGGTGCAAAAGTTTCCAGGTAGTCTGATCCATACCTTTGACTGAAGCCTTTCACAACCAATCTAGCCTTTAACTTGTTTAGGCTACCATCAGCATTGTTCTTGACTCGATAAACCCATTTGACACCAATAATCTTCCTGTTTGTTGGTCTATCAACCAGACTCCAGGTCTGATTCTTTTCAATCATCCTGATTTCTTCAATCATTGCTTGCTTCCAGTCCTCCTGGCTTTCTGCTTCTTCAAAGCAACTTGGTTCAACAGTAGCCACTTGTGCTCTTTCATAAACATCAGCCAGTGATCGAGTGCCTCTGATTGGAACATCATCTACATCCATTTCAGGTGTGTTTTCATCATTTTCAACTTGGTTCAATGCCAGATCTTCAGCCACTGCCTCTGGTTCAGCCTTCTCCCAATTCCAGTGTCATTTTTCATTGAAAACAACATCCCTGCTAACCAATATCTTGTTTGTAGCAGGTTCTAGGATTCTGTAGCCCTTTTTAACCAAGCTATAGCCGATCAGGATCCTTGCTTGAGCTCTTTTATCTAGCTTGCTTCTCTTCTCAGCTGGAACTTGAGTGTAGCACAGACAACCAAAGGTTCTGAGATGAGCCAGTGATGGCTTAAACCCAAACCAGGCTTCAAATGGAGTCTTCTCAGCCAGAGCCTTGGTTGGGAGCCTGTTTTGGAGATAAACTGCTGTGTTAACAGCTTCAGCCCACAGAGTTTTGGGCAAATTCTTCTCAAACAGAAGACATTTGCCATGTTCATCAAGCTTCTGTTTTTCCTTTCACTGACCCCATTCTGTTGGGGTGTATACACATTAGTCAACTGGTGTTTGATACCTGCTTCTTCATAGTAGGCTTGGAACTGAGCTGAGGTGTACTCAGTTCCATTATCTGACCTCATTGCTCTAAGTTTGCAACCAGACTCAGTTTCAACAGTAGCTTTATACTTCAGGAACACAGATGGAACTTCTGATTTCTGTTTTAGAAAATAAATCCAGCAGTATCTTGTAAAGTCATCAATAAATAGAATAAAGTACCTGCTTCCTTTGAGAGACTCAGTCTTCATTGGTCCACACACATCTGTATGCACAAGCTGGAGCTTCTCTGATGCTCTCCATGTTGTGCTTGTTGGAAATGGCAATCTTACCAATTTTTCTTGCTGACATATCTCACAAAGCTCATCATTCTTCACTGAATCGATGAAATTTTCTGCCAGACCTTCATTGACCATGCGGGCTATGGATTTGTAGTTTGTATGTCCAAGCCTCTGATGCCAGAGTCTAGAGTCATCAATGGAGGCTATGCAGGCTGAATGTAAGTCATTTGGCCAGTCTACTTCAAAATATTTATCAGTCATGGTGACTGTTATGAGGTTTGATCCACTTGGATAAAAAATTTGACATTCTTTCTCCTTGAACACAACTGAGTAACCTTTCTCAAGTAGTTGAGTTATACTGAGAAGGTTCCTATCGATTTCAGGTACCAAAAGTACATTTGAAATGATTTTGCCACCTGTAGAGGTATGAATCAGCACATCTCCTCTTCCTTCAGCATTAATCAACTGACCATTTCCAATTTTTACCTTGGTTTTGCAGGTTCTGTCCAGGGTTTTGAAGATATTTGCATCTGGTGACATGTGGTTTGTGCACCCACTGTCTAGAAGCCAGCCCTTTGAACCCTTCTTCTGATTTGCTGCACATGACACAGCAAAAACATGTTCTTCTTGATCACTGCTTTCTTCAGCTACTCGATCTTCTACCTTTTGTTGCTGAAATTGATTCTGTCTTGGTTTGCTTCTATTCTTGCAAACTTTTCAACATGGCCTTTTTTCTTGCAGTGTTGGCATACTGCATCTGGTCTAAACCAGCATCTATCTTCTGGATGACCAGCTCTTTTACAATGTCTGCAGAGTTGGTCACTGCTCCTAGCAGCATCAGGCTTAGGCCTGTTTTTCCAGAACTTTTTACCTTTGTGAGTTTTGATGCTCGAGGCTTTTTTGGCTTGAAAAGCCCCTTCCTGGTGCTCCTCTTGTCTGCTGGCTCTTCTTTGCTCTTGTGCATACAAGGCATTGATTAGCTCAGTTAAGAAGATAGTTGTTAAGTCCCTTGAGTCTTCGAGGGATGAAATTTTAGCTTCATACCTCTCTGGTAGAGTGGACGCGACTTTCTCAACTATTCTAGCTTCACTGAATTGCTCTCCTAGGAGCCTTATGCTGTTTACAACAGCCATAATCTGATCTGAGTACTGCTTAACTGTTTCTTCCTCTTTCATTTTGAGATTTTCGAAATCTCTTCTCAAGTTGAGCAGCTGTTGTTGCCTTGTTCTCTCAGTCCCCTGAAATTCTTCTTTCAGCTTGTCCCAAGCCTCCTTTGGTGTTTCACAGGCCATGATCCTCATAAAGATCACATCTGTCACACAATTCTGTATGCATGACATGGCCTTGTGCCTTTTTGTTCTTTCATCAGTGTGTTGCCTTATTTGAGCAACTGTTGGATTAGCTCGAAGAGGTGCTGGCTCAGCATCTGAGTTAACAACTTCCCATAGGTCGAATGCCTGCAGGTAAGTCCTAATCTTAACTGCCCAAATGTTGAAGCCCTCTCCATTGAAGACAGGTGGTGAAGCTGGTGAAAAACCTGATGATGCCATGGTTTTGATACTGAACTACAACAGGTCCTCTAAGAATATGGCTCTAGATACCAATTGTTGGATCTAAGTGCTACAGCAGCAAGCTTCAACAGAATGCTTGTCGAGCAAGTCTCGTGACTTGCAGCAGAAACAAAGCAGAAAACTCAAATAGATTTTGAAGCAAAACTAAAAATAGAGAGCATATGGATGAAAACTTGTTGAATTCATTCAAAAACTGAATATGGCTTAAAGCCAATACATAAAACAAGCTTACAACTTGACAAAACAGTAGGTTAACCTAAACTTCACCTACTACCACTAACAAACTTAGTAACTTGAGCTAATTAACTTGTACAAATCAACAAAGCTGATTAATCAGCTCAATCACCATCAGTTTTACATCAAATATAAACCTAACATAGTTGAAATACAACTAAGTTACATTGCATTAACTTAAAAATACAAAATAAGTGAAAACACAGCTTGCTGGCTTGATGAACTTGCAGCTTCTGCATGTAGTGCCCTCGACAGTCTTGGTTGCTGCATGCTGACCATTGCTTCAACAACGATGATGTCATAAAAAAAACTAGGACAAATTTTCTCAACACTGGATTGAAAACATTATTCATCAAAGCCTAAAAACTGGATAGAGCGTTGGTTAGGCCAAATGGCATAACCAAAAACTCGTAGTGGCCTTCATGAGTTCGAAACGCTGTTTTATAAACATCTTTGTCCCACATCCAGATTTGGTGATATCTGGATCTCAAATCCAATTTAGAAAACAAGGTAGCTTGGCTATGCTCATCCAACAATTCTTCAATAACAGGGATAGGGAACTTATCCTTGATAGTCATGCTATTGAGTTGCCTACAATCCACGCACATACGTCAGCTCCCATCTTTTTTCCTTACTATGACAATAAGTGAAGCAAAGGGACTAGTGTTGTCCCTTATAATTCCTTCCTGTAACATTTCCCTTACTAGTTTTTCAATCTCATTTTTATGAATAGTAGGGTACATGTAGGGCTTGACTTTGACTGCTCGTGATTCATCCAGCAAGGGAATACAATGATCGTGAAATCAAGTAGGTGGTAGACCGGATGGCATTTGAAAAACATCCTCAAAAGCAGTCAATAACCTGTAGAGCAGTGGATGATCAAGGGACTTTGGAAGAGTAAGGGTGGTCTATTGACTAAAGGATAATAGCATCGGTTGGGGTCCATAGCTAAAAGCCTTGAAACATTTAGTTGCTTAGTTGTCAGATAATAACTGAAGACTGCTAGGCATAATTCCTTGGAGGGTATGATTGCTGCCCCGATGCTCGAACTGCATAGTGAGTGAGGAAAATTTCCAGATAATGGATCTCAAAGAGAAAAGCCACTGGATATCCAATACTATATTAGATCCATTCAACGACAACAAATAGAAATCAGTAATGAATGCGAATTCCTGAGCTCCCTATTGGGCATTTTTGTAGATTCCCTGAGTTGAGAGCGTAACACTATTAGTTACCATGACCCTTAATGTAACAGATGGCTCAATAGGTAGGTTTAGATGCTTTGCGAGCTTGGAGTCCATGAAATTATGTGTACTCCCAAAGTCCACAAGGATAATGACCTCTGTTTGCTCGATATGAGCTAGAAGCCTCATAGTGTTGTGACCTTGAGAGCCATGCAAGGCATGTAAAGAAAGGACAGATGAAGTAACCTCGGGTTCCTGCTCCACTTATTCCTATTGCTCCTTACAATCTTGGAACTCATCAGTGTTAGGACTATTCGGTTCAGCCTCACCACCAGAAGAAACATTAATCACCAACTGGTACAACTGAGATTTTTGACATTTATGACTAGCGGAATACTTGGATGCACACCAAAAGAAAAGGCCTTTATGTCTCTGATCATCCATTTCAGCCTGTGATAAAGACTTCATAGGACCCTTATGAGCCCCCATGGTGCTAAAGAAGGGAACAGCTTGAACGGGTTTAATATTTGGCAGAAGGGGTCGAGTGAGTCCTCTAGTCCCACCGATATATGTCAATTTTTTAACAGTCCCCGAGATAATGTTTTCCACTCGTCGAGCTAATCGAAACCCATCCGTTAGGGTGGAAGGCAGAAACAACCGCAAATACTGCCCTATCTTTGGTTTGAGATTATTAACAAACACGCTAATCGCATGTTCCTCGGTAAGATCAATTTGGTTGAGTAGAATAACAAATGTATCATGAAATTGGGTCACTGACCCGAGTTGCTTCAATGTAACAAGTTCAAACATAGGATCTAGAAGAGTGTCGAAACAAAAGCGTTCCTGCAGTCCACGGGCATATACCTCCCAGGACAGTTGTGGTAACCCACCTCGCCTCTGGACAAAAAAATGATGCCAGTTGAGAGCCTTACCTTCAAGGTGAAGCATGACCATCTTAACTTTTGCCTCGTCTCGGATACATCCAGATGAGAAGAATTGTTCCAATTTCGACCACCAACCTCAAAAATCTATACCATCAAAACGTGGGCAATCCAACCTGTATAGGTTACTAGTGATGTCCCCAAAAAACCCCTTTTGCAATGATTCTGATTGCCTGAACTCCCGTAACGGAGATCGGATTAACTGCTCCTCTTTCAAAGAATCAAGAGGAACACTCCCTAATATTGCTTTTCCTTTATCCAAGCTGACTTCCATCGGAGTCGTTTTGCTGGTACTAACAACACTGGTTGGTGTTGGCTGCCCCATATATTGCTCAAATAAGGCTTGAAGACCCGTGCGAATCTCGGTTCAAATCTCACCTTTCATCGAATCATTGAAGGTTTGAGACTTGGTATCAATCTTGGCATACAAGTCTGATTTCAACTGGGTGAACTCCTGCTGCAGTTGACTCATTTCTTTTTGAAGCCTGGTGGTTATTCTGTCATTGGCCATGAGGAAGGACTAGCTCTAATACCTTGTTACGGTTGCTGGAGAAGAGAGGAAGAAAATAACAGAATAGGAGGAAGAATAAGGAGGGCCATAGCAGAGAGAAAAGAGAAGAAGTTGAGAACGTAATATTCTTTTCATAACAACCCAGTACTACGAGCATGCTTAAAAGGAAAAGATTGACGCTTCTCTACAGCTGTCATTCGGTTACAACTAAGTGCACAAAACTCCTCGTTTAGTAACTAAGCTTTCCCCCTAAAACGCAACGTATTCATTAAAAGACCCCTCCCCAAAACGTGCTGTTTCAACAAACAGAATAAACAGAATTTAACTACTATTTTAACCTCTCTAATTATTATTCACAACACAAATTGATCGTTTGATAGACTCCTTAACACAACAAGCTGATGAAGCATTAGGTGAAACAAACCTGGAGATGAACCTAATGAGATACCTGTTCGAATAGGCGCTTGAATAGAAGATCGAACAGATGAAATAACATTTTGAGAAAAGAGCATTGTTGAGAAGGACTCCAGCTTGTTGTGTTGATACGTATCATTGAGAAGACACCCTGACAAGGGGGAGTATGGTGTGTTTTTGATAAGTGGAGTTTGAGTTTGATGTGTTGTTACTTTTTTGGTTGTTGATGTTTGATGGGCTATTATTTTTTTGGTTGATGGTTGTTGTTTTTAGAGGGAGGAGTTGAGCTATTTTTGAATACTGTTATGAAGTTTTCTTGTTCTTGCTACTTTGGAGATATTTATTTATGCTCCTGTGTGAAATGGTGGATGGTGCTGATGAGCGAATGGATTTGGTTGCTATGGTACTGGTGTAAGGGGGAGTTTGTGCTATCTATTGCTAATGGTCTATCCCTGCCTGCTGATGCTATTTATTGCTAGTTATATAGGTTGTTGCTATTATTTTTCTGTTTCATGCTGAAGTTTAGGGGGAGATTATTGGTTTTATGATTTTACTGCTATGTTTCTACCTTTATACTGCTATTTTTCTGATGATGTATATAACATCTTTCTTGAGTTACTTATTCAATTTATATTTGGTATCTCATGTGGGTTTGTGTCATGGTGATAGGGGAGTGTACCATTTGCTTACGTTTTGTCAAAAAGTCAAAAGAGAAGATTGTTAGGATCGATCAAGACTGTTCAATGCTGATGTTTCAATTCTTGTTCAAACACCCTGTTTAAATAGCGTATTTAAACATGTTTAAACTCCCGTCCAGATAGATTTTTGGGGCAACATAAGTATTTTTTGATGTTCACATTTTTTACTTAGGCCTTCACATCTGTTTTTACCATAAACAAATGGATCCTAGGATGTATTTTATGTTGTCTCAAACCTTGGAGATCAGAATTGATGGCTTAAGGAAGATTGATATCGACATGCCTTATCCAATAAGGCTTACATTTATCCTTTAGCCTCTTTTCTTGGTGATTTATATGTTGATGTTTCTTGATTAATCATAATTTATTTTGGGATAAGTTTTGGAGATTATTTATGTATAATTATTATGTTGTTTATAGTGTTTTAAATTTATCAAACTTTAAAGTGTATAAAAATTTTGATAAATTATTTTTTATATTATATTTAAATTTTTATTTTATTTTTTGAGCGTTAAATGTGCAATAGTTTAAGAATTTTAAAATCAATTGTTAAAATCGAAAGTTGATAATTGCTTAAGGATGTTTTTATCTCTACTTGTATTATTCGGATAAGTTGCAATATTGAGCCTATAAATAGGTAGCAAATTGCATGGTGAAGATACATTTTTTGGAAGGAGAAATTATTTTATAGATTCTTCCTACCACAATATCTATGATTTCTTTCCAATTATTTAATGACATTTTAACAATATTTTCATGTCATTGATACATATTTTTAGTATTTTCTTTTTACTCTGAACCCCAAACCTTGAACCTAAATCTAAACTCAAATCCTAAACACCGAATCTCAAACCTCTAACTTCAAACCCAAACCTCAAACTCGAACCTTGAATCCAAATTCAAATCTAAAACTCAAAACTTTAGTTTAGGGTTTGGAATTTAAGATTTGAAGTTCAAGTTTGAGGTTTTGGGTTTTGGGTTCAAGTTAAAAAATAGACTATAGATGATGTGATGGGAATGATCCATAAAATAATTTCTCTTTTGGAAGTGTTTTGTGCAGATTTGTTGTGGTACTTCTTGGTGATCTTTCCTGTATTATTGCACTCATTTCATAGGCATTGTTTGAGAGAGTTTTGTAATTTTTCAAGGATTTTAAAAAAATTTCGGAATGAAATCTATATTATCTAGTATTATAATATTTTTATATTATTTTAAAATATTATTTTATCCTTTTTCAATCCCGGCTTGACTAAAAATATGGGTCGATTAAAATGTTGTCTAAATCTACCCATATTTGTAAATGGCTAATTCATGTCCATTTTAAATCCACCTATATTTTTTTAAAAAAAATATCTATTTTAATTTTTAATTTAATACTTTTATATATTTTTCGATGTATTAAAATTTTATATATAAATAACTTAACATTTTTCTAATGTTTACATTATACTATCATATATTATATATAATGTAATATCTTATAAATTTTAAAATCGAATCAAAATTTTGAACCCAACCCATATTTTAAATACTCTAACTTTTTATACTTAAACCTATTTTTCTAATCTAATATTTTTACTAACCCATCCAAATTTTCAAACCTTACCCTTAATAGCACTTCACGAAGGATTTTGCTTATAAGACTTGAGTTATGCAATGGCTTTGAGGGTTGGATTTGCTAATTGGCCTATGAATTCATACACACGCGCGCGGACACACACACACACAAATATACATGTATAATATTCACTTTTTTCTCATATTCATTGACAGTATTTTCACCAGTTTCTACCTTTCAATTTATTATTAACTAATTGGAAATAAAAAAATTATAAAAAAACCCAAATGAAGTTGGGGAGTTAATTCTAGTCTAGTATTGTTGAAGCCGTGGCCTGCATTGCAACAAAGAACCAACAGCAACAAATTGGTCAAAAGACCAACAGCAGCAAATTGTACAATTTGAGTTGCTATACTGTTTTGTAGCAAAGAAATGGAGTTGGTTCAGTTATAAAATTACTTTTTGAATATTTGTTCCTATGGAACTTAGTCTAAATCTTTGTAATGAGTTAGCTAAGTTAGTAGGAAAGATTGACTGATGTAATAGCTGGTATGCCAGCTTTCTTTTGTATACAAGTTGCTATATTGGTAAGTAAGAGCAGTTAAATTAGTAGGTAGCTGTCAAATACTTTTGTAACCATCATATATTCAAAGTTTGAATGAAAATTATGATGACTTCTCAGTTACAATTTTTCTTGCTGAGTTCTTTTCTTTTGTTTTTCTTTCAATCGTTTTTGCTTTCTTTGCTACTGCCATTTATCCAACAAATGGTATCAAGAGCTTTCAGTCTTTGAGGGCCTTGGTTGTACACTGTCACTAAGCAAATTGTGTTTGAAACAAAAGAAGAAGAGGTTGTTTTGCTTGCTAAAAAATGAGTTTTACACCACCTCCTCCACCTGTCTTTGCTGGAGAAAATTACAACATCTGGGCAGTGAAAATGAGAACATACCTGCAGGCACACGACCTGTGGAATGTTGTTCTCAATGACACTGAGCCACCACCACTAAGAGCCAACCCGACTATAGCCCAGATTAGGCAGCACAATGAAGACTGTGCCAAGAAGTATAAGGCTATGTCGTGCCTTCAAAGTGGAGTTTCTGATGTTATTTTCACAAGAATAATGGCTTGTGACACTCCAAAGCAGGCCTGGGACAAACTCAAGGAGGAGTTTCAGGGGTCTGACAAGACCAGGCAACAGCAGCTGATCAACATGAGAAGAGATTTTGAAAATCTCAAAATGAAGGACTCAGAAACCATCAAGCAGTATGCTGACAGAATCATGGCTACTGTCAACAACATAAGGCTGCTTGGGGAAGAATTCAGTGACCAAAGAGTGGTTGAGAAGGTCATAACAACCTTGCCAGAGAAGTATGAAGCAAAAATTTCTTCTCTGGAAGATTCAAGGGACTTGTCAACAATCCCTTTGACAGAGCTTATAAATGCTCTCTATGCTCAAGAGCAGAGAAGGGCAAATAGGCAGGAGGACCACTATAAAGGAGCTTTTCAGGCTAGAAGCAGAGAAAGCTCAAGTGCAAACTTAAATGCCAAAGGCAAGAAGCCCTGGACTGAGAAGAAGAAGAAAGAACCTGTCAAAAGGAAGTTCCCACCTTGTGTCCATTGCAAGAAGACTACTCATCTCGAGAAATACTGCTGGTACAGACCAGACATTCAATGTAGAGCCTGCAAGCAATTTGGCCACATCGAAAAGGTCTGTAAGAGCAAGCCAAAACCACAACCACAATTTCAAAACCAAGCTCAAGCTGCAGAAGAGGTTGAATCACCTGAAGAGCATGTTTTTTCAGCATCATGCTTTGCAAGCTCGAGCAAAGTTAGTAAAATATGGTTGATTGACAGTGGATGTACCCACCATATGGCTTCTGAGAAGAGTATATTTAAGGAGCTTGACACCACTTTCAAGTCCAAAGTTAGAATTGGCAATGGTGAGCTGCTGGAGGCAAAAGGGAAAGGCAAGGCCTTGATAAACACCAAGTCAGGTATTAAAACCATTTCTGAGGTTCTCTATGTACCTGACATTGACCAAAATTTGCTAAGTGTTGGCCAGCTATTGGAGAAGGGTTACTCTCTGATTTTTGAAGGCAAAAACTGTTTGATCAAAAATGCTGCTGGTGAAGTGTTGACTACAGTGGCTATGCAAGACAGAACCTTCATTGTGGATGTGAATCAACTGCAAGCCAAGGCATACGCATCTCAGTCTGATGAGACAGACTTGTGGCACAGGAGGATGGGGCATGTGAACTACAATTCACTGAGCATGCTGCACAAAATGGATTTGGTCAGTGATATGTCCAAAATTGAGCCAAAGGATGCTGTATGTGAGGTCTGTCAGCTTGGCAAACAAACCAGATTACCCTTTCCAGTCAACAAGGCATGGAGAGCACAAGGGAAGCTTCAGCTTATTCATACAGACATCTGTGGACCAATGAAGACTACCTCCTTAAATGGCAGCAGGTACTTTGTACTCTTCATTGATGATTATTCAAGGTTCTGTTGGGTAAATTTTTTGAAGCATAAGTCAGATGTTTATGACTCTTTCTGCAAATTTAAAGCCTTGGTTGAAAACCAAGCAAATTGCAAACTAAAATGTTTGAGGTCTGACAATGGTTCTGAGTATGTATCTCAGAAGTTTCAAAAATTGTGTGATGATGCTGGAATTCAACACCAATTGACTACTGTGTACACACCACAGCAAAATGGTGTTTGTGAAAGGAAAAACAGAACAGTCCTTGATATGGCTAGGTGTTTGTTATTTGAGGCTAATATGCCTAATGTTTTTTGGGTTGAAGCTGTGAATACAGCTATTTACCTGTTGAATAGGTTGCCAACTAATGCAGTCAAAGGAAAAACTCCCTTTGAAGCCTGGTTTGCACAGAAACCATCTGTCTCTCATTTGAAGGTATTTGGTTGTCTATGTTATGTGTTGGTACCTGAGGAGAGAAGAACCAAGTTGGACAAGAGGTCCATGCCTGGGGTGTTTGTTGGCTACAGCAATGTGAAGAAAGGATACAGAGTCTTTGATCCACTGACCAAGAAGGTTGTAGTGAGCAGAGATGTGAAATTCAGTGAAGCAAGTAGCTGGAAATGGGATGGAATTGAAGCAAATTTGCCAGATGAAGAAGTGATTGATGTTGATCTGCAGCAAGCTGAAAATGAAGAAGTAATTGAAAATGGCTATGATGATCAACCTGTTCGAGGCACCAGGACATTAACTGACATCTATGAGAGATGTACAGTAACTATAGTAGAGCCTTCATGTTTTGAAGAAGCTGCAAAAGAAAAATGCTGGCAGGATGCTATGGAAGCTGAATTTAAAATGATTCAGAAAAATGATACATGGGAGCTTGTAAACAGACCTGAAAACAGAAAAATTATAGGTGTAAAGTGGGTCTATAGAATTAAGAACAATGCAGATGGCTCTCTTAATAGACATAAGGCCAGACTGGTTGTTAAAGGTTATAGTCAGCAGCAAGGGGTTGATTTTTCTGAAACCTTTGCACCTGTTGCAAGGTTGGATACTATCAGATTGCTGCTAGCTTTGGCAGCTCAAAAGCATTGGAAGGTGCATCATCTGGATGTTAAGTCAGCCTTTCTAAATGGCTTTCTTAATGAAGAAATATTCATTGAGCAACCTGAGGGTTTTATGGTCACTGGTGAAGAACAGAAGGTCTACAAGCTGAAAAAGGCATTGTACGGTCTAAAACAGGCTCCAAGGGCCTGGTATGAGAGGATTGATGGCTACTTAGCAAGGCTCGGGTTCACAAAGAGTATCAGTGAGCCTACACTCTATGTTAAGAAGGATCAGGAGGAAACCTTGTTAATTGTTTCCTTGTATGTTGATGATCTGTTGGTTATTGGCTGCAAAGATGAACTTATTGAAGACTTCAAGAAACAGATGCAACATGTCTTTGAGATGACTGACCTTGGTCTTATGACCTACTTTCTTGGCATGGAGATAAAACAAGGAAGTGATGGCATTTTCATAAGTCAGCAAACATTTGCTTCCAAGGTGCTTGAAAAATTTTGCATGTTGAAATGCAAATCAGTCACTACACCAGTTGCATTGGGAGAAAAATTGTCAAGTGCCAGTGAACATGATCGAGTAGATGAGAAGACATATAGAAGCTTAATTGGTTGTTTGCTTTATTTAACAGCAACTAGACCAGACATTGTCTATGCTGTTAGTCTACTTTCGAGGTTTATGCACTGCAGTAATGTGGCACATCTGAAGGCAGCAAAAAGAGTGTTAAGGTATGTCAAAGGAACCATTGATACTGGTGTGAAGTTTTGGAGGGCAAGGGAGCTGAAACTCGTAGGCTATTCTGATAGCGATTGGGCAGGGTCAGTTGATGACATGAGGAGCACTTCAGGTTATTTTTTCACCTTAGGCTCGAGTGTTTTCAGCTGGAGTTCGAAGAAGCAACAAACTGTTGCACAATCTACAGCAGAGGCTGAATATATCTCAGCTGCAGCAGCTGTGAACCAAGCCATTTGGCTTAGGAAGATCTTGGATGATTTGAATGAAAGTCAAGTTCAGCCTACTGAGATTAGAGTGGATAATCAATCAGCTGTGGCCATAGCCAAGAATCCAGTCTTCCATGGTAAGACTAAGCACTTCAAAATCAAATTTCATTTTGTTAGAGAAGCTGAGCAATCTAGGGAGGTTAGCTTAATTCATTGCAGCTCAGAAATTCAGCTAGCTGACATTTTAACTAAACCATTGGGAGCCAACCGATTTAATGCTTTGAAGGAAAGGATTGGTGTTTGTTGCATACAGACCAAGGAGGAGTGTTGAAGCCGTGGCCTGCATTGCAACAAAGAACCAACAGCAACAAATTGGCCAAAAGACCAACAGCAGCAAATTGTACAATTTGAGTTGCTATACTGTTTTGTAGCAAAGAAATGGAGTTGGTTCAGTTATAAAATTACTTTTTGAATATTTGTTCCTATGGAACTTAGTCTAAATCTTTGTAATGAGTTAGCTAAGTTAGTAGGAAAGATTGACTGATGTAATAGCTGGTATGCCAGCTTTCTTTTGTATACAAGTTGCTATATTGGTAAGTAAGAGCAGTTAAATTAGTAGGTAGCTGTCAAATACTTTTGTAACCATCATATATTCAAAGTTTGAATGAAAATTATGATGACTTCTCAGTTACAATTTTTCTTGCTGAGTTCTTTTCTTTTGTTTTTCTTTCAATCGTTTTTGCTTTCTTTGCTACTGCCATTTATCCAACAAGTATGATACAATTAAAACTAGTCAGCTATTAAAAAACACAAAACCCTCAAGGAAAATTTTCAGTTAATTCAAACCTCACCTTGATGATATCCATCCATTTTATGGCGATCTTCTTCATGTCCTTTATAACAAGGATCACTACAAGCTTGCTCTCCGCCAGATAAATACTGCTCAGAATCTCATTAGCAAGATTACTAAAGATTATGTCAAGCTGTTAAAGTATGGTGACTCGTTATATCGGTGAAAGTCACTCAAGGTTGCTGCACTTGGTCGTATGTGTACTGTGATAAAGAGGATTGGCCCTAGTTTGGCCTACCTTGAGCAGATTAGGCAACATATTACTAGGTTGCCATCTATTGATCCAAATACTTGAATCATCTTGATTTGTGGGTACCCTATTGTTGGTAAGAGTTCATTTATGAACAAAATCACTAGGGCTAATGTGGATGTTCAGCCTTATGCTTTCACTACCAAGTCACTCTTTGTGGGTCATACGGATTATAAGCACCTTGGATATCAAGTAATTGATACCCCTGGAATTTTGGACAGGCCTTTCAAAGATCGAAACAAGAGGTGCAGCATTACAGCATTGGCTCACCTACGAGCTGCAGTGTTGTTCTTTCTGGATGTATCTGGGTCATGTGGGTACAACATTGCCCAACATGCAGCTCTTTTTCACAACATTAAATCTTAATTTATGAATAAATCGATAGCATGTTTATTTTGCATATATTACGTGCTCAAGTCAACTTGTTCTTGAATTAATTCCTGCCAATTGGTGAATTTTATGTTTAAATCTTGCTAGGAACGAAATTCGGATGCTTTAATGCAAAAACAAATAGAAAATGATTCAATTGGAGCATGAACAATAGAATAGGGGTCAAATAAAAAATTTGAGGATATTTAAGAGCTAATCAGATTTTTGACCTTATAAAAGCTAAATTTAGAAAAGAAAACCTGATATTTTATTTCATGTAATTAGTGAGTAAGTAGGATTAGTCTAATTTTAGTATATGATTTATATATAAATATGAGGTATGGTAGACTTGAAAAGACACACGTTTACAATTGAATAAAAATCAATTTATTTTCTTTCTTATTTTGCATGAAATATATGGATGCATCCTGCCAACTTTGTTTCTATTTCAATTTTTTGCTTAATTATTTCCTAAGCCCTCCCCCTTTCATCTATCACTATTTCCATCCAAATCCAATTTCATAATCAATCAAAGCATTATTAAATTCATGCTTCACTAAATTCAAATTAGTTTTAGGTTGGTATTCTTTCTGGTCAGGAACTGTGAGAAACGAATGCGCACTAAAAATCTTTTAAATCGGTATTCACAATTTCTTCGAAATATCAGGATTGACAAATTCATCCCTTAAAGTTAACTTGATTTCTATTCAAAAAGCGCGTTGGGTTGGAGTCGTTTTGGCGTACAGTTAGAAATACGAGTCAGTCGTGCTGTATTTGGATTTTCATAAACAAATAAACGGAGATAGTGATCGAATTTAAACATCCCATGCGGTTGAGGCCGCTAATCTGAGTTGAGTTCGTCAGAATGCAAGACTATCGAAGTCTTGAATCGCGAATGCATTTATCGTGATTAAGTAATCGGTAAGGGTTGGTTTGCAGAGCGTATCGAAATCAACTATGAGAGGAAGAATTGGTGGTTAGGATGTTATTAGTTGCTATAACCAGCTTATTGTTTGGAGGAGAAAACTTATTTTCGAGGATCGATTCAGAAATCGGACTCACCGAGTCTAGGGCTAAGGCTTATTATTTTTGTTCACAAAATTCAAATTTAATTTATAATTTAATTTAATTTTTGATTTCTTTAATTGCTTATTTCTGCTCTCTCGATTATTAAATTTCTAGAAATTTCCTATTGCCTTAATTTATTTAATTTATTTTTCAGCAAATCTATTTGGAGTCATGGACATGACTATTGTCACGATTTTCGACTCAACCAAAATTTTGTTCATAAGAAAAACATGGAAGTTGATCATAATATTTAATTCCTTTGGACTCGACCTTACTACTTTTTCTTTTTTTGCTCAATCAAGATTTTACAATTTTCAACATTTGCAATAATGCTAACATACTACCAAATGCAATCATACCTCCAACTAAAATGATCCACACCCAAGTACAAAAATTAAACTCAAACTGATAACCGCAAACAATCACCCACAAGAGCACCAAAATCCCTTCTGTTAAATAGCTCCCTAAGCAAAATACAAAACCAACACAAAAAACCCCCATAAAACCCCATAACAGCATACCTGACACACTTGAACGAACATAACAACATCACTCCAAAATCACCACCATGCCTTAATCATACCAGGCCTTTTCATTCATGTTGCTGTTAATGTATCTGCCATTTCATTGCCATTGGGCTCTGCTTTTGAAATTGTTGCCTCATCCACACAGGCTAGTCTCCTTTCCAAATCTGCAAATGTAACTTGTTGCAACTAAGGTCTCCTGTCTTTATTCAATAACCAATTATATACCTCCAGTG
Source organism: Gossypium hirsutum (assembly GCF_007990345.1). Taxonomy (NCBI): domain Eukaryota; kingdom Viridiplantae; phylum Streptophyta; class Magnoliopsida; order Malvales; family Malvaceae; genus Gossypium; species Gossypium hirsutum. The sequence goes on along the minus strand of NC_053433.1, from coordinate 113,363,168 downwards.
ATCCACTTTCAATAATAATCGAGCCAGTTCCCCTCCACCCTAACTCAATTATTACATCCAACACAATAATTATACTCTTTACTACTATTTAGAGTTATTTTAATTGTAAAAATTATTTTTGGTAGTTCCGACGCCCATCATAAACCCTTGATCATTGTTTGCAATAAGACTAATTTGCAGCCATTGGATGGCATATATGAGGAAGACAAGAAATTGGTCATGGGGATAAAAGCTGAAGCCATGAAGACTTTGATTGGTCAAGGAGATGAAGTGGTGTTATTGATTATGAGCACTTTGATTGAGGATGGAGTGATTGGTGTGAAGAATGCAGCCTGCGAAGGGTTATTAAATCAAAGGGTTGAGTTGAAGATGAAATAAAATAAAGATGAACTACTACCTTAATAGGTTTCATGTTGTATTGCGGAAACCACGTGATCAGAAGAAACGACCTCTTTGCATACCTCAAGCAGTTTTGGAAGCTAAAGCTAAGCTGTTCAAAGGTGGCAACTACAGCAGCATGCATGCAACCATGCACGAGCATGCAAGTGACCAAGCAAAGAAGCAACAGCAAGCTTTTGTCCACTATGTAATTCGGTTAATTAGTTCATGTGATAGTTAACCTTTTTTTTTGTTGTTGTTTTGAATGTAACTTTTGTATTTGCTAAGGATTAGTTAGATACTTAGCTTATATGGTAGCTTTTGGGCACTCATTATGCTGATTTAACAGCTTAGTTACTTGCACAAGCAAGTTTTATTTTCTCCCAATGAAATTTAGCTACTTAAGTTCGTGTATTATTTTTCTTATTGAAGTAAGGAGAGTTACCAATTTGTTCTCTCAATTGTTCATTCGTTTTTGCTTCTGTTTTGCGCTTTCAAACACAAATTTTTTTAGGTGTTGTTCATTTGATTAAAACTTAACATAAGCAAGTTGCAGAGAAAATTGAAAAGGATTTGGAGGATGAAAATGGTGGCGCTGGTGTGTGTTCTGCTAGTTTAAGTAAGAACTATATCTTGGCAAATAATGAATGGAAAGAGGATATAATGACTAAAATTGTTGATGGCCACAATTTGTACAACTTTATTGACCCTGATATTTTGTTAAGGCTTGAAGAGTTGGAACGTGAAGAGAGTCTAGAGGAGGAAGGTGATGACTTTGAGATGGATGGTCAAGAATTATCCCCGGAAGAGCAATAACCACTAGCTGAGATCAGGAAAAAGAAAAGCTTGCTTATTCAACAGCATAGGCTGAAGAAAAGCACTGGAGAAAGTCGGCCCTTTATACCAAGAAAGTTTGACACAGAAAGTTCACAACAGAGAGGATGAGCAATCAGTTATCTTGTTTGGGGCTTGATCCCCCTCTTGCAATTAACCTGCTAGTAGCAAGTCAAGGAGTCAGAAAAGGGAGCGCTAGGGTGCTATGGATATAGATGGCGAACAAGTAAGCAAAAAGCTCCGTGTGAGGTCTACATCTCGGTCAAGGTCACGATCAGCCAGTGAAGTAGCAGCGGGAGAGAGCTTGAAGGATTCTGCACAAAAGGTGAAGGCCATTAAATTGGCAAAGGAATCTGTTAAGAAGAGGAATAAGAACTCATCTTGTTGTGGAGAGTCTGATAGGATTATTCCTACATTGAAACCAAAGCACCTGTTCTATGGTAAAGGTTCCATCGGAAAGACGCATAAACGCTAAGACGGTGTGGCATGCATTATTCTTAGTTCTGTTTAACTTTATCTTGGGTTATTATATGAATTTTTAAGGATAGTTTGAATAGTTTGAATGTGGATGAACATGAGGTATGATTAGGACTTGAATGCATGAATTTATTTTTTACTTGGTTTTGCTTTTTTATGTTTAATTGATCAAATTATCTTCCAGCAGCTTGGGATTGGGTTCTCAAAGCATCTAACTTCTGCAGCATGAGTTGTACCAACTTTAGACATGAAATCAGCAGCTTTATTCGCCTCAAGGGAAATCTTTACAACCTCAACTTCCCAACTACGCCGACAAAAACTCCTGAATATTCCGTACCAGACTTGGTGAACATCGCTCCATCGAATTTCCAGACATCAGCTGAACCATCACATCATTATCACTCTCCACCATCACCTTTCTGTAACCTCTTTGCCATGCAATATTCAAACCCTCCCAAACTACTAGAACTTCTGCTTGTAAGGCTGAACCAGCTCCCATATCTGTAATAACCAACGATCCAATTGCCAGATTCATCCCTTAGAACACCAGCAGCAGCCCGCCCAAGAAAAATTCGAAGCTACCGCTCCATCCGAGTTAATCTTTATCCAACCAGATGGGGGGAAGATCCAACTCTTCTGATCATTTGAATCATTCCTCTAATCGATGCCAAAAGTGAAATATGAGCGGCATGTTTGGTCAAACACCAACTTTGCTTAATTAACTCCTGTATACTGTAAGACTGATCTGCAAAGATAAACTTCCTAGGCGTTTTCCATATATACCAGCAAATAATTGGAAAATGAAAATGCCATGAAATAGATTCTACACTCCAACCATACCTATTATCAGTTCCATCCATCCACCTTTTAGCCAAATCCAAGGAAATGAAACTTTGTTTACCTTCAACGGAAACAAGTCTTGATCAGACAGACTTTGCAATATAACAGTAGCGTCAAGCATGAAGGATGGTCTCTTGGTCCGCTCCACAAATATGGCACAAAGCTCCGGGGAAAGATGGCGTCTCCTACGTTCCTGATTAGTTAAGAGTCGATTCCTCATAGTTAACCAAAGGAACCATCTGACACGTTGAGGAATTTGTAATTTCCAAATTCTCTCCCAAGAATTCATATCAAAATTGGCTTGTGCAATCATTTTATAAGCGTTAGTAACAGTGAAAGGTTTCTGGTTTGAACCTATCCACACACAAAATCCTCTCCCGATTCGTTGCATTGTGGAGACGTAATTGCGAAGTGCAGTAAAGCAGAAGAGTCCAACAAATGAGCAAAAACACTCCACCTCCTATTGTCATTATCATCTACCATATCAGCCAAACTAACATCCTCAAAAGTCGGTATGCGAAATTATTAAATGGTCCTTAAGTCTCCCCAGGTCCAACACCCACTCATCTGTACAAAATCGCACAGTTTTCCCATTTCCAATTCACCAACAGGTTTGTTCTCCAAATATATTCCAAACTTTTTCCAGTGATCTCCATAGAAAAGAACAGTTGGCTATTAATATCGAACGAGTGCATCGATCCATAATTTTGTATTTGCTCTTCAAAATTCTAGTCCAATAAGCATCAGAATTAGTTATAATGCCAAGACCCCATTTAAACAAAACAAAAGAAAACATTTATTTTGATCCATAAGGCTTCGAATGCCAAGACCGCATTTTCAACGGGTTGGCAACAATTCTTCCATTTAACAAGAGCGACCTTTCTCTCACCATTTATTGAACTCCCCAAAAATTTGTAACAATCTTCTTAATTTTCTTATATACTGTTAAAAACTTGCTATAAAGAAAAACAAAGGTAAGACGAAAGTAGAACTAACTTTTACGGGAAGTGTATGTTTTATTGAATTGTAAACTAATGTTTATATAGGAAAAAAAAAATATTACAATCAATGACTAAAAAATAAACTACTAAAACAAATCTTAAAATCAGCAACAAATTGAAAATGACTAAAAATAGCTAGGTTTTTTTAAAGTAGCTAAGGTAGATCTTCAACACTTCTCCTTACTCCAGTTCTTGCAAGTTCCAAGCATTTATGAGAGATTCAAATTTGCTTAGGCAAAGCTTTGGTAAATATATCTGCTAATTGAAGATTATTTTGTAGTACTTTAAGTCAACTGAAACTTCCTTTTGCACATCTCTATATAAGAATAATTTGATATTGAAATGTTTGGTTTTTCCATGAAAACAAGATTATTTGAGATAGTAATAACTGCTTGATTATCTACTAACACTTCTATATCTTCTTCTTGCTTTAAATTCATATCAAATAACAGTTTCCTAAGCTATAATACTTGATTTGCAGCAGCTGTAGCTGCAATAAACTCAGCTTCAACTTTAGATTGTGCCACAATTTATTTCTTTTTAGAACACCAAGAAAATACCCTTGAACCAAGATTAAAGCAATAACCAAAAGTGCTTTTCATATCATCCGGCGAACCAGCCCAACCACTATCAGAATATCATTGTAGCAAGTATTTTTTTACTTGCATAGAACTTGATTCCAAAATTTAGCATTCCTTTAACATATCTCATCACCCTTTTCACTAATCTAAATGGGTGTTAGTTGTACAATTAGTGAATCTAGATAGAAGACTTACAACATGTAAAATGTTAGGTCTAGTAATTGTAAGATACATGAGAGAGATAACCATCCTTCTATAAAGAGGCTCATACACTCTTTTAACTTCATCATTCTTGCTCAACTCTTCTTTTTGACACATTAGAGTAGTTGTTTCTTTGCAATTTTCCATTCTGAACTTTTTCAATCTCACTTGCATATTTCTTTTGACAGATGAACACTTTATTTTGCTTTTGTTTGATTTTCATTTTCAGAAAATAAATCATTTCTCCTAGGTCTGCCATCTCGAAAGTATGTTGCATATCTCTTTTGAACTTCTTAACAAATTCATCATTGCTTCCAGTAACTAGCAAATCATTTACATATAGCGAAACAATATAAAATTTATTTCGTCACCTTAAATGTAGAGAGTAGCTTCACTAAGGCTCTTTCTAAAACCTAGTTGCAACAAATGCTCATCAATTTTGTTATACCAAGTTTTAGGTGACTGCTTTAGCCCGTACAAAGCTTTCTTGAGCTGATACATTTCATTTTCATGCCTTTTGCTTGAAAATATGTAGGTTTCTCAACATATAACTCCTTCTCAAGAAAGTCATTCAAGAAAGCGGATTTAATGTCTAGCTGAAAACACTTTCCAATCCTTCTGTGCAACTATAGGCAGTAATAACCTGATGGTTTCTAATCTATCAACAGGAGAAAAAATATCAAAAAAATTGACACCAAAGATTTGAGCATATCCCTTTTTCAACAAGTCTAGCTTTGTACTTGTTTATAAAGCCATCCACACTTAACTTGGTTCTAAAAATCCACTTCACTCCAATGGCTTTTCTATCTTCTATTCTTTCACAAGTTTCCAAGTCTGATTCTTCTCAATCTTGATGATTTCTTTTCTCGTTGCAGCTATCCATTTGGGATCCTTTTCTGCTTCCCCAAAATCTATTAGCTAAAAAATTGCTACATCATCTTTGATAGATATCAAAAAGTGATCTTGTGCCTTTTACTGGGACATCATCAACAAGTTTATCTTCTTTCAGCTGGAGCTTTTTACTTTGTTTTGGAATTGATATTGGTCTAACTTCTTTCCTATTCCATTGTTCATCCTCCATGAAATGTACATTTTTACTTATAAAAAATTTTCTTGTATGAGGCTAAAAATTTTTTTAAGCTTTGGAAACTTTGTTGTAACCCACAAACATTTTATCTTTTTTCGTTTTGTCCAACTTATCTCTTTTGATCTATGGCACAGAAACAAAACACAAGTATCTAAAAACCTTTAGATTTTTAAAGAAGATTTATAACCATACCAGACTTCAAATAGTGTCTTTCATTCCACTACTTTTGCTGGAAGCCTGTTAAGTAGAAAGATTGTAGTATGTACAGCTTCAGCCATTACTCTTTTGGCAAGCACTTCTCAAACAACAATCATCTGGTCATCTCATACGATTCTTCCTCTCACTAAGTCCATTATGCTGTGGAGTATATAGAGTACTAAGTTTATGTCCAATCCCAGCTTCTTCATAAAATAGATTGATTTGATCAGATGTGTACTCATTGTCATTATCAGACCTTAAAAGATTGAATCTTACAACCACTTTGAGTTTCAGCCCATTGCTTGAATTTCCAAAACACTGTCAGCGACCTCTTACTTGAATTTGAGGAAAGAAATCCAACACATCCTAGTATAGTTATCAATGAAAACTATGTAATACTTACTCCCATTGAGTGACAAAGTTTTTGGAGGTCTAATTAGGTTTGTGTAGATTAATTTTAGTTTTTCAATAGCTCTCTAGGTTGCTTTTTTTGAAAGGTAGCCTTGTCAGCTTACCAAATTGACAAGTTTTGCAATATAGTATATTTGCTTCAAGGTGAGGTAGCCCCTAAATTTGATCTTTGTAGGTTTATTACAATAACATTATTGAAATGTCCAAGCCTTTTGTGCCATTTTTTTACCTTAGTTGTAGCATAGGCCTTTTGTTCCTACTCTAAAGAATCCAAAATAAAGCTCTTTCCCTTCATCTGAACTATAAATACATCTTTGCCTTCCACATCCTTGATTTGACAATGACCGATTTCAAAAAAAACTTTCAAGCCCTTTTTAAGTAAGTGACCAACACTTAACAAATTTTGCTTTATATTAGGTATAAATAACACAATATTGATTAGCTTTGTACCCGAAGGGCATCTAATTTCCATTATGCCTTTGCCTTTAACAACAATATAATCTCCATTACCAATTTGTACTTTGGAAATTATTGAAGTATCTAGCTCTCTGAAGAGATCACAAACAAATGTCATACGGTTTGTGCAATCATTATCGATAAGCCACTTGTCACTAGAGTTGCTAGTTGCAAAACAAATTGCTACAAAGAGTTGTTCCTTCTCTTCTTGATCAGCTATCTGTGCAACTTCATTTTGTTGAAAGCTGTTTTTGCAAATCTTTTGATGATGTCCCATCTTCTAACATTTCTCACGCTACTAGTCTGGCATTTTCTAGCATTTGAATGGAAGATGACATTTTTTTCCATAATGCTTGCAAGGAGGAAAAACACATTTTGTTTCCTCATTGATTTTAGGAGAATCAAAACCTGAGTTTTCCTTATTGTACTTCTTTTTTTTTCTTTCCTTTATCTCTTGATTTGATTAAACTCTTGCTGGTAGTGCGCCCTCGACAAACCCTTCAGACTTCAAAAGTCTTCTTTGTTCTTGTGCCCACGAAGCAATCAATAATTCTACCAAACTAATTTTTGACAAATCTTTAGCGTTTTCCAATAAGGAAATAGTTGCTTCAAATCTTTTAGGGACTGTTACAAGAATTTTTTGAACCAACCTAGAATTAAGAAATTTAGATCCAATAAAGAAATAGTTCCTTCAAATCTTACTTTATTGATAATGCTGAGTAATCTGTCAAAATACTCTTTTAATTATCTTAGAGTCTTTCATCTTTTGAAGTTCAAATTCTTCGATCAAGTTGAAAATGGCATTCCCTTATCCTTTCATCTCCTTCATACTTTTCCTTTAGAGAATTTTAGACTTCAAATGTTGATTTCTTTGTCATAATTCTGACTAAGATTTCTGGTGAAACTATAGTAAATAACATAGTTCTAACCTTTGACTTTCTTGTTTTCTTCTCCTATTGATTCTTTGGTTATGCCATGGTTGGATTTGCAAGCAATGGAGGAACTTCGTAGTCCTTCTCAACAGCTTCACAGAGATCATTTGCCTCCAAATGAGCCTCCATCCTTGCTAACCAAACATGATAGCCTTCTCCATTAAAAATATGTGGTGCAAGTGTCGTGAAAAGGGTTTCTGTAACACCCCTAACCCCAAGCCGTCACCAAAATAGGGCTACGAGGCATTACCGGACTTATACACTAACATTTATATAAAACCGAGTCATAAACTTTAAATTTCAGATCGATTCGTATCAAATTTCATCTTAAAGTCGTTAATATGGGCCTACGGGGCCCTATATATGTTTTAGAAGTGATTTGAGACTAAACCGAAAAATTTTAAAAATTTTCCTTGAAGATAGGGGCACATGCCCGTGTGGCTTGGGACATGCCCGTGTGCTGCAGCCGTGTGATACATAGCTAGCTACTGACTTAAGTCCAAGGCCAAATGACATGCCCGTGTGTCAAGGCCATGTAATAAGTAGAAGGTTACTGAGTTTCTTACACTGCCATAAGGCACGCCCGTGTCCCCTGACCGTGTGGCACCATGTAGGCTTGATTTAAGCCAAGTTGCCGCCCCTTTTTGAGGTAATTTTCACAAGCCATATTATATAACATTTATACCTAAAAATTTTCAACCAAACAATTATTTCAAGCTAAAACAAGTATATTTCATTTTCCAATCATAAAACATCACATTCAACATAATTTGCATGCTTAATTATTCATATAATTACATTACTAAATGAAATCCTATACATGCCATATAAACCAAAAAGTTATTTAACAAAATCTACCGGAGTAAATCTGGATAGTGTGACCCTTGATGTAGATCCGATCCTCCGTATGTATATAAGTCAATCTACAAAACAAATCACATACACAAGTAAGCTTATAGAAGCTTAGTAAGCTCATAGGCATAATAACACGGATCTTACCAAACACTGTACACAATTATATATTGTACAGGCCAATTTTGGGCCACCCCCAAAACCCAATAACAAAACCCAATAAACCAAATAAATAAAGTCCAAAGTACAAAACTAAAAGACTAGCCCAACAGGCCCAAATCAACCTAGCCCACTAAACATTTTCCAAAAAAAAGAGGAAACCCTAGCAGCTCCCCAAGCCTCCAGCCGCCGCACGCTAGGCCAAACATGGGCCACCTTGCGCACCACCACCACACCCCGCGCATGCCCTTCTCCTCCATGCGTCTGACACCACCCACACCTGACACACCTGTAATAGAGACAAAAACAACAGCATGCGAGGGATGGGGGAAAGAATAAACAGAAGAAGACAGGAAATGAATGGAGAAACATGCAAAACAAAAGCAAAACAAGCAGAGAGCAGTGAAAATCACATGTAATCGGCTATAAAAGCCGAAAGAGAATCAATGTAACGGGGGCTGGCCTTTCTTTCTCTTTACTAGGCAGTTTAAAATTCGAAAAATCTCAACAAAACCAGATTTCAACAACAAATATACAAAAGCAAAAGCATCATAAGTAGCATAGATCAAACATCAAAAAGGAGAGATTTAACACCCTAAAATCGAAAACGTTACTAGCAAAAAGGGAAAGAAGAAGAGAACAACGGCAAAGACAAATCAAGGTTTCTAATATTTTCTCATTTTTCTTTATTTTCAGATTTACATTCACCTATATATGCATATATATATTAAAATACAAAAAAATAAAAAAGAAGAAAAAATTTTACCTAAGGCGATTTCCGGCCACCGGTACGGTGGCCGGCGCGGTGGAGCTGCGACGGCGTGCGGTGGCTTTCCTGGCTGGTTTCTGGGCTTCCCCAGAGAGAAAAATCCCTTTCTCCTTTTTTTTTTCTAAGACTCAGCTGAAATGAAAATAAGAAAGGAAACTTAGCTTTTATACTGTTAATAGAACGGCGTCGTTTTGCGTAAATGACCCAGGGCATAAAACGAAGTCGTTTTGCCCTGGGTCGGACCGACCCGACCCGACCCACGAGGGGATCCGCGTGTTTTTTAAGGGAGGGGCTATTTGCGCAGTTGGCTCCTCCGCTTTTTCAACGTTTTATAATCAAGTTTTTTATATTTTAAATTTGGCCCCGCTGTTTTGCCCCGAATTCATTCTGGTCCCCCACGCTGCGCAGCGTTTTAATACCTGGGTTTATTGCGCTTTTGACCCTCCAAGTTGCACGTGTGTTACAATTAAGTCCCTTTTCTTTGTTTTTATTTTAAATTGGCCCCATAACTTCGATTTTATTTTAATTTTAGTCCTTTTTCTTACCTTTTCTCATTTTTAATGTTATTGTATTTATTATTACCTATTACTTTATTCTTATTTTATTTTATATCATTATATTTTATCTACTTTTTATATTATTATATATATTTTAGTCTTACTTGTCATATTTTCTTTTACACTATTATATACATGTTTCTAATATTATATTATATATTCTTAATACTATTGTTTATATATCTATATATATATATATGTGTGTATGTATTTGTGTAGTGTACAAAATAGTTTTATTATTATTATCATTTCTAAGGTAGGTACGTATTGTATATGTTCTATATATGTTATATATATTTTTAATATTACTAGTTATATATAGTTCTTATACATTTCCATGTACATATTTTTATACCATCTTATGTATATATTCATTGTTTCTATTTCGTGTTTAATTCTAGTATTGCGCTAAATGTCGTATAGATCTTTATCATTTTAATATTATTGTCACATTGGTTGTTTGTTTCAATATATGCCTAGCCCTATCATTTATTTATTTTTATTTCATATCAATTTACTTTGCATTATTTCGAAAATCATATACTTGTTTTGCTAATTAATTTCAATAAACAAGGAAATATACCGATTTAACATTAAGTCATCGAGTTCATCGCTATGTTGGGTGAACGTCAATTGACTCGTGTTAAAACGGCATATCCTTCTCAAAAAACCGGAATAAACTAAAATCTCTCGTCCTCTTTTAATTGGATCACGACTAAATTTTAACATTGAACTCGTATTTTTAAAAGTCAAGACAACACGTGTTTAGGAGATACCAATTTTTGGGCGTCGCGAGGGTGCTAATACCTTCCTCGCGCGTAACCGACTCCCGAACCCTAATTTTTCTCTGACTTTTAACGTAGACCTTAACTCGGCCTTCTCCTCGTTTTTAAAGAAAAATCTAATAGGTGTCCGATCACACCTAGAAAAAGGATCGGTGGCGACTCCCGGTTTATTTTAAAACCAAATTTCAATTTCCAATTTCCTAATAAATCGCCACAATTTAGCGACCCGAATCCTCAAAATTTTTATGTCGCTACATATATGTATTAGTTAAACTATTTCATCTTGCAAATCACAACTTCATTAATAAACTCATTTGAATGATTTTCATGATGCAATTGACGAACTTAATTCTTTTGGGCCCATTTCTTATTTATTTCCATTGTCAAATTAGGGAACAATAATGGAATTGAGTGCTTCATTATCACATTGCCATAGTAAACTATGGACTTTCACATTGTCACACATCACACACCGAAGCCATAGCCCTGCCATGGTCTTACACGGATCACATATCATACCGATGCCATATCCCAAATATGGTCTTATACGGAATCACATTATCACATCACACCGATGCATAGCCCAGCTATGGTCTTATGCGGGAACGCAAATCACATTGTACCGATGCCATAGCTCGGCTATGGTCTTATACGGAAACATATATCACATCTTTTCTGTCAATTCATTATGGTCATAAAACGAAAGTACTCAAACCATTGTTCCAACTAATTTGTTCTTTTAGTTACACATTATTCATTAGTTAATACAATTTGACAATATTCATCTACAATAAAATACTTTAGCAATCATAAGATTTTCATATCAAACATTAAACTTTGCCATATGAACTTACCTAGGCTAATTTGCAAAAGTCGTAGAATTTAAGGGACTATTCTTGAATTTTCCCCTTCCCACGATTCACTTCGTTTTCTTGATCTGTAATTATAAAATCATTCCTCCATTAGCATCTATTTCAATTCCATTCTATTTCACAATTTATGCCCTTAATTTTTAAATTTTCATAATTACCCCAAGCTTTTCAATTTTTACAATTTAGTCCCTATTCAATTTATTCATCAATCCAACTAATTCCTTTCAAATATCATTTTATCTAAACACTACAAACTACTTCACAGCCTTTGACGTTCCAAGCTTCAACACAAAACCCTAATTCCAACAACTTTCACAATTAGGTCCTCAAATAAATTTCTATGCAAATCTCTTCACAAAATCATCATCATATAACAAAATTAAAAACTTAATTCCGTGATAAATCATCACAAACTTTCAGCACTTACTCATGGTAACTTTCTAAAATATTCATAAAAGCAAAAAACTATTGAATTAGATATTAGGACGTAGTTGCAAAAGTCTCAAAATCACAAAAATCACAAGAAATAATCAAGAATTGAGCTTACATGTAATAGAAATATGAGAGACCAGCTTAAAAGAACCCTTCAATGGTGTTTTTGCTGGAGAAAATGAAGAAAATTGAAGAAAACTCTAGATTTTTACCTATATCATATTTTACAATTTAATAATTACCCAATTCCAATTTTGCCCCTTGTTCACACTTGATTTTTATTTTTCCAGCACACACCTGCCGTCCAGCCCAATAATAGGTGTTTAATTGCCTATTTAGTCCTCCTTTAATAATTACTAGAGCTATTTAATCACATTTCACAATTTTGCACTTAATTCAATTTAGTTCTTTTTACCCAATTCACTACCAAAACCTTAAAATTTCTTAACAAAACTTTAATACTAACTTACTAACACTCCATAAATATTTATAAAAATATTTATGGCTCATTTTATGAATTCGAGGTCTCGATACCACGTTTTTATCTTATTTAATCTACAAATTTCTTTTAATTCATAATTTCACTAATTCGAAATTATTTCTAAAACCACACTTAACTTTTACTTACTAATATCTAAACTCACATGTCAGATTTAGTGATCTCAAATCACTATTCCGATATTACTGAAATTTGGGCCGTTACAGTTTCTGAATCCATAGAAGAAAAAAAATTCGCTCAAAGTCTCTTAAGAAGATAGCTTTGATACCACTTTGTTGGAGTTTTGAGAAAAACTTGCTGTGAGAAAAACAACAAAGGCAAGACGAAAGTAGAAGTAATTTTTATGGGAAATGTATGTTTCATTGAATTGAAAACTAATGTTCATATGGGAAAAAATTCAACAACTAATGAATAGGAATAAGCTACTAAAAGATTCATAATCTCTAAAAAATCTCTAAAAACCAGCAACAAATAAAAAAAAAGCTAAAAATAGCTAGATTATTTTGTTAAAATAGTTGAGGTATAAATTTTCAACACAAACTTAGCAAAAGTAATACGGCCTGCCATTGGTAGTAATTGTACATTTTATCCACTGAGTCTTTGCTCGGCTTCATCAACAACAAATTGGAAAATGCTTGTTGATATACACATCAACGAAAGTGGAGAAGGAGAGGGAGGTGTTAAAGGAGGCTAGTTTACCCATTCCAAGGTTGAAAGTCGAACAAATAGAGTGATCTAAAATGAATGCTTAATGTATTAGGATTTTGTATGGAGAGAGCTCCTATTTAGTGGTATCTTCTATGATTTAAAGGAGAGTGAGAATTCATATTCAATTATTCCTTTCGGTGGGCTTTAGGCGACTCAACAGAGAGTCCAACTGGGTTCAAGTTGAGGTAGGGCTATAATAAAGCTCCTAATCATCCTTTTATAGAAAAGTGGTAAATAACTTCCCAAATTAGTAGCCTTTTGAAAACTTATGAGGTCGCAAATCAAAACTGATTGTGATTCGGTCACATTCGTAGAGAAAAAAAAACTCAAGTCTTTTGAAGCACTTTATTAACAGTCATTTCTTGTTTATTGTTCGCTTCGTAGAAAAGAATTAAATCATCTAGGAAGAATAAGTGAGAAATATGTGGGCATCCTCTATTAAACCTGATTGATTTCCAAAATCCATGCATGACAGAATCATCAATACTTTGTCCTAATCTTTCCATTTCCAAAACAAAAAGATAAGGGGATCAAGTTCTCATTGGTGAATTCCTCTTGTCAGTTTGAAATCTTCTGTATATGAACCATTCCATAAGATTTGCATGGACAACGAGGTAACACAATGCATAACTCTAATCAGATTCATTAGAATTCTAGCATCATACAAAGAGTCCTCTAAGAAATCCCAACAAACTCGATCATAAAATTTTTTAAGGTCCATTTTTATTGCAATCCAACCTTTCCACCCTTTTCTTGCATGCATGGAATGAATCACATCTTGAGAAATAATAATATTATCAATAACGTTACCTCTACGAACAAAGTTGACTTAAGTTTGGGCAACCAGCATTGGTATAACCAGTTTCAACTTGTAGACTATAACTTTAGTAAAGATCTTGTATGGAACAGTACAGAGGTTGATGAACCAATATAGAGATAAAGACTCTGGACTCACCTCTGTTGGAACCAAAACAATAAGTGTTCTATTCCAATAAGGGTCTAAAGATCCACCACTGAAAACTTCAAAAATCATGTTAGAAATTGAGGCACCCACATGCTTCCACTCCCTCTAATAAATATGTGCATGAAAACCATCTACCCTTAGAGCCTTGAGAGGAGCCATGTCAAAGAGAGCCCGTTTAATGTCATCGTTACTGACAGGACGCTTAAGAGCCTCAATAGTTGTTGGGTCAAGCATAGGAAAATGACTCTTAATACAAAGAACCCCGCCACAATAGTCATTCAAAGTGAAGAGCTTCAGAAGAATGGCTATAGATTTAAGAACATCCTCATCGTAACACCAATATAACCCATCTAAACGCAGAGCCTTGATGTTATTAATCCTTCGTCTCTTGATAGCTTTACTATGAAAATACTTAGTATTACAGTCCCCCTTTGTCTACTAGTCACAACAAGATTTTTGCTTCCAAAAGAGTTCTTCTTGAGAATGCTCTCAAGTTCCCTCCTTAAGTCTTTATCTAAATTCTGTAAATTTTCCGTATGATGCTTCTCCAACGCCATTTGCACCCCCTCTCCAAGTAAGCATTTCCCCGCTGCCAATTTGGGCTATTTTATTTAAGGGTGTTGTAAGGCAGTCAAATTTAAATTAGGGGACAGCTTGAAATTTTGCTAGTTTAGTAGCAAAAATAAAATCAATCTCCATATTAATTTTCTTATTTATTTTTGTCTATTATTGGTTTTAATATTAATTTCTGCTAACGAATCATACAACTTTATTTAATTTCATATCATAATTTCCCATTATAACTTAATGATACAATTAAATGTTTTTATATTTTTATGGACAAATAAAAGAAAGTTATAGGCACCTAAAATTCATGGAATATAAAGTTTTTTTTTAGATATAGATATTATTAATTTAACTAAAAATATAGGTTTAAACCTATCAAAGTTTCTTGTACTCGTCTAAAATTTAAAATTTAGTCCCTATATTTTAATTTTGAGACATTGATTCTTTATACTTTTTCTATTTAAAAATCTTTGTCCCTCTGTCAATTTTACTATTAGAATTAGTGATGTAGCTATTACAAAAGAAGAAGGTAAAATAACTCTTGTAGTCTTCAACATTTATAGTTTTTTTTTAATTTGGTATTTACACTTTAAAAGTATATAAATAATTACTAAAACATATTTTAAAAATTAATTTTTTTCATATTTCCAATAAAAAATTAAATTTTTGGTGAAGAACTAAATATTCCTTAAAATTAAAAACAATAAAAATAAATTTTAAATAATTCGTTTTGAATAAAATTTACTCCATTAGCAAAGAACTTCTTAAACAAGTGGACAGGTATAATCTCTATGCTTGTTATCAATTACCATTGACCTTGAGAAGAATATGAACAAATTAAGATGAAAGATATGCTTTCTTTTTTATTATCCCATCAAAGCACAAAACTGCTATCAATAAAATGATGGAAAAAAAATTCACCCTTAAAAACTCGAGTTGTGGTTAAGCATGTTGGCACATCAAAACTCGCATAAAACAATTAAAGAAGTATTTTATCCTCATCAAAGCAAGCATAAAACAACTAAATATTGAGAGTTGAAAGAGGTTTCACAAGGAAAGTTTGATTGGGAGAGAATTCAAGCTAAATAAATTAAGTTTTATAGTTGCTTGTATCATAAGATTTTAAAACAATGCTTAGAACTACCCTGGTCCCTTCTCAATCCATAAATAGGAGGATAATTTGCTTCATCACACTCGAACTTATGTTTTCCTATATTGACAATAATATTTATGTCAATCGAAGTAAGAATCAATTAACTTGTATCATAAAATTTAATAATGAAATTCTTCTTTAAATAAAGCCTTACAGACTTTGATTAAATTTAAACTACGTAAACAATTCTTTTATTTTTATCGTTATATGTGTTAAATTGTGTACCAAAATGTATTCCCACATCATCTAACACACCAAATTATTGACTAGACTTGACCAGACTTTGGTTATCTAGCTTAGCTTTTTTTTTTAAATCAAACCCAAACTTGACTTCAATTGTGAGATCATGTAAAACGACAAACTGGTGGTAAAAAAAATAAAAATAAAAAACTCTAATAACCTAAATTTTCTAGTTTTAATGTTATAGAAGACTTTTGCTTAAGTTATACTCTTACTTTGGAAGCACAATAATTTATCAGTCTTATATGTGTTAAATTTATAAAAGTTTTATGATTTAATTTGAGGCCTTGCTGTATTTAATCAAAAGTATAGAAAAAATAATGTTACTATATATAAATTATTGAATTAAACCAATAATTTTTTCCATTCCAAGAGATTTTTATAGAAAATTTTAAAAATGGTTAGTTTATTAATTATCGAAAATTGGATGAAAAACAAAAAGCATATTCCAAAAGTTTCATTTTCATTGAAGTGGAAAGCTATAAAATAGTAACTATAGCTTAATTAATATATCATATTAAATATGCCAAATTTTGCTTTTAATTAGAGAAAAAGCAAAGTTATATCAACTCACAGCTAATTTAATCCTCTATTAAATGTAAACGTTACTTCTAATAATTTCTCATTTTTGTCAAATTCCATAAAAGGTCCCTTTACTATAATTTGATAGTTCTAATTCATCTATTTTCGAAATATGTAATTTCAATTTCAAGGTTAACTTTTTCTATTAATTCCATTAAAGTATTTGCCCTAGCTTTTTTTTTTTGTTAGAAACATACAGTGATGTAGGGGTGAGCGTTCAATCGAATCAAGTGAAAAAACTTCGAGTTAATCGAGTTGACGGTTCCTATTTTATCATCCTAACTCGAATTAAATTTTTTTCTAATCAAGTCGAGTTGAATCGAGTGAATTTGTTCAAGTTAAATTAAAAAGTTAAACATATCAAATTAAAATCTTCTTATAGTATAACTAATTTCATGTTAGAGTACATAAATTTGAAACTATATATATTTGAAAACATTTTCAAAGAAAAAAAAACATTAGTATGGTAAATTTGAATCATTAATTAACTTATTTACATCCCAAAATTATTATTCTAGAAATTTTTTAATTTTTTTAACTTTCTTTATATATTTTCTAGAATTTTGTTTGATATTTTGAATTTTAAAATTTATTTTAAATTTTTAAAAATTATTTTGAATTATTTTGTAATTTTTGTTGAGAGAGAGACCAATTTGCTCATTTTCAAACTTGACAGGGATCAAAAGAGTATTTACACAAATCTGTTATTTGAATTATTCGAGTTATTTGAATTATAAAATTCAACTCGATTCAAACTCAAAACTCGAATTACTTATTCGAGTTGACTTGAATAATTTGAATAACTCGATTAAATTAACTAGAAATTAAAAAAAATCGATTTTTTCAAATCTAATGGACTCACCCCTAAGATGATATGCCAAATACGCTTTGGCATTTTTAGTAAAACAAATAGCAAACTTTTTTCTTTTGGAAAAAATTTTATCTCGGGATTTAAAAAATACATATTTTCAGAAAATACTAAAAATGATCTAGAAGGATTCACCTAAAATGAATAATACATGCAATTTGACCTAAACAAAATATCAAGCCAAAAGAAGGCTCATGAAACATGAAAAGAACTGAACAAACAAGTTATGTTTATCTTCTGGTTAAAGAGTCATGTTGATGTAAACAAATTCACCAAAAAGAAATTATAATCAGAAAATATGTTAATTTAGAATAAAAGAAAAATATAATGATATATATCTCTATATTCATTATACATCTCTATCTGTAAATTAATGAACAAATATATACATGAACCCCTTCTAGAAAATATAAAAAAAAAAATCAAAATCATATAGCTAATCAGAAAGGAAGAGTTTAGAAGAAACAATCAATTGGTGGAGTTGCTTTGCCAAGCTTAAACAATTCTAAATCATTCTCCAATGGAGTCAAGTTCAAATCCAAACATAAAACCCTTCTGCTATTCGGTTTCTTCACAATCGGTGTCCTTACGGTCTCTTGAGATGACGTCGAAGAACTCAAAGGTCCATGTTGGTGCTGGTTTTCACTCGAACCACCCCTGTGCCTCCTCATATGTCCCCCCAAGGCTTGTCCGATTGAGAACTCGAGCCCGCAGATCGAACACTCGTGTGTCTTAGGCTTCGCCTGTGGTTGGTTCTCCGTTGATCCGCTATCGAGCAACTTGGGTTTCTTGTGGCTCGCTCGATGACCACCTAGAGCTTGGAATGAAGCGAACTGTCGGTTACATGTTTTGCACTCGAAAACCCTAGTAGGGTTATTGTTGTTGTTATCGTTGAAGATGGTATGATCATATTGGTTTGTTCCTTGTGAAAGGAGCATCAAACAATTTGCCAAAGCCAAATTGTTCTCAATTTCATTAGGAAAGCTTCTCTTCATAGTTTTTTTTTGGGGGTATGGTGTGAAAATGGAAGTTGTTTTTGGGGGTATTTGATGATCTATTCAAATAAGAAGTAAGTAAAATGGGATATTTATTTATAGATTGGATTGATAGGAAATTATAGAGATGGAAGTTTTTGACTTTTATAGTTGACCTTCTGGAATGACGTTTGTATCCCTTCTTTTAGTCATTTTTTTTATTTGTCACTTTAATTGAAATATAGTATTAGCGTGTTGTGAGTTTTGAGTGTGAAATCAGTTCAACTCGTGCATGCGTCAGCATGACCGAGTTGCTGAGTCGAGCGAGTTGCAAGCCTTTTCCTACAAGTTAAGAGTCTTCAATTGTCTAGAAGATTCTAACTTTCTCAGCAAAATGTTGTGACTGGTCATACCCAATAAATATTTCCAAGTAGAATTTATAGTCAAATGAATATTAGGTGGCAGTTGATGATTGGTAGAATGGTTTTACTTAATGTAGGTTCTTTTGTATGCGAACCTAGTAAGGTCATGAGTTACATGGTTGAGATAAGAGTGATAACCTTTATATGTTTTCACACTTTTACTTCTGTTCTTAATTCTTTGGATAATGCAAATGCAAGTGCATCCTTATCACATAACTCAAAAGTCTTTCACAAATAAAATATTATTCAATTTTAAAAAAAAGAAATTTATTCAAAGCTCGACTTATTGTATAAATCACATCTTTACAATCGAATGAATAATCTGACCTTTGAAATATTTAATTCATATTAATTTAGTGTATTTATATATTTACTTTCGAATTTCTAATGAAAAATTCAAATTTATAGAAAAAAATTATTCAACATGCTCCACTTCTTATTTATATATATTTATAAAAGATTCAAACTTAAAATTAGTTTCGATATGAACATAAATTATTTGTCACTCCATTATTGGTTCAGTAATTTTTATATTTTTAAATATTTGAAATAAAAGTTGGTGAAGTCTTAGTTCGGTTGACATCAGTATTGTTGCCAGTGTAAGAGAGCGTGAATTCGAGTGTGCTAAAATACATTTATTCTCTTATTTAAAGGTTAAATAGAGGTTACGGATAGTTTTAAGTAATAAACAAAAAAGAATTATTTGTAGATGAAAATGGAAATTTAAATATAATTTTGCACTAACTTTGTAGAGTCAAGATAGTTAAAATGCAGATTGGAATAGGGGAAAGTATAATTTATTTCCATCGTTCGTCATTGCTTATTAGATCTTTCACCGACGAAATTGTAAAAAAAAAAAATACAAAAACAGAACTAATTTTTTTATGAAGAAAGAAAAAACAATTAATTGAATTTCACAAGAATCTTCTGTTTGCCTAAAAAGAAAGTCGGGTCAAACAATCTACAATTATTAGTGACGACGTCATTGAATTTTATGGGCATTACTTGAAAACCACGTATTGCTTTTGAACTTACACCACATACTTACGTGTCAAACAGCCCCAACTACCTTTTAGCGACGAAATCCTTAAGCTCTTCTGTTGTCGGCTAAAGTGGTCCTTTGTTTCTTTTGCTTGATTGCTTTTACACACTTAAAAAGTGGATTTGAAGCTGAATTTTTTTTTTGTTATACCATGTAATTTGTTAAAATTTGAATTATGAAACCATCTAAAAAGTTAAATTTTGAGGATTTTAAATATATATTATATAACATTTGGTTTGATAAGGGTTTAACTAGAGGAGAAGGTAGGGGCAGGCAAAGATCGGACCCGTAAAAAAATTATTTAACTCTTAAAAATTTATAAAATTTTAACTAAATAAATGACCCAAACGATAAAATTTTGATCTCGTCTTAAAATCTATTTTATAAAAATATAACTACAAAATTGACTTCAAACTGTATCAATTTTTTCACTTAGGTATTTAAAATTGTTTGGGTTAAAAGTAGTATCTAAACTATTAATATTATTTCATTTTATTCAAAAGAAAATGTGTGATATTCAGTAAAAATATATTATGTGTCACGTTATTATTAGTTGATATCGTGTTTTCAGAATAAACTGTGCATTCAATCATTTAAAAAGTAATTATTTGCAAAAAATAAAACATTTCTAAATTAAAGAAATGACAAAGGAGGAGAATGAAAGGTGGTTGAACAAAAGATCAAGAAACAACAAATCAGTGGCGGCTAGTCAACTTTGTAGCTGATGATTACTTAACCCAAAAGCCCTTAATTTATTTTAATTATTTTATTAAGTAAGTTTAATTAGTGGCTTTAGTTAATAAATAATTACTTTTTTGAGTTAACTCTTTTAGTTGAAAAGGTATTTCCTTTGGTTTTAACAAAATAAGGACGTATACTTTAAACTTTGCCCAAACACAAGCTAAAAGTGTAATTAAATGTAATTTAGAAATTAATTTTCATAAAAAAAAGGTTGGAAATGTGCTTTTGTTATAAAATTAGGTAAAATTTATCCATTCCAAATTAGGTAGCATCACTTAATAATATTTCTTTTGGGTAAACTACAAAAGTAATCACTTTTGTTTGCCTTAAATTATATTTTAGTCATTTACATTTGAAATGTTACATTCTAGTCACTTACATTATCGTTTTGTTATGAAGTGGTCACTCTACTATTAAACTCTATTACCTCCCTAACGGCAGTCCTACCTGGCGGTCCAAATGAGTTTTAAATGCCAACTTGGATGTCCAGTTGTTAGGTTAAAAATAGGTTTTTAATTAAATAAATTTAATTTGGACTACCACGTAAGACAGCCAAGCTGGCATTTAAAACACATTTGGACCGCCACGTAGGACCGCCTTTAGAGAGGTAACAGAGCTTAACGGTAAAATGATCACTTCGTAACAAAACAATAACGTAAGTGACTAAAATGTAACATTTCAAACATAAGTGCCTAAGATGTAATCTGAAGTAAACAAAAGTGACTATTTTTATAGGTTACCTTATTTCTTTTTGGAAGATTAGAAATAATAATTGAGAATATAATAACTTCATCACATTTATTACAATAATTGACAAATAAATCGGTAAGCATCAAATTGTCAAAAAAAATCCCAAAGATTGAAAATTTGTCAATTTGATAAATACTTTTAAACTTTTGTATTAGGCAAATCAATTTTGTTCTAATTATATCTGTTCTTTTTGAGACAATATTTAGAACTACTTATAGTTTTTTTTTCAATCCATAAATAAAAAGATAATGCGCTTAACTACACTCAAATTCAGGTCCTCGTACATTAATAACAATACTCATACCAATCGAATTAAAACTCAATCGACAGGAAATTAATTTTTTAAATGGCTGCTGAATTGCTAGACGTGCATGTTACATGCATATAGAAAATGGAAATGGATTTTGTTTTCCCAATTCAAAGTCTAAATTTCTAGAATAAAATTGAGAGAATAAATTTCCAAAATTGCCGTGGCGTGCAGATAAATCTTATCTAAGTGTTGTTGCTCTAACTTCCAAGTCTTTGTTTACTTAAATTGTCTTCAAATTGAATTGCAAAAACTTATGAAATATTATTTCCTTGTTTCAAGCAAGCATGTATTACTTGGAAATTTATAAATTTATACATAAATACCAAGAAAAAAAAACATATAGGTTATACTTGGCTTTGCAAATTCCTTATTATTTTGGAAATTTCTTGCTTAATGTTTACATCAATATTGAAATCACAACTTTCTCCTTTGGCATTCTAGAAAAGTAAGATAAATCAAGTTTGAGATTTTTTTTGTTCTTTCGGTATAATCACATGTATTTTAATTAAATTTATGATTTTATGATTTGAGCCTATTTTTGTTGAAATTCGAGATAGCATTCAAGTAAATTTCTCTTAACATTGGGCAATTTTTAAAAAAAAAATTGGGACCAAATTAATTGATAAAATAAATTGAATCAACAATATGTAGTTTATATGATTTGATATATATTAAATTCTTTGGATTAGGATACAACTTGAAAAAACTTGTTTTAAATTTACTTTTTATATTAAAAGAAATAATATTTGATGTACTATCAGTGTTAAGTCTTATGCACCATTATTGAATAATAGCATGACATTTCGTTATTAAATTAAACAAAAAATATAAAGAATCTAAAAAAAAACTGATAATTTTATTTGTAACTATTATAAATAAATATTAATGACTCTTGAGTTTAGGATATTTGATTTAAGGGTTTAGTATCTCAAGCTTAGAGTTTAGAGTTTTAGCCTTTATTTAAAATGAATTATGTTAAAAAATTAGTAGTATTATCCATAATTCCTCCACTATTTTTTATTTTATTTAATGATGAAATGTCATATTATTATTTATCGATGGTATACGAAATTTATATACTGAGAATATATCAAATATTCTCTAAAAATTTATTATATATGATGAAATTTAATACTTCAACCAATTGAATTCATATTAAGTATTAACTAGTTCTCCAAATACATAATTCTCTTAATATTTACACTATTAATTATTTAAGTTCATATTTTATTTTAAATATCTACTATATTAAATATTTAAATTCTTTTTTAAATATAATCAGAATAAACTCATATTGAATTAGGCATGGACCAGGCAACTTGGTCCTGTCTAATCTTTAGACTGGTTAAAATTTACCTAGAACAGATTCAATTTGATTAAAATAATATTTTTATTTAAATTCAATTATAATATATGAACAGTAAAATACATATTGTTAGGTCAAATCAAGTTGGGATTTGGAGTTGAAATCATTCTTAAAACTAAAGATTTGGGACCTCAATTCAGTTTTAAAAAAATTATATAATTAGATGTTTTTAATAAAATAAAAATAAGAAAAATAATGGACCTACCTCTTTTGTATATTTGAATCTGATGTGCTTAGATGAAGGTCTCATTCATGAATTAGTAAACTATATAGTAAAGAAAAAAATTGGTTTGAAATGATATGAATAGTTCATAAATTAACGAATATTTAGAATGTACAGCAATAAGCAAAATTAAATTATTGATATGCACCGACATATATTCATTTGATTTGCTACAGTGACTTAAAGAATTAGAAGATATATATACTCTAGGCATGCTCTACAAGTAAGGATGGCTTAATTTAATGGTTTGTTGTTAGCTTACTTTTGCTTATAAGATAACTTAAAATGAATAAATAATTAATTGTTGACTTTTTAGGGGGCAATTTGATAAAGTTAACTTAATCAGTTTATTATAAATTATAATCAACAACTACTTCACATTATTCCAAAATATGTGGTCTTAGTCACCATTTTAATTGAGATTTGCAAAAACCCAATTGTGAGCTAAAAAGTTATAATTTTGTATTATGTTTGTAGTTTTTCATTTATATAAGTTAAATAGTTCCTAATAGAATTAAAATTAAATAATTTTAGGTTAAAATCTCAATTAGGGTAGCTAGAATTTTGTCTTTTCTAATAAGATCTTGTTCACCTCTTCAGGTGTGGTTTGAGTTCGAGTTGCGTTAATTGCGTTACTATTAAGGCTTTATCTTCCTCTTATAATTCACAAAAAAAATATATAAAATTTAATAAAAGTTAATTTATTTGATTTTACTGAAAAGAGAAAAATAATAATGCATTATTAATAGTCTGTAACTTTTGATCTTTTAACTCTCCATGCCTATGATATTTAGTGTCTTTGTTTTTAATTTTAGAAATTAATCTCTCTATTTATCTTATTTGAAAAATTAAAATCCCAATAATTTACTTCTTTAAATATATGTTGTCATCTTGTCAATTGGATTTTAATATTAATTTTTCAAAAAAATAAAACTTAATAGAGTTACCAATTAGACGTGACTAAATTTCAAAGCCCTTCCAATTCTCCTTCTATGAAACTTCCTAATAGATTAAAATAGACTAATTAGCATTAATGCGTGGTACAAAAACATGGTGTTTTAAGTGGTACGCTGCAAGAAATTTGTGGATTCTATTGTTCCTGGTCACACGAAATGGAAAAAACTACACTTATTTTGTACGATTTTCCACATGTTAAGACCAAATTGCAGTAACAAAAAGGAGGTCAAGGTTTAAAGGGTAATTAAAGAATGGAAATTTATAAAATGCTTGACAAACCCATTTTTCAAGAGATAGTGACAATTTAGATTAAGATTTAAATTTGATTTTTGTTGAGTGTTTTTGTGAATTTATCTCTCTAAGGTTAATTTTTTTATTTATATGATACGATTTTTGGATGTGACGTCTTATGTAAGTCCCATGCATGCTAACACATACCCTATTTTAATATTAACATGTGTTCCCTAAGTATGAGTTCACTTGTATGATAATGCAAACTCATGTAAGCGAACTATGTCGGTGATGACTACTGAAGTAAAGAAAATTAGATCAATTTCAGTCAAATAATTAGGTAGTGAGTTAGTAATGACGAACACCACAACAATTTTAATTTTAAAAAATATGATGTACTAATTTAAAAAAATGAAATTTTAAATATTATGATGAAATTCAAATTTTATGAAAATTTATCTTTTAGGAGAGATGGAATAACCTCAAAATTGAAATTTGATTCAATACAATGAACGAAGACGAATTTAATAAGAAAAATTCCAAGTATTTTGGTCGAAATTTCCCTTACAAAGACATCAATTGAGCCAAAAATTTGAGTTACTTTTTAAGCCGAAAGGAACTTAATTTCTATGTATTTATCATCATTTATTTGGACCATTTAATTTATTACTATTTTCAAATATTTAGTTAGATTTGTTATTCCGTTTTCAAGGAAAAAAAAATTAATTTGGACGGCCTGGCGGCTTTCAACGTAATAAGACTTTTGGTGTTTTTTAACATCTAATTATATATTTTTATCTCTTTATTTTATGAAAATAAAGAATTTTTTTTATAAAGAAAATAAGTCCTCAGTTCAAACATTAAAGCTTCCTTCTTTGTTGGCCTCTACAAGGCAAACCACTTTATAGGGGTGCTTGAACATTATTAACTATGCTTAGGTAGAGTGAATATAAAGAAAATATTTGCTAAATCATTGTATTGCTAAAAAACTTATTCTTTACAATAATAGTGAGTGTGAATATATAATATCATAATAATGTCCTTTGTAACAGAATGGAGAATAGAGACAAAGGACGTTGCAACAGACTTGCGATGTGGCTGTATTATATAGCTAGTAGGCTTGCAACATGGTTATGCTATACAGCTAATATTCACCATGTCTTGTAATAGCCCGATTTTAGGCTTAGTCGGAACAGTGGTTTCGGGACCACAAATCCGACGAAAAAAAAAATGTAATGGCTTGAATTTTCAGAGGTGTCGGAACGGTGATTCGAGATCACTAAATTCGATAAATGGGTAGAAAATATTATTAATTTAGTAAGTATAAGTTAAATATGAAGTTAGGAAAATTTTTGAAATAGTGAATAGTGCACTAGAAATAAATATTAAAATAATTAGAATCGAAATGAGGTATCAAGACCTCGGGGATTTTAAACTGAGCCATAAATATTTTTATAAATATTCATGGAGTGTTAAAAAGTTAGTATTAAAGTTTCGTTAAGAAATTTTAAAGTTCTGATAATTAATTGAACAAAAAGGACTAAATTGTAACAAATGCAAAATTTTGGGAAATGATTAAATAGCTTAAATGATAAAAGGAAGAGGGCTTTAAAGGCAAATAGACCCAAGGTCTATTTGGGCTGGACGGCAGAGGCATGAAATCAGCAAGAAAGTAAGGAGAATTAAGGGCAAAATTGGAAAATTGCAAAATTTGCTTAATAAAGTTAGGACCCAAGTGGAATTATCTAGATTTCTCTTCATTTTTCTGAATTCTCATCAGCTAAAACACCATGGAAGGGCTTCTTCAAGCTGGTTCTTCATATTTTTATTACAAGTAAGTTCAATTCTTGACTATTTCTTGAAATTTTTGTATTTTTATGACTTTTACAACTAGGCCCACTTGTTAAATCCATTAGTTTTTGATTTTATGAAAGAAGTTGAAAGTTGATATGAATATGTGCTGGAAGTATATGATGATTTAGCATGAAATTAGAGCTTTAAATTGTTCATATGCTGATTTTATTGAAAGAATTGAATAGAAAGTGAATGTTTGGGACCTAATAGTAAAAGAGTTTGAAGATAGAGTTATATGTGGAAATTCTGAATTTCAATAGTTGTGTAACAACTTATAATGTCTAGTAAAGTACTAATTGAGAAAATTAGATTAATTGAGGGGTTAATTGAGAAAGGACCGAATTGTATAAACTGTGAAATTTGGGGCAAAATGGAAATCAACATTTTGCACTAAAGCAGTTTTGGACAGCAGCAGTAGTGTAACTTTGAAAAATCACCAAAAATTTTAGAGATTGAATTAGAGGATGAATAAAATATGAAACTAAAGCTTATTGAGTCTAGTTTCTTATAAAAGAAATGATGTGAGCAATGGAATTGTAAATCATGAGATATAATAGATTTTGTGAGACAAGGTCAGAATGAATTCGGGTTCCCCTGTTCTGACTTTGGAAAATCATTAAAAATTGTACAAAAATGATTATGAGTTATAGTTTATATGGTTAGAATCCTTAATGAGTCTATTTTTAGAAGAAACAAGCTAAAACATCATCCGAATTCTGTACAATGAGATAATTAATTTTTAGTGAAGAGTGGTCGGAACTGTCAGACAGCGAAACAGGGGAAAATTTAAAGAATAAACTGTACTATTTGGCTGAACCAAAAATTATGAAAATTTTATGGTATGAAGATATGTGAGTCTAGTTTCAGGGAAAATTAACGGATCTTAATTTGGAGCTCTGTAGCTCCGGATAAAAATAATTTAGTGACTCTGACTCGGATAAACAGCTTTGAATATACATGTTAGTGAATATTGAAATTATGGTTAATGTTGTTTAAGTGTGTTATACACATTAAGGATGTGGAATGGAGAGGAGGAGGAGGAAAATTGGGAAATATATGAATGATTCGTGTATAAATGGTCATATGTTTGATTATAACTCATAAACGATGAAATATGAATTATGCTTATTTTTGTGCATTATTGGTCATGGTTTAAGCTCATGTGTGAAAATAAAGTTTCATAGTATGTGTGTATGGTATATTCAGTATATGATTTGGCATGAAATAATACCATGAATGGTTTATGAATTAACACATGTTGGTAAGCCTGATATATGAATAAATGATCAAATTGAGCGGAACGCCGGATTTGAGTACTTCTGATCAAGTGACAAAGTGATAAGTGGTAGCTTTAGCTACACTTATCTGATCAAGTGACAAGTGGAAAGTGATAAGTAATAGCTTCGGCTACACTTATCTGATCAAGTGACAAGTGGAAAGTGATAAGTAATAGCTTCGGCTATACTTATCTGATCAAGTGACAAGTGGAAAGTGATAAGTAATAGCTTCGGCTATACTTATCTGATCAAGAGACAAAGTGATAAGTGGCTACACTTATCTGATCAAGAAACAAAGTGATAGGTGGCTACACTTATCTGATCAAGAAACAAAGTGATAAGTGGCTACACTTATCTGATCAAGAAACAAAGTGATAGGTGGCTACACTTATCTGATCAGGGACAAGTGATAAGTGATCATACGTAAGACCATAGTTATACTATGGCAAAGTGAAAGTGAAGTACTCAATTTTCCGTGACCGTTCCCTAATTTGATTAAGGATGGTAAGTGACAAATGGGCCCAAAAGAATTAAAGTAAATGGATAAGTGGTAGTGTATTTATATCAGGACGATGTTGTTATTCAAACTAAAGTAATATTTTCATTGCTAAATTGAGAATTTCATAAATGTGTTATTGAATGGTATAATCAATAAACATTGAGTTAAATGGTAAATACGTATTAGTTTTGAATTTGATGTCATTGAATTGCACGTGAATTAAATGGAAATTGCTAGTGATATGATTTAAATTATGAGCATGAGAAATTGCGAATTGAATGAAATGGAAATGAAGCATTAAATTGCATGAGTATGTATCGGGTCTCGCGGGCCCTAATTATTATGAATATAATATTTTGAGGATATATTGGGAAAAGTTATAGAAACATGTTAATTATTTTGAAAGTTTTAATTTTGATGAAATTTTATAACTCGGTTAAATACGTTTACAAGTGTATGTGTTTTGGTAATGCCTCGTACCCTATTCCGGTGTTGGATACGGGTAAGGGGTGTTACATTTAGTGGTATCAGAGCTACGGTTTAGTCGGTTCTCGGACCAAACATAGCATATGTGAGCCTAGCTATACATGCCTTGATGATGTGATATCTCCGGGCTCTAACGAAATTGCTTTGTTAAGACAGAGATGATTTTCAATCGAGCTATTTTCGATAATGCTAAAAATGATATTGAGATAAATGAAATATGCTCACGTTATGTTGGAATTTGGAAAGGTAAGTATAAAAATTTGTGATATGGATGTGTTCATGTATGAAAAGAGATGACTATAAGTTAAAAAAAAAGTTTATGTTGTGACAAGCTCATCCAAGTATGTTGGTGATTATATAATGCTATGTGCTCAACATATTTGATTAAGTGAATATGATAAGCAAATTTACTTAAATAGATGGAACGTGTGTATGTACATCTGCTTGAATAAGTGAAATTAGTATGTTCATATGATAGAATCTTATGTTTAATTGTTAAATTAAAGATAATAAGATATTTTGTTTTATGTCTAAACCATGAATATTATAATAGTATGAAAAATTGAATTGGAAGTCAAATTGAGTAGAACGCAGGAATGAGTACTTTCGTTCAGTGATATGTGATGAATTGATGGAAAAGACCATGGTTTGACCATGGCAACATGTGAACATGTGATTATGTGATTCCGTGTAAGACCATAGCTAGGCTATGGCATCGGTAAGTGATATGTGTGATATGTGATTCCGTGTAAGACCATAGCTGGGCTATGGCATCGGTAAGTGATATGTGATTTCGTGTAAGACCATAGTTGGGCTATGGCATCGGTATGTGATTTGTGATTACGTGTAAGACCATAGTTGGACTATGGCATCGAGAAAACGAAGTACTCAATTCCGTAAGACGTTCTCTAATTTGGCAAATGTCGGTAAGTAAAATAGAAGCCAAGTATTGGAATTTAATTAGATATTAACGTTGAGCTTGAGTAAGTAAATTCGTTGTGTGAAATTGTGAGTGACAGAAAACATTTGTAATAAATAGATGTGTTAATTTGCTTGGAATGAATTACGTGGTTATGACGGTATTACATTGATGATGAATACAAAATCATATATATATATGTATCTATGAGAGCAAGTTGAAAGATTTATGACTTCACCATCACCCCCTTATCAGTATTGTTCTATGACGAAAATTATCTTGATGAGACAGATATGTTTTTCAACTGAGTTAATTCTAATAGTATAGAAATAAATACTAAAATGTTTGAGTGAAAATGTATTGATTATGAGTTGAAACTCATAAAGGTATGGATCCAAGAATAAAACATTTTTTTTATTGATGAATGTTATAATTATACAAGCATATGAGTTATGATATTTGGATTATGATGCTATATAGAAATTTTGATTGTGAATTAGTGATTTGAGTTAGAATTTTGTGTTGAGAACAAAAGTGATTAAAAGCAAATGTTTATTAAATGCTTTGAGAATGTGAACTTAGTAATGAATTGGCTATTTGTGATGGTATGTGTTATGCGCATTTATGTGTAAGATAAATTTGAGGCTTTACTACACTCACCCCCATATTAGTAAAATGTTACAATGAAATTTGTGAGATTTTGGTTGAATAAGCTTACGAGTGTAGTGTTACAGAAGTTCGTGTACGGGAGAATAATAATGTGGTCGGAAAAGTGAATGAATTAGAAAATGAGGACAATATAAAAAGAGAGAAATATTTGATAGTTCTGAAAACTACTCAGGTTATCAAAATGGATATCATTCTATATGGATTGTAATTTTTCGATACTTTGTGTAGCTTCAGATGCTGAAATATCACTATCCTGATTTTCTTATGAATCTATGTGATTATCTGTAAAAGATATGAAAATCCAAAATCATGTGTGAATTTGAAATATACTGTGGAAGTAAATCATTAACCTACCATCTGGTAAGATTTTCGGGGACGAAAATCCCTAAAGGGGGGAGAGTTGTAATAGCCCGATTTTAGGCTTAGTCGGAACAGTGGTTTCGGGACCACAAATCCGACGAAAAAAAAAATGTAATGGCTTGAATTTTCAGAGGTGTCGGAACGGTGATTCGAGATCACTAAATTCGATAAATGGGTAGAAAATATTATTAATTTAGTAAGTATAAGTTAAATATGAAGTTAGGAAAATTTTTGAAATAGTGAATAGTGCACTAGAAATAAATATTAAAATAATTAGAATCGAAATGAGGTATCAAGACCTCGGGGATTTTAAACTGAGCCATAAATATTTTTATAAATATTCATGGAGTGTTAAAAAGTTAGTATTAAAGTTTCGTTAAGAAATTTTAAAGTTCTGATAATTAATTGAACAAAAAGGACTAAATTGTAACAAATGCAAAATTTTGGGAAATGATTAAATAGCTTAAATGATAAAAGGAAGAGGGCTTTAAAGGCAAATAGACCCAAGGTCTATTTGGGCTGGACGGCAGAGGCATGAAATCAGCAAGAAAGTAAGGAGAATTAAGGGCAAAATTGGAAAATTGCAAAATTTGCTTAATAAAGTTAGGACCCAAGTGGAATTATCTAGATTTCTCTTCATTTTTCTGAATTCTCATCAGCTAAAACACCATGGAAGGGCTTCTTCAAGCTGGTTCTTCATATTTTTATTACAAGTAAGTTCAATTCTTGACTATTTCTTGAAATTTTTGTATTTTTATGACTTTTACAACTAGGCCCACTTGTTAAATCCATTAGTTTTTGATTTTATGAAAGAAGTTGAAAGTTGATATGAATATGTGCTGGAAGTATATGATGATTTAGCATGAAATTAGAGCTTTAAATTGTTCATATGCTGATTTTATTGAAAGAATTGAATAGAAAGTGAATGTTTGGGACCTAATAGTAAAAGAGTTTGAAGATAGAGTTATATGTGGAAATTCTGAATTTCAATAGTTGTGTAACAACTTATAATGTCTAGTAAAGTACTAATTGAGAAAATTAGATTAATTGAGGGGTTAATTGAGAAAGGACCGAATTGTATAAACTGTGAAATTTGGGGCAAAATGGAAATCAACATTTTGCACTAAAGCAGTTTTGGACAGCAGCAGTAGTGTAACTTTGAAAAATCACCAAAAATTTTAGAGATTGAATTAGAGGATGAATAAAATATGAAACTAAAGCTTATTGAGTCTAGTTTCTTATAAAAGAAATGATGTGAGCAATGGAATTGTAAATCATGAGATATAATAGATTTTGTGAGACAAGGTCAGAATGAATTCGGGTTCCCCTGTTCTGACTTTGGAAAATCATTAAAAATTGTACAAAAATGATTATGAGTTATAGTTTATATGGTTAGAATCCTTAATGAGTCTATTTTTAGAAGAAACAAGCTAAAACATCATCCGAATTCTGTACAATGAGATAATTAATTTTTAGTGAAGAGTGGTCGGAACTGTCAGACAGCGAAACAGGGGAAAATTTAAAGAATAAACTGTACTATTTGGCTGAACCAAAAATTATGAAAATTTTATGGTATGAAGATATGTGAGTCTAGTTTCAGGGAAAATTAACGGATCTTAATTTGGAGCTCTGTAGCTCCGGATAAAAATAATTTAGTGACTCTGACTCGGATAAACAGCTTTGAATATACATGTTAGTGAATATTGAAATTATGGTTAATGTTGTTTAAGTGTGTTATACACATTAAGGATGTGGAATGGAGAGGAGGAGGAGGAAAATTGGGAAATATATGAATGATTCGTGTATAAATGGTCATATGTTTGATTATAACTCATAAACGATGAAATATGAATTATGCTTATTTTTGTGCATTATTGGTCATGGTTTAAGCTCATGTGTGAAAATAAAGTTTCATAGTATGTGTGTATGGTATATTCAGTATATGATTTGGCATGAAATAATACCATGAATGGTTTATGAATTAACACATGTTGGTAAGCCTGATATATGAATAAATGATCAAATTGAGCGGAACGCCGGATTTGAGTACTTCTGATCAAGTGACAAAGTGATAAGTGGTAGCTTTAGCTACACTTATCTGATCAAGTGACAAGTGGAAAGTGATAAGTAATAGCTTCGGCTACACTTATCTGATCAAGTGACAAGTGGAAAGTGATAAGTAATAGCTTCGGCTATACTTATCTGATCAAGTGACAAGTGGAAAGTGATAAGTAATAGCTTCGGCTATACTTATCTGATCAAGAGACAAAGTGATAAGTGGCTACACTTATCTGATCAAGAAACAAAGTGATAGGTGGCTACACTTATCTGATCAAGAAACAAAGTGATAAGTGGCTACACTTATCTGATCAAGAAACAAAGTGATAGGTGGCTACACTTATCTGATCAGGGACAAGTGATAAGTGATCATACGTAAGACCATAGTTATACTATGGCAAAGTGAAAGTGAAGTACTCAATTTTCCGTGACCGTTCCCTAATTTGATTAAGGATGGTAAGTGACAAATGGGCCCAAAAGAATTAAAGTAAATGGATAAGTGGTAGTGTATTTATATCAGGACGATGTTGTTATTCAAACTAAAGTAATATTTTCATTGCTAAATTGAGAATTTCATAAATGTGTTATTGAATGGTATAATCAATAAACATTGAGTTAAATGGTAAATACGTATTAGTTTTGAATTTGATGTCATTGAATTGCACGTGAATTAAATGGAAATTGCTAGTGATATGATTTAAATTATGAGCATGAGAAATTGCGAATTGAATGAAATGGAAATGAAGCATTAAATTGCATGAGTATGTATCGGGTCTCGCGGGCCCTAATTATTATGAATATAATATTTTGAGGATATATTGGGAAAAGTTATAGAAACATGTTAATTATTTTGAAAGTTTTAATTTTGATGAAATTTTATAACTCGGTTAAATACGTTTACAAGTGTATGTGTTTTGGTAATGCCTCGTACCCTATTCCGGTGTTGGATACGGGTAAGGGGTGTTACATGTCTTCTGTCTTTTCTTTGTTAAGCAGAGTGGTAGCATCATCGTAGGAGATGACACACAACTTCTCTCATGATTCTTGGAATGCCTTGCTCGGGAGAGGTTTAGTGAAAACATCAGCAGCTTGATGTTTTGCTGGAACATATCCAACATGAATTTGATTGTTGAGCACCTTTTCGCGAACAAAGTGAAGATCCAAATCAACATGCTTTGTTTTCGAATAAAGAACAGGGTTGGTAGCCATGGCAACAATACTTGAGTTTTCACACCAAATCTTGGGTGGTTCAATTAAATTGATTTGGAAATCTAATAATAGGGATTGTAACCATATGATTTATGAGGCCGTATCACCAAGGCTTCTGTATTCTGCTTCCACAGTTGATTGAGAGATAAACCTCTGTTTCTTGGAACTCCATGAGATGATGTTGGGTCCTAAGAAAACGCAATGACCAAATGTTGATCTTCGATCATTAGCATCGCTTCTTCAGTCGGAATCGGCGTAGGCTATGAGGTTCACCATTGTACCAGAGGTGAACATCAATCCATAATCTAGGGTACCTCTTAAGTAGCGAAGAATTCGCTTGACAGTAACCTAGTGAGAATCTCTAGGATTTTGCATTTACTGAGCAACCTTGTTGACACCATACGGTATGCCTGGCCTTGTGTGACAGAGATACTGCAGTGACCCTACTATGCTTCTATAGTGTTGAGGACTTCTAAGAGCATTACCATCATCTTTAGCTAGTTTCTTGCCGATTGCCATTGGTGTTGTTGCGGGTTGACAATTCATCATGTTAGTTTGAGTAAGCAAGTCCAATGTGTATTTATTTTAATTGATGAAGAAACCATTACTAATTGATTGAACTTCAATCCCCAGAAAATACTCAAGACTACCTAGATCCTTCAAAAAAAATTGTTTATGAAGTTAATCAACTGTATTTTCGATTATCTCTTGTGAGCTTCCCATTAGTAGTATATCATCAACATACACAATCATATAGGTAATATTTCCCCCATCTTTAAAATAAATAGTGAGGGTTTCTTTAGAATGAGTGAGACCAATGGTAAGTAGAAATTGTTGTAATTTGTAAAACCAGTTTTTTGGTGCTTAACTTAAGCCATATAAGGCTTTATGAAGTTTGTAAACCAAAACCTTATCGTTACCACGATATTGCTCAAAACCGAGGGGTTAAGTCATATAGATATCCTCGGATAAATCTCCCTTTAGGAATGCATTGTTGATATCAATGTGTCTTAGGTTCCAACAATTATATGCTGTCAAAGCAAGAAACATGTTAACGGTAGAAAATTTAACTGTTGGACTATAGGTTTCATGAAAATCATACCTCAAGACTTGAGAGAAGCATTTGCTAACAAGTCTTAACTTATACCGTGCTACTGTACCATCCAGGTTTTTCTTCAGGTTGAAGAGTTATCTGTACCCTATAGGTTTGTGATCAGGTGGCAATTCAACTAAAGACCATGTGTTGTTTGCACTGAGAGCATTGTATTTTGTCATGACCGCTTCTCTCCATTTTGAATCCATTAAAGCTTATTCGATGTTCACTGGTTCTCAAGAATGGTAGAATAAAGTTTAGTTCGTAGATGTTGTTTTTGCTACCTGTAATCACGGGGAGCAAATTGGTGGTGTTAGTATCTTCAAGAGTATCATCATGTGTGAAAGGTGAATCAAGAGGTGCCTCATATGGAGAAGATGAACGTTGAATGATAGCATCAGAAGAGTCTTCTCGAGCATTGAAGTGACTTATAACTATAGAAGGAGAAGCATGAATCATTGGCAAGAGATATGGTGGTAAGGACCCAAACTATATAGTAAAAGAGCTTAAATGAGGGGAGAAAACCATAAAGAGATGAGGGGATTCAAACTCGGTAAGAGCATTGGTCATCAAGGATGATTGGCTAGTTGTAAATGGGAAAACATGTTCATTAAATACTACATGTTTGAAGATGTAGACCTTACCAGAGTCTTTGTCGAGGCATTTATATCCATGATGCATTTGACTATATCCTAGAAAAAATTGCAAGCTTTGAAACGAAAATTCAACTTGTGTGACATAAATGAATGAATGTGAGGGATGCATTGAGATTTAAAGATGCATAAGAACTCATAATTTGGTGGTCATCCATAAAGTTTCTCATGCGATGAGATTCCACCAAGAACATTGGTTGGAAGCCGATTTATGAGATAAACAATACTAAGAAATACATCTGTCCAAAATTGAAAGGGTAGATTTGCTTGAGCTAATAAGGTAATACCCATCTCAATGATATGCCTATGTTTCCACTTGACAATCCCATTCTATTGAGATGTATGAGGGAAAGTAACATGATGTTGGACACCAAAGTTAGCCAAATATGAAATGAAATTTCAAAATTCACCTCCCCAATCAGTTTGAATTTTAGTAATAGGAGTAGAAAATTGATTATAGATGGGTTTCTTAAAAAGATCAAAGGCAACAATGGCTTCATCTTTTGATTTCAGTAAATACAGCCAATAGTTCCTTGAAAAGGCATCAATACAGGACAAGTAATAACGATAACCTGATGAAGGTTCATGAGCTGGTCCCCATAAGTCAAGCTCGACTACAAGAAAAGGCTCAGTGTAAGTGGTGGTGGAGCTAATAAAAGGTAGACGATGGCTCTTCTCCACGCAGCAAGCCTCACATAAGGGAATTTGTTTTCGTACAAACTGAGATTTTTTGTATTTATTCATGATTTTATTTAGCACCTCAACTGAGGGATGACTAGGACGTCTATGCCATAACCAAAATTCAATAGGCAAGGAAGGTAAAGTAGAATAAACAGCATCCATGACAATAGTTTGCATTAGTTGAGGACGAGTTGGTGTAGCGAAAAATTGATACAGACCATCCTATTCCACACCATGCAAGAGGAATTTGTTTGTATGTTCATCTTTGACAAGACAATAACCAGGATGAAACTTAAAGTAAACAAAATTATCTTTTGTGAATTTGGAAACTGAGAGTAAATTGTTAGAAATAGTAAGCATATGTAGTAATTCATTTAATAATAATGGCCAAGATGAAGAAGATATAGTGGAAGTGCCAATATGATTAATTGGGAGGGAAAAATCATCATCCACAGTAACCTTACCAGACCTTGTGTAGGGACTATGAGTTGAGAGTTTGGCAAGGTTGTTGGTGATGTGATGAGAAGCACTAGAATTGAAAACCCAGTTCTGCGTGATGGGAGATGATACCATAGCAGTGAGAGTGTTGGTAACTTGTAGGGAATATGTGTTTGTTGGGGGAAGCGTCAGAGAAGAAATGTAAGTGTTAGGGCTTATAGCATCTAAGGGAGGTTGAACAAATGGGCAGTACCTATCTGAAGGAGTATGGATATGAAATACAAGTTCATAGCATTGAGAATGGTTGTTATAGGTGCAGGTGTTAGGGTTTAGGGTTGCAATGTGTTCAATGTTAGAGATGGAACTTCCATAAGCATCGAGGGCATCGTACACTTCTTTAATTTGGGAGAGATAATCGCGCATGAAGAGCGCACCTTTGCAGAGAGCGAAGCATACAATGATGGTGTATCACATTGGTAGTGGACAGAGTCGACAAAAGGCGGGTTAAGGTGGACCAGATGGAGGCTGAGATTTCTTCACCAACAAGTTGTGGCAGGATATTAGGGCTAACAGTAGACAGAAGCCATGAGGCAAGGGCGCAATATTGTTTGACAAACTGAGCATAGGCTTTATTTGGGTTAGATTCACTAGATGTAGTGACAGAAAATTTTAGGGGTGGGGTGGTGAACTATCGAGAAAATGCTTCAGACTATGACCTCGAATAGTAAATAAGATTTGTTGTTTCCAAATAAGGTAAATTTTCTCATCCAATCTGACATTGACATGTTTGGTGGAGAAAAAGGATGACGATTGAGAATCTAATGTAAGGACAGCAGTGAGGGATGGTAGACTATCATCAAGTCATGCATTATATATAAAGAAAAAAGGTTCAACAGAATCAAGTTGAGGTATAGTGAATATAGAGAAAATATTTGCTAAATCATTGTATTGCTAAAAAACTTATTCTTTAAAATAACTGTGAGTGTGAATATATAATATCATAAGAATGTCATTTGTAATAGAATGGAGAATAGAGACAACAGACATTGCAACAGACTTGCGACGTGGCTGTATCATACAACTAATAGGCTTGCAACTTGGATGTGTTATACAGTTAATAAAGATAATAGCCTCCGGCGAATCTAAAATCTATAACTTAGCTAAAGCATCAAGTGTTCCATTAACACATCTTGCAACATGACTTATAACAACCATTCAAGACCTATGACAAAGCTTCCTTAGATAGTGAAATAAAGTGTCATCCGTATCCTCATTATGTTTCCTTTGTAGCAAGTTAACAAGTTGTAAGTAGTCACATTCCACTTCAATGTTCTTAAAACCCAAAGCGCATGCTAGCTTAAAACCTTCAATTAATGCTCAAGCCTCAACTTGGATAACAACACAAAATCCTATATTTCAATAATAGCCACAAATCCATCGACCCTCATGATCACACAACAAGCCAAAAATAGAGGCTTTCTCTTGTTTAACTGAAACAATAACATCAAAATTAAGTTTGATCCATCCCAAACCTGGTCTCGTCCATCACAAAATCTTGGAACAACCGAATTCCATTATTGACTTTGCTTCTTGAATATGTTTAGACATCTAATGGACCACTGCCAAGCCAACCTACCCAGCCCTACTTCATTTGAAGAGATAATGATAGTTGCAATCCTTGACAACATATTAATAGGCAAGTTGATGGAAAATAGCTCTCATTTCCAATTTCCATCCTCTAGAACCATGTCTCTAACCACCACATTGCCATCCTCCACTGGAGTTATAAAACAATAACCCCTCAACAATCCTAAGTTTGAAATCCAAGGTTTATTCTGAAAACTCATTGTTCTCCTATTGCCAAAAGTCCAATATACCCATTTAAGAACATCCGACCAAACATTACATAAGGCCCTCCATAGAAACGAACAATTAGAGCAAGAAATCGATGTCAGCCATCTACTAATCACCCTATATTTATTCTTGAAAACTTGAACCTAAAGAGTATCTTTATTAGAAGAAATAATGTTGAAATCCACCTTAAGCGAAAACACTTTATTTTCATTTTGGACTTTCCACAGTCCAAGACTACCATTTTCAATAGGCATACAACATTTATCCCAACTGACAAGAGTCAGTTTTTTACTTCTAAATTTCATACACACACTAATGGGTAAATGCAAAATTTGCATGAAGTAACTTGAAAACGCAAGTAAGATCGACTTTGCAAGGGTTATTCTCCCAATTAAAGATAAAGACCTTGCCTCTCACCTATTGATGTACTCTTATATTTGACACTTTTTGCTTGTTAATTCTTTTGCCTTATGAATTTTTCACTACTTAATTCATTGTATTTGATTTATTTCTTGTGTAGTGAACCCAATACTGGAAATGGCAACAAAAAGACGTAATCTGTAGTTTTTTTTCTTTTTATTCTGTCACGGCTGGAGTCGTGGGCACGACGCTTATTCTGTCGCGGCTGGAGTCGTGGGCACGACGCTGGGTACGATGCGGATCTGACGTGGCAAATCAGAAGTCAACACGGGAATATTCTGGAAACAACTTATCTTGATCTATTGACGTGATTCGAGGGATTTTGGATTTCATTTTCATAATTTTATAGATATTATCTTATCTTTTTTTGATTAATTTTCCTTGTTGATTTGGGAATTTGAAGCCTATAAATACCCACCTTTGGGTAAGGCTAAGGGAATCTGTTGTCTTTTGTTCTTATTGCTACTTTGTTTTCATTTTTAATAAAATTTTCTTCTTTGTTTTATTTCTACTTTACTTTATTTTATTTTATGCTTTTACATTATCAAAACATGTTAAGCATGATAATCAATATCATGCTTGGCTAATTTTTCTCAAGCCAAGAGCTAGTACGAATCAATTCCTCACGTGAGAATTGAATATTGCTTAAATCCCTTCGGGATACATTTTCGTATTTCTGCTTAGATAGTTTGGCAATCGGCCTTACTAAAATTTTTAAACGTTTTTCAAATCAAAAAGGATCCATTGGTCTGGAATCGTTTAATTTTATAGTTGGGAGGAAGGATCGGCCTGTGGCATTTCGACTTCCTATGAACACTCTTAGCGGCGGTCCGCTAAGGAAAGACGAGATCGGAATTGATTCTTGATAAGACAACTTCCGAGTTGGGCTTTTCCTATTTTAAAACTAAGTATTTTAACGGCGATAGACGTGGTTGATTTACTTAAGAATCGACTTTCGAAGATAGACTTGGGAAGAACGGTTACATGAGAGAAAAGTAAGTTATGATGGGTTGGGCCTCGTAGACTGTAACCGACATGAATCCCGGAGCAAAAATCTATTTTCAATGATCGTGGGAATTGATGAAACTAGCTCGAGGCGATTCTTATACTCGTGTTTATTCAACTTGATCTTTCATCTTCTTTATTTTATTGCTTTTATTTTAATACATCTTTCTTTGCACTTTTACTTGTTTATTTTATTTCCTTGTTACTTCTCAAATCACCTTTTTTATTTTCCATTTTAGCTCCTAGGTCGAGAACAAGAAATTTAATAAAAATTCCATTAACTCCTTGTGGATCGACCCTCTTCCACTATTCTACCTTTTTATTTATTTATTTATTTTTGAAGAGGTTTATTTTATTTTGATAGGCAAAACGACGCCTGTCACCTATTAAGCTTATCATAAATTTTCTTAATGATAAATTGAAAAGTACCAGCATACTTCTTTTGTGAAAAAGTGAAATCCCGAGATATTTCTCTAAGTCCTCAACCTGGTGATACATGTTGAAATAGCACAATCCCACATATAAAAAATATAAAATTGTAGAGTACTTGTACAACTATAAATGAGACCACATCTAAATTATCCCAAAATTTTCCATTTCCTTTATAAGGTAATTTTTCCTCTTATAATTTCACTTGTATTTTTGTAGTGAAATAGATTTGGTAGTGTCTGAGGACATAGGCATAATTTTTTGAACCTTGTTAAAATATTGATGTTCTTTATTGTTTCTCTTTCAATTTTTTTTAGGATACATTTGTAATGATATATTGTACTATTCAATTATGTTGGAGGGAGATTCTGTATAAGAGGTTGGGTTTTAAGCAAGATCATCTATGACCCTTTCAATCTTTTTTAGGAATTGAACCTAGTGTGATATTCACACAACAAGTGGTATCAGAACTAAAAGTTGCAATTTAAATTGATCTTCCATATCAAAAAAAGATTTTCTTGGGCATATTGAAAGATTATGGCTAAGATGGTGGACAATCCAAGAGCTCCAACATCGTCTATGTGGGTGAGGCCGACATTGGCAAATATGAGATTAGAAGTGGAGATCTTTGATGGCATAGACGATTTTGGTATGTGGCAAAATAAGGTTCCAAATGTTCTATTTCAGCAAGGTCTAGATGTTGCCATTGATGAGAAGTAGCCAAATGATATGAAGGAGAAATATTGGAAATTATCAATTGTTTAGCATGTTGTACAATTCGATCGTGCCTTTCTCGAGAGCAAATGTACGCTTTCTCAAAAAAGACTTTTGCAAACAGATTGTGGTCTGCACTAAAAGAAAAAATTTTGGAGAAAAATAGTCAGAATAAGTCCCACATGAAGAAAATGTTGTTTTGCTTAATGATCATGTCACCGGTTTTAATCAATTAGTCATCAATCTAGTGAACATCAATTAGTCATTAATCTAGTAAACATAGATGAAATCTTCAAAGATTAATATTTGACTTTGATGTTGTTAGGGTCACTTCTTGAGGAGTTTGAGTTCCTCGAAACGATGCTACTTTAGGGGAAGGTTGATGTATCTCTTAGTGAAGTGTAATCTGCTTTATATAGTTATAAACTGATAAAAAAGGAAAAATAGAGAAATTCAACCAGAGATGCAGAAGCTTTGGTAGTCCGGGGTCATTCACACACTCGGAGTAAAGTTTAGAAGTAAAGATCCAAGTTAAAGAGTAAACCAAGTAAAAAATAAATCTGCTTTCTGTCAAGAAAAAAGACACTAGAAGAAAGATTGCCCAAAGTTGAAAAATAAAGGTAAATATGAAAAAAAAAGAAAGCTTTTATAGAACCAAATGTAGCTGAGTGTGAGGATAAATATTCAAAATTCTCACTTGTTATATTAGTAACTAACCATTCTGATTTATGGATGTTGGATTTAACTTGTAGCTATTATATGTGTCTTCATTTAGAGTCGTTTTTTTATTTTAAAGAACTAAAGGGTGGAGATGTCTATACAACAAATAACACCCTTCTTACCATATATGGGATTGGTTCTATTCGATTGAGAAATCAAGATGAAACATCCATAGCTTTACATGATGGTCGTTATGTGCCAGATTTGATGAAGAATCTCATTTCTGTGGAACCTTGGAATCAAAAGGTTTTGAAGTTAGAGCTAAGGATGGGTTGATGAAGATTATTTCTGGTGCATGCGTGGTAATGAAGGGGATTTGCAAGAATAATAACTTGTACCATTATCTGAGTAGTATAGTCAATAAGACAATTACTGCGACATTAATTGAAAATTGAGAGTTTGAAGCACATAAGTTATAACATATGCGCTTAGGGCATGCAGGTGAAAAATCCTGAGCTTACTTAAAAATCAAAGATTATTGAAATGAGTAAGAACCTGTAAATTGGATTTCTATGAGCATTGCATCAAAGGGAAGTAGACAAGGATGAAGTTTGGGACAACAATCCATGATACTAAAGGCATGTTGGTTTATGTTCACCCAGATGTTTGGGGTCCTTCTAAAACAAGCTATTTGGGAGGAAACATTATTATGTAACTTTTGTTAATGATTGTTGCTGAAGAGTGTGGATGTATACAATGAAGGCAAATAATGGAGTGTTAAGAGTTTTCCTTAAGTGGAGAAAGATGATGGAAACTCAAATGGGCAAAAGGATCAAACACATTTGCACAGATAATAGTAGAAAGTATAGAAGTGATCTATTTGTAAAGATTTGTGAAGAAGATGACATCATCAGACACTCCACTGTCAAATCTACACCACAACAAAATGAGGTGGTAGAACACATGAATCGAACATTGTAGGAGAAAGTTTGATGTATGCTATCCAATACCAAATTAGGCAAAAAGTTTTGGGCTGAGGCTATAACATATGCATTTCATCTCATTTATCGTTCACAATACACCGCAATTGGAGGAAAAACACCATTAAAGAAATAGAGTGGGAAGCCTACTACAGATTATGATTCCTTACGTGTTTGGTTTCTCTGCATGCTATCATGTTAAGAAATCAAAGTTGAATTCAAGAGTTAAGAAAGCAGTGTTCTTAGGGATCACTTCTAGCATAAAGGGTTTTCACCTATGGTGTCTAGAAATGAAGAAAATTATCTTCAATAGCGATGTCACATTTAATGAATCGACTATGTTTTCAAAGGAAGAATTTAAATGATACTTATAAGAAGTGGAGTTTGAAAAAGTGATGATTCCAAAAAATGAAGAAGTTAATGATTCTTTTATGGTAGAAGGAAACTCTAGTAGAGAGGATTCAGTGAAAGAAGGAAACTCTAGTAGAGAGGATTCAGTGAAAGAAAGAGACTCTAGTAGGGAGGATCCAGTGGAAGAAAGAGACTCTGATGAAGAAGAGGTTCATACCCAAGAACTTCCACAACAACCTAAATCAATTGCAACTAATAAGCCAAAAAGAATAATTAGAAAGCTTGTTTGCTTAGCTAATATGATGGCTTATACATTCTCAATTGTAGCTGATAACATTTCTACTACTTTTGATGAAGCAATTTAGCTTTAAAAAAGAAAAGTGGAGGATTGCCATTAATGAAGAAATCCAACCCCTTCATAAGAATCAGACTTGGAAGCTAGCTAGTTTGCCGAAGGGAAAGAAGACAATTGGGTGCAAGTGGGTGTTTGCAAAGAAAGAAGGATTTCCTAGCCAAGATGAGGTGTGTTACAAAGAAAGATTGGTGGCAAAAGGTTACACCTAATAGTGAATTAATTACAATGAGGTATTTTCTCTAGCTGCGAAACACTCCTCTATCAGAATTTTATTGACTTTAGTGGCACAGTTGGATTTGGAACTAGTTCAGTTGGATGTAAAAATTGGTTTTTTACATGGATACTTAGAAGATGAAATCTATATGACTCAGCTAGAAAGTTTCAAGGTTGCTAGAAAAGAAGATTTAGTGAGTAGGTCTATGCA
The DNA here is from genome assembly GCF_007990345.1 of Gossypium hirsutum. Lineage (NCBI taxonomy): Eukaryota > Viridiplantae > Streptophyta > Magnoliopsida > Malvales > Malvaceae > Gossypium > Gossypium hirsutum. The sequence goes on along the minus strand of NC_053433.1, from coordinate 113,319,361 downwards.
TGATCTAAGCAAAGAGCATTAGAAAACTGTGAAATGGACTTTGTGATATATCCATAATACAATGGACATTGGATTGATGTTTGAGCAGGAAGTTAATCAAGGTGTGGTTGGATATTGTGATGGTGATCTAAAAAAATGATGGTCAACTATTGATTATGTGTTTAATCTTGCAAAGGCACTAGTTTGTTGGAAGTCTACTTTACATTCAATAGTTACCTTATCTACCATAGAAGTGGAGCATATGGCAATCACAGAAGATAAAAAAAGGCAATTTGGCTTCAAGGATTGCTTGGTGAACTGGAAATTAAATAGAAATACGTTAAAGTGCATTGCAATAGTCAAAGTGTTATTCAGTTAGCAAAAAACCAAGTTTATCATGCAAAGACGAAACGCATTGATGTTTAGTATCATTTTGTACGAGAGATTTTGGAAAAAGGTAGAGTAAAGGTCCAAAAAATTTCAACCACTGAGAATTCTACAAAAATGATGACTAAGGTTGTAACTGCGGTCAAGTTCCAACTATGTTTGGATTTAGTCGTGTTAAAACTTAAAGAATGGATTTTGAAGGCACTAACAAAAGTTGTTTTGCAAGAAGATTGAAGATGTGGAAATTTGCTAAGGTCGAGATTTGTTGAAATAACACAATCCCACACCTAAAAAAATATAAGGTTGTGGAGTGCTTGTACTACTATAAATAGAGGTGGTCTTCCCACCTCTAAATCATCCCAAAATTGTTCATTTCCTTCATAAGGTAATTTTTTCCTCTTGCAATTTTTCACTATATTTTTGCAATGAAATATATTTGGCAGTGTCCAAGGATATAGGCATAATTTGTCGAACCTCATTAAAATTCTGGTGTTCTTATTTTTTCTATTTCAATTTTTTTGGGATACATTTGTACTGATATATTGTGCTATTAAATTACGTTGGAGAGAGATTCTGTCTAGGAGGTTGGGTTTTAAGTAAGACCATCTGTGACCCTTCTAATTTTTCCTAAAAATTAAACCTAATGTGATTTTCTAGTATAATAATTTACTCATTTTACCGTATTCGCACAACAATACCCTAGTCTACTACATCTGGGTTTTGGCAACACTAACTCGATGACTAGAGAAATGGCAAAACTCATCTTAGATTCTCCTTACAATGTCCGCCTGATGCATGTCAACTCTACAAAAGAGGATAAAGTCATCTGAAAGAAAAAAAGAGAAATTATCGGCCCTCGCCTGAATAGTTGGATCGGAACCCATTCTTTCCTTTCCACTGCTTTCGAAAGTAAATATACTAGTCTCTTCATATCATGTACAAACAGATAAGGTGATAGAGGACCACCATGATCTACCCCTCTTTATGGCTTGAACTCTTCACTCAACTCTTCGTTCCAAAGAATTTGCATAGTTGATGACGACACATAGATCATTATGAACCGATCCCAACATTTGAAACCGTTGGCTTTGATTGTCCACTTCCCATATTACAGTCCAATTTTGGAAAAAAATTTGTAATCGGGGTTTTTAGCACCACTTTCCTCGTAATGTTAAAGGTTGTCTGAAAGTCAAGAAGTTAGTATTCTGTTAGAGCTCGGTGATCATATTTTAAGAAGAATTGGAAGTTAATTCAATTATCGGTAAATACATAAATTCCAACTGTAAAGCCCAAAATCTGCCCGGGCCCATACCAGCAAACCCCCCCACTTGCCCACTTGCGCCGTTGCCCCATGTGCGCAACCACTCAACCTCGCACGCCTCTGCTCCGCGCCAGCCTCCACGCATGCCCATCACCGTCTGCACCCCATGCCTCTGTCACCTCCATCGTGCCCATCCCATGCAAAGAGACAAAACAGAAACAATAGGAAATTAGATGAAAATGGGTTATAAAAACCCGAATCAAAAATTGTACGGGGGGCTTTTTTTTTCTTTCTTCTTCTTTTCTACTTTGTAAACACTAAAGAGAAATTTACAGTCTTCAATAAACAGATAGCAGTGATTGTTAAAAACAAAAAGAAAAAACAAAAGGTTGTATTTTTTTCTTTGTTCCTTTCGATTTTTACATACATATACATATATGTCTTTATTTTCTATCTATTTAACATAAAAATATACAACAAATAAAAAAAAACAAAAAATAAATTTTTTACCTTTTTCGGCCACCGCATGCGGTGGCCGGCGCCGGCGCCGGCGAGCCTCCGGTGGCCGTCCGGTGACCGGCCCCCCTAGCCGGATTTTCCTTCCCCCCTCCCTTCTCTCTTCCTTCTCTCTTCCCTCTCTCTTCTTTTTTTTTTCTTTCCCTCTCCCCAAATGATTTTTTTGGTTAGTTTGGGCCTTATATAGCCCTCCAAAACGACGTCGTTTTGGGGGCTACACTTAAGCCCCAAAACGACGTCGTTTTGGCCATGCCCGACCCATCCGACCCGACCCGCTAGAGGATCCGCGTGTTTTCGTTTGAATGGGATATTTATGCGCGCAGTCCTTCCGCTTTTCTGATGCTTCACAATTAAGTTTTTTATGGTTTTCAATTTGGCCCTATAATTTCTCGCGCTTTTCGATTTAGTCCCCGCCAATGTGCTGCGTTTTAATGGAAAGGAATAATTGTTGTTTCGGTCCCCCAACATTTCACGCGCGTACAATTAAGTCCCTTTTCTTTGTTTTCATTTCAAATTGGCCCCACAACTTTGTTTTTAATTCAATTTTAGTCCTTTTTTGTTGATTTTTATATCTTTATTAAATATCCTTGTTATTTTTATATTACCATTATTATTATTATGTATTAGTATATATTTTTATTATGTACGTGTATACCTATATATATTCTCATATTTAATATTTTTATTTCACTTTATTTTAATATTTTATTAATGTTATGTTTGTTTCTTTTATATTCCAATGTTATCATTATTATTATTCTTATTATTTTTATTAGTTTATGCTTTGATATATATTTATATATTTATAATACGTATATATACTTGATATATTTGTATATACCTCGGTAATATTATTACTAGTTTTCAATATACGCATATATTACCTAAATATTTTAGTATTATGTAAATATTTTAACATTATATTATATATGTATTTATATATTACGTATGTACATATACCTTTTAATATTATATTTGTATTACGTAAATATTATTTTAAATACTGTATTGTATATATATATATCCTTAGTACCACGTTACATATATATTGTGTATATACTTGTTTTCTTACCCTTATTATATTCGTTGTTAATACATTTATTTTTTTTTATACATGTATACGTACCCTTTTTATAATATTATTTTTTACACATATATGTATATATTTATCTATGTTTTCATATTCTATAATTTATATGCATTTCTTATTTTATGGCTTAAAATTATACATGCATATACTTTTTTACATAATTGTATTTATTGTCATCATTGTTATTTGGCGTTTGTTTATTTATTCATGTACACTTGTGCTTTTTCTAAAAGGTTAGTTCTATTTATTTATTTGTATGCTTTGTTTATGTAATCGCCTCGTCATTTCATTTTGCCTATTGTATTGTTGTTACTCACTTTACTTTGCTCACCTCGTCGTATTCGTTGTTGTTTTGTCAAGCATTGACACTAAACATCAAAAGGAAAATTTTTCTAAATGAGGCAATATTTCGCGTTTGGAAAATCGAGAAACGTGCCCTAACGTGCTGGGTTTCGATTCCTCGTTCGACTAAATAGCCAAATATCCTCTTAAAGCTTCAAAGTATGGTTTCATTAAACTATAAGGTGATCTTGGTTTCGATGGTTTAGAGTATCGTGTCCTAACGTGCTGGATGTGATATTCCTTCGGAACAAGAGAATCTTATATTTCAATTCACGTTATCAGAGTTTCTTTTAAGGATCGCATTTTTAAAACTCTTCAAATTTTCAATTTTCGACACTAAGACACTGATTAATCAACTAGGTACCAATTTTGGGCGTATCGAGGGTGCTAATCCTTCCTCGTGCGTAACCGACTCCCGAACCCATTTTTCTGAATTTCGTAGACAAAAATCGTTGTTTTAATAAAATCTAAATCGTTTATTAAAAACAACCGTTTTACGAGGTGACCTGATCACACCTCATGAAAAAAGATTGGTGGCGACTCCCATTTTTCGTTTTATTTTCAAAATCCAAGTCGACCCCGTTTCCATCCAAAAAATGGTGTCAACAGCTTGGCGACTCCACTGGGGACAATAAGAGAGTCAAGCCACGTGTTGATTATTTCTTGTCTTTTTGTTGAAAGTGGGAAATTCGATTTAAATTTACGATCCTCTCATTGCATCTCTTTTGTTTTGAATTATATTTTTTTATCGTGTTCTGTATTTTATTTTATACCTCGGCACATTGCATTGCATGACCGCTGGTCATACCCTTTTAAGTGGGAGTGAGAAACTACGCCTTCGTGAGGTTTTCACCTCCGCATGGGATAGTGAATCGCTTCCGGGATACATCCGTACCTATGTCTTCGTGAGATTTTCATCTCCGCATGGCCATAGAGAAATGTATCCCCCTGAACCGAACTCGGTCCGCATGAGCCTACAATGGGTGAGGATCGAGGAATCTGCTGGTTCAGGTACCCTTACTTTAGAACCAAACCTCATGTAGTGAACCTTAGGAGCTCACCCTAGGTAGAACCACTTCGAACCCCTAGTATTCACCCAAATAGGAGTTCTATTTATTCTTGCTTGCTTTTGCTTTGTACTAACATGTTTTCTTTTTGTCATGATTGCATTGCATTTTCATTATAAAAAGAGGTGTTGATTCACGTTCAATTGCTAAATAGAGAGCTTGTCATAAGAAAATGGGTTTCTTGATAAAGTGGATGACGATACGGTTGTCCTAATACGGTCCGAGAAGATATAACAAAAGAAGGATGATAGTTCAGTAGAGGACTATACGACTTTGCCTCGTTGCTTGAAGACTCAAGATGACAAAGATTATTCGAGAACCGCTAAACTTTTTAAAGAGAAGCCAACGAGCATCACAAGGATGAGTGAGTAACGAGTTGCGGCCCAGATGAAGAAAAAAGAGATAGAATGGATGTCCCTTTTGAAGAGTTCGGGAGATTTATCTTAACGCTCGAATGAAGAAGAGGATCGAATGTCCCCGCCTATGACGGCAAAGCCGTATATATATCTGCTTTATGTAAATAGATTTGTTTTCTATTCCAGTTGTTCTAATAGAATTGAACCAAGAATCAACGTTTCTTTTGGCATTCATTTCATGCATTTGCATTACATTGCATCATATGCATTAGACTTTCACGAAGTGACCCTAACTAGGTAAAATTATTTCAGTTACCCTAGAAACCAACAAAAATCTAATCAAATATCACTACGGTACTCGTCGCCAAACGAAAGCAATGGATCAAAGGTTGGAAAGATTGGAACAGTTGCAACGAGAGATGCAAGATCAGATGCACGGACGACTGGAAAAAATCCAGCAAGACATGTTAGAATCCCAGAACACTGTGATGAACCAATTAAAGCAGTTATTGACTGGAAGGAATGACAAAGGAAAAGGCCCTTTAGTTGATGCTGGGGATGATCACGATGACCCTGCCTATCCTCCAGGTTTCACCCCAACTAACATCCAAGCGCAACCAGAGGTGTACCCGCAGAGGGCACCTGTTACCATTAGATCCCAATACCAGGTCGGTGCCCCAGCATCGATGAACTTTCCAATAGGCTCGGGTTCTAATCCCGGTGATAATCCTACCAACCCCGTGTTTCCTGATCTCGATAACATGACAGAGATGGAGAAAGCGAAAACGGACTTGTCAAAACAACTTGAGGACCGATGTAGATGGCTAGAGGAGAAATTTAGAGCCATGGAGAACACCGACTACCATTGTGGAGTCGACGCCAAGGACTTGAGTTTGGTACCTGACCTAGTACTCCCTCCCAAATTCAAAATGCCGGAGTTTGAAAAGTACAACGTGACTAGTTGTCCTGAAGCTCATATAACTATGTTCTGTCGAAGAATGACAGGATACATCAACAATGATCAACTGTTGATCCACTGCTTCCAGGACAGTCTGATCGGGTCTGCAGCTAAGTGGTACAACCAGTTAAGCCGCGTCAACATCCATTCATGGAAAGACTTGGCGCAAGCTTTTATGAAGCAATACAGTCATGTGACAGATATGACACCCGATAGAATCGCATTGCAGAACATGGAAAAGAAGCAAAGTGAGAGCTTTAGGCAATATGCCCAAAGATGGAGAGAGGTCGCGACACAGGTCCAGCCGCCTCTTTTAGAGAAAGAAACCACGATGCTTTTCATCAACACTCTGAAAGCACCGTTCATTAACCACATGTTAGGAAGTGCTACCGTGAGCTTCTCAGATGTAGTGATGTCTGGTGAAATGATTGAAAATGCAATAAGAAGTGGGAAGATAGGTGCGGAAGAAGGCATCAAGAGATCAACCCCAAAGCACAAAGACAATGAGGTGAACAACACGAGTACATATAGCAAGGGTTATTCAAAACCAATTACGGTGAGTCAGCCAAGAAAAATGGTCGCTAACCAACAAGGCTCATTGAGACAAGAACCTGGAGTGAAACCAGGTACTGAGAACCTTCAGTTCACACCAATTCCAATGTCGTATGAAGAGTTGTATCAAAATTTATTCGATGCGCATGTTGTTTCCCCTTCCTACTCAAAACCCCCACAACCTCCATATCCAAAGTGGTATAATGCGAACACACACTGTGACTACCACGCAGGAATTACGGGGCACTCAATAGAGAATTGCATCACCTTCAAGAAACTAGTTGAAAAACTCATCAACATGGGTATTGTCAAGTTGGGTGACTCATCTACTGCAAAAAATCTGCTACCCAATCATGATTGACAATAAGGTGAATACGATGTATGAAGAGATATTGGGAAGTGTTCACATCAATGACATGCATGAAGACACAACTGAAGAGGGAACTTTGTTAGATATTTGCCCTCATAAACTTGGAAGTGTTCTAAATAAATCAGACTGTAAAAGAAGTCTCTGTAGTATTTAGAGCCTACTTAGAGTAATATTCAGAACAAACTTGTTGCTTTTAGCCTGAAGCAATATGAATTTTTTGTGAAATAGGCTCATGTCTGAACGTCGTTATTTTAATGAAATGCATCTTTGCGATCATTTTTGAGCTAATATTCTTTCATTCTTTATGAATAATTATTTTTAATCTTTCATTCTTTCTCCAAAATCATTCATTCATTCATAATTATACTGTACAGATAATTATTCTTAAATTCATACATTCTTTGTATATTCTTTTGCACCAACAACAGGTCCCTGAATATCAACGACATGAATGACACTGCTACAGACTCAGAATCTCCTTTTGAGCGAGACATGTGTTTAGAGAAATCTCATGACTTCGAAGATGACATAGATTGTGGCCTATCTCCGTACTTATTGAGGAGGGTAGAACAAGGTGAAAACAGATTCCACCTTACGAAAAATCAATGGAGTCCATGTGAGGTATGAAGGTTACTAGGTCGATCTCGCCAAAAAAAAAAAAGGTCTGGTGGTCATCAGTTTATTTTCACGGGAAGAAGCTGCTTCATATGCCAATGTCACGAAGTCGACAGCAAATTTTTTGAAAAATCACAAAAAGTCAAAAAGAATCATATTTGACAATGCACTAAATTTGAACAAGAGCAAAATATAAGAAGTTTGAAGTCTGTTCAAGATTAACACCATATCGCCAAAAAAACTCTCTCAGGGCAACGCCCTCTTTTTGGGCTTATTGCGGTTTCACCTATTGAGGTCGAGATTTCCTTCTCTTTGAGTTTTTGGATCCAATCCTGGTTGGAGAGGAATGTTCAAAATATCTATCATGGTCAAATATACCAAAAGCAAATGGTATGAGTTCACCAAAACAAGGTTTGTTCCAGAGAATTCCACAAGGGGGACCCGATATCAAAGAAGATCCTTCCCATACAAAGGGGACTTCAGAAGAAAGTGGATGCCAAGCCAGAAGGACCTTATGTGGAAGGCTTTATCTGGGAGAGTGTCGGTATTGACCAAGATAGATGGCAAGAACTTGCCTAATCTTGAGAATTTTGATTCAAGGAACAAATACTTCACTTAAAAAAAAAGAAAATTAATGAAAAAGAAGAAAAGAAAAATGAGTGAAAAAGGAGAGGCCAAGGTGAAAACCCGCAAAGGGCGCATTGAGACCAAAGGGGCTTGAGTTGAAAACCCAAAAAAGGGCGACTCAAATTTTGGATCAAATTGGGGCATGAGGCGATCAGAGCAGCTCAAATTTTGATCAAATCGGGGCATGTAATGATCTTGCTATACCTGATTCAACAGGAAAGGGTAGGTAGCATCTTGGGGAATCGACAAAGTCTTGTAGATCTCCTAAACACATGTCAAACACAGAATGGTCTTTCAAAGAGTTGGTACAGAGAAGTTCAAGCTACGATATCTGGGGCATCTTGTCCTCATACTATTTTTTTTTTCTTGGAATACTTCATTCTTTTTCAAGATACGTGTTCCCAATTAATTCCCCTTTTATTCTTGCTATCCTTGATAGTTTATTCATTTTGAGCTATGCTCTCAAATCAATTCTATTTTATCTATCGTTATGATCTTTTGCAAGCATGTTGCATTGGAATAATGATTAATGGACTAATAAAACTTTCACGAAAGAAGTTTTGCATATTACTCTGAAAAGTTTCTAAATAATATAGGAGCCTGAAGCAGGACAATTGTTTAGAACACTCCAAATTTAAAGGTTGGAAATTTGGGAAGGAATAGTCTAAATTTAGACTTTCTCTTTGGATTTTTGTTGTCAAATGCGTTGATTGACAAGACGCCATGTTGGTGACAAAGCTTGAATAAACAAGAAAGTGATGATCTTCAGGCAATAAGAAGAGGTTACCTCGGGAAGGAGAACCCTCGTTTGCGCATGAGTCTTTGGTACGACACCTTGGGAATGATATAAGGGACCAGAAGGATTTAAATCTTATACCCTTTAATTGCGATAGGAGAAGATTGAAAAAAGCCATATCTTTCTACCCTTGGGTTACAGTAGGAGATTGATGGTACAAATTTTATGTCACAATGGATTGAACTACGATGTTCACAGTGGGGGCAATCAGATTACGTGTTTCTTTGGAAATGCCGGCTGGTCAAGAAGGCATTACGACACGTTAGTGATAAAGCCTCAATAAGCTTTTGAGCGATGATAACCTAAGCATTAAGGAATTATTTTCATGACATTCTGCATTCATTCAAATACCATTCACACATGTCTAGTTAGGAGCATTTGATTCATTTTGATCATGCCATCCTAATCATTAGGCATAATTAGGTTCATTATACAGGTCATGTTCCCTAGAGAACAGATCAGTAAAAATTGAAGATAAACCTTGCCTCTCTCGGTCGTAGCAGAGCTGGTTGAAGTTATCAGATCTTGCCTTCCTGCATTGACAGTGAAGCAGATCGAAGACAAACCTTGCCACTCTCGTTTGTAGTAGAGCTGGTTGAAGATAGCAGATCTTGCCTTCCTGCATTGACAGCGAAGCAGATCGAAGACAAACCTTGCCACTCTCGTTTGTAGTAGAGCTGGTTGAAGATAGCAGATCTTGCCTTCCTGCACTGACAGCGAAGCAGATCGAAGACAAACCTTGCCTCTCTCATTTGTAGTAGAGCTGGTTGAAGATATCAGATCTTGCTTTCCTGTATTTGGCAGCGAAGCAGATCAAAGATGGCAGATTTTACCTCCCTGACAACAGTGGAGTACATTGAAGCCGATAACTCTATCTCCCTGTATTTGGCAGTGGAATAGATTGAAGATCGAATATGGCAGATTTTACCTCCCTGACTACAGGGGAGTACATTGAAGCCGATAACTCTATCTCCCTGCATTTGGCAGTGGAATAGATTGAAGATCAAAGATGGCAGATTTTACCTCCCTGACTACAGTGGAGTACATTGAAGCTGATAACTCTATCTCCCTGCATCTGGCAGTGGAATAGATTGAAGATCAAAGATGGCAGATTTTACCTCCCTGACTACAGTGGAGTACATTGAAGCCGATAACTCTATCTCCCTGTATTTGGCAGTGGAATAGATTGAAGATCAAAGATGGCAGATTTTACCTCTATGTGACTACATGGGAGTACATTGAAGCCGATAACTCTATCTCCCTGTATTTGGCAGTGGAATAGATTGAAGATTGCAGATCTTGCCTTCCTGTATTTGGCAGCAAAGCAGATCGAAGATGGCAGATTTTACCTCCCTGATTACAGTGGAGTACATTGAAGCTGATAGTTCTATCTCCCGGGGCAAGAAGTAGATCAAAGATAGCTGATCCTATCTTCCTATATTGGTAGGAAGTGGATCGACGACGCAGATCTTGTCTTCCCATATTGGTGGCGAAGTAGATCGCAGAAAGCAGATCTTGTCTTCATGTATTGGCGTGAAGTAGATCGAAGATAGCAGGTCCTATCTTCCTATATTGATAGGAAGTGGATCCAAGATACAGATCTTGTCTTCCCATATTGGTGGCGAAGTAGATCGAAGAAAGCAGATCTTGTCTTCATGTATTGGCGTGAAGTAGATCGAAGATAGCAGGTCCTATCTTCCTATATTGATAGGAAGTGGATCCAAGATGCAGATCTTGTTTTCCCATATTGGTGGCGAAGTAGATCGCAGAAAGCAGATCTTGTCTTCATGTATTGGCGTGAAGTAGATCAAAGATAACAGGTCCTATCTTCCTATAATGATTGGAAGTGGATCGACGACGCAGATCTTGTCTTCCCATATTGGTGGCGAACTAGATCGCAGAAAGCAGATCTTGTCTTCATGTATTGGCGTGAAGTAGATCAAAGATAACAGGTCCTATCTTCCTATAATGATTGGAAGTGGATCGACGACGCAGATCTTGTCTTCTCATATTGGTGGCGAAGTAGATCGCAGAAAGCAGATCTTGTCTTCATGTATTGGCGTGAAGTAGATCGAAGATAGCAGGTCCTATCTTCCTATATTGATAGGAAGTGGATCCAAGATACAGATCTTGTCTTCCCATACTGGTGGTAAAGTAGATCGAAGAAAGTAGATCTTGTCTCATGTATTGGCATGAAGTAGATTGAAGATTACAGATCTTATCTCCCTAAGCAGTAGTGGAGATCACATTCAGTCTTATCTCCCTAAGCAGTAGTGGAGCAGACGAAGAAAACAACAAATCTCATCCCCATGGAGTTGCAGCAAAATAGATTTAAGTCATGTTTCTCTGGAGTGCAGTGAAGTGGATTGAAGCAACGAGACACAGCAGAACAGAACGAGGCTACTTGAAGAAGAAAAGCACCAAAAGAAGCCAAGGCTCGGCAAGCCCGGGCAAATTTGGTCTTCCTTGGTCTTTGCTCTGTTTTCGTTACACGACAACGAGCAAAGAGGGGCAGCTGTAAAGCCCAAAATCTGCCCGGGCCCATACCAGCAAACCCCCCACTTGGCCACTTGCGCCGTTGCCCCATGTGCGCAACCACTCAACCTCGCACGCCTCTGCTCCGCGCCAGCCTCCACGCATGCCCATCACCGTCTGCACCCCATGCCTCTGTCACCTCCATCGTGCCCATCCCATGCAAAGAGACAAAACAGAAACAATAGGAAATTAGATGAAAATGGGTTATAAAAACCCGAATCAAAAATTGTACGGGGGGCTTTTTTTTTCTTTCTTCTTCTTTTCTACTTTGTAAACACTAAAGAGAAATTTACAGTCTTCAATAAACAGATAGCAGTGATTGTTAAAAACAAAAAGAAAAAACAAAAGGTTGTATTTTTTTCTTTGTTCCTTTCGATTTTTACATACATATACATATATGTCTTTATTTTCTATCTATTTAACATAAAAATATACAACAAATAAAAAAAAACAAAAAATAAATTTTTTACCTTTTTCGGCCACCGCATGCGGTGGCCGGCGCCGGCGCCGGCGAGCCTCCGGTGGCCGTCCGGTGACCGGCCCCCCTAGCCGGATTTTCCTTCCCCCCTCCCTTCTCTCTTCCTTCTCTCTTCCCTCTCTCTTCTTTTTTTTTTCTTTCCCTCTCCCCAAATGATTTTTTTGGTTAGTTTGGGCCTTATATAGCCCTCCAAAACGACGTCGTTTTGGGGGCTACACTTAAGCCCCAAAACGACGTCGTTTTGGCCATGCCCGACCCATCCGACCCGACCCGCTAGAGGATCCGCGTGTTTTCGTTTGAATGGGATATTTATGCGCGCAGTCCTTCCGCTTTTCTGATGCTTCACAATTAAGTTTTTTATGGTTTTCAATTTGGCCCTATAATTTCTCGCGCTTTTCGATTTAGTCCCCGCCAATGTGCTGCGTTTTAATGGAAAGGAATAATTGTTGTTTCGGTCCCCCAACATTTCACGCGCGTACAATTAAGTCCCTTTTCTTTGTTTTCATTTCAAATTGGCCCCACAACTTTGTTTTTAATTCAATTTTAGTCCTTTTTTGTTGATTTTTATATCTTTATTAAATATCCTTGTTATTTTTATATTACCATTATTATTATTATGTATTAGTATATATTTTTATTATGTACGTGTATACCTATATATATTCTCATATTTAATATTTTTATTTCACTTTATTTTAATATTTTATTAATGTTATGTTTGTTTCTTTTATATTCCAATGTTATCATTATTATTATTCTTATTATTTTTATTAGTTTATGCTTTGATATATATTTATATATTTATAATACGTATATATACTTGATATATTTGTATATACCTCGGTAATATTATTACTAGTTTTCAATATACGCATATATTACCTAAATATTTTAGTATTATGTAAATATTTTAACATTATATTATATATGTATTTATATATTACGTATGTACATATACCTTTTAATATTATATTTGTATTACGTAAATATTATTTTAAATACTGTATTGTATATATATATATCCTTAGTACCACGTTACATATATATTGTGTATATACTTGTTTTCTTACCCTTATTATATTCGTTGTTAATACATTTATTTTTTTTTATACATGTATACGTACCCTTTTTATAATATTATTTTTTACACATATATGTATATATTTATCTATGTTTTCATATTCTATAATTTATATGCATTTCTTATTTTATGGCTTAAAATTATACATGCATATACTTTTTTACATAATTGTATTTATTGTCATCATTGTTATTTGGCGTTTGTTTATTTATTCATGTACACTTGTGCTTTTTCTAAAAGGTTAGTTCTATTTATTTATTTGTATGCTTTGTTTATGTAATCGCCTCGTCATTTCATTTTGCCTATTGTATTGTTGTTACTCACTTTACTTTGCTCACCTCGTCGTATTCGTTGTTGTTTTGTCAAGCATTGACACTAAACATCAAAAGGAAAATTTTTCTAAATGAGGCAATATTTCGCGTTTGGAAAATCGAGAAACGTGCCCTAACGTGCTGGGTTTCGATTCCTCGTTCGACTAAATAGCCAAATATCCTCTTAAAGCTTCAAAGTATGGTTTCATTAAACTATAAGGTGATCTTGGTTTCGATGGTTTAGAGTATCGTGTCCTAACGTGCTGGATGTGATATTCCTTCGGAACAAGAGAATCTTATATTTCAATTCACGTTATCAGAGTTTCTTTTAAGGATCGCATTTTTAAAACTCTTCAAATTTTCAATTTTCGACACTAAGACACTGATTAATCAACTAGGTACCAATTTTGGGCGTATCGAGGGTGCTAATCCTTCCTCGTGCGTAACCGACTCCCGAACCCATTTTTCTGAATTTCGTAGACAAAAATCGTTGTTTTAATAAAATCTAAATCGTTTATTAAAAACAACCGTTTTACGAGGTGACCTGATCACACCTCATGAAAAAAGATTGGTGGCGACTCCCATTTTTCGTTTTATTTTCAAAATCCAAGTCGACCCCGTTTCCATCCAAAAAATGGTGTCAACACCAACAATTGGTTTTTATTAATTTACTACATATAATTTGGTCAACGGTTGATTTTTCCATTTCTTTTAAAAAGCACATATGGAGTTCGAAGCATTGTTGGTGCCATGAACAATGCAAATAAACAAGTTTCTGAGGCAAATTAAAAGTGATTTTGGAAAGCAACTTTTTATCCAAACACAAAAACTATAATTTGTAGTTTTTATTATAATTTAAGTTGATATATTTCATACATACTGATATTAACAAAGTTGAATAGTATTTAAATACGTATTTTTTTCTTTATAATATCATGTTTAAAATGAATATTTTATCTTTTCAAAAGTAATTTTTGATAGCAATACTAATCACTTAAGTTTTAAACTAAACTTTCCATCCGTACTTTTCAAAAATAAAAAAAAATAAATATATCCTAATTTTTCACTTTTTAAAGTACGAAAAATAATTTTAACAAACTAAAATAGAAAGATTTTTTTTTATTTTGGTAAAATAAAGAAATTAAAATTATAATTAAATCATTTTTCAAGGACAATATAAGTGGATGTTTAATAAATGTGAAATTACAAAAGGGAAATCTGAGAATGCTAAGAATCTAAATTTAATTCTCATGGCAATCCACTTATTAAGAAAGGGGGACTTAAAAAAAATTTTAAATCACCCGATTTTGTTTTTATTGCATGCATTATATGTAAGTTGCACATAAATTTTTGTACTTTTGATATTTCAATCCTAACTTAAATTGAAGTAGTTAAATTTGTTAGGTTAAATTGTGTTATTAATTTCACATGTGTAAATTGTGAATATAATATTTTTTTTCAATTTAATCCCTTTTTTTCTAGTTTATATGCTTTTTGAATTTAACATTTTATTTCCAACTCAAATAGGAACCATTAGATCTATTAACTAAATGGTCATGGTTTTTTGTGATTATTATGTAAAAATAATAAAATGATATAACATTAAAAATGCTAGATGCGATAATATGTTCATTATATAAGATTTTGTGAATAACATAATTGAACTTGATGAATTTAATGGCTATAATTTAAGTAAGGGACTAAAATTTTAAAATTAAAAAAGTATAAGAAATAAAAATAACCAAATCAGATGGGGTAAATCTGTAATTCACACATAATACAGAACTAATAGCTAACCAGCTAGAAAGATAGATAGATAATAGGCAAACAAAATCCATAATAAAAAAATTCAAGTAAATAATACTTGATTAATTGACTTTAATTTAATGGTAAACTACATAGATAGTCACTTAACTATAAGATAATTTCATTTTAGACACTAAAATAAAAAGCTTACAACTTAAGTACCAACGTTACATAGTTTGGTCATTTTAGTTACTCACGTTAAAAAGCTGATGTGTCAATTAAAATTTTGATATAATAACAAATTTAGCCCTCAAATTTTACATATTATATAAATTTAGACATAATTTTAAAAAATTAACCCTCAAATTTTATAAATTATTTTAATTTGATAGTGATTCTAAAAAAATCAATAAAAATACATAAATATTTTTTAAAAAATATAATAATAAATTTAATTTTTATATTAATATTAAATAAAATTAAAATCCTCTACCCCTGTTCCTCTCCCCTTCCCCCACCGGACCTCTCCCCTGTAAGGAACAAACTCAAGTTTATGAAATAAACGAAACTCACACTATACTATTGCAAACAAAGTACTGGCTTATATGTAGCCTTCCAAATGAAACTAGATAAAGATCCACGTCTAACAATCCTGTAAACATGGATGACTACTAATTTAAAATTCAAAGCAATAACTTAGTCCTATAATCTAGGTTTTATTGAAACAGAATCAAAACAACCTACAACAAACATTGATTAATTCAAACATCCTACCACCGTCCCCTACCCCTACAACTTTATTTTGGTATACAGAGGAATGATTATATGAAACAATAATATTATCTCTTTTTAATAGTTTAATGTCACATTAGTAATTTCATCTTGAATTTGAGAATTTTTATTTTGATTTAATTTTTTCTTTTCAAGATGAAAATGTTAATATAACATTAAACTATTAAAAAAATACATATGACGTGACGTCGTTGTTTCACACAATCCTTTTTCTCGGTATACTATAGTGCAACCTGAGAAAATGGGCATATTTTTCGGATTTAACAGCTTTCTAATGAGAATCTTAGGCTGATAAAACGGTGTGTGTGATGTTAAGCTTTTGAGATTTAAGTACATAATTTTTAGGTTTGGACATAATGAGTTGCCCGAAGTTGTAAAATGAGAAGAGAGAAGGTGCCTAAATTAAATTTTATTATTATTATAATTGAGTGACTCTACACATAGTGTAATTTACCATTAATTTAAAGACATAGAGAAAACGAAAGGAGGGTGACTTAAAGAACAAATCAATTAGATAAGTCAAAGCAAAATTTTGAAGTCAGCAATATGTTCCACATCTATGTTAACCATTTTAATGGTTTTTATCACTTTTATTATTTTATTTTCACATGAATTTTATGGTTTCTAGATATAATACAAACATGAAATAAAAAAATAATTAAATTACGAAAAATAAAATAAATACTAACATAAATATATAAAACGCCTTAAACCCTGGATTAATTTTCCAGTGAAGATTATAACTTATTTATATTTTTTTTCTCGAAAGAAAATTAGCAGCCTTCTAGATAACTATAGCTTTGAATTTTTTTGGAAAATTATTATTAATTATAATTATCAATAATGTCATTAAAATGACTTCTTGAATTGAAAATGGCCACGAATACTGCATTATATTTGCTTTTTTTAAAATGACCAGATATTTCTATTGTTCTAGAAATACACTTAAATTAATTAGGGCTTAATTAATTTAAAAAAAAAACTCAGACGTCGTGTAATTTCAGTACCTACTTCTGCCTTGTAACCTGCATTCTTTTTAACGCTAAGGTGTTAGATAGAATCCACGTCCGAAAGTTCATTTTTTTAATTAGCTGTAGTACCTTTCAAATTCAACTGATGAGATTTCAACCTGATTTTATATCAAGTGTGTTGATAAATCCTGTATGAGATAACAGTATATATTGTTGATTCAAGAAGGTTCATTCAGTGGGCGAAAATCTCTAGATGGTTAGAAGTGATTGGAATTTAGGTTCTTAATAAGGCTAAAATTCGAGAGAAGGAAGATGGTTGGGAGTGCAAGTGTAGAAAGAGATTCTCGTTCTTGGTATCTATGGGTCTTAAAAGGGGTGTCTTTATTTAGCCATTGAATAATATGTATCATCAGGGTTGAAATCAGAAATTTTATAATGTAGGGGTCGGAATTGAACTGAAAATTTTGGGGCGGGGAAAATAGAAAATTTTCTATTTATTAACTAAAGTTTAAAATTTTAAAGGCCTAAAAAAAGGCAAATATACAAAACCAAGAGGCTACAGTCCCTGGTAGTCTCCTTGGTGTCATCTCTGGAACCTAGTCGACTTATTGATACCTTATCCCTGTAGATAAAATTTTCCAAACAAGGTCGGTGGTCAAATAAGTCAGGTCACCGGTTTGTCAATTTGAATAGTTTGATTAAATAAATCATTAAAAATTGACTTAACTACCAATTCAATTGATTTTTTAGTTTTGTTCTACTAGTCCATATCAATTCACGATTCAATTAGTTAAAATCTTTTTTTCAAACCGATGCTTCAATCGATTCCTGATCTAAGTGATTTGATCTAATTCAAATAATCATACTTATTGATAGAGGTTGTTGGCTCGCAAGATTGATAGGACATGGGTGAAGTCGCAAAATATGAATATAAAATATATCATAATAAACAAAATTATTTATATTTGATTTTAAATTTTCAATAAACTAATATATAAATAAAATATTAATAGAGCCACTTAATTATATATTATTTATGGTTAATATCTTAAAATTTTAAAAAAAAATCAATTAATCAATTCCATCCATGGACTATTTGAAACTTAATTATAAACCTAATGTACCACATGCTTTTGCAAATATATTATCCACATCAAATTATAAATTATTTTACTTTCGAGTTTTAAGTTACATTGTTAAAAGTAGAGGTGTGCATGCCAGAAATGTGGGAGGGTTTGGGCAAAAATATAGGCCCAAAAAATGGGCTTGGGCAAAAAAATAAGGCCCTTTTAAAAAAAAGGGCCAAGCTTCGGGTAAGGCATTTTTGGCCCGGCCCGGCCCGGCCCTAATTTACTAAATAAAAAAAAGATTCTATTTTTTAATATTATTTTCTTATTATTTTCTTCCTATTTTTCTACTATTTTACTATTATATTGCTACTATTTTGTTGTTATTGTTTGGATATTATATAAAACTTATTTTATTGTTAATTTTTTTTATTATTTTAAAGACATTTGCTAATTTTGTTATTATTTTAGAGGCATTTGCTTGTTAAATTGCATCTATTTTAGTGTTATTTAAGTATACATGTTTTTTAAAATTTATTTTCAATTTGTTGAGAAATATTTATTTTAATGTTTTTAGTATTTTTGATGGTTTATATATATATTAAAATTATATAAAAATAATATAAAAATTAATATGGGCGGGCCGGGTCGGGCTCGGGTTTTAACATTTTTATTCGGGCCGGGCTTGGACAAAATTTTAGGCCCACTTTTTGAGCCGGACCTGAGAGTAGCAAACGGGCCTAAATTTTTAGTTGGGCTCGGCCCAGCCTATGCACACCTCTAGTTAAAAGTTTATAAATCAAATATCTTTAGATTTCGTTCAGTTTTCTCTTAAATCATGGGCATAGAGATGCTTAAGGGTCATGTCGGGTTAGATTCAACCCTAATTCATGTATAGTATTAATGTTATCATACATAATTGTCTAAGCTCGGTTTAATTTGAAAGATGAGCTTCAATTTTTCTCAAGTTTTCTTATATTTATAAAGGGTTAATATATTATTTTTTATAAAAAGAAATACATTTTGGTCCTCTCAATTTTGATATTGAGCAAATTAATCTCTTTTTAAAAAAATCGGAGAAATTTAATCCTTATCAATTTCGAAAGTAAGCAACTAAAGACAATTAATCATGACGTTAATGCTTTCTATTAATTGTAAATAAATTTAATTGGTATAATAACAAAATTTCCCTCGATGTTTACATACTTTGTCAATTTAATCTTAATTTTAAAAGAATTCAACAAATTTAACCTCAACATTTTACACATTTACACAAATATTGTAAGCTAAATTTGTTAAATCAAGACCAAATTCATAGAATATGTAAACTTTTAGAGTTGAATTATTATACCAATCAAAATAACACGATGATTAATTATACTTAATTTACTTTCCAACAAAGGTTTCATTAGATATCTTACAACTAGAATCCTTCTTTTTTCCGATCCAGTTCCTCCACCACCGCGAACCCCGGTTAGATTCAAACATGATACACTTTTTAGGTTACCGGGAGAACCCAAGTACTCTCTTTCGGATTTAGAAATAAAACAATCAATATATTGATATTGGAAGACCCAAAAGATTCTTCCAATGTATCATTTCTAGGTCCAATGGAATTCATAGGTATAGGAATAAGCCCTATCAAATAGAGATTTTTTTCTTTCGACCATCTTTCGATTGTTAATACGATATATAAGGATCACTATTACAAATAGTACTTCACCCTTGATCGTGACATATCGATTGCTTGTTGAACCCTATGAATTACGTAAAAGTAAAATACTCTAAATTTAGGTCTAAAAGTTTTATAATACGTTAAATTGGGTAACAAAGGTCAATTTGCTTTTTTCAAATTTAATACTTTTATCTAACTCCCATCTAAATATTTCTAAATATTCCACGCACTTTTGAGTTTTGAAAGATAGCACAACCCTAAATTAAGGGTAATTGAAGAAGAATTAATAGGTTAAGATATCAATCAAATAGAAAGTTAGAACTTTTGGTTGTTGATTGCCCCCCAAGTTATTTTGACATTAAATCTTTGATTGTGCTAACACTCAACATCATCAAAATTTTCAATATATATCTATCTACCTTGAATATGACTATTTTTTTTCACTACTAACCTTACTTTGTTCATAAGATAATACATTCACTTTTTTTTAATAAAAAATTACATTAAAAACAATTTGATAAAAAGAACTAGAAACTTAAAAGATTCTCATTGTCACTATCACAATTTTTTTTTTTTACATTTCTCAAAAAGAGTTTGATTACAATAAGCAAAGCCTAATTTACTCAATAAAAGTTTCTCTTAAGAAAGGGCTAATTTCTTGGAAAAGAAAAGGAAAAATAAAAACTTTTATGGGGTTAGAAAGTGGGGGAATGACAAAATATCATGCAATTATAGATCAATTTTAAGAAAATAGATTTTTATAGTAATGTAGTTACATCAAAAGAAATAGAACTACAAGTGGTTGGTATACCGATATAAAAGAAAAGGATTGGACTAATTGAATCGTAAATTGAAAATTGAGTAAAAAATTGATTTTATCAATTTTATTATATTAGAATCTAAAATAAAATCACAAGAAAAGAAATTAAAGAAAATTCAGCAAAGGCAAAAAAAGAAGAAAAATTTATCCCATTTATTTTATAATGTTCAACCCTTTTATGGGATTGATCTAAAACTAAAAGGCAACCAAAAATAAGAATTAATCAACCAGCTAGGTACGAACAAACTCCACTTAATCAATAAATTTTTTTATATTTTTGAAAGAATAATTTAACTGATTTAACTCTTAATTCAGTTCTCAAAACATGTTTAACCTTATTTATGAAGATAAAAAAAAATCATCCTCAAATGTACTAAAAACTTATCCTTCTATCTAATGATACATATATTTTTATTTGAAATCTTTCGAAGTGATGGTTGGGTGAAAAAGTTTCCTAGAGATGCCAAATAATAATAGAAGTATATTATAAATAAAAGTAAAATTCATGTGATTAGGGATAAGTAAAATTCGATTTGATTTGAAAAATCGAAAAAAATTTAAATTTTGTGTTAATCATCAAGTTATTCAATTTTTTTGAGTCAACTCGAATAAGTAATTCGAGTTCGAGTCAAGTTGAACTTTTCAATTCCAATAACTCAAATAACAGATTGATATAAATACCCCTTTGGTCCCTGCTCAATTTTGAAAATGAACAAATTGATCTTTCTCTCAACAAAAAAATTAAAAAAGTTTCAAAATAATTTTTAAAAAAACCAAATATTTATAAAAAATTATAAAAAAATTATATATATATTTTTAAAAAATTATCAAAATTTAAAATAAAAATTCTAAAAATTTCTAAAGAATATATAAAAAAGTTAAAAAAATTCTAAAATAATAATTTTGGGACCTAAATAAGTAAATTAACAATTCAAGTTTATCATATTAAAGTATCTTATTTTTTCTATTATTTTACTTTGAAAGAGTTTTCAAATATATATGGTTTCAAATTTATATGCTCTAAAATAGAATTAGCTATATGGTAACAAGATACTAATTTGACTTGTTTAATTTTTTAAAATTTAACTCGGGCAATTTTACTCAATTGGATGTGACTCAAATTTCGTTTCACTCAACTCAATTCAAAAATCTTTTAAATTGAATTAGGATGATAAAGTGGGACTCATCAACTCGATTAACTCAAAATTTTTTACTTGATTCGATTGAACGCTCTCCCCTCCATGTAACTATCATCGATTTAATAATTTAATAATTTATGTTATTTTCGAATTAAATTGAACATTAATAATTTATGGAAAGAATTCACTTATACTGGTGTGAAATTAAAGTAGGTTTATATTATTTCATAACTTTTTATATTATTAATGTTCTAACAATCCAATTGACATTTTTTGCTCAATTCATGTAGATCATATATGTTAAGTTTGACATTAATTAAAAATTCTTAACTATTTGTTTTATATGGAAATTTTTAACCATTAAATACATATTAATATAGATAATATATTAATTAACGACCTAATGTTGTCATTTGAATGACCCATTAGCGAAAGCAAAACTCGAACCGCCCAATGGATTTTGAATTCAAAGCGGATTTTTTCTTTTGGATAGTGGATATGGAGCGGTTATGGTAATTACTTGCCCCACATCAACCTGCTTCACTATATGAAATTATCATTTCATCCTTGTATATATAAACTATTAAAAGGGTATTAATGTAATACAAAAAAAGTCCATATATTTTATGTTTAATTTTTTTTGAAGAATTATGTTTAAATATTTACTTAACTTTAAAAAGATTGAAAATATTAAAAATAAGTAACAGAAATTAAATTGAAGCAAAACGATACGGAGTGGGGCGAGACAGGGATAGATGTATCCAACATCCATAGAGATAATAATGATTTTTAATATTATACATCCAAAGTGGAACAAAATAAAAAATAGAGCAAAGCATGCCAACTGTGAACCGACGATAAATATAGCAATAATATTTACCTTTACTCCACTCCAAAACTATCCCTAGATCCAACAAATTGATTTATAATTTGAATTTTCTTATACATACAACATAAAAATATAAAAAGCATAAACTAAACTAGTGAGATGTGGTAGTTAAGTTGTCAAATTATGAAATCTTGGCTATTAATAAAAAATTAGGTTGTGAGAGAATGACTTGAGTATTATTTTTCCTTTCCTAAGAAAAATTTACAATTAAAAATATGATAAAATATTTAATATGTTAAATTCAAGTTGTTTATATGAAATATTTACATATATTTAAAATTTAATCATAAATTTTAAATATGTTTCAAGTAATACCTTTAAGCTAATATAAAGACTTAATTCAATTAAAAATAAATCAATTTAAAATTTAGATTAAATTATAAAATGTGAAAGAGAATTATGTGCTAATGACGGTATCTTTAAACTGTTGATGAAAAGAAAGTGGGAAAATGTTGAGTGGTGACTTTGATTATGACATTATTAATAGATCAGTAGCTTTCAAATTAATTAATTGGGCTTTTTTTTTCCAAGGATGCCAATTGCTAGCGATTTCACCAAAAAAACTTCAAACTCTTGTGATTTTGATGACTATAAAATTTGACTCTTGAAATCTGAAATTTCGTGCTAAGCTCTTTCCCTACTCAAATTCGCACTGTATTTTTTTAATAATCTTATTATAGGTTCTGATTATATTTATTATTTTGACATAAGATTTAGAACAATTTATAGTCTCTCCCCAACCCATAAAAAAGAGGATGATACGCTTCAGCACACTCAACGTTCTCCTACATTGATAACAATATTCATGTCAATTAAACTAAATATTCATGTCAATTGAACTAAGACTCAACTGACAATTTCTTCTCCATTTTCTTCCTACTTTGCATAGGCCTTTTTAACTAACTATGGTGATATTTTTAATAATTGATAAAAAATATTATATTTTTTTGATAATTTATATTATATTGATGTTAAGTACAATATATTTATATACAAATTTTCAAATTTAGAATCAGAAAATTTTAAATTGGGATATGTTAGTTTTTGAATTTGGTAAATTTTTTCAATTTAACTTCAATTTTTTTTTGTCCATATTAATCTTTGAATTTGGTATTTTTTTTTTCAATCTTGATCATTGTGATGATATAATACTCTAAGATTATGTCACATTTATCACCATTCACCTAGCTTTTTTTAGAAAAAAATATATAACATTTTATGAGATGAGGTGGCATAATATTCAAGTGACGCGTCTTCACATGAACCAAAATTGAGAAAAGTTGATAAATTTCGAGACTAACCTGAAAAAAATTACTAAATTACATGACTAGTATAATTATATGAATAAAATAAATTTAGAAACTAAATTAAAAAATTATTAAATTTAGAAACTAAATGTTATTTTATTCCTTTCAATTTTCAAAATTTTGGAATGTAATAAATTTCTATAGACTTTATACATATAAGAACATTTCATTTTGTGTGGTTGAATTTTGGATGAATGGTTGATAATGATCTTAAGTGAAGTGTCAAATCTGTTATCAACCATACAATTTTTTGGTAGAGTGGCATGAATTTAAATTTTAATAATCAAATTTCAATTCCCTATAATTTCAAATACAGAAAAAAGAAAGTGTCAAATATTTTTACTTAAAATGTTGTTTTTTTCATTTTTATGGAGAGGTGAAAGTTTAAAGAAGACAAAATTATTAGAAATGATAGTCACAAACTTTAAACATGAATCATAGAATGAATCAAATTTTAAACATATATAAATATTTTATATTAACTGTCAGAGCTAAGCCTTTAAGAAGTTAAGCCACGAACTCATAAGAATAATCACGAAATATTATTAAAAATGATAGTTACAAATTCTGAACATGAATCATAAAATAAATTAAATTCTTTTAGATTCACAGTTTGACATTTTTTAAATTATTCTGTTTTTTAACTTTGACTTCAATTAAATACTAATAAAAATAATAAAACATGTATTAAAAATGAAAATAAACGATTAAGCTCAATAGCTGCTCGAACTGAGCATTGAGAAACTCAAACTTTCAAAAACTCAACTTACTCCATAGATTGAGCCTGACTCAACAAGGATTATACCGAGTTTTTATTTCCAGTAACTTACAAGAACAAATACTATGGCAGACATCTAATTGGTTAATAATATATGCATTTTATTAGTGACAAAAATTCTTAATATTGTGCAACGAGCAGCAAAGAACAATTTCGGCAATCTGTTCCTATCGGGCATCCACACTACCCCATGCATTGTTCTCCACGTCTTCTTGAGCCTTGCAAGAGCCATCTCGGCTACCATTCTGGTTCCAGCATGTCGTTTATTGAACTCGATTTGAACATCTGATAGGACTTCCCCTTGATAAGGAGTAAAAAGCCATGGGAATTGGGGGAAAACTTGCATTCCCTATTAGCTACCAGAGCTAAGCCTTCTAAGAGCAAGGGCAAGTTGATCATTTAGAGACAAAGGCTTGCCATTTATATCTGTGTAGCTCGATTGCCTTCTGTTGAATATCATATCTTGAAATTCTGAAAGGAAGAGTTAGAAGAAACAATCTATTGGTAGAGCTGCTTTGCCAAGCTTAAACAATTCCCAGTCATTTTCCAATGGAGTCAAGTTCAAATCCAAGCACAAAACCCTTCTGCTATTCGATTTCTTCACAATTGGTGTCGTCACCATCTCTTGAGACGAGGAAGACGAACTCAAAGGTCCATATTGATGGTGGTTTTCACTCACACCACCCCTATGCCTCCTCATATGTCCTCCCAAGGCTTGTCCGATCGAGAACTCGAGCCCGCAGATCGAACACTCGTGCGTCTTAGGCTTCGCCGGTGGTTGGTTCTCCGTTGAACTGCCATCAAGCAACTTTGGTTTCTTGTGGCTCGCTCGATGACCACCTAGAGCTTGGAACGAAGCGAACTGTCGGTTACATGTTTTGCACTCGAAAACCCTAGTAGGGTTATTGTCGTTGCTATCGTTAAAGATGGTATGATCATATTGGTTTCTTCCTTGTGAAAGGAGCATCAAACAATTTGCTAAAGCTAAATTGTTCTCCATTTCACTAGCAAAGCTTCTCTTCATAGTTTTTTTGGGTTGTTGGTTTGGGGTATGCTGTGAAAATGGAAGTTTTGGGTATTTGATTTCAATTGAAGTAAAATGGATATATATTATACTTTTTTTCAAGTTTTAAAAAATTGGTATTTTTAATATTTTATTATACCTATAAAATATTTATAAAGTCTAAAAATTCGACTGATATTATAAGTTGATTTGATAGAATTACAGAGACGGAAGTTTTGACTTTTATAGTTGACCTTCTAGAATGTCATTTGTGTCCCTTGTTTTAGTAATTTATTTTTATGTATATCAAGTCTATTGTCACACCTTTTATTTTAGTTTAGTTTTCTTACTTATTTTTTCTTAGTTCTTAATAATCTGGAGACGAGGATGGGGTGGCTCAATCGTTATTGTCGGGGCTGATAACAGCGAGTCGGTATGGGCTATTAAAATTGTTTTGGATATATATATTGGAATGGGATGACATATGAAAACTCCTCTTATTATTGAATTTAGTTCTGGTGTGGTTTTGAAGTGGTTGTTGAATAGGAATGTTAGACCGTGGTTGTTGTGGAACATTCTTTTTTATGTTGATAAGAGTATTAAACAGCTAATCAATGCTACATTCTCAGTGGTTAAGACGCAAAGTAATAATATGATTGTAGCTTTGGCTAACGTTGAGGTGAGAAGATTAGAGCTATTTAAAGTTTTGTAGTGATATATGTTTGATAGTTATTAAGAGTTAGGTTGAATCACGGATGTTTTTATTCTTTATTTATTCGGATATTTTATTATTTTGACTAGCAAGGTGGTCGGTTTTTCCCATTACTTTTTTAGTTTCAATTATGCACATTAACTGAGAAAAAGAAATCTAACCTTTGAAAAGGTTTATTCATACTAGTTTAGTGTATTTATGTATTTACTTTCGAAATTCTAATGAGAAATTCAAATCTATAGAAAAAATTGATGCTCGATTCTTATGTATATTTATAAAGGATTGTACAAGGATAAAATTTGAAATTAGTGTAAGCTAAAGATTTAAATATAAGTCCTTTGTCACTCCACCATTGATTCATCTATTTTTTATATTAGGGTTGGGAATTAGTGACAGAATTTGAATCCATTTTGGACGGATGTTTAATAACAGTTTCAACCACTGTTCTATACAAGTTTAAGATAATAATTTTTATAGTTTTATTTACTTAAATTAAACAAGAAAAATCATTTCTAGATGAAATTATAAATTCAGATATAATTTTCCACTAACTTGGTAGAGTCAAGATAGTTAAAACGTAGGTTGGAATATGATGTAATGAAGGGCCAAACATAATTTATTTCTAACGTTTCGTCATTGCTTATTAGATATTTTACTGACGAAATTGGAAACGAAAAATAGAACTGATTTTTTTTATGAAAAGGAAAAAAAACAATTAATTGAATTTAATAACAATCTTCTGTAGTTTGCCTAAAGAAAAGTCGGGTCAAACAATCTACTATTACTAGCGACGGCGTCATTGAATTTATGGGCATTACTTGAAAACCAAGTATTAGTTTTGAACTTACATTACTTACGAACACCCGAAAATGCTTTTAGCGACGAAATTCTTAAGATTTTCATTTGTTGGAAAAAGTAGTTTTTTTTATATTTATTCTTTTTGATACAATATTTAAAAGTATTAACAGTTTCTCCCTAATCCTTTAATAGGAAAATAATGAACTTTAGTGCATTCAAACCTACGCTCTCTTACACTGACAATAATACCGATGCCAATTGAGCAAAGACTCAATCGGCCAATTTTTTTAAAAATCTTGTTATAAGATGTAATTTGTTAATTTTTGAGTTATGCAACCATAAAGAATTATATTTTTTAACTTTGAATTCAAGAATTTTAATAATAAATTATGTATATAACTATAAAATTGACTTCAAATTATAATTTTTTTTGTCAAAAGTCATATTTATTTAAATTATTAAATTCATCGCATTTTTATTTAAAAGATATGCAATCTCTAGTAAAACTGAGCAGCATGTCGTATTCTTATTAGTTAGTATTATGTTTTGAAAGTAAAATGAGACAAATGTGATTCTTTTATAAGTAACTATTTGAAATAAAAATATAAAATATTTTTAAATTAAAGAAATGAGAAAGGAGGAGAATGAGAGGTGGTTGAACAAAAGATCAACAAATCAATGGCGGCTACTCAACTTTGTAGAAGATGATTACTCAACCTAAAAGCCCTGAATTTATTTTAATCATTTTATTAAATATGTTTAATTAGTGGTTTTAGTTAATAAATAATTACTTTGTTGAGTAAACTCTTTTAGTTGACAAGGTGTTTGCTTTCGTTTTAAAAAATAAGTAAGTAGACTTTAAACTTTGCCCAAACAAAAGTTAAAAAGTGTAATAAATATAATTTAGAAATTGTAATTTTTTATATATAAAAAAAAGGGTTAGTAATGGGCTTTCGTTAGAAAAATTAGGTAAAATTTACCCATTTTCAAATTAGGTGGCATCACTTAATAATAATTGTTTTTGGAAGATTAAAAATAATAATTGAGATAAATTTTGAAGGGTAAACTACAAAAATAGTCACTTTTGTTTGCCTCAAGTTATATTTTAGTCATTTATGTTTGAAATGTTACGTTTTAGTCACTTACGTTGTCGTTTTGTTATTAAGAAGTCATTCTGTCGTTAAGCTCCATTACCTCCCTAACAGCAATACTATGTGACAGTCCAAATTGGTTTTAAATGCCAATTCGAATGTCCAACTGGGATGAGAATAGGTTTTTAATTAAATAATTTTAAATTAATTACACCTTAAACGGGAAAAGAAAAACCGTTCATCTCTTTTTTCTTTTAGTTTTCTTTTCCATTTTGATTAAAAAAAACTATTCTCATTCCAATTGAACATCCAAGTTGGCATTTAAAACTCATTTGGACTACCATGTAGGATTGCCATTAGGAAGGTAACGGAGCTTAATGGCAGAGTGACTACTTCGTAACAAAACGATAATGTAAGTGATTAAAACGTAACATTTCAAACATAAGTGACTAAAATATAATCTGAAGCAAACAAAAGTGACTATTTTTATAGTTTACCCAATTTTAAATTATAAAATAACTTCATCACATTTAATACAATAATTGACAAATAAATCCGTAGGCATCAAATTGTCAAATAAAATCCCAAAGATTGGAATATTGACAAGTTGATAAATACTTTTAAACTTTTGTATTAGTAAATTAATTTTTTTTATATGGTTGCTAAATTGCTAGACGTGTGCATGTTGGTTGTTGTATTAGGTAAATTATTATTTTTATACATTAACATATGACTTCAAAAATAAATTTCTAAAAATATCAATTTTTGTCAACTTAATTTTTATTTAATTCATTTTTTATTAATACATTGAATTTCGAATTTTTTTTGAAAAATTTCAGACCCACTTTCATATTAATTTTTATTTCATTCAATAATATATTTTTATTTTATATAACTATTGCAGAACAAAATTATTTAAATTGCCGAATATTAAATATATTAACTATTTGAAAATTTAAAATATTACAATACTAAAAAACTTTAAACCATAATTAAAGTTCGAACAATAATGAAATTCAAAATTTATTTTGTGATCTTTTAAACTACTAATTGAATGGAATACATAAATGTCTTAATTTTATATTATTGAAAGACATTTTAAATTTTTATATTATTTTTTTGTCAAATTCAATAACACATTAAAAAATAATTATGGCAATAATTAATTATTACAAAGCATAATCAAATAATATTTATACGTAGTAGGGGCTAGAACATGTGATCTAAAATATTTCAAAGGCCTCAACACTACTATTAAGTCAATGTCTCGTTGGCTTTAAAATCATATTTTTATATTATATACTACATAGATTTAAATATAGATATAGAGTAACCAATGGGGCATTAGCTTGTTGGTTAATAGAGAGGCTTTGGAATTTTAATTGCTTAGCTTTGAGTTAATTATGTATAAATTTTGTTCGATTCTTTATTTGTTCTCGTTCGTTATATTTTTTATTGGTTTGATTTTATATTGTAATTTTATTTATTTATTTATTTATTTATTTATTTATTTTTGCTCGATCAAAGTAAAATATAGTAAACAGAGAAAAATGTTAAAGAAAACCAACCTTTTTAATGACAACAAGATTACAACACTCGACCTAAGACAAATAACCTTCGCTCAAACAATACTAAAAGATAGTAAACAAAATTCACTACCAGATCTTAAAAAATGAAGGTCTCGATATACCTAGTTTCACCAAAGCATCAGCCATACCATTACCTTGCTAGTGAATAATAGTGAATTGAACTCGAACCGGTTGGTTAATGTCGCAGTCTATATCAATAAATAGATTCCGTAACGTCCACGGTCTATAATTCCTATTCATCAACCACTCCAAAGCAACACACGAACTAGGTTCAATAACTAATGGGACTTTCACTTGCCAACTCAACTCAATATACATTCCACGACTGTTTTAATGGCTATTATCTCAGCCATTTTCGATCCCTTAGCTACTATCAGCCCTGAAAACAAAGCACAAACCACTCTTTTCTCCTCTCTCAAAATCCCACCACGTCCCGCTTCGTCCTCCAATGTTATCATTATATTTATAAATATCTTGTAAATGAGAGGGACAACCTAATTAAAGTTTTGGTAATTGAAATTAAATATTTTCTTAGGTGATGTCACAATAAATTGTTAACTTGTTGAACTAGCCTGTGCATATTTACCATATAAAATAAAATGGAAATGGATTTTTTTTCCCAATTCAAAGTCAAAATTCTAGAGAATAAATTTCCAAAATAGCAGTGGCGTGCAGCTTAATCTTTTAATTCTTATCTAAGTGTTGTTGCTCTAACTTCCAAGTCTTTGTTTACTTAATTGTCTTCAAAATGAATTGCAAAAACTCATGAAACATTATTTCCTTGTTTCCAGCAAGCATGTATTACTTGCAAAAATATAAACTAATAATTAAATACCAAGAAAAAATCGGCTATACTTTACTTTGCAAATTCATTATTATTTTGGAAATTTCTTACTTAATATACACATCAAAGTTGAATTTATGACATTCTAGAAAGGTAAACTTTACCTTGCACAATTTCGAATTTGAGTTAAATATTTTTTATTTAAATTTAATTATAAAATATATTAATATATGAATATCAAAATAATTCTTAGCCCGAATCGATTTGAGATTTAGATTTTGAAATCTTTCTTGAAACTAAAGTGTGGAGTTGCATATTGTTAAAACTAACGTTGATAATGACAAATATAGAATGATCGTAAAGCAAAAGAAAAGAAAATAAATTAAACACAGATTTTACGTGAAAACTCTTTCAGAAAAAACCATATGTAGAGGAGGAGAAATTCACTAATGTTGAAAACTGAATAATAAAATAAGAGTTTCGACTATATTTACTTAGAAGTTGAAAAACTATATTACAATCAATGTCAAATAGAAGAAGTGTAGTTTTATACGGATTCTACATTTATTCGACCCTCGGCCTTAAGCCCTACACAGATCTCCTTTTTTTATCATTGTATTTTCTTTAACAATGATTCGGGTCACACAACTCTAACACATATAAACAAGTTTATGTTGCACTTCCGATTCGGCTTTTAATTAAGTTATATTTTATTTTTAATCAAATAGAAATGAGAGAAATAATTCACCTAATTTGATCTGCTTACATGAAAATCTCACTCATTAATCAGTAACATTTAATTTTTAATATCTACTAGACTTGCTAATTGGTCAGGCTACCTGGCCTGGCCCGAAGGCCGCCTGAAATGTGGGAGGGTTTGGGTAAAAATACAGGCCCAAAAAATGGGCTTGGACAAAAAAATAAAGCCTGTTTAAAAAAAGGACCGGGCCTCGAGTAAGGTATTTTTGTCCCAGGTCCAACCCGACCCAGCCCGAATTCACTAAAGGACAAAAAAATTTTGTTTTTTTTAATGTTATTTTCTTGTTGTTTTCTCCATATTTTGCTACCATATTACTATTATGTTGCTACTATTTTGTTGTTATATTTTGGATATTGTATAAAACTTATTTTATTGTTAATTTTGTTATTATTTTAAAGGTATTTGTTAATTTTGTTATTATTTTAGAGGTATTTGCTTGTTAAGTTGCATCTATCTTAGTGTTATTTATCTTAGTGTTATTTAAGTCTATATATTTTTTAAAATTTATTTTCAATTTGTTGGAAATATTTATTTTGATTTTTTAGTATTTTTTATGTGTTATATATATTTAAAAATTATATAAAATAATATAAAAAATTAATACGAGTGGACCCGAGTTTTAGCATTTTTATATGAATTGGACTTGGACAAAATTTTAGGCCCATTTTTGAGCTCGGCCTGGCCATGAATACCTTTAATATCTACTAACTGAAAGAATGTTGAAAATGGATGAATAGTTCATAAACAACAAGTATTTAGAACATGTTAAAAAAATCAATAAGCAAAATTAATAAGGTTAAAAGTATAAATTTATCATTATATTATAGGTGAATATTGAAATTTACTAATATACTTTGTTTTCATTGATATTTGCCATTATATTTTGAAACCATGAGTTAACTTTGTCATAAAACTCTTATGTGATTGAATTTTACTATTAAACTTTATTTTTTATTAAATTCTGTCACCAACTTTGACTTATACAGCTCTCCAATTTTTTTTTTTTACATTTTTTAACCTTTCAAATATCCGTGTTTATCATTTTAACCCAAAATAAATGGAAAATTTAATCTACTGTTAAATACTTGATGTGGTGTCAAGTATGAATAATAATAGAACGACGACATTCCACGTGTGAAAGAAAATTGTGTTTAATATATGTTTAATTCCATGTAGGAGAAAAAGGAGATTAGGCAATTAATCTCTATCCAAGAGAATTGAAAATAAAGTTGGAGGAATAAAATAATATTTTTTTCTTTGTAAAGCTGAAGGGCTAAATAAATTATTTTGCCTAAAAAAAGTTCTTTCAAATATTTTATTTTAATAGTTAACAATAATTTAACATATAAATATAAAAAAAATAGTAAACTAAATTAGAATTTTTATTTAATGAAATAATTTTTTTTTTTAAAATTAAGTTTGTTTTATAAAATAATCATTTTTATCTAATTTGAATGTTATATTCATTATTGTTAAAAACTGAAGTAAAATATAAATATATTATTTTTTATTAAATTTTATCTTTAAATTATTTTAAATTAAAATTGAATAATTAATACAAAATTTCACTTTAGTGGCAAAATTAAATCAAATAAAAATAAAACCACAAAATTCAATATAGAGTTAAAATATAGTGATAAATTTATTTCTAGTTCATAAAGAAAATAAAAAATATCAATTAAAGTAAAGTATAGTGTTAATTTTCAATTTCTACTTATACACATTAACCCAAATTAATATTATTTATATGTACCAACATACATTAATTATGAAATTAATTGATTTGCTATAGTTATTTAAAGAATTAGAAGATATCTACTCTAGGCATGCTATAGAAGTAAAGGTGGCTTAATTCAATGTTTTGGTGTGAGCTTACATTAAGTTGCTTATAAGATAACTTAAAATGAATAAATAATTAATTGTTGACTTTTTAGGGGCAATTTGATAAAGTTAACTGATTTTATTATAAATTATAATCAACAACTACTTCACATTATTCCAAATATAGTCACCATTTTAATTGAGATTGCACAAATCCAATTGTGTACTAAAAAGTATTGGCCAATTTATAATTTTGTATTATATGTGTAATTTTCATTTATACAAATCAAACAGATCCTAATAAATTTTAATTTTAAAAGTTTAAAGTTAAAATCTCAATTAGGGTGGCTAGAATTTAATATATTTCTAATAAGATCTTATGATGTTGATTGAGTATTAACTTGATTGGCATAGACATTGTTGTTAATGCAAGAGGACGTGGGCTTGAATGCGTTGAAGTATATTATCCTCCTATTTATGGGTTGGAGAGAGATTATAAATAATTCTAAGCATCGTCTCAAAAGAGATCTTGTGATAATTAATTAAATTACATTAACAAATTTAAATATTGATGAAATATTAAATAATTCTTACTAGAATCAAACAAAATTAAAATTTTATATATCTAATTGCTACAAACAAATATGTAAGAACCATAAAATTTTCATAACTCAAGAACCATAAAATTTTCACAACTCTTCGATTTTAGTTTCAAATATTTAATCTCTCTATATATCTAATTTAAAATTTTAAATTTAAATAATTGATTTTGTTAATATTTAAATGTGTGTTGTCGATTAGATTTTAATTTGAAATCAAGTTTTCTAATATTAA
Source organism: Gossypium hirsutum (assembly GCF_007990345.1). Lineage (NCBI taxonomy): Eukaryota > Viridiplantae > Streptophyta > Magnoliopsida > Malvales > Malvaceae > Gossypium > Gossypium hirsutum. The sequence continues at coordinate 113,285,464 of NC_053433.1, read as the reverse complement.
AATGTCATGTGTTCAAATTTAATGAAAGTTCATTAACGGTGTTATCAATTGGACTTTAATGTTTAAATCAAACAAATTGAGGGCTAAATTTCTAAAATTAAAATTAAAAGAACTAATTTTTTTAAAACAATCTCATTATAGGTTCTAATCATATCTGTTATTTTTTACATAATACTTAGAACTACCCATAGTGCCTCTAACTCATAAATAGGAGGATAATGTGCTTTAGCGCGTTCTAACCCATGTCCTTCTACATTTATAACAATACCCATGTCAATTGAACTAAGACTGAATCTAACAAAACAACTAAATTTCAATTCTCATTTATGAAACTTCCTAATAAATTAAAATAGACTAATTAACATTAATGTGTGGTCCAAAAAATGGTGCTTTAAGTGGTACCCCGCAAGAAATTTGTTTCTTTGTTTTTTTCCTGGTCACACGAAATAGATTTTGTACGATTTTCCACAATGTTAAGACCAAATTGCAGTACAAGTATTAAAGGGTAATTAAAGAATTGAAATTTATTAAATGCTTGACAACCCCAATTTTGGAGAGATAGTGACCATTTAGATTAAGATATAAATCTTAGAATAACCATAAAATTGAGATTTGATTCAATACATTGAACTAATACCAATTTAGTAAGCAAAATTCTGAATTTTGGTAGAAAAATTGAGCCTAAAATTTCGAGTTTACTTTTTAAGGCTAGAGGGAACTTAATTTCATTTATTTGGACCATTTAATTTATTACTACTTTGAAATATTTTAGTTAGATTTGTTGTCCCATTTTCAAGGAAAATATTTAATTTGGACGGCCTGGCGGCTTTCAACAAGTTTTTGTGTCACCATGTCCAAAAATTAAATAAGACTTTTGGTGTTTTTTAACATCTAATTATATATATTTTATATCTCTATTTTGTGAAAATAATTGAGTTTTTCATTTTATTTTTATTTGTTAGAACTCCGTCATCATATTTTATAAAAATTAATTCAGTTGTTGATAAATAAATGAATTTAAATATTTGGGTTTGTAAAATCGTTTTTGGAGTCAAAATATTTTATTCGAAAAATGAGTTTAAAATATAGGTCAGGATCAGGTTTAAACATTCAAGGTCTAAGTCCAGTCCATTTTAAGTTTATAATACTTTATATTATGTTATTTTTTATATATTATGTAATTTAGAACACATTAAAAAATAAACTTATACTAAATATATAATACCAATCTAATGTAAACATTAAAATAATGTTAAGATGACTATATAAAAATTTTCAAAAAATAAAAAATAAAAAATTATTAAATATTAAAATAATATAATATAAATATTTAAAAAAATTATATGGGTTGGCCTAAAATGAGTTTAGGTTAGTTTTTTGTAAATATGAGTGGATTTGGGCAAAATTTTAGGCCCATATTTCGAGCTGAGTTTAGACAAGCATAAAATATGTTAATATCATGCTTAAGCTCGGCCCGACTCATTTCATGAGTACCTCTAAAGTATAAAGACTAAAGATAACCAAATTAGAACATAGGGGCTAAATTCGTAACACACGCATAGTATAGGGACTAATAGTGAAATTTAAAAAATTTCAAGTAAAGTAATACTTTAATTAGTTAGCTTTAATTTAAAAATTATAGAAAAGGAAAGGAGGGTGTCTTAAAGAACAAATAAATTAGGGAAGTCAAAGCAAAGTTTTAAAAGTCAGTAATATGTTCAACATTCTATGTTAACCGTTTTAATGGTTTTATCACTTTTATTATTTCATTTTCACTTGACTTTTATGGTTTCTAGACAATTTTTCTAATTTAGCAATTGAATCCTAATTACGGGAATTAGGTGATATGATAAGAATTTCTTCTACCCAAATCAATGGTTAAGGGTTCGATTCTCACCTTAAGTATGAAGTAACTTCAAAATTTTTAGCTAGCGTTTACCCTTTAATGGACTTACTGAATACAAAAAATTAATCATTGAGCTCGCTCCAATGAATACTTTTGGCAATCAAAAAAATTATTAAATCCTATAGTTCTAGATATAATACCAACTTGAAATAAAAAATTTAATTTATGAAAAATATTATAAAATACGACATAAATATATAAAAATCTAAATTGATATAAAAAGAAAGACATAAAACGCCTTGAACCCTGCATATATTTTCCGGTGAAGATTAAAACCTATTTACTTTTTTCTCGAATGAAAATTAGCAGCCTTCTAGATAACTACAGCTTTGGAATTTTTGGAAAATTATTATTAATTATCAATTATCGATAATGTCATTAAAATGACTTCTTGAATTGAAAATGGGCACAAATGCTGCATTACATTTGCTTTTCAAAATGGCCAGACATTTCTATCATAGTAAAAATGGCCAGACATTTCTATCATAGTAGAAATGCTTCTTTTTTTTTTAAATTTTATTGTTCTGCTGATTGATTTTTAGCTCGATTGACATGAGCATGATTGTCAATATAAGAGGATATGCATTCGAGTGCGCTGAAATGCATTATAATTATAACCTATAATGAGATTGTTTAAAAAATTTATCATTCTAAAAATACACTTAAATTAATTAAGGTTTAATTAATTTTTCAAAGAAAATTCTCAAATGCCGTGTCATTTCAGTACCTACTTCTGCCTTGTTATTATCTTCGATTTTAACGTACAATTTCAACTGATTAATTTTGAACCTTTTTTTTTGTAGAGAAAAATAACACTCCTATTAGCTAGGAATGAATAAAAATAGTGTTTCCTTTATATAAGGAATCATAAGTATCCTTTTCTAGTAGTCGTATAACATACTGTGGTGAAATTGGGAATAGAACTACTTGGTTTAGCTTTCCTATTGTCGCCTTTGCCAAACAATCAGCTACCTTGTTACTTTCTCGCAATACATGCCTAAACTTCACTTTTCAATCCTTATTACACCATTCATGAATTAACCAGACTTCTGCAATATTACTAATTGATGCAAACCCATTACAGATAGTATCTATAAGCATTACATTGTCACAATTAATCTCAACCTGTTTATAACCCTTCAACCAAGCCCGTTTCATCCCTTCAACAATCACTTGTGCTTCAGTCCTAAATATCTCATCTATCCCTGTTACCATATTAAAACCCGTTAACCACTCTCCATCTAAATTTCGCACAGCTCCTCCAATCGCTACTTTGGTGTTGTTTTTTGAAATAGAACCATCAACGTTAATCTTGACCCAACCTGAATCGGGACGCTGCCATCTTTGTTTAGTTTTAGAAGAGTAAGCCAAATGAACCATCTTGTCACTATACCCACAAGACTTTGTCCAAGCAAGAGCCGATGCAATGAGTTCATGACTACTGCTACTAGCATTTTTAAAAATTAAGGGACATTGCGATTTTTCCAAATGAACCAAGTCACTATTGAAAAGAAGGTCAACCATTCACCACCATCAACATTAAGCATCCTTTATTCATGATATTCCAGTGTATCCATTCCCCAATATGAAAGTTGAAAAAAACATTCCAAGCATTCCTAGGTAATAAGGACTTCCACACCAATTGGGCAAAATCACAATCTCTCATAGCATGGATCGTTGATTCAATTGACTTGCCACACTGTTCACAAAAAGGACAAAAGACATATCTCTTCGTGCGCGCTCCTCATTTGTCAAAATATTATTTCGAACAAGCATCCACAAGAAAGTCCTAACTCTTTGAGGAATTTTCATTTTCCAAATGTCTTCATCATCCCCGAGCTTATTAGATGAGATGGGGCAACAAAAATATTTGTATGACTCATGCATAGAAATTTTCTCAACAGCCATCCACTTCTAAGAGAGATGATCCGCTCTCGACTCCCTTAGAGGAGGGTTGCAAGTTTGTATTCAGTTAACCACCTCTCTAGGGAGGACTGTTAAGAGCCTAGTGGAATTCTATTCCCCTTCCGCATTTATTACATCACAAACGTGAATGGTTTCATCAAGAGTGCCACTACCATTGAAATGGAATTTTAGAGACCCTAAATAATGTAGCCAGACATCATTCTAGAAATTAACCATTCATCTATCATGAATTATCAAAACGAGCCCCTTCTTCACTTCACTCCAGACATTTGTAATGGATTGCCAGATGTAGGAACAATTACTACGATGCAAATCCCTAGAAATGATCCTATGAATATTATACTTGTTCCTAAGAATCCTTACCCATAGTGCATCCGTATTAGTCACCAAATTAAAGCCTAGTTTTAAAAGAAATAACATGTTCTAGTCATACAATCGCTGAATATCAAAACCGCCTTTATCAACTGGTCTACAAACATCACTCCAACTTACTAGAGCCACCTTTCTCCTTTCATTATTAGAACCCCAGAGGAAATTCCGAGCAATCTTTTCAATCTCCTTACAAATCATAATTGGAATTCGGGCCATTGTCATAAAATAATTTGGGATTGACAAAAGAACCAACTTCACTAAAGTGAGCATTCCAGCAAAAGATAGCTTACAAGCATCCTATCCATTTAAACGATTTTGAATTTTATCCAACACAAAGGAGAATGTAGTCCTTCCAACCCTACAATGAAAGAGAGGCATGCTAAGATATTTTCCCAAATCCTCCACTCTAGAAAAACCCAAATTGGCAAGTTGCTTGAGAAAAATATGTGTCTTTTGCCTATTAACTTTATGGCCAGAAAACCAACAGAATCTATCCAACACTTGTCTAAGGCATTCTACTCCTTGTACCGTTACTCTACCAAAAAGTAAAAGATCATCAGCAAAAAAAAAGCTAAGAGATACTCAGGCCTTGGTGTAAAAGCATAATTGGTTCCCAAACCCCCTCTTCAATCGATGTCTTAATTAGATGCCCCAGATGTTCCATGCCAAGAACAAACAAATAGGGAGATAAAGGATCCCCTTGTCTCACACCTTTAGATGGGATAAAATCTTCTGAGAGAGTTCCATTCTAGAGCAGTTGCAATGAAGATAATGAGATGCAGTGCATAATAGTTCTCACAAAAGCTGTGTAATGACAACTTAAAATTGACTAATCGTGAATGAGATGATATATTTTGTTGATATAAAATTGAGATTACGGTGGTTTACGATGATTTTAAAAGATGAAAAGTAATAGATGATTATGGGTGATCGGAATTTAAGTTCTTATAATAAATAGAATTTGAGAGGAGGAAGAAAAGTATGTTAAATATGACTCCTATTTTCAGTCAAATTTGAGAAATAATATTTTAGTTAAACTCTGTTTACTTGTTTCAATCAAACATTGATTAGTTTAGATTATTTTATTATTATTTGACTTATGAATTTAACCTATAAATACGCTCTTTTACAACCTTAGAATTCATACCCATTAGAGATTAGAACTCATAACACATTTAGAGAATTTTGTGTTTACGTTTTGTGGGTTCTTTATTTTCGGGTTTTCAGGGTTTAGTTTTTATCTCTATCTTTTGTACTCTTCGTTCTTTTGCCATTATAGTAAAACTATCTTTGCCCGTGATTTTTTATCCTCTTTGGAGGGGTTTTTCCACGTTAAATTTGTGTGTTCAATTTCTCAATTTATTTCGCTATTTTCTTGTTTATTGTTTAATAGGGTCGAAATCTTATCAAGTGGTATCAGAGCTAGTTCAATTTTCATAAATCAGCCTGTTCAGAGATGGCAGCAACAAGATTTGAAATTGAGAAGTTTGATGGTGAGACAAATTTCAATCTGTGCCAAGTTCAGATGATGGCAATTCTAGTTCAATCCAGTTTGAAAAGGTTGTTACTGGGAAAAAGCTTGAGAATCTAAATAAAATAGAATGGGAAGAGCTTGATGAAAAGGATTTGTCTGCAATCCAGTTGTGTCTCTCGAATACGGTATTGCAGGGGTATTGATTGAGAAGACCTCATCCGCCTTGTGGAAAAGGTTAGAAACTTTTTATGCAACTAAGTCTCTGGCTAATCCTTTAGTGTTGAAACAACGTCTATTTATGTTTCGCTTGAACGAAGGTGAGCCTCTTAGAGATCACATCAGTCAATTTATTACTCTTTTAAATAATTTAAAGAATGTTAAGGTTCATATTGACGATAAAGATCAGGCTATGCTATTATTATGCTCTTTACCCCCTTCGTACAAATTTTTCAGGGAGACCCTGATTTATGGCAGAGACAAACTATTGTTCGAAGATGTGAAGGGTCATTTGTTGAGTAGAGACAAACTCGACAATGAGCTTCATTTGGATAGCAAGACAGATAGGCAAGCTTTCGTTTTGGTAGCATCAAAGAAATGAGATAAAAGGTGCCGTTATTGTAAAAAGTTAGGTCACATCAAAGTAGATTGTTATAAACTGCGAAATAAAAAAGCTGCTGATAGTAATGAGGAAGATGTAGCTGGTGCTAATTTGGCCGATGAAAATGGTGATGATTTTTTGTTAGTGTCAATAAGCGATAACACCAAGCTCACGTTCGAGTGGATCCTAGATTCAGGATGTTCTTTCCACATGTGTTCCAATAGAGAATGGTTCTCCACATACAGTTCGATTGAAGGTGGAGTTGTGTGCATGGGAAACGATTCATCTAGTAAGGTAATTGGTATTGGTACTGTTAAAATTAAGATGCACGATGAGATGATTAGGACACTCTCAGATGTCAGGTATGTACCTGATTTACGAAAGAATCTTATCTCCTTAAGCATTTTAGACTTGAAATGATGCAAAATCAATATCGAGTCGAGCAGCATTAAAGTATCTTGTGGAGCTCTGGTTTTGTTAAAAGGTAAAAAAAATTGGTAGTCTTTATATTCTAGAAGGTTCTATAGTGACCGGTGAAATCGGACGTCCCTCGTCTGTTACGGAGTTGAAGTAAACTTGTTTGGAGCGGAGTCAACTTGGTCATAGGAGGGAAAAATGTATGACCGTTTCTTTGAAGAGAGGTTCTCTTTTGGATGCAGGTTTTGAAAAGTTAGGGCACTGTGTTCGTGAAAATCAGACTCGGGTTAGTTTTGATTTGGCAGTGTACAAGTCGAAGGCTAGAAGTCTTCCAGTTTCTAAGCACAAATTCAACCCAGTTAATTCCCTACATAGTTCAAGATAGACTCGTGGCGGGCTTTGGCAAAGATGGCGTTGTGGAAATATGAGTCAAGGTGGAGATTTGTTAAATATGACTCGTATTTTCAGTCAAATTTGAGAAATAATATTTCAGTTAAACTCTGTTTACTTGTTTCAATCAAACACTGATTAGTTTAGATTATTTTATTATTATTTGACTTATGAATTTAGCCTATAAATAGGCTCTTTTACAACCTTAGAATACATACCCATTAGAGATTAGAACTTATAACACATTTAGAGAATTTTGTGTTTACGTTTTTTGGGTTCTTTGTTTTCGGGTTTTCGGGGTTTAGTTTTTATCTCCATCTTTTGTACTCTTCGTTCTTTGGCCATTATAGTAAAATTATCTTTGCCCGTGGTTTTTTATCCTCTTTGGAGGGGTTTTTTCACGTTAAATTTGTGTGTTCAATTTCTCAATTTATTCCGCTATTTTCTTGTTCGTTACTTAATTGGGTCGAAATCCTAAGAAAGTAGTTGGGAGTGCGAGTGTAGAAAGAGATCCATGTTCTTTGGTATCTGTGGGTCTTAAAAAGGGGTGTCTTTGTTCATTCCCAAAGCACCACGTGTCATTTCGATATTAGTTTCGTACTCCTTAGAATCTAGTCTACCTATTGGTATCTTGTCCGCGTAGATACGGAATACCGTGTCAAAACAATGGATAAATATGATGTAAAGGTGGCAACTATTTTATCCATGTAAAGCCTTGCGAGGTCTTGGCCTCATAGGTGCACTTAGCTCGCACAATAATTCTTAGTTTGATATATTGACTTGCAAGGTTGGTAGGACATGGTGTTAGCTTGCAAGATGTACAAATAACACATATTATCAAAAATAAATTATTTATATTTTATTTTAAAATTTTAATAAACATACACATTACCAAAACAAAAAATCATCACATTTAAAAATTGATAACACATCTTGAATGGCAACTTAAAAAAAAAGTCATAAGTTCATGTCACTGTATGTTTGATGCCAAAACTTACCTCTTAAAAAATTGGTGGGAAACTTTTTTGTAATGCCTCGGCAAATTGTGATGATAAAAATCAATACTAATGTAAATTTTTATTAGTGATGAATTATTATCTTCTTTAAAAGATTTTTTTGAAAAAAAAATTATGATTAATAGGCTTTGCTCACGAGAATGTGATTCATTGTATTTATGATACATAAAAGGTGACATTATTTTTTGTCACAAAAATTAATTTAACGTGGTTAACAAAGTAATTTGTTACTCTTTATTATTTTCTTATATTTTATATGACCACATAGATTTGTGTCACTTAATTTTTAGTGCCAAAAATTATCACCAAAAATCGGTGGGAAAACTATTTTAGTGGCATTTTTATTTTTATTTGACATTTTATTTTTGTCACTAGTTCAAAAATTTATAAAGCAGTTTTTAAATGTGTTGTTTTATGATGAAATTTATAATCTAGCACCATTATCATAAATATATTTTATCATCGATACTTTTAGCTTATCATTATTATGAAGAAAATATAGTGACACTCATTAGTGTCACTAAAAGTGTATTATTAATGATAATTAAACTACCTTCCAAAAATTTAACTTTAATTACAGATATCCATGGGGTGGGGTGAATTTATTTTTTTCTTTTGAGAACTTTCTATGCTATTTAGATAAATATCATGGCAAATTTAAGTGTCTATGTTTGGAATTTTGTGTTGAATAATTTTGGATATTTCTTCAAGTTGGTGTATTTCATGTAAAATTTATTTGGGTTTTTAATGTTTGATTTGCTAACTATTTATGTGAAAATTGATGTTGTAATTTAGAAAAGGGAAAAAGAGAGCTGGGGAGACATTTACAAAGCTCTATAGTTGGCATTTTGCTCATAAGGAGATGTGCATTTTAATGGTGAGCCTTGATGAAGCTGTTAAAATTATTATTTTATACAAGCTTAAACTCGACAAAATGGTCACCACAATCCAAATCATTGGTGAGTGAACGTCAAGAATTCACTTTTCCCATTGAACTTGTAGTAGGTAATTTCATTAAATTCAATGGCTAGCTTGTTATCAATTATCAAGCGTGAATTGATGAAATCATATAATTATATATTAAAATTTGTTGCCGATTGAGTGTTAATTCGATTGGTATGAGAATTGTTGCTAATGCAAGAGGACATGGGTTCGAGTGCGTTAAAATGCACATTATGTTCTTATTTATAAGTTAAGAGGTGTTATGGGTAATTCTAGACATCGTGTAAAAAAAACAGATATGATCAAAACCTATAACAAGTATATCCCATACTTTTTTTACTTATTAGATCTTGACTTGATCATGGGCTTGGACAAAAAAGGCCTGTTTTCTAAACAAACCTGGCCTTGGTTAAGTTTTTTTGGCCCAACTTGGCCCGAATTTGTAAAAAAAAAATTGCTGCCTTTTGCTTCTATTTTGGTGTCGTTTCGCTATTATACCACTACTATTTTGTTATGATTGTTTGGATATTGTATAACTCTTATTTTATTGTTAATTTTGTTACTATTTTTGAGGTTTTTGCTTGTTAAGTTGCACATATCTTAGTGTGTTTTTAAATTTATTTTCAATTTGTTGAGAAACATTTATTTTAATATTTTTATGTATTTGATGTATTATATTTTTAAATTTATTTTATATAAAAATAATAATATAAAAAAAATTAATATGAGCAAGCTAGGTCGGGCTCAGATTTTGGCACTTTTATTCAGACCAAATTTGAACAAAATTTTAAACCTATTCTTTTAGCCGAATTTGGGCCTAAAATTTTATTGAGGCTAGGCCATAATTACCTCAAATTAGACCATGATTATAAATTGAGACTGTTCAAATTTCTGTTATTAAAGAGCATTTGAAGGCTCATATTTAAGATTTTATCATATATTAGAAGCGAAATACATAATACTATTTGGTTAGTCTTTTTATGGCTCATAATCTTTGAATTTATGCAAATGATAAAGTTGGAAATTTTTACATGAAAAAGGTAATAAAATAGGAAAATCTTTGTAAATTAATTATATTGAAGGTAGCAAGCAAAGTCTCGTTTTGATTTGTCATCAGACTGCTTTCTTCACCGGTTTTAAATATTTGATGATGATGGAAGACTAAAATATTAGATGCCATTACTAGGTGACAGGTCATCTCTGTTCACTCCATTGCTCCATGTCATTTCATTTCACTTTTTTACTCCATATCATTTCAAATATTTACATCAGTAAAAAAAAACATAAAATCTTAAATAATAGCCTAACAAATTTAAAAGGGTAGACATAAAATTAATTTTATTAATGTTAGGTCGAGTCCGAAATTAGGCAATAAGTGGAGTTGATAGGTTATTCTTGTCTAAGATAAACATCAAAGAAGATGGTGGGTGGTGAATCTAATCCTTTAAACACATCTCTACTTTAGCATGCTTACTACTCGGTCTGCAGCATTGTTAGCGTCTCTTCTTATCTTTTAGATTAAAAAGTTGTTCACCTGATTTTTCAAAGTACTTAGAATCAGTTTACACTTTTTTTCAGAATTTTTTTTAATTTTAGAAAAAGACAATAAGAGAATCAATTTCTAGAAGCACATTCTCCCGTATGTTTTTAACAGCAAATTCAACCCCTTTAGTGACCGTCATAGCTTCAACAACCTAGCCTCTACAACCTAGCCTAGCCTCTACAACCTAGCCTCATCCTCTATCACCCTCTCAGTTGCTCCATCAAGAACCATTCCTCTACAATCTCTACAAATGACACCTACATCAGCTTTACCATTTTTAACATCGAATTCCCCATCACAGTTAATCTTAATCCATCCTTCAGTTTATAATAGAAAATTAACCATAACTAGTCTTTGTTTATAATCGAGATATAAAAAGTAAAAAAAAAAAGTCTGGGACATAGACAACAAATTAGCTCATGAATAGAACACTAATCTGCTGAAACAAGTTGAAATATAATGAAACAAATTGGTCTATTTTTTTTCAAAGTACTTTGGGGAGTTGGAAGCCTTTGCTCAACTAGCCATCCCACTAGCGAACCATAAAACTACTCATCTTTATGATAAAACATAAGAAGATTTAAATATGTAATTATATCAATTCATTAATTTAGGCTTGATGATAGATAATCAACTGGACATTGAATATGAAATTACTTACTACAAGTCCATTGGGGAATGTGAATTTGCCATACACTTACCAATGGTTTAGATTGTGGTGAACATTTTGCCGTGCTTACGTTTGTATAAAATAATGACTTTTGAAATATCCCAAAATTTTCAATGTCTTTATACATTACTATTCCGGAAATTGAACAGAAAATTCTCAGAAAAAAATTTTGATTAATTATTGATTCAAGGTAAGATATTAGAGGATTTATTATTGAGAAGTGATAAAAGTGATAAGGGATTTTAGTGGGATTGTGTCAAAAAAGTGAAATTAGTGGTGAAGCGAATATGAAAACTATTATAACGGTATTTTGGTCATTGCTTAGGTTTTTTAGAATTTTGAATCATGAGTGATTATGAGAAAAATTGCAAAGCATTAGATTTAATTTTGAGCATGTATTGTCGATTGAGTCTTAACTCGATTGGTATGGGCATTGTTGCTAATGCAGGAGAATATAGGTTTGAGTGTGCTGAAGCATATTATCCTTCTATTTTTAATAGCACCTCATGAATCAAAATTGAAAAAAGTTGTTAGATTTAAAAATTAAATGCTGATTTAATATTTTTTCTTTTGAAACATATTTTAATCACATATTTATTCGTATTGCATAAAATTAGATAAATGCGCAACGGGCACAACAAGAAGCGGCTCCGCCTTCGACAACACCAATTGTAGCTTCTCTTTTACATCAGGTTTTCTCCCATTTGGCAATTCCCATTCGAAATAATGCAACAATGTCGCCAAAATCTGCATCATAATTTTCTCTGCCAATGGAATCCCAACACAAATCCTTCTCCCAGATCCAAACGGGAAAAAATGGAAACTATTTCCTGTATAATTCCTTTTCTCAGTGTCTTTCAAGAACCTCTCTGGCGCGAATCGAAGAGGGTCTTTCCAGAACTCAGCGTTCCTTTGTATTGCCCACACATTGAAGAAAATACTGGAATTTTTAGGGATGGTGTAACCAGCTATGACTGTGGTCTCGCTTGACATGTGCGGAAATAACAAGGGAGCCGGTGGGTGAATTCGAAACGTTTCTTTCACCACTGCTTCTAAGTAGAGCAAGCGAGGAAGATGGGACTCTTCAACGCTGGTTTGGTCCCCAATTATTGCATCCAATTCCTCGGTGACTCTTTGTAGTTTATTTGGGTGCCGTAGTAATTCCGTCATCGCCCATTCCATTGTTGTAGATGTTGTGTCTGTACTGCCAATTATCATATCCTATACCCACAATTAGAAAATTTTAATTAAAACTAAGAAAAATTTAATTAAAACTGAATTAATCGATCAAATTGAGATAATTTTAATTAACTTTTATTTTGATTAGAGGATTCAATTAAAGTATACCAGGATGGTTTCACCCAACTAGGTTTTCGGTTATTTATTTATTGACTAATTTATAGAGTAAAAATTTAAAGGTTATAATATGTTTCAAATTTTTGTACTCTTTGTATATTTAGAATTTAGTATACATACATTTTTTTAGGGATTTAGTCCTACTTTTCGAATTAAAAAATTCAGATCCAATCATTTACACTACTAAAATTATTCTGTTAAAGTTAATGTAATGTTTAAAAAAACAATACCCACTCAGTATCCATATTTTTAAAAAATGTCATTTTAATGAACCCAAATTTAATAAGAGTATTTTAACAGTATCAACACTTCTTAAAAAGTCACATCAATATTTTAATCAAAATAAAATATTTAGACCAACTAATGACATTATAAAATTTAAGATATCAAATTAGGTCAAAATCAAAATATAGAGATTAAATTTCAAATCTTAATTAAGTGTAGGATCAAAAATTAAAATTTAATAATCTCAAAAAAAAAGAAAGAACAAAGAAGAAGTAGGACTAACTAAAATTTAACTATTATATTAAAAAAGTACAGCAATGGACAGGTGTTATATAAGAAAAGGTTTAGTCTTCTTTTGATATTTTTCATATTTGTTTTACAATTTATATTGAAGTAAAGTCCTCCTTTTATATACAGTACTATAAATTAGATAGGTTAATTGTTTGTTTTTATATCAATAATAGAATTATTAATCGTATATACTTCAAAATAAGTTCCAATCCAAGTGAATGTACCATTAGTTCAAAATATGTTGTTAATCCCTGTAATTTTATAGAATTTAAAATTTAATCTATATATTTTAAAAAGTTAAAAATTAAATTGTTTTACTTTTTAATTTAAAAATTCTAATTTAATCATTAGTACCTTTAGTATTTTCATTTAAATTTTATTAACCTAAGGTTTTTTTTTTTCGTCAATTATTATCACATCATATTGATATAACAACACTCTACTTAACATTTTTTTATTTAAAAAATGATGTTAAGTGTTATCGGTGTTAAATTTAAATTTGAATTTTAAAATTTAAAAAATAAATTCTTAAATTTTTAAAAATAAAAACATATAAATTAAATTTTAAATTTACAAAAACTAGAAAGACTTTTGATATATTATTGTAAATTTAAAATTTTGGTAAATTTAGAATTTAATCCATGATATTTCAGAATTCAATCCCCTACTTACCAGCAGCAAAGCCTTTATTTCCTTGATGGATATTGAAGTTTTGGCATCTCCTCTTTGGTTTAGTTCCAACAATTGCTGCAAAAAATCCTTGCTGCCCGCCATTTTTGGTCCCTCTCCGAGCTTCGTTCGCTGCTCTATCACCGATTCAAAAAACCCATAAAACCACGACATATGCTTCTTGGTTTTGGATTCAATTCCTTGCAAATCCAATGGCTTCAGCACCGGGAAAATATCAGAAGCGTTGGGTTCTCCGAACAACCCCACAAATTCCTCTACTCGATCCTTAAATTCAAGCCCAAGCTTCGCTTCTTCTCCGTTCAACGAACCACCCCATAGCATGCTGATTGTAACGCTCAGCATTGTTAAGAATATTTGTTCGCTGAGGTTGATGGGTAACCCAATTTTCCCAAGGATATTCTTCACCGTATGCCGGATCTCTCGTCGTCGAAACTCGTAGCAGGAATCGAGGCCTTCTTTGCTCATTATTTCTCGCACGATGAGCTTACGCAGCTTGTGTAATCCTCGGCCATTGGGTCTCCACAGGATATCGAGTCCGCCGTAGGTTCCGGTCACGGCCGCCGCCGGAACATCGCGGTTGGCGAAGATGGCGTCGTGGTCTTTGAGGATTTGTTTGGCGATTGATGGTGAGCTTATGATGACGTAAACTTTTCTTCCCAACTGAAGCTTGATGATAGGGCCATGGATTTTGGATTGTTTGGTTACATACTGGAGGAAATCGGGTTTGATGAAAAGGAGGTGGCCGAGTATTGGCAAGCCTGGCGGGCCTGGCGGCAGCGGCGGAGGCTTGGTTTTGATGATGAATTTCTTAACCAACCGTGAGAAATAGATAATTACTAGCGTCGCCACAGCGAGAGTGGTTGCCACTTCGGTAATAGTGAACGCAGCAAGTCCGTCGCGGCCGGGCAACCAGCTATTGCTGACCTTAACGTAGAAGTTGGACATTGGTGGGTACTCTTGTTCGAATAGAAAAAAAGGCAAGAGGAAACGGAGGACTTAGGCTCCCTATACACGCCAAATAATAATAGGAGGTATACTCGATATATAACACTAAACCAATCTAATAATTTATGTATTTATGTTATTTTCGTATTAAATTAATACATTAATAATATTTATTATTAGTTATTTTTTCATAATTTTTTTGTATAAATAAAGTATCTTATATTTTCGTATTATGTCGACTATAATTTAAACAAATGTCAGCTTGGATATTATGTGAAGTAGGAGGCGGCACCAAAGGAGTAGACAGAAGCATTGGTCCCTCTTGGTTTACCAAATTGCTTGTTTAGGCCTTCATGTTTTGGTAAATTTTAATTAATAAGAGAGTAAATTTTTGTTTCCCAAAATAAATATCAAGTTTAGCTTCGGTCCCTATTATAATTTTTTTTGTTTCGAAATATATTTAAAATGTGTGAATTAAATTAAATATACATATCTATTATATGGAAAAAATTGTGAGAGCTGTATATAATTTTTAATATATAAGATGTTAATTATTCATAAAAAAATTGTCACGTATTAAATATTTGATAGACGTATTTATATGTTTGAGTGTAAAATTGGTAAAATGTGGAAATTATTATGTTATAGTGGCGGTCTCTTTAAACTGTTGACCAAAAGAAAAGTGGAAAACACTGAGTGGTGACTTTGATTAAGCCATTATTCTTTTAAATTATTTAATTCTAATAATCAAATTTCAATTCCCTATAATTTCATATACCGGAAAAAGAAGTGTCAAATATTAGCTGAATTACATATAAATGCTGATTTTTTTTTGAGAAATTAGGTTGAAAATTTTAAAATCTGTCGATTAATATTCTTTTCGAGAGAGAAAGGAAAATGCATTCTGTAGGACACATTTTCAGGCCAATGATAACAAATCCCTCAACAGTCACAATTCCAATGACTAGGATACCAACAGTCATATTTTTCCCTATATAAACCCCTTCAAACTTCATTCTTTTTCAACTCAATTCTCAATTCTCACTTTTTGGTTCTCAATTTTTTTATTCTAAATTGTCAATTCTTGATTTTTTTATTCAAAATTCTCAATTCTTAAAGTTTTTTAAAAAATTTTCTTTGAACCCTTCGATTTTATTTTAGTCCCCGAAGTTGTAATCGAGGGGCAAAATTGATGAATGTCTTGCCATTGATAACGGTTCCGTAGTGTCTTGGTATGAGCTTTGCAGCAATGATGTGAATCCACCACACAGCCGTGTGGTCAGACTTTTTGCTTCTTGATCTAGCGTGGAATTTGGAGGATATGGTGTAATCAAGCTCAGGCCACCTTCATCCTTTTTGACGAAGTTAGCATATAACTCTAGTACAACATTTCTACTAGAGCAATAGGATTCGATCACTATCTCCAACTCGTTGTTCCCGGTGATCTAAAAAAAGACACATCTAACGAAGTTGAATTATGTTTGATATCTGCATTTTAGGCTCGAAATTCTTTTGCGGATCCCCACTTTGTGCCTAATTCTTGCCTCAAGCTCTTTTAACATTATGCTCCGATTGAATGCCAGATCTTCAGATTGGGCTGATACAAAAATGGGCCAATCTCGATCTCACAAATTTGACCGTTGTAATGGATAATAGCTCTGAATCGTCTCATTTTGAAGCAAATAGCATGTTCCAAATGTTCAAAATCGAGAAAATAGTAAAAATATATAGTTATCATCACCCAAATTAAATTACCTACACATAATTTAACGAATTACCTTTGCTTACACAACTAACATGAAATTCAAGTCTTTGACAACAACCCACATCTCATAATGCCAGGAAGCCTTATGGAAACAATCTACTTGAAAGGTCAATATGGAAACTCAAGGCATAGAGTTGAAGTTGAAAATTGCAAGGGAGACAACGCTCCTTGTAGGGTGCGTTTTCAATAAAGCAATACAAACATGTTCTATAATATCATGTATTTCCTGGGTTGTAGTGTTTGAAGTTGAAAATGGTGGGGGAGAAAACACTCCCCTGTAGCGACGTTTTCAGTAAGGCAGCAATAATAAAATTTATCTTGGGAATCCTGGGTTGTAATTGGCTCAGAAGCAGAACTAATCAAGTTAGGGTTAAGGTTCAAACATTAGATCTTAATTGAAAACGCTTCCTACAGGGCATGTTTTCATGCCACATGTCTGACATGTCAATTGAAAACGTGTCATGCAGAGAATGTTTTCTCTCTAAGCGTTTCAACCTTAACCCTAACTTGATTGCTTCTGTCTTTGAGCCGATTGTAACCCGAGATTCCCTGTAACCTCCCTAACCCGATCCAAAAGTTATGGATGGGTTCTGAAGGCCACATTGACCACCAAAATGTCCTAGACAAAAACGATTAGATTTTTAGAAATTTACTTATAAAATATCTTATTATTTTTCAGAAAACTGTAATGGGTTTCTCTCGATGTTATAAAAACATTAATTTTTTTTGCCAAGTTTATTTAAAATCCAATTAAAAAGATTTAAAAAACATATTTTACCATTAATTTGTTATTTAGAATTTCAAAAACAAGTTTTTGTAGCGGAAAATCCATTGTGTTTAATTTGTTAATAAAACCATAACTCATAATTTTAATAACCAATTACTTAACTAGTCTAGTTATTTATATTGTCCAATCTAGCGTCCATGCAATATACTAAATTATCCCAAAAACTAAACCCATACCGTAAAATAAATTTTTACAACTCGATTAAATAAAATTATAAAATCAAAAATCAAAAATTTGATATGAGACCTCCAAATGTCAAGTCTAAGTCCTAACTTCTCAATTAACTGTAAAATGTTAAACTAATGGGATGAGCTATGAAGCTTATTGTGAGTCTTAATCAATAGTAAATAGTATACCAAAGACCATAAAATCATTTATGAACACAGAAATATCAGATACAACAATATCACCAATCACCGTATTATCAGAGTATATCACATCCCAAAATTTATGCACATATACGTGAACTTTAATGTAGTTTTCCTACCCAACCATCTGCTACACACCATATCCAACCATACACACCATATCAGAAGGAGCCTTAACTTATTATTAAACCACCAGTAATAAAAAATAATCGTAGTTATACTACGAGTCAAATTATATGGATAAACCACCAGAACTGTGTTGTGAACGAATCGCCAGAACAATATGCGAGCAAATCGCCAGAACTCCAAACATAACTCTAAAATTGCATATTTACCGCCAGAACTCCATTAATTGTGAATATACCGCCAAAACTCCATAGATCTCCTTTGTCTCCAATCAACCCAACATTATATCAGAATAGTAGAATCAGATACAGTATAATACAGAAGCATGCCATAATCACGCGATCAATAATCAAAACGTGGCATGCTTTACAATCATGCAAACAAGAGATACATAAAATAACAACATGTTTAACATGCATTCAATGAAGCAGAACAGTGGGTATGCACTTAGGCAATTGACGGTTATAATTAAAGACTGATCGACAAACACACAACAAGCTAAAACAACAAGAAATTAAAGTTAATTGGCACCCAAACAGTAGGTAGCACATTTAGATGGCAAACGGTGCAAAGTTGAGCAACAAAATTGAAGCAAACTAAATAGCAAGTCAGTAACGAGAGTAACCAGTAATGGCTAATTGGAGGTTGATCAATAAGTATTTGGTACAACAACATTAGTCAGCCAACATGAAAAATAATACACACATATACACTGTTTACAATTGATTTAAATCCCACACCTTAAATCCGCAAATCTGAAAAAGTCTGCACTTCCCCACTATAAATCTAGCTAACCCTAGATTGGATCTGCAGTTAATACAATTAAACACAATAAAAATCAATCTTGGAACACCTCTATAGGGTTCATCCATATAGTGATCAAGAAGGAAAATGAAATCTAATTGATTAGATCAACTTACGCTACATCGGTTTGAAGGTCCGAGATGATGATTCAAATGAAATTAGATGCACACTTAAATAGCAAGATTAGGGGTTGATTTAACAAGGGAAAAGTGAATAAAATGGAAGTAAGGATGTGCAACAAGTGGAAAGAAAACCAACAGCCTCATTTGATGTTTCTAAAGGGCAACATCACCATAAAAGTTAGCAGCAAAGAGGATTGTTTTGTGTTAGAATAAGGAGATTAAATCAACAGAAAAAAAGGACAGTTTTGGTGATCAAAACAGTAGCCAAAGGGGTTGGAAAAATGCCAGTAAAAAGAAGGAAATAGCTGCAAAGTGAAAACTTTTGGGGCAATATCGCAACAGAAAAATCAGCAACAAAAAGGACTACAATGGTGTAGTAATGGTAGTAAAAGATTCAACCAAGAAAGGTGTAGAAAATTGGCAGCAACCAAAAGGAATAAACAATAAGAATGGAGGAGAAAGGGGCAGCACAATAATAGAGAAAACTAGGTTGTAGGGGCGGCACAAGTGACGAAGGAAGAAGTTTTTTTAGAGAAATTAAAGGAAGAGGGAAAGTGAAAGGGACAACAAAGAGAGAAAAAAAATAAAAAAAACCCAACAAAAATTTAGTTTAATCTTTATAATTGTGTTTTAGCCAAACTGAAATTTGAACAGATTGGCTAGAATATGGATGGAACAAAGCTCAGCTGAAAAAAGAAATGGGAGCGAAGGGAATCAAACTTAACCTTAATGATAGTTACACTACTTCTTAACCACTAAACCATAATTCATTTTTACATAAATTCTTACAACATTTATTTTTAAAACAAAGCATGACACTTACTAGGGTTTGAAGCAAAATTTGAAAAACAATAAAAATAATATGAAAGAAGAGATTCAAACATGGGTTTTAAGGACAATTTTATTAACATTTAACCATTAAACAAATAACTCATTTCATATATTAAATGCATAAAGATAATCTTGAAAATAGGGGTGTGACCACTCTCGAGTCACAAATCTGATTTTACTAACCCGTTTTTTGGGATGTGACATTCTTGAGATAAATTTCATACACTGTAACCCGAGATTCCCAAGATAAAATTAAAATTTTTCTTTTTTACCCCGCCCCATCCCCTATATCAATGGTCATTCCTTCATCATATCTCTGTCTCCTATAAATTGTTTTTTTTTCTTTTTCTTACATGTTGGAATTTTCAGGTGTAAAGATTTATTTCTCATTTTTCTATGAGGGAGACATTGTCATAGTTTTAGGTTGTGTTTGAGTTTACGACGATGTCCTAGAGCTCGGTAACCTACAAATTTCACCTGCTGTGTGAGTATTAAGCAATCACCTAAAAAGTTAGGATCGCATTGCAACTAAAGGTCCAAGTTAGCGATGATTATACGATCTCAGGTTGAAGTGTAACTAAGGCTTCAAGTTTACAAAAGTTATGTTGTCAAGGGACGTGGCATAACTGTGGCCCTAGTTGACGGTGGTTATGCGGGCATGAGAACGAGTTTCTTCTCATTAGAGTAGCATGCTTTATAAAACCCATATAGAAGTGTGAGGAAGAAAAACGTAGTGTCATTCCAGTACAATCAAGTAATTCATGTTATTCATCTCCATCGAAGGTGGTGACCTTGTTAGTAAAACCTATTACACCCCAATTTTGTCGCAAGTTATAGTAATGGGGTCATCGCCTTCGGTGGACATGGATAAAACGAATTTCTTTATTATACTTGTCGAAACCACCCCTTTTTCAATTAAAATTTTAATTTTAATAAAAAACAGGGGATCGACTTTTTGGAAAACAAATACATGGAGTCGCCACCGATCTTTTTGTTTTGGTGTGATCGGGTCACCTAAGAATTTGGTTATTTTAATAAAACATTTTCGGTTTACTAAAACACCGATTATGGTCTACGAAAATTTTAAAAATGGGTTCGGGAGTCGGTTACGTATGAGGAAGGGTTAGCACCCTCACTACGCCCAAAATTGGTACCAATCGATTAAATACTGTCCTTATGTCTAAGATTAAAAATGTTTTTGAAATGTGGTTTTTTTTAATAACATTTGAATAACCCGAGTTGATTGTCAAAAAATCTTCTTGTTTTGACGTCTGAAAATTTATAATTTGAAAATCACAAAAGGATGCTCAACTATTTAGTCCAACGGAAAACTGAAACCCAGCACAGTAGGGCACGATTCCTCGAATTTCCAAACATTGACCATTGCCTCACTTTAGAAAATACGAGTGAAATTCCGAAGAGATATTCGATTGTTTTGAACAAACGAGAGATTGCAACCCAGCGCGATAGGGCACGATTCTTGAATTGCCAAACATCGAACATAGCCTTTGTTTTAAAGGGTTTTCTTAAAAGACATGAGTGAAAACCTAAAAGAATATTCGATCGTTTTGAACAAACGAGAAATCACAACCCAACACGATAGGGCATGATTCCCGAATTGTCAAACACCGAGTATTGCCTTCGTTTTAGAGGATTTTTAGAAGACCTGAATGGAATCTAGAAGGGATATTTGATTATTTTGAACAAATGAGAAATTGCAACCCAACACGTTAGGGTACGATTCCGCGAATTGCCAAATATCAAACTTTGCCTTCGTTTTAAAGAATTTTTAAAAGGCATGAGTGAAAGTTTGAAGGGATATTCGATTATTCCGAGCAAACGCGAAATTGCAACCCAACACGTTAGGGCACTATTCTGCGAATTGCCAAATATCGAATCTCGTCTTCGTTTTAAAGAATTTTTAAATGTATAATCATAAAACTGGCTTAAAACGTCTTAATGCGTTTTGAAATAAGACGAAATTGGTCATAAAGATTTGAATTTTATAAAACCACATTTCATAAACCAAATGAAAAATAATGATAGAGGATAATGTGCACACATAAGATACAATCAATTAACGAACTAAAAATTAAATACAACTAACCAAAAAATATAATCCGATTACAATCATGCATGGGAAATAATTGGTATCATAATACAATGACGGAAATAATAATGTAACAATTCAACACAACCAAAACAATACACACAATAACATGCCACAATAATATACATTGCATGATATAAAATAATCAATGCAAGATGTAGAAAAACAACATAGCAATTAGAAGCTAATGCGCCATAACAATTTTAAAATAATAACGAATAAATGGACACATAATATATAAGTTGACAAACTTGTATAAAAACTAGGAATAGATATATAATTTTTGAAATGAATATTATAGAACAAAAGTTTAAATCAAATTGCATGTAAAATATTTTAGACACAAATTCATTTAAAAGTTGACACAGTACATGATAATTTAAATAATATATGTGCAAAAGAATAAAAAGGGTACAAGACGAGACATAACGCACAAAACAGATTTAAAAGACGTATGTACATGTATAAAATAGTATTTAAATGTTAAATTTTAAACCAAAACAATGTGTAGTAAAATGTATTTTTTTAAAAAGGGTGACTTATGTACGTAAAGGAATATATATATATAGAAAAATTTAAGAAAATTCATAAAATAACTTTAGTATGGGACTAAATATGTACATAGAACTAAATTGTTAACCATTTAGGAACAAATATACATGAAACATTGAACAAGTGTTACATAAATATTTTAAATAATATAGTTTAAAAAAGAACTACAAAATGGTGGTGAAAAATATGTGAAAAGGTTATTGAAATAGTTCAACAAATATATAAAAATATTAAGCACTTTAAAGTAACAAATATTACAAATTACAAATTAAAAATTACAAACCTTGATTTAAAAAAATGTACATGAAACATATATAGAATATTTAAAGAAATATCATATAAACATCGAAATAACATGATAAAAAGAACCTTGAACTCATTACACAAAGAAGACTATAGGCATAAAATCATGGATCTAATAAAGTATATAGATCAAATATATGTACCAATATATATAAGTATTTAGTCAAAATGTTATATAAAAGCGCTACAATAATTTAACGTGAAAAGAATTTTAAAACGATGATTTTATAAACAAAATAAAGTTTTCAAATGAACTCAACGCATATACACACGTATATAAAAATATTAGGAACTTTAAAAGAGTAAGCATTACGAGTCAAAAACTCAATTACATGTACAAATATATATATTATCTAAAAGATTATTGCACAAGAATGTTAAAATAATCCAAATAAAAATCTTCAAAAACAAATGTACAAATATAACCAAACAAAATGATTAAAATCGATCGGTATAGAAATATTAAATATGTTTAAAAGGTAAGTTATACAAATAGAAAACTAAAATAAAAATGAATTAAAATAAGATGAATAGTTTATAAATAAAAAAATCAAAAATTGGATCAATAAATAATCCGTGCAAATATGTAGGGACTAGAAATAGAAATATCCCTTAGACCAAAACGCTGTGCTGAGCAGCGGACTAAAACGAAAATACATGCAAATTAAAGAGCTAATTTAAAAAAAGAAAAAAAAAAGGTTCGATTGAATGCACTCGCAAAAGGGGAGGACCTATAGCGTAAATTTCCCATTCAGAACAAAAGGGCGCGGATCTGGCCTGCCCATCAAGTCAACGCGCGGACCCTTACCCATCTAAACGGTGCCGTTTTATGTTGTATATAAGGAAAAGAAACCCTAAAAAAGATCACTTGGCCATTTGAAAAGGAAACAACAGATCCTAAAGCCCCTTTCCCCTCTCATTCGGCTGAACTCTAATGTCATCGTGCAAACACCGATCCTGGGTTTCATCGGCGTTAACGCCTCCACCTCCGCCATGGTACTTGACCCGAGTTACGGCAAAACGAGAGGACACTTCCTTTGGTTCAATATCCAAGTCGAAAAATGGTCTCCGAAGATCAAAACCCCCGGTAAGTATCTCTGAAAACTCTCATTTGCTTGTTTTCAACGAGAAATATTAAAAGCAAAATAAGAATAGGCAGACTATGAATTGAAATCACCTTCTAGTATTGGTTGCTTTTGTATTCAATATGCGTTTTTTTGTGCCCGTAAAAAAAAGAACCCCTTACAATCAAAAATCAAAAAGGCTTTATAGCCGAAATCAAAATGAAAATAAAAATAAAATACAATTTTCTTTTTCTGTCCTATTTGCTACTGTCGCTCTCATTTGTTTGCAGGTACGGAGAAGGCCAGCTGGCGTGCGGTGCTGCGTACGGAGGTACGGAGAGGCCTTGGAGGTTGCTGTTGCGGCGCTAGGGTTTCTACCCTAACTTGTGTTCTTGGGCCAGGGTAGTTGGGCTTAGGAATGGGTTTGGATTTTGGGCTATTGAGTTGTATTAGGTTTAGGTTTTAAGTTTGGGTCATGTAATTTGGACTTGTGGACTGTTAATAATATTTATTGGGCTTTTATTTTGGGATTAATTTTTGGTTGTTGGGCCCGAACGGATTTGGCTCATTACAGTTGCCCCTTTTTGCTCATTGTCGTGTAACAAGAATGGAGCAAAGACTTTAAAATGAGCCAAATCTGTTGGTCTTGCAGGATCTTGACTTCTTTGGTGCTCCTCTTCTTCAAGTAGCCCACTATATTTCCAGAGGTGTAAGAATTGTTGCTTTGATTTACTCCACTGCGACTATTTGAGGCTTGTGGCTTTAATCTATTCTTCTGCAATTAGCTTGATCTGTTCTATTTCAGCTTTAAGGAGATAAGATCTTTAATTCAATCTTCAGCCTACTTCACTACAACTTTAGGGAACTAGGATGGTGGCTTAAATCTGCTTCACGGCAACTTCAGAACGCCAAGATTCGTCGTCTTCGATTTGCTCCACTGTAATACAGAGATGCCAAATCTGTCATCTTTGATCTGCTCTCTGTCAACACAGAGATGCCAAATCTGCTATCTTCGATCTATCCTCTGACAATACAGAGACGCCAAATCTGCTATCTTCAATTTGCCTTTTGACAATACAGAGACGCCAAATCTGCTATCTTCGATCTGCCCTCTGACAATACAGAGACACCAAATCTGCTATCTTCGATCTGCTTTCCGCCAATACAGAGACGCCAAATCTGCTATCCTCGATTTGCTCTCAGCCAATATAGAGACGCCAAATATGCTATTTTTGATCTGTCCTCTGACAATACAGAGACGCCAAATCTACTATCTTTGATCTACTCTCCGCCAATACAGAGACGCCAAATCTGCTATCCTCGATCTGCTCTCCGCCAACACAGAGATGGCAAATCTGTTATCTTCGATCTGCTCTCTGCCGCTATAGAGACGCCAAATCTGCTATCTTTGATCTGCTCTCTGCCGCTATAAAGACGCTGAATTTGTTATCTTCTATCTGCTTTCCACCGCTACAGAGACGCCAAATCTGTTATCTTTGATCTGCCTTCTGACAATACAGAAACGCCAAATCTGCTATCTTCGATCTGCTCTCCGCCGCTATAGAGACGCCAAATCTGTTATCTTCAATTTGCTCTCCGCCGCTACAGAGACGCTAAATCTGCTATTTTTGATCTGTTCTTCGCCGCTATAGAGATGCCAAATCTGCTATCTTCGATCTGCTCTTCGCCGCTACAGAGACACCAAATCTATTATCTTCGATCTGCTCTCCGCCGCTATAGAGACGCCAAATCTGTTATCTTCGATCTGCTCTCCGAAGCTACAGAGATGCCAAATCCGTTATCTTCGATCTGCTCTCCGCCGCTATATAGACGAAAAATTACTATCTTCGATCTGCTCTCCGCCGATACAAAGACGCCAAATCTGCTATCTTCGATCTGCTCTCTGCCAATACAGAGACGTCAAATCCGCTATCTTTGATCTGCTTTCCGCCAATACAGAGACGCCAAATCTGCTATCTTTAATCTACTCTCTGTCAACACAGAGATGCCAAATCTGCTATATTTAATCTGCTCTCTATCAACACAGAGATGCCAAATCTGTAAGATTCGCCAATGTCGCTACACTGTCTTCTAAAGACATGATATGTAAAATGGGTTTCCTGTATCTGTGTATGTCAAATAACTAGGATGCTATGATCGAGAAGAATCAAATGTCCCTAACTAGATGTGGTGTTTATGTCAAATAATTAGAATGCTATGATCGAAATGAATCAAGTGCTCCTAACTAAATGAATGATTATGAATGTAGAAATGTCATGAGAGTGATTCCTTTTTAAACGTTTAAGGTGTCATTGCTCATAATTAACCCAGGTTCTATCATTGATGTGCTATCATGCCCTTTTGCTTAGCCGTTATCTTCGAAAATTTAAAGAAATAATGACAATCAAGACTCTTCTTTTTCGAATGTTTCCAAATTTGAACCTGGTTAGTCCTGACTAGTGGCCCTGTTTCAGGTCCTTGTACTATTTAGAAGCCTCCCGAGTAATATGCAGAACATCTTTTATGAAAGTATTATTGGTCCATTAATCGTTATTTCAATGCAAAATACTTGAAAAAGATCAAAATAATGGCCAAGAAAGAAATTGAGTAAGAGCACAGCTCAAAACAAATAAGTTAATCAAAGATTGCGAATGCAATAAGAAGGCAATTAACTCACATGAATAAGTTAATCAAAGATAGCAATGCAATAAGAAAGAAGTTTATTGGGAGCATATTTTGAAACAAATATAGTGATCAAAGATAGTAAATTCAGTATGGGTGAGATGAAAACTAGGTGCCCCAGATATCGCAGTTCGAGCTTCTCTGTACAAACTTCTTGAGGTCCATTTTGAGCTCAATATGTATTTAGGGGATCTGGAGTACTTTATCGATACCCCGAGACGTAGCATATTTCTTCATTGTTATTCAGGCATAGCAAGACTACTATATGCCCTATTTTAATCCAAATTTGAGCCGCCCTTTTCGGGTTTTCAGCTCAAATCCCTTTTGGTCTCAAAGCGCCCTTTGCAGGTCTTCGCCTTGGCCTCTCCTTTTCTTTCTTCTTTTTTTTTCTTCTTTCTTTCTTTCTTTCTTTCTCTTTTTTTTTTGGAAGGTCTCAAAGGGTCCTTTGCAGGTTTTCGCCTTGGCCTTTCACTTTCCTCTGAAGTCTTTTTGTATAAAAAGGATCTTCTTCCACACCAGGTCTTCCTTGTGGAATTCTTTAATATGAACCTTTCTGACGTAGGCTTACATCATTCATTTCTGATACATTGGGCCATGACAGGTGGCTTTCAATCTCCTTTCTTCAAATTCAACTGATCACATCGGAATTGGATCTATTCTGCCTAATCCAACTTTAATTTTGACAAGACTTGGCCAAAAGAAATCTCATTTTCGGAATCGCTTCTATCCCATTAAGCAAACGAACAATGTATTGCCCCGGTGAAGGTTCTGGCCGGCGTTCGATAAGTATAGAGGGTAAATGATAACTTCTTTATGCCAATATTTACAAGACTCGGTCATTTTTCACTATGACTTTTGTTCTATTGTTTGCTTTTCCTTTTTCTTTTCTATTTTTAAACTTTTGTCTTTCTTTTTGGATGCCTTTACTGCACTGTGATATAGTGTTTAATCTTTGAACAAACTGTAAACTTTTGACATTGTGCAATTGTATTTGAAAGTGATCCTTTCTGACATTACTTGTCAACAACCCTTTTTTTATTTGATGAATATTAATCTTGTAATATTAACATATGAAGCGACCTTCACCCCCTTCGTGAAGTAATCAATGACTGTCAAGATGAATTGATGAGAATGGCCTGATAACATCCTTGCCTCATATAGAGAAAATCTGTGAAGAAATGAATGTGGCTTTAACCAATGCAATCCCCTTCCATGGTGGATCAACAATACTCAAACCTCATATTAGCGTGGCTACCATGAAACCTTTAACATGTGTCCTTCTGGCACTGTATAGACATTTTGTATCATCCACAGATCTTAATATCTGAAATATATCTCGACATGATCATGTGAAAACATCTTTAAATTTCTTGAAGTAACTCGAAGACACTTCATTTTGCCCCTGTGGTGACTCAGGTTTCAATCTTTGCCCCTTGTTCACAATGTCCATTGATCTTTCGTAAAGTAGGATAAGTTTTTTCATCTTGTTCTACCGTCCTTAACAAATCAGGAAATAAGTCACAATCCCTGTCATCTTCAAGGTTCTGAATCCCTCTAGACACATATCTTGCTCAAAAAAGAGACTCGGAATTAGTGACAACGTCGCTCAAGTCATTGATGTCTGGAGACCTGTTATAGGTACGAAGGCATATTCCAAAGAATAAATGATTCTAAGGATGATTATTCGTATGGTATGATCATGAATGAAAGAATCTAAGAATAGTCGTTTGTACAGTATAAAATGGAAAGAATAAAAGAATATTTACTCAAACATGTATTTCATTGAAATAAAGATTTTGGATATAAGCCTATTTCACAAAAGGATTCTTGTTGCTTCTAGGCTTAAAACAACAAGTGTATTTGAATATTACTCTAGATTAGCTCTAAAAATACAAGGATCCTTTCACAGTCCCATTGTTTAAAACACTCTAAGTAAGGGCAGAATCTTGGAGAAGTCTACTCCCGGGTTCCCTCGTTAATTTGATTCCCCAATACCAGGTCTTGCATTAGAGTCCTGAGCTCGATGCACCCTTAAATCTGATGGCCCAATCCATCATGGAACTCATAATGTCCACCTCTTTAACAGAAAGGTTAGATTGCAGATTTCTTGCCCCAAAGGGACCATCGAATTTTACGATACCCAAATTGGTTAGCCTTTCGATAATCTTTTTAAAAGCGGTACAGTTATCGATGGAATGCCCGTGATTCCCGCATGGTATTCACATTGGCTGCTTGCATCGTACCATTTAGGGTATGGGGGCAGTATAAGTTTCATGTAAAAAGGGGATACAACATGTGCGTCGAACAGAACGTGGTACAACTCTCTGTACGTGATTGGAATAGGCGTGTATTAGGGTTTTTCTGAGTTTGGTCTTCGATCGGGTTCTCGCCTTGGGGAGGCCTGATGGCTGGTAGTTACCCTCCTTGGCTGGCTTACTATAATTGGCTCTGAACAACCCTTGTTATACCTACTCGCACTACTTGCTCTCTTTTTCTTCTTCTTTGGGGCCTTTAAAGTCCACTCTCCCCTTTTCTTCGTTTTTGCCAGAACAACTGGCTTGGCTTGATCATCCTCTGGATTAAAACCTAAACCCATCGAAAAGCTCAACAGTGCCGATGTATCAGTCTGATATTGGGGTCTCATAATGACGGGTACCCTTTGCATGTCTGGCTGGGTCGGGACGCTTATTGGGGTAAAACCTGGGGAATAGATGATCTCTTCATTATCATAATCACTATTGATCACTGGGCCACTCCTTTTTTCAAATTCTCCGGCCAGTAACTAGGTTAACTGGCCCATCATATTTCTTAGGAGTTCTAACATTTGTTCTCACATATCTTGTTGAATTCTGATCAATTGCTCTTGCATCTGTATTTGCCTTTGCTCTATTCTCTCCAATCTTTGGTCCATATTCTTTGTCGGTTCTAAAATAATTTTACCTAATTAGGGTCCTTTTGGGAAATTTAATGCAAATGATGCAATGCAATGCAAATGATGCAATGCAATGCAAATGCATGGGATGAATGCAAAGGAAAGAAAGATGTCGATTTTGAATTCAATTCCCTTAGAACAACTTTTCTAGAAAACAAATTCTTTTACATAAAACGGATTACGTATACGGCCTTGCTTTCATATTTCGAGCGAAGACACTGATCCCTTCCTTCGTGAAAGTCAAATCTCGCAAGCTTCCAATGCATGCCTCTACTAGCTCCTTTTTGCTTGATCCAGGCCACGAATTACTATCCTCGCCATGTTGATTAACTCCTTTAAAAAAGTCAGGACGTGACGGTTTTTGAATGATCTTTAACAGCTTGAATTCTTAGGTAAAGTTTTGTTTTCCTCCACGAACTGTTAGCCTTCTTCTGTCGTGTTCACTTGGACCAAATTCGGACAACCGTATTGTAATCCGCGTTACTAAGAAATTCGTTTTCTTATGACAAACTGTTCTATTTAGCAATCGAATATGAATCAACACCTCCTTTCTACGATGATGTAATGCAATGCAGTCATGAACAAACAAAAACAAAACACGTTAGTACGGAAATAAATAACAAACAAAGTACCTATTCGGGTGATCACTAGAGGTTCGGAGTGGCTCTACCTAGGGTAAGCTCCTAGGTCTCTCTATATGTGGCTCGGTTCTAGAGTAAGGGTACTCGAACCAGCAGATTCCTCGATCCTCACCCATTATAGGCTCATACGGATCGAGTTCAGTTCAGGGGAATACATTTCCCTATGACCATGCGGAGATGAAAATCTCACAAAATCATAGGTACGGATGTATCCCGGAAGTAATCCACTAGCCCATGCGGAGGTGAAAACCTCACGAAAGCATAGTTTCTTACTCCCACCTAGAAGGTGTGACCACAACGGTCATGCAATGCAATGCAGTATTATTCTAAAAGCTCGAACCATAACAATCATACAAACAAATGCAATCATGATTTTCAAAACAAATTTTCAGTTTTTGACAAAAGAACAGGAAACAATCAATTTTATGGCTTGACTCTCTCGATTGTCCCCAGCGAAGTTGCCAAGCTGTCGAAACCACCCCTTTTTCAATTAAAATTTTAATTTTAATAAAAAAACGGGGGATCGACTTTTTGGAAAACAAATACATGGAGTCGCCACCGATCTTTTTGTTTTGGTGTGATCGGGTCACCTAAGAATTTGGTTATTTTAATAAAACATTTTCGGTTTACTAAAACACCGATTATGGTCTAAGAAAATTTTAAAAAATGGGTTCGGGAGTCGGTTACGTATGAGGAAGGGTTAGCACCCTCACTACGCCCAAAATTGGTACCCAATCGATTAAATATTGTCCTTATGTCTAAGATTAAAAATGTTTTTGAAATGTGGTTTTTTTAATAACATTTGAATAACCCGAGTTGATTGTCAAAAAATCTTCTTGTTTTGACGTCTGAAAATTTATAATTTGAAAATCACAAAAGGATGCTCAACTATTTAGTCCAACGGAAAACCGAAACCCAGCACAGTAGGGCACGATTCCTCGAATTTCCAAACATTTACCATTGCCTCACTTTAGAAAATACGAGTGAAATTCCGAAGAGATATTCGATTGTTTTGAACAAACGAGAGATTGCAACCCAGCGCGATAGGGCACGATTCTTGAATTGCCAAACATCGAACATAGCCTTTGTTTTAAAGGGTTTTCTTAAAAGACATGAGTGAAAACCTAAAAGAATATTCGATCGTTTTGAACAAACGAGAAATCACAACCCAACACGATAGGGCATGGTTCCCGAATTGTCAAACACCGAGTATTGCCTTCGTTTTAGAGGATTTTTAGAAGACTTGAATGGAATCTAGAAGGGATATTTGATTATTTTGAACAAACAAGAAATTACAACCCAACACGTTAGGGTACGATTCCGCGAATTGCCAAATATCAAACTTTGCCTTCGTTTTAAAGAATTTTTAAAAGGCATGAGTGAAAGTTTGAAGGGATATTCGATTATTCCAAGCAAACGCGAAATTGCAATCCAACACGTTAGGGCACTATTCTGCGAATTGCCAAATATCGAATCTCGTCTTCGTTTTAAAGAATTTTTAAATGTATAATCATAAAACTGGCTTAAAACGTCTTAATGCGTTTTGAAATAAGACGAAATTGGTCATAAAGATTTAAATTTTATAAAACCACATTTCATAAACCAAATGAAAAATAATGATAGAGGATAATGTGCACACATAAGATACAATCAATTAACGAACTAAAAATTAAATACAACTAACCAAAAAATATAATCCGATTACAATCATGCATGAGAAATAATTGGTATCATAATACAATAACGGAAATAATAATGTAACAATTCAACACAACCAAAACAATACACACAATAACATGCCACAATAATATACATTGCATGATATAAAATAATCAATGCAAGATGTAGAAAAACAACATAGCAATTAGAAGCTAATGCGCCATAACGATTTTAAAATAATAACGAATAAATGGACACATAATATATAAGTTGACAAACTTGTATAAAAACTAGGAATAGATATATAATTTTTGAAATGAATATTATAGAACAAAAGTTTAAATCAAATTGCATGTAAAATATTTTAGACACAAATTCATTTAAAAGTTGACACAGTACATGATAATTTAAATAATATATGTGTAAAAGAATAAAAAGGGTACAAGACGAGACATAACGCACAAAACAGATTTAAAAGACGTATGTACATGTATAAAATAGTATTTAAATGTGAAATTTTAAACCAAAACAATGTGTAGTAAAATGTGTTTTTTAAAAAAGGGTGACTTATGTACGTAAAGGAATACATATATATAGAAAAATTTAAGAGAATTCATAAAATAACTTTAGTATGGGACTAAATATGTACATAGAACTAAATTGTTAACCATTTAGGAGCAAATATACATGAAACATTTGAACAAGTGTTACATAAATATTTTAAATAATATGGTATAAAAAAGAACTACAAAATGGTGGTGAAATATATGTGAAAAGGTTATTGAAATAGTTCAACAAATATATAAAAATATTAAGCACTTTAAAGTAACAAATATTACAAATTACAAATTAAAAATTACAAACCTTGATTTAAAAAAATGTACATGAAACATATATAGAATATTTAAAGAAATATCATATAAACATCGAAATAACATGATAAAAAGAACCTTGAACTCATTACACAAAGAAGACTATAGGCATAAAATCATGGATCTAATAAAGTATATAGATCAAATATATGTACCAATATATATAAGTATTTAATCAAAATGTTATATAAAAGCGCTAAAATAATTTAACGTGAAAAGAATTTTAAAACGATGATTTTATAAACAAAATAAAGTTTTCAAATGAACTCAACGCATATACACACGTATATAAAAATATTAGGAACTTTAAAAGAGTAAGCATTACGAGTCAAAAACTCAATTACATGTACAAATATATATATTATCTAGAAGATTATTGCACAAGAATGTTAAAAAAATCCAAATAAAAATCTTCAAAAACAAATGTACAAATATAACCAAACAAAATGATTAAAATAGATCGGTATAGAAATATTAAATATGTTTAAAAGGTAAGTTATACAAATAGAAAACTAAAATAAAAATGAATTAAAATAAGATGAATAGTTTATAAATAAAAAAAATCGAAAATTGGATCAATAAATAATTCGTGCAAATATGTAGGGACTAAAAATAGAAATATCCCTTAGACCAAAACGCTGTGCTGAGCAGCGGACTAAAACGAAAATACATGCAAATTAAAGAGCTAATTTAAAAAAAGAAAAAAAGGTTCGATTGAATGCACTCGCAAAAGGGGAGGACCTTTGGCGCAAATTTCCCATTCAGAACAAAAGGGCGCAGATCTGGCCTGCCCATCAGGTCAACGCGCGGACGCTTACCCATCCAAACGGCGCCGTTTTATGTTGTATATAAGGAAAAGAAACCCTAAAAAAGATCACTTGGCCATTTGAAAAGGAAACAACAGATCCTAAAGCGCCTTTCCCCTCTCATTCGGCCGAACTCTAATGTCATCTTGCAAACACCGATCCTGGGTTTCATCGGCGTTAACGCCTCCACCTCCGCCATGGTACTTGACCCGAGTTACGGCAAAACGAGAGGACACTTCCTTTGGTTCGATATCCAAGTCAAAAAACGGTCTCCGAAGATCGAAACCGCCGGTAAGTATCTCTGAAAACTCTCTTTTGCTTGTTTTCAACGAGAAATATTAAAAGCAAAATAAAAATAGGCAGACTATGAATCGAAATCACCTTCTAGTATTGGTTGCTTTTGTATTCAATATGCGTTTTTTTGTGCCTGTAAAAAAAAAGAACCCCTTACAATTAAAAATCAAAAAGGCTTTATAGCCGAAATCAAAATGAAAATAAAAAAGAAATACAATTTTCTTTTTCTGTCCTATTTGCTGCTGTCGCTCTCGTTTGTTTGCAGGTACGGAGAAGGCCAGCTGGCGTGCGGTGCTGCGTACGGAGGTACGGAAAGGCCTTGGAGGTTGCTGTTGCGGCGCTAGGGTTTCTACCCTAACTTGTGTTCTTGGGCCAGGGTAGTTGGGCTTAGGAATGGGTTTGGATTTTGGGCTATTGAGTTGTATTAGGTTTAGGTTTTAAATTTGGGTCATGCAATTTGGACTTGTGGACTGTTAATAATATTTATTGGGCTTTTATTTTGGGATTAATTTTCGGTTGTTAGGCCCGGACGGATTTGGCTCATTACAATACTAAAATGTCTTTGCATTTTTTTCCTCGTACTTCTGTTTGGGTTTTATAAAGCATCCTCCTCTGACGATGAGAAAATTGTTGTCGTGCCCGCATAACCATTTTCAAGTGAGGCTCCATTTATGCTCCATCCATTGACAGTATAACATTTGTAAATTTGAAGCCTTAGTTACACTTCAATCTGAAATCGTATAATTATCGTCAACTGGGACCTTGAGTTGAAATGCGATCCAGCTTCTCGGGTGATGACTCCACATGTACGTGCCAAATGAAATTTGTAGGTCACTCAGCTCCACGACACCATCATAAATTCAAACACACCTTAAAATTATAACAATGTTTATCTCAAACACGGATAAAAAATAAATCTAAGAACTTTCAATTTCCACCCGCAAGGAAAAAAAATAATTTTTAGCAAAGTGAAAACATGTTTTCTTTTCTCTATCCAAAAACAATATTAATCGATAAATTTCAAAATTTTCATCTTAGTTTCTCAAAAAAAAAATCAGCATTTATATGTAATTCAGCTGCCAAATATTGTTACCTAAGATGTTTTCAGACCAAGAATGGATTTCATGGAATTATAGATATATTTCTATCTAAAATAAATCATAGTTGACATTTTTGAAATTAAAATTTTAAACTTTAACTTCAATTAAATATTTAATTAATTAAATTTTATGAAAATATATTTAAAAAATATTTCATTGAATATTGCATATGATTTTACCAATTTAATATTTAAATATTATTTTTAAATATTATATTTTTAATCGTAGTAATTAGTGAATAATGATATTTTTATTTGAATTATTGAATATAATTAAAATATATCAACTTATCAATTCAAATATTATAATAAAAATTTTTCAAATAATAATTAAAATGTTTTATCATATTCAACATCCAATATAATTTTTTTTGAATAAATTGGCCGGGCTTTTATTAATAAAACCAAACAAACTAATACCCAAAGTATTGGACTTAGGTCTACTGAGACACAAAAATAAACTGATAAAACTCTAGAACGGCATATTTTATGTGCTAATTACATGTTTATTTTGAGTATGATCCTAGTAATTTGGGCTATTTATGGTTCTTTATCTTGTAGGGACTAAATTGAAGGCAAAAGAAAATTTGTGGGCAAAAAGCGTGAAATTAAAGATGAATTGGGCCAGCATGCCAAATAGGAGAGAAGTGGTGCCGAAAATGCAAAGTATGAAAGATTTTTGGGGAAAAAATACAAAAGAAGAGATTTTATAGCACAAGACTCTATTTTAATTTCAATTATATTAGGATAATTATTAAAGATTATTATTTAGATTTAATTTTAAGATTTATTTTCATTTATCTTTTATTATCTTTAATTATCTTTATTGATTTGTATTTATCTTTTAGAATTTAATTAGGAATAGACTAGGTTTCTTAGTACTATAAATAGGGGATGAAGTTTCTTAGTACTATAAATAGGGGATGAAGTGATACAAATTTTGGCCATCTTTTGCTGTAAACACTCTCTCCCCTATAAATTTAATCTTTTTGTTCTTTCCATATTTTCTTTGAATAGAAATTCCCTTTCCATTATTTTTGTTTTTTCCCAAAAATCAAGAGCCACTAAATCTAATCTAGCCGAAGGTTGTTGAAATTCCCCAAAAAGGTTCATGAGGCTTAGAATCCGCGCTTAACCTTCTCAACAGTGTATTCATCGCTTCTCCGCATTACGGGGTTGACGCTTCCATCCATGTCCCTTAATAGGTGATATTTTCAGCTTGTGCAAGGAACGACCGTTTTGTACGTTTTGGGAAGGTTGCACAGTCGGTTCGTTGGCTTTCTACGTCAAAGGTAGGCGAGTCCAAGAGACAAAATGGCTTGGTATTCGCCACTGGGAAGTGATGATCTAGTTGAAGATAGTCCCACAAAAGCAATTATTGGCTAGAGTCAGGTTCCACCAAATCTTAAGTTTAAATTCTTGGAGCTGGTGGCGTAGGCGTCCTCTTCCACTATAACTGGCTCACTCTGCTTGAGAATGGTCACTTAAAAGCCAAGGATTGAACCGAAGGCAAATCGAGATAACCAGAGGCTGGAAATCTGCCATAACAAATCTTTTTGTCAACTTTATTTTTACTTTTAATTTTTGAAATTTCAATTCAAATTTTAATTTCGTTTTTATTTTATTTCACTCCAGATCAAAAACTTTAAAATTTTGTTTTTTATTTTTTTCAGGAACACAAGTTTTCTTGGGCACGATTCTGCCCAGGATTTAGAGAGACAAGCATTCATGCAATCCGGTCCGTGAGGATTCGACCCTACTTCCCCTTTTACTGTTCTTTTTCATTATTTTGTAGGGAATAGGATATTTTTGGTGCTCTCAACAACCGCATCAAATTTTGGCGCCATTGCCGGGGACTGGCAACGTACTAATCTTGTTTTTTGTTTGTTATGACCAGATCTGCTACAGGTACTCTTGTGTTTGATTCAGAGATTCAAAAGACTGCGAGAGCTAACCATAAGGAAACAAAGCTAAGGAAAAAGCAATCAGCAGTGGTTGGGACTCAAAGCAATCCACTGCCAGAAATTGAAATTTACGATAAAGTAAGGTCTAGGGTTAACGAAAACCCTACTCAAACATTTGAAAGTGAAAAAGTAGAAGTCGATTCACCAAAAGAAGTGCTTAACTCTAGGGTTAACGAAAACCCTAATTTGGCACATCAACCAATGGTTTAAATAATTCGGCAACTGGCCGAAGCTCCGACAGAACAATCACCATTGTGCATTGCGTATCCTACTATGGATACTGATTTTGAATTGAAGTCGGGCTTAATCCAACTTCTGCCAACTTTTCGTGGGTTGCAAAATGAAAATCCCCACAAAAATCTGAAAGAGTTTCATATGGTTTGCCTTAGTATGAAACCTCAAGGGGTAATTGAGGATCAAATCAAATTACACGCTCTTCCTTTCTCCCTTGTAGATTCTGCTAGGGAATGGTTATTTTATTTACCTCCTGGATCTATTACAACTTGGGCTGATCTTTCTCGTTTGTTTCTCAACAAGTTTTTTCCATCATCATGTGCAGCTGAGTTAAGAAGGGAGATCGTCGGAATAAGGCAAAAAGAAGCAGTCTCTTTATGACTATTGGGAGCAATTTAAGAAGTGTGCAAATTGCCCACAATATGGTATAACAGAGCAATCTCCCATCTAATACTTTTACGAAAGCCTGAAACCCATGGAGATGAATATGGTAGATGCCACTAGTGGAGGAACGTTAGTCAACATAACTCCTCAGCAAGCAAGAGACTTGATCTCCACGATGGCTACAAATTCTCAGCAAGTTCGAGCCAATCTTGAACCCCCTAAAAAGGTTCACCAGCTAAGTAATTCTACCATTGAGGATAGACTTGAAAGACTTACTAATATTGTGAATTCTCTTATTGCAGAAAAAGAAAAACCGGCATGAGTATGTGGAGTATGTGCTGCACCTGAACATACAACTGATGCATGTCCCAGTCTGTATGATGATACTATGGCTCATTTAGATGCTGTGGGAAATTTCCCTGGGCCACCACAAAGACGATACAACCTTTACGCTAATACCTACAACCCAGGATGGAGGGACCACCTTAACTTGAGTTATGGGGTCAATCCACGATACAACTAGCCATACCAAAATCAGGTTCCACAATAGCCGCAAGATTCAGCTAATTCTCTAAAAACTTTGGTTAATCAATTAGCATTGAGAAAATGAGTTCTCAAGGGAAGTTGCTGTCACAAATAGAACCTAATCCAAGACAACACGCAAATGCAATGACATTGCGAAGTGGAAAGGTACTGGAACTAATTCCTGGTAGGAATCTTGGCTAAGAAATAGCCCAGAAAAATCCCGAAAGTGATGAACAGGTCCAAGCGAAACCCCTATTGCCGAAAATTCAAAATCTATTTCCAGGACGATTAAATCAATGTCGAAAAGGTAAAGAAGACAAGGAGATCCTCGAAACATTCAGAAATGTCGAGATCAATTTACCACTGTTGGATGCCATAAGACAAATTCCGTGGTATGCCAAGTTCCTTAAAGAACTCTGCACCAATAAACGAAAATTAATAGGTAATGAAAAGGTAAGTTTTGGTTAGAATGTATCTGCAGTGTTACAGCGGAAAATGTCAGCGAAATGTAAAGATAGTGGCATGTTTGCAATACCATGCAAAATAGGCCATTTAGGAATTAAGAAGGATATGTGTGATTTAAGGGCCTCCATAAATGTCATGCATTTTTCTATTTATGAATCACTTAACGCGGGTTTTTTGACAAAGACAGGTGTTATCATTCAGTTGGCAGACAGGTCTATTGTGCATCCCGAAGGAGTTCTCAAGGACGTATTAGTCAAAGTCAATGGGCTTATCTTCCTTGCAGATTTCTATGTGATAAAAATGGAGGAGGATAACGCTTTTGGGTCTTCAGACATCTTGTTGGGGTGACCTTTCCTTAGTACTGCAAATACTAAGATTAACGTACGAAGAGGAGCCCTAACGATGGAGTTTGACGGGGAGATCGTAAAGTTTAACATTTATGACACTATTAGTCACTCAAGTGAAGTCTTGGACGTAAACTGTGTCGACA
Source organism: Gossypium hirsutum (assembly GCF_007990345.1). Lineage (NCBI taxonomy): Eukaryota > Viridiplantae > Streptophyta > Magnoliopsida > Malvales > Malvaceae > Gossypium > Gossypium hirsutum. Next base: position 113,246,824 of record NC_053433.1, on the reverse strand, counting down.
TAATTGACTCATCAGTAGAAAAAACTTTTGAGTAATCTTATGGAGATAAATCTAAAATGATGTTTGATGATTTTGAATCTGTTAATAAATTATTGGCTCCTATGGATACTAAACTTCTACCTTCTGTTGTGCAGGTACCAGATCCGAAATCAAAACCATATCTCGAGCATCTTAAATTCACATTTTTGGAGAATGATGAGACTATTACCAGCTTAAAAGGGATCGACCCCTTGAAGGAAAATATGAAACCAATAAAAGAGGCGTAAGGACGATTAAACCCAAATATGATGGATGTGATAAAAAAGAGGAATTTCCAAACCCATACGAATGAAAGAATTCAGCTGGAACAGCCCCAATACTAGTTGAGGCATCAAGCTAGCGACGTTAAACAAGTGCTTGTTGGGAGGTAACCCAACCTTTATTTTTTACTTTTCTTAATTTTTATTATTTATTATTTATTATTTTATTTTATTTTATTTTATTAGTATTTATTATTTTATTTTATTTTATTAGTATTTATTATTTTATTTTATTATTTATTACTTTATTTTTAGATATTGATAAAATTAATTTCTTCTGTCTAAGTAAATCGAAGCGAAAATAGGGAGAAAAAAGAGAGAAACAAAATATTTGCATGCAAACAGCCCTTATCCAACCCCTATTCCAACCAGGAATAAGCTATCCCTGCTTTATGACTATCCTAATCCTGCAGCCAAACACCCATCTTTCAGCTTAATATAACCCAAAACCTTAATTTTTTTTTACCATTTTTTTCCCAAATCCCCTAGCCACTGAAACTTCTCCACCACCCCTCCCATCACCGATTTTAAGCCACAATGGTGAGAACCCGAAGTCGAGCCGCCACCACACGCGTCACTTACCCCATCGCCACCTCTCGCCGATTCTCCTTTTTCTTTCCTTCGGCACAAAATCGCCGCACCATCACCCTCATTTCCGCGTGCGTTGTCCTCTCTGACAATAATTACACGGGGAGTTCTTCTAAAATTTTCTTCCACCTATTTAATAATTTATTCCACATTGAGGACTATGTGTTTTAAGTAGGGGGAGGCATTCCTCATTATTTCTGTTGTTTTAGATGTTGATTTTTTATTGTTGTTGCTGCTTTGGTCGTTGTTGTCCATATAATTTTTTTAAGAATATTCTGCCTCTTTTCATGCCCAAGAATGTGACCACGACTTGCCCACTGTTTGACCCCATGCATGATTTTTGTCTACTGAGTTAGTTATGATTTTGTTTGTTTAATTGCATCTCCATTGTTTTATTTCTTTTAGGCTGAATAATTATGATTAATAGAGTTAACCCTAATTTACTTTTAGTAAATTTGATTAAGTCTAAATGAAAAAAGGACCCTTAATACAATTGCATGCTTAAAATATGTTCATGACTATTAAAGTGGTTGCTGAAACTTATTTTTGACACTTGATTGTTGCTCCTAAGTCTTCCAAAATTAAAAATTAGTTAAAAAATAATAATGTTTCCGTGGTTATGAGTACAACTTAAAACGTGACTAGCTGAGTAACCGGGGTAGGGTGCTTGGGTTGCCATCCTATTTCGCGTCAAAAGGTTGTGTGACGTGTTAAGTAAAACTCTACTAGCTAGAATTAATTTTTAAGAATATGTTGGGCTGAGTAACGGGGGTAAGGTGCTTGGTTGTCATCTCTTTTCATGTCAAAAGGTTCGATATGTTCTTAAGAAAAATAAAAATTAGGAGTATGTTGGGCTGAGTAACCGGGGTAGGGTGCTTGGCTGTCACCTCTGTTCGCATCAAAATGTTCAATATATTCCTAATTAAAAATAAATAAATAAAGTTAAATTAAAAAAAGAAAGCAAAAAAGACATATTAATAAAGTGTGGGGACTAAAGGTAGAAACGAATAGGGTGTCTTGATAGGTTTGGTAAATTACCTAATTTTCATGAAATAATCCAAGTCGATCTTCATTTTTGTGTGTGTTAATTGGAATACATTTTCAATTTTACTTAAAGAAAGCTAAGGTTTCTCTTTATTTTTCATATGCATTTTGACTAATTTTTATAAAACTTTGGAGTAGTATTTCTTTCATGGCAGTATTTAATTTTCACGGTGGACACGAACCATACTTGGGGGCAAGCATGGGCTAAGTAGGGGGAATATGATAATACTCTAGAATGACATATTTTATGTGCTAATTACATGTTTATTTTGAGTATGATCCTACTAATTTGGGCTATTTATGGCTCTTTGTCTTGTAGGGACTAAATTGAAGGCAAAAGGAAATTTGTGAGCAAAAAATATGAAATTAAAGATGAATTGGGCCAGAATGCGAAGTAGGAGCGAAGTGGTGCCGAAAATGCAAAGTATGGAAGACTTTTGAGGCAAAAATACAAAAAAAGAGATTTTATAACACAAGACTCTATCTTAATTCCAATTATATTAGGATAATTATTAAGAATTATTATTTAGATTTAATTTTAGGATTTATTTTCATTTATCTTTTATTATCTTTATTTATTTGTATTTATCTTTAGAATTTAATTAGGAATAGATTAGGTTTCTTAGTACCATAAATAGGGGATGAAGTGACACAAATTTTGGCCATCTTTTACTGTAAACACTCTCTTCCCCATAAATTAATATTTTTGTTCTTTCCATATTTTCTTTCAATAAAAATTATCTTTCCATTATTTTTGTTTTTCCCCAAAAATCATTAGCCACTAAATCTAATCTAGCCAAAGGTTGTTGAAATTCCCCAAAAAGGTTCATGAGGCTTAGAATCCGCGCTTAGCCTTCTCAACAAGGTATTCATCGCTTCTCAGCATTATGGGGCTGACGCTTCTGTCCATGTCCCTTAATAGGTGATCTTTTCAACTTGTGCAAGGAACGACCGCTTTGTACGTTTTGGGAAGGTTGCACAGTTGGTTCGTTGGCTTTTTGCATCAGAGGTTGGAGAGTCCAAGAGACAAAATAGCGTGCTATTCACCATTGGGAAGTGATGATCTAGCAGAAGATAGTCCCACAAAAGTAATTATTGGCTAGAGTCAGGTTCTGCCAAACCTTAAGTCTAAATTCTTAGAGATGGTGGTCGTAGGCGTCCTCTTCCACTATAACTAACTTACTCTACTTGAAAAGGGTCACTTAAAAGCTAAGAATTGAAACCAAGGCGAATGGAGATAACCGGAGGCTGGAAATCCACCATAACAAATCTTTTTCTCAACTTTATTTTTACTTTTAATTTCTAAAATTTCAATTCAACTTTTAATTTCGTTTTTATTTTATTTCACTCCCAGATCAAAAACTTTAAAATTCTATTTTTTATTTTTTTGGGAACGCAAGTTTTCTTCGGTACGATTCTACCCAGGATTTCGAGAAACAAGCATCCGTGCAATCCGGTCCCTGAGGATTCGATCGTACTTCCCCTTTACTATTCTTTTTCATTATTTTATAGGGAATAGGATATTTTTCGTGCTTTCAACGACCGCATCATAAACAGATATGGACTTTACTATTTATTTTTAGTGAGTAGCCTGGTACTAAAAATTAAACAGAAGAAGAAGCAAAACAATTAATGCAATAAAGAAATAATTAATAAAAGGAAACCTAATGCTTTTTCCTAGTCACATCGAATAGCCTATACACCATTTATCTTTTCTTCTTTTCATGTCAACAGTCGCGTCTGTTCAACAGATAGCTTTTCCCCAAAAAATTTCTTTTACCTGCTATCTTTTACTTCATTTCTTCCCCAAAACAATTTCAGTTTAGCCTTATTCTCCATCTTCCTTTCGGAGCAAGATCACTGTGGTTCAACGCTTCCCTCACTAGGTACGCTAGTTTTGCTAATGCTTCTTTTGCTAGTTTATGGGCCCGAGTATTCTCTGATCTGTGGATAAACTGGAAAGAAATCTCTTGAAGACAAGTTCTTTTACTTTGAATGTCTCTAATAATCGCTCTAATAACTAATTTATCCATTTTTGTTTATTGGCATTTCTTGATTATTGTTTTCGAGTCTCCCATTATTGTTGCTGAAGTTAAACCCATTAAGGATACTAACTTGATGACTTGTAAACCTGTATGAGTTTCTACTGTGAACGGGGATGAGACGTTATAATGAAGAGTCGTCTTTGAGGCTTTAAACTCACCCATTTGATCCCGAACACTGAAACTGATGCCGATCTAGAATTTCTGTTGTCAAAAGTTGCATCAAACTGAATCATCACACTTGTTGTCCCTCCCATTTGGTTGTGAACTCTTTCAGTATTAAAGTTGAGCTTTTTTTCTCGTACCTCTTCAAGTTCTGCTAAAATGGTTTTTCCTTCATGAACATGCTGATTCCATGAGCTCTAGATAGACCATAAAGTACAGTAAAAAGTTTGACACTGTTCCTTGGTACCCTCTTTGAAAACCCAGGTTAGCCACTCTCAGATATTATGATTTATATGAGTTGTGACCCAAGAGAGATTAAGATTTTGCCATACTTCTATGATTGTAGGGCATTGTCAAAAGACATGGTGGTTGTCCTCTTCTCCGACAAAACAATGAGGACATCTGACATTTGTGGTCGCTTGTGTCTAAAGTTGACTAGTGTAAGGATAAAATTCCATGAGATCTACCATACTGATAATGTAATTTTTTATGGTAGTTTTAAATCCCATAATTTTCTGCAGAAGTCTTTAATTTCGGCCTGTATTAAATAACTATTAGGAATCAAGCTAGCATCTTGTAATAGTTTATAAGCACTTCATACTGAATATTCTCCGGAAGGTTCTCCTTTCCACACTTGAAAATCTTCATGATTTGCTTCTGCAAGATCTTTTGGGCAATGTCCGTTTAGAAGGTATTGTATATTAATTTCATTTTCCATATCTTGTTTGTGCTATCAATTAGATCTACTACAATTTGCAATTCTTCATGGTCTTCTCTGTTTTGTCAACCATCTGTTTCAATCCCTGGGATCCAGCAATCATTCCATATAGAAATTTCATTCGCTCTTCCAACTCTCTAGCATAGCCCATTCCGAAGAAGACCATTTGCTGCCTAAATGCTCTTCTAGGTAAATGAAGGTAAATTTCCCAACTGTGCGTTTAAAAAATTCAAATGCAGATAATATTTTACTTTAAGGACTCTGGCTAATAAAAAATTCAGGTAATTAAAAAGGCGCCAGCCCTGCTTGGCTAATAACGCAATATTGAATTGGCTAAAATTTCCAAAACCCAAACCTCCGTTTTCTTTTAAAATGCAAATATTTTTCCAAGAACACCAGTGAATTCCCTTCTTCCCACTTCCCTTTTGCCACCAAAAATTAGCAATAATACCTTCCAATTCATCACAGAATGATTTTGGTAATAAGAAGCAAGCTATTGAATATGTCGGTATGGCTTGTAAAATAGCCTTTATGAAAATTTCTTTTCTACCCTGAGACAAATATCTAATACTCCAGTTATCAATGTGCTGTTTTAGTCTATCTTTCAAAACTTGAAAAGATTCCTTTTTTCTTCTACCAACTATATTCGACAACCCTAGGTAACGTTCTGGATCACTTGAACTTCGTACTCCCAACAAATTAACAACCAATCGTCTATCATCCTCCATTGTATTTTTGTTAAAAAAGACAGTTGATTTGTCAAAGTTTACACACTGGCCCGAACATTTTTTGTACTCACGTAGAATCTCCTTGATTACGGAAGCTCCCATTCTTGTTGCCTTCCCAAATAATATGCAATCATCTGCAAATAATAAGTGTGACACATGTGGGCCACTTCTACTAACCTTGACACCTTTTAAGAATCCTTCTCTTGTTGCTAGTCTCATTAGACATAATAAACCCTCTCTACATATTAGGAATAAAAACGGACTCAAAGGATCACCTTGTCAAAGCCCCCTAGTTGGGCAAAAAATTTCTCCAATATTTCTATTCACCACTACTAAATAAGAAATAGTAGACATACATTTCATAATAGAATCAATCCATTTTTAGCAAATCCCATCCGTATCATTATGTCCCTGACAAAATTCCACTCAACCCTATCATATGCCTTACTTATATCTAATTTGACAACCATAAAACCCTTTTTTCCCCAATCTCTTTTGTTTCAGCATATGTAGAATTTCATAGGCTAGCAATATATTATCCAATATTAATCTTCCTGGCACAAAAACACTCTACACCTTATCAATTATCAATAACTCCTCTAAATCTATTTGCTATAGCCTTTGCCAGTATTTTATAAATAACATTACATAAGCTAATAGGTCGAAAATGTGTCATATTAGAAGGTTGGTGATTTTTGGAATAAGCACAATATGTGTTAAATTTATTGGACTAACCTTCATATCTCCATTCAAAAGTTGAAGACAAAAAGAAACTACTTCTTCCCCAATGATATGCCAACATTTTTGATAAAATAAAGCTGGGAATCTGTCTTCCCCCTGTGCTTTTGTAGATCCCATTTCGAACAATGCCTCTTTAATCTCCTCTTTAGTATATTGTGCTGTAAGTTTTCTATTTTCCTCCTCATAGACACAGCGATCGATACCCAAACGTAAATGTTCAGAATTGTCTTTATTCCTGTTGTGAATAAGTTCTAAAAATAAGCTCATGCAATACTCTCAATTTCTTAAAGGTCTTCCGTTTCCCACCCACTTTCATTTTGTAGCTTATTAATCAGATTCCTTTATCGCCTCTGTGTTGCTTGCATATGAAAAAATGTTGTATTTCTATCGCCAAATTTCAACTAGTTCAGTCTAGCCTTTTGTTCCCAATAATATTCATCCTTTTCGATCTCAAAGTTCAGCTGGATCTTTGTATCAATCATCTCAACCAAATTCCTATCATCCTTTTCAGCTTCAACTAGTTCTGATAATTTTACTCTCAAAAACTCCTTTCTCCAATTCCTTTTCATTTGTATTCGCCCAGCCCATTTTTTTAAGCCCCTTTTTAAAAATTCCAACTTTTGCAATAAGTCTCCTGATGCCATTACCCATACGTGTTTGACTTCATCAACAAAAGAGTCCTCCAACGTCCACCAAGCTTCAAATTTGAAACTATTTCCTTTTCGTTGTACTTTTTCCCTTTTTGTAACAACTAAAAGTGGACAATGATCAGAAAAAGAATGTACCAGGTGTTGAATTTTTACCTCGGGAAACATTAGCATCCATTTCGCATTGGCCACACCCCTATCCAGTTGTTCTTGTATGTTTGTCTCTGGTAAATTTCATCTCTCCCAAGTAAACCAGCTACCAAAAAACCCACATCAATCAATTGACATTCTTCCAATGTTTTTTGAAACAGTTCCATTCTTTTTTCATCTCTAGGCAAACCTCCTTTTTTTTCAAACCCATACATAATTTCATTGAAGTCTCCACATACAAACCAGGGGATATCTTCATCATTATAGAGATTTTCCAAAACAGTCCATGAGTCTTGTAACACCTCAAACCCGGCCCAGACGTTATGACCGAATTCGGCGTGTCACATTGAAGTATTTTTTGAAAACCATGTTTTCATTGAAAACCCTTCTTGATGTTTAGAAACTTTTACCGTTTAAACTTGTATAAAACCTTAGCCTTATTTTTTTTTTCCAAAACGTGATTCATTGTAATAATCAAAACATTGTTAACAACCTTGTAAAGTCTTATGGAAAACTTTGAAAACTTGTAAACCTTTGTAGTGGCAGAAACATGTTGTTTTAAAAAACAGTTAAGTATCGAAAAATCAAACCTTCTTTGTTATGGCTTAAAGTGAATGGATACTATGCACCAGGTAGGATTCAAGAAAAGAGGAGGTGAGTCAATTAGACTGCTTAAGTACCTAGCTCTTCCATGATCCAATCCTAGACATGCATACATCCATTGCCACACTTTAAGCTTATTACTTGTCCACGAACAACAAACTAAGTTTAAGTCTATTTAAAATATTTATTTCCTTTGAAAACATTTACGTTACGGAAGCTTTGCTCGGTTATCGTGATATTTTAAAAATAAGTAACTTTTATAAAATGCGCCCTAGAGCTAACCAATTTTAAGGAATCAATTTAAGTGATGTGAATCTCAAGTTGAAAACGATTTAAGTAATTTAAAAACCCAAAATAAAAATAATAGAGTGACCTTATTACAACTTTAACCAAAATAGAAACAATAAAAAATAAATGCGAAATTTGAAAGGAAGCTAATCGAAACTTATTTAAAAACCAGAGATTTAATCTTCGTGGCCACTCTGAATCCCACCCAGCTCCAAGTCCACCGATCTAAGGCTCACCTACAAAGATGGGAAAAAGGGGGGTGAGTTTGGAAAACTCAGTGTGTAAAGTATCCCAACCAGAGCCCAAATCAGTTCAAGCTTTATTGGGCCTAAGCCCTATTCAGAAATCAGTGTTAACTGGGCCTCAACCCATATCAATATTAATCTGGGCCATAGCCCATTACAGCATCAGAGTATACTGGGCCTAGCCCATATCAGTATCAATCTGGGCCCATTTCGATACAGTTGGCGCATAACAAAACAGTCTCATATGATTAATGCATGATGACCCCATCTAACCCTGCACTTCCCCCGTCCATCCCTACACTTCCTGTGGGGAATAAATCACCCACGCCATCCCTACACTTACAGTGTTAGCACCGATTGCGGCACTAACTATAATCCGCAGTAAAGCTGCTTATATCGGAATATGTGGCACAGCCACCAGAACGGGTTCTTCCTCCATAACAAAACCCAACCCCATGCAACAGATATACATGTCATGGCATATAACAAACAGAATCCGAATATCATGCATTTCAGTCAAAATTAACCCTAGGGGTATAACGGTCTTTTTGCACCTAGGGGTAAAATGGTAATTTTCATACTTTGGGGTATTTTAGTAAAATTCACTATTTTAGGGTTTACACACATATTATAATCATTAACGCATTAATAGAAACACTTACCGATCGTTTTTACCGAATTGGGCCCGTTGGCCCACTACCCCATTTTCGGCCCATTAAGCCCAAATATACCGAAGTGCACGAAATTGCACACTCTGTAATCATACTGCTTGCGATTACCAAAATTAACAACCAAACCACCTCACAAGCGCTTGCACGCTCGCAAGTTCACAAATATCGGCTTTTCGGCTTTTGCCGATCTAGTCTATGAGTGGGTGTCGTTTACACACCTGTTTTATGACGATTCGTTGACGAGATCCACGCACGAAGTACTCACAATTGTATTACTACCACGTTAATCTAACTATCGAAAACGAACTACATATTAACCCCTTGCCATATTCGGCCAATCCTACCTTTGCCGAAGTTAGCGACTAGGTTTAGATCCAGTTATTCCACTTGTCCAAGCCCTTGATCAACAGCCTCTAGATCACACTATTATCAAAATAAAGTAATTATCACAACCCTTAGGGCTATAAACCCAAATCGACAGCCTCCCTAACCTTTAGGGGCTTCGGCTTTTTCTAAAATACGAAATAAAGACTAGGTTGGAAAGACTTACCACCGATTCCTTCAGTCAACGATTCCCCTTAATTCCTACTCGATTCTGATGCAGTTCTAAGCCCTCAAATGATAACAAAAGTTGAGCCTTCAGTGATCTTAAAATTCGGCTATGTCCCTATGGCTATGCGTTTTCGGCTTTTTGTAACAGTGAAGAAAAGATGAGGATTTTGTAATGGCTTTATCGGCAGAAACTTGGGGTTTAGAGGACTAGAGAATCGATCAAGAATGATGAAGAGAAGTAAAAAGATTTGGCTAGGAAAAATCGACACAGAAGAAAATATAGGCTTTCGGGATTTCGGCTTTTTATGGCAAATGGTTATGAAGGTTTAGAAACGACTGATAAAAGATGGAGATGTACAGGATGATAGGAAGATTCGACTATAGAGGAAAAAAGAAAAAGAAGAGGAGAAAGTAGATGGAGAGAAAAAGAAAAGAAAAGAAGAAGGAAAGAGAATGGAAGAAGAGAGGAGAAACGATGAAGGTCGATATCAAAAATAACAATAGTTATGAATAGCCCCAACCTAAATCGGTTAATTACTTAAAAATACCCAAGAGTAAATAAATAAAGAAAGAAAAAAAAGACAACCCATACACCAAAGTTTTAAGAGTTTTTGGGCATTTAATTGCCTATAGCCGAATTGGTACTCTGGCCATAAATCTTATTTCGGCATAAATTCCTTCTCAAATTCAAATTCCATACTTTTCTCCTAAATTTCAGCCCCCACCAATTTAAATCCCATCCAACCTCTTGGTACCACCAGCAGCAGCCCACCGCTTGACCGACTCAAGCCAATGCTAGGAGAGTTTCGGTCAAACTCTGAATCTCCCCCACGTGAGCAACAAAATTCCCAACCTTACGCGTGAGAGGAAGCTCGAACCCCAGACCTCCCGCCCGTCTTGCGCCCTTGCGCCTTCGCCCGAGTTGCTAGCCACTACACCACGCTTTCTTCTTTGGTAATATATGGTTACAATTAATTATAAACCTTACCTGCTGAAGCTTTGGTCCGCTTAAAAATAAAAGAGAATTTCAGCTTCCACGCGACTTGAACCTGCGACCTTCTAACCCCACACACCCGTAACTTGCCACTACACCAAAGTTCCTTTTAACCTTTAGTCGCTTCAGTTCTGGCTTGCTGAAAATAAAACAGAATTCGCTTTCTTCTGGAATCTAACCCACAACCTCTTGGCAAGCCTAGCACGCTGCTGCCACTGTGCCACAGACGCTCATTGTGTTAAATTATACTCGCAACCCCTCTTAACCCTTATTACAATCGCGATCTGCATACTAAATAAAACTCCCAAATTGCACGCGCCGTGCCTTAAACCCAGGCACCTCCCAGCCTTCCAAGCGTGCTTAGCCACCAGACCCGGTGCTCCTTTATGCTAAAACGCAGCCCAAATTATTATTAAGGCCTACTGCCCCGATTCCCTAAGGTAGCATAAAATTAAAATTTTTCTAGAGTCTTAAACACCAAAACAACAATACTTTTATAAATATATATATTCCCTATCTAATAATAATAATTACAATAATAATAATTTTATAAATATATCTAATAATAAAAATTTCAAATATCAATAATACAGTAAATAATAATAATTTTCATAAAAATTTTTCAAACATACATGCAGTAATATTTTTCTAATAATAATAATTTTATCTCATAATACTAATTAAAATTTCGTAAAAATTTAAAATATCCGTAATAATAAATACAGTAAAAATTTTCTAGTAGTAATTTAATTCAAAATTTTTTTCTTAAACGATAATATTTAAAACTTCTTAATTATTCAAGTTTTCTTCTATCCGAATCCCAGACTCAAGGCCCAATTCTTTCTAGGCCCAATTTTTGGGGTGTTATAAGTCTTCTCTATCTTGAGCATACAAGGTTCCATAAAAACCTATAAATCGCCATTTATCATGTATTTCATTATCTTCCACTATTACATTAATATGTCTTTTAGGAAAATTTTGAAGCGTGATAATAGTGTCATTTCTTCATGCCAAACACAGTCCTCCTCTAGTACCCTCCAATCCAATTTCGATGCAATTCACAAAATCACAACTCCGTCGAACTCTTTCCATCGAAATTTTGTAAAGTTTAATCTCCATAAAGAAGACTATTTGGGGATTATAAATCTTCCGCGAATGCCAAAGTCTTCGAACTGTCCATGAACTCCCCAATCCATGGACGTTCCATCTTAAGATTTTTATTGCGCCCGATCGACTTGCCTCTTGGCAGCCGCCGATAATAAATGATTAAGTTCCACCATTCTTCTATTCCTTGGTATTACATTGCTGATCTCATCTTTCCCTGTTAAGTCGTCAATTTTCCTTCTAGATCTCTTCTTCCCCTCCTCTCCTATTATTACTGCATCTTCCAAATCATGATCCATCGTAGTATGGGCCTGATCTACCAAAGCGTTTTCCATCCGTTTACCAAGAACTGAATCCACATTCTTCTTGTATCTCATTTTATTTTCCATCTTCCACTGACTATTCCCTAATCTTCTATTATTTTCACAAATTCCTCCCAATTCCCCCTCCCCTTCCTTACGTAGCCAGATACTATTCATAGCTAAAGCTTTTTGAGACTGAGCCCGCAAAGATAAATCCCAACCCATTTCAGCAACTTCCACACCAAGTGTCATATTTGCTTCACAAAAGGAATTGCTATGGCCTAATCTACCATAATAGAAACAGAATAATGATAATCTCTCATATTTAAACCTGACAAATGAACGTCTCCCACAAAACATAATATGTTTCTTTCTTTTCAAATGACGCCTTACATCAATTTGGACTATAATTCTCATGAAATTTCTATTCTCTTTTCCCAAATTCGATCCATCATATTCCAGAAAATTCCCTAAAAAAATTCCCCAGTTGCACCGCCAAAATCTTAAAAAACATACCAATAAAAACATTATGGATCTGTACCCAAAAATGTGTCATGACTAAAGGCACTTGTAATGGATCCTCCCCTCATTGCAGTTTATAAAGAACCAACAGATGGTCATTAACGGTCCAAGGGGAACCCTTTATAACCCTTTCCATATCCATAATGTGAAAAAATTGAAGCAAATACCTTTTCTCCCCCAGATCTCGAATTTGAACACCCTGAACAAGATGCCACAGATTCGCCATAGTACTATTCATTACTAAAAAGTGAATTATGTTGGCTGTTAAGAAGCAACCCACTAGTTGTAAAATCTCCCCCGCTCTTTCCTTGTTCAGATATGTTTGTATTTGAATAACTTCATCTTCTTCTTTATTAACCGTCAATTGAGCTAAATCGTTTTCCATCGATGCAGGTGCAGCTCACGATCGTGACTGTCTTTCTTCAAATTGTAGAAGAAAATTGTGCGTGAGGCGCAGCCTTCAAGAGACAAAACCAAAGAATTCAAAAAAAAACCTAAAATTCCTACCAGAGACGACAGACAATAACGTGCTAGGGTAGTAGACTTTTTTTGAACATCCAATATAATTTTACTTTATGTAATTAATATAAAAATTAACATTATTAAAATAATAACTAATTAACATAATTAACTCTAATATTAATTAAATGTTATTTAAAATACTTAAAATTTTATTCAATTAATAACTCTATTTTATATTAATAAAATTAGCATAATTTAAAAAAAATTACCACACTTTATTCATGTCAAAAATTTTAAACTAATAATCATAAATTATATGATTATAATTATCACAACTGTATTATATTTTATGCATAGAATTTTATTCAAGTAGTAACACTATTTTAAAATCAACATGTATTTTTTAATTAATAATTATAATTATAATTTTATTTATTTTTAAATGTACAATTATCACTTCAATTATATTACAACTTTTTAATTAACAATTATAATTTAAATTCTATTTATTTTTAAATGTATAATTATCACTTCTATTTTATTTCAACTTTTTAATTAATAATTCTAAATTAATCATTATAATTATTTTTAAATGTGAATTTAATAATATGATAAAAATAAAAAGAAGTTTATCCAAACTCGTGCTTTAATATATATTATGATACCATTTTTCAAGTTTTTGTCAAAATTTAAAAAATAATAAAATAAAATACTAAAAATCAAAAAGTGAGAAATTTAGTGGACAAAAAGAGTACTTTAAATTATTGAATCTAAGCTCTATTTCTATAATAATAATAATAATAATAATAATAAACAATTAAGCTTACGAGCTACTCCAACTAGGCATTGACAAAATCCAACATTCTCAAACTCAGCTTGCTCCATTGATTGAACTTGACTCAACAAGGACTACAGCTTTAAATAATCATCCATGTCTGCACAATTTGAAGAATATCAGAAATTACAAACAACATGCTACGCTATCAAAGCTGAAAATAGATAAGCTGCTTCGGAATAGTGCTTTCTGGTTCGACTAATAGACATAAATCAACAGAAATTTATGTCTTGGAACTCGTTTCATTTTCGAGTTAAGATAGATAACCTTGATGTGCAATCGAAATACCTGGGAAAATTATCGAGGTACTTTCAAGGTGGCAATTTTCCTGTTAAGTAGAGAGAAAGTTTGTCTCTCGTGATCAAGGCAGATTGGTCGAATGATTCACAATTTTGTCGATGATAATCAATGTCATGCTGATGGGACAATGACATATCATCCAGCACTTCGTCCTCAAGATCGATAAGAATGTTGTGCAACAAGCAGCAAACGAGAATGATTCTCGGCAATCTGTTCCTATCGGGCATCCACATCACCCCATGTATTATTCTCCACATCTCCTTGAGCCTTGCCAGAGCCATCTCGGCTACCATTCTGGTTGCAGCATGTCGTTTATTGAACTCGATTTGAAGATCTGAGAGGCTTTTCCCTTGATAAGGAGTAAAAGCCACGGCAATAGGGGAAAACCTGCATCCCCTATTATATATTCTCTTATTTCTGTTCCTTCTGAAATGTTTAGCTTCTTTCCGTTTAGCCTCTTTCCTTCTTCGGAAAGTCTGAATAAACCTGAGCTCTGTAGGACAACGGCATCACTTAAACTTCCTGGCCACCCAACAATCACATCACGGAATCTCATCTCAGGGTCCACAACTGCCTGCAAGACCATGCTGTAGTTCTTCTCCCGATCAAACCAGACATGATTCGAAGGGTCCATTGTAGGCAGAGTCATGACAATGTGTGTGATGTCGATCGCACCGCAGCAATTAGGAAGGCCCCGTATTTTCTCAAACTTTGACTTAATTTGTTCCATCTCTTCTTCGGTTGAAGGCCAACTGAGATGATGCAGCCCTCTTTCCTCCATTGATTCCACAAACCGCCAGGTTATCTGAGAAACAGTTGATTGATTCATCCCAAAAGTATCACCAATTATCGATAATGACTCACCAGAGCTAAGCCTTCTAAGAGCAACGGCAACTTGATCATTTAGAGACAAAGGCTTGCCATATATATCGGTGTAGCTCGATTGCCTAGCCATCAGATCGTCCTTCACTAGCGAACAGATGTAGTTGAATGTCTTTCTCGAAATTCTGAAAACCGATTCAAAACTTTGTGAATCCTTTGATTGGGATAAAGGACCTAAACAGTGACAAAAGACAATTAAACTCAAACCATAAGTCTCACTGCTCCCGGCATATATCAATGACATTGCATTTGTAATCTTAAATTCAAACAATATCTGATACCCCAGCATATAAGTTCAAAGAGCTCAACTGTTCCGGCATATCTACAAGCTTTGTTCTCTCATTAACAACAGAGACACATTTAAAGCACATTATATGACTAAGAGAAATCGATGACAATAGAACCATAGCCCGAGCCACTTGCAGTCATTACGTAAGCAAAAGTACCACTTAAATGGAGATATCAACATCGATATTCAGATGTGTTATGGTCTTCTGGACCACTACCTATGCTGCTAAATATCACCTAGTTTCGAGATGATCCGTATATGCATAACATATTCGTTCTCCATAAAATACTTAATAGATTACTTCATAACAACAAAACCAAGGTTCGATCAAAATGACATATTGCAATAAGAAATTTATCCGAGCATGGATATCAATCATCTGATTGCAGTTCAATGAAGAGACATTTTACATTCAAGCAACAAGCAACACCGAAAAAGAAGTTAATTGTGCAGTGACTCAAAAATTTGTTCTGCAAATGTGAGTAAAAGGGTCAAAATAGAGCTCGGAAGACCCGTTGCTTAGCCTTTCAAGATGCACATACTTAATTTCTAATGCTTTGTCCATACAGGTTTATATCCTAGTAACTCTAAACATATGGATTGAACTCATGTCCTTAAGAAAACAACGCCTGTCATGATAAACCATCGACGAACAGAGCAGGTGAAAAGCATAACATCACAGGCAGACAAAGCACGAATACAAACTGCATTATACCCAAAATATCTCAAAACATCAATCTAGTCACTACAGTTGTGTTTTCAACCTATGTCCTAAAACAGAAATTTTGTCAGAAAACTTTTTAGACAAAAAACCTAACAAATGCCTCTTGGAGCACTACATAGGACAACCCAAATTCCCAGCAATGAAAGCAATCCATAAAACCAAAATACCCTATAGATAAAAAGCTTCAAATCTTGCAGATAATTTAAACCCAGCAAAGCTCCATCTCACACCATTCAATCAAATTAAAAGAGACCCATTTGGACCCAAGTCATGAAATTTCATTAAACATAAAGCAAAACCCAACAGCAGCCTTTCTAATAATCATTTATATATATGTTTAAGCAAAACAGAATCAAATGCCTTAAAAACATTGAGGAACAGTAAGGAAGTATGTTATTTACAATACCTGAAATCCTGTTGGAGAACTCATCCCACCAATCCAAAGGCTGAGGTTGAGACCCTAAAGAAGAAGGCAAGACATTGTGGTCAACCACCTTCTTGTCTGCTGTTTTTTTCCTTCTCTTGAACCCTTTAATGGGTCCCATTGGAAGAAACCCAACCTCTGAGATGAGTGTTTAAACTTAAAAGGAACTTGAAAGAACCTAACAACAAAGATCGAAGGAACTTGTGCAATGATAAGTGGGTGAATGAAGAAGATTGAAGAACTGAAATAAAGGTCTTTGAGCAAACAAAAAAAAGAAGGAAAAACCAAAGACAAGAAGAGTTCTAGCCTTCTAGGTACTATGTAGGAATTAGGCAACTGACGTTAAGTGATTTCTTTTGTTGTTTAAGGAAAGACATAGTTCATAGCCTTTCAATGGGTCATTGACCTCAAGCACCACCAGCTTGTTACTTTATTTTTTTTTGTTCTTTTTCAATTTTCTTATTAGTGAATATTTTTGGGAAGGTTTATTTTTTTAGTTTTTAATATAAATGAAATGTTATATAAATCAACAACAATATGTTATCAGTTCGAATTTAAATGAAATAAAAAAAATCTAATTTAAGTTAATAACATAAAAGAATAACGTTTAAGTCCATTATTAACACTTCAAAAGTTATAATTTAAATTTTACCGTCGTCTTGTAGTATGTATCAATTGTTAGATACAAATTTGGTTACCATGAATATATTTAATTTAAAAAAAAATTCATGATCCTTCAAAATATTATATTATAGGCCATACCTAAGTATATAGTAAATACAAATATATGAATATGATTATTTCCTTTAAAAGGATAAAGGTATTGCCATATTGGTCCTAGCCATTGAGTCTAAGTAGCCATCTCTGTGGCCCAGGCTTAGAACAACCCAACTCTATTTCTTGAAGCCCAAATGCTATTCCTTCCATATAACAGTGCAAAAACAGAATTCATAAATGGTGTTTATGGTTTTAATTGGGTTTAACTATGAGATTGATGTACATTATACTTATTTAAGTTGGGTTTAAAATATGGATTTAAATTTTTTTTAAATCTATTTATATTTGTAAATGATTAATTCAAGCTTATTTTAATATTAAACAATTATATTTATAGTAATATTTTTCTAATATTTAAATTATATTATCATATATTTACTATAGTTTAGTTTTTGTATTATAAATTAAATAATATTTAAAAATAATATAATATATTATAAACATAAAAATAAATCAGAATAGGTGTCTAATTTTTTTTGTCTAATCCTATTTTTTGAACTAATGTTTTTGTTGAAATCTTTTCGGATTTTGGATGTAATTTCGTATTCAAACAAATAACTCGAATAGATTTACTGTCGAAAAAGAAAAATGGAAATATAGAAAATAATTACACCACAAGATAATCAAGAACACAAGACACTATCCAAAGTTCTAGTCTTAATCCATTACCTTGTTCTTCAAATAACATTGTATTTAAATAGAAGATGTAACATCCCAAAATAGGGCCTAAACGGAACAGTGGTTGCGAAACCACAAATCCGAGGTAGAAAATTTTATTTTATTATTATTTTGAGGTTCATAGTATGATTGCATGATTGTGTGAAAATTTCGTGATGAAATTCTATGCATAAAGTGCTTAAGTTGAGGTTAGGGACTAAATCAAATAATTTGCAAAACTTGCATTCTAGAAGTTTTTAGTATGAAATTGCTTTGGAATATTAATTAGGAGGGTTTAAATAACAATTTGTCCAATTTTAAGTTCATGGACAAAAATTAGGACATGGAAGGAATTTTTGAAAGTTTAGTAAGGAGGGGCAATTTGGTCATTTGGATATTAAATGAATTAAAAAGGGAAAAATAACACAAAAATGGTCATCTTCTCAATTAGTTTCTGCCGATTTTTGCTCTCCTCCATAGCTGGGGTTTCTTCAACTTTCAAGCCTCATAGTAAGTGATTCTAAGCCCCGTTTTTAATGATCTTTACGTTTTTGGAGTCCCGATAACTTGATTAAGCTTATTCTAGCAATAATTAAACCTAGGGTTCATATTTGGAAAAATACCCATAGCTGAAATTTGTGTATTTTAGTGTTTTATGATAGAATCTGAGGTTTTAAATTATGTTAAACAACTTATGCTACTCGATTTTAAGTGAAAACGAGTAAAAAGGCTTAAATCGGAAAAAAAATACCAATAGTCATAAGTATATGTTAGAGTGTGATTTTGATATTGCCATAGAAGGGAAAAATGATCAGCATGTCATAAAACATAAGAAAATAGGATGAAGTTTAATTTACGAGCCTTGGGGCAAAAGTGCAAATATGTGAAAGTTTAGGGGTAAAAATATAATTTTTCCAAAGTTTGGGTCACGGACTGTTTTAATAAATGTGAATATTAAATAAGTTAAATTTGCTATTATAGATCAAGAAGAACGAAATTCGGGAGTAGATCGGGGAAAAGAAAAAGTGAAGGACTAAATTGTAAAGTTTAGTCACATTTTGTATCAAGGTAAGTTACAGCAAATAAATGCAATATTATTTTATTTTACATTATTATTTTCAATTTCCAGCATTTATATATTTATGTTATGAAAATATTTAAAGTCGAATTTAAGGTGAAGTGATAGACGAAAAGTGTTAGAAAGCCCTGGTTGAACCCTAGGAATGTTAGGATATTAGGGTTGACAAGACAGAACAGAAATGAGCCATGTAAGTCCATATTAGAAATATGGCTTTGGAGACAGGATTGAGCCATGTAAGTCCATATTATATATGGCATTGGAGACAGGAATAATTCATGTAAGTCCATGTCAAAGACATGGCATTGGTAGGATATTGAAAGACATGAACGACCCTAGTATTCTTAATATTCCGAGTGGTTCAACGGGTCAGGGTACGAGTTAAATTAAACTGAATTAACAGTAAAGGAAAAGTAGATTATATTTATGAAAAAGGAAAGGTCAGGTAAGAAAGAAGGTAAGGGAATAAAGAAGAAGATAGAAATTGAGAAGTAAAGAAATTTATGATGTTAGATGATATTATGCATAATTATCCATTATGTTGAATGTTGTGATTTACTTGCTTGTAAGCTTACTAAGCCTAATGCTTAATCTCTTTATTTTCTTCTTCTTATAGTGCTTATCTAGCCACTCGGGGATCGAAGGAAACGTCAGAGGCTGATCACACTATCAAAGAAATAACTCGGTATAATTAGACATTTTGTTTTGGGTATGGCATGTATAGAAACTTAGCTCCTTTTGGTATAATATGAACAATGAATGATGTGTAAATACTTGCTAGTGATTAGCTAATAAAATGGCCGATGATATACATGTTTATTAATATGTATGATTGAATGGTGATTATCACATGAAAATTATGAAAAATGTGAAAGTAACAGAAATGACGTAACTTTGAAAAATCACTAAAAATTGTAGAAACATATTTTGAAGATGAATAATATATGAAATTAAATCTTATTATGTATATTTTCTTATGGAATAAGCAAAATAGGTAAAGATATTATATTTTATGAGATATCTGAGTTTTAGTGAAATAGGGTCAGAGCGATTTCTGGATCCCCTATTTCAACTTTGGAAATTCACCATAAATTGTAAAAAACTAATTAGAAGGTTTAATTTATAGGGTTAGAATCCTTGTTGAGTCTAGTTTTAAGAGAAACAAACCGCTTAGTCATATGAATTTCGTATAGGAAGAAACATGGTTTGTAGTAAGAAGAGGTCAGTGCAGTCGAGTTTTGAAACAGGGGAAACTTTAACTAATAAACTGTACTAATTGGCCAAGTCAAAAATTCTAGAAAAAAAAATAGTAGATAGATATATGAGTCTAATTTCAGGAAAAGTTTACGGATCTTAATTTTGAGTTTTGAAACTCGAGAAATGAATTTTTAAGCGACCATGACGCAGAAAAATAGTTTATTTCGAAAATTAAAATAAGTGGTTTAGAGTTGTTTAAAAGGTAAGATAAGTTTAGTAACACCTCAAGCTAGACTCCGGTGACAGTTTTAGGCGTGGGGGTGTTACATTTATTGGTATCAGAGCAGGTTTGTCATTTCTCAGAACAGTTAGTGTGAGAAAAAGTCTAGCTATACATGCGATACTTGTATTTTGATAGTGTGACGACTCCTGACGATTTTTAAATATTTTGTTTTATAGTAATGGATCCCGGGCGAGCTGGTGATGATGATGTAGAAAGTAATGCACCTGCTCCCGCAGAAGGGGTAGCGCCATCTGAGAATAGGCCAGTAATAGTTGATCAGGGAAGAGTGACTCGAGAAGCTCTCTTCCGAGCTTTGAATGATTTGTTTGCCGAGTTCGTTCATACGAATCCGGTAGTTAGACCTCTACCCCCTCATGATTCTCAGGCTACCCATGTAGCTCAAGCTTCCCCAGTCACAGGTACAGTGGTAAGAGAAAAGCCACCAGTTGATAGAATCAGGAAACAAGGGGCAGAAGAGTTCCGAGCAACAAAAGATGATGATGCAGAAAGAGCAGAATTTTGGTTAGAAAATACTATCAGAGTCTTTGACGAATTATCTTGTACACCCGAGGAATGTATGAAATGTGTAGTATCACTTCTTAGAGACTCAGCCTACTACTGGTGGAAGACACTTGTATCAGTTGTACCGAAAAAGAGGGTCACTTGGGATTTCTTTGAGGAAGAATTTCGTAAAAAGTACATCAGTCAGAGGTTTATTGACCAGAAGAGAAAGGAATTCCTGGAATTGAAACAAGGCAATATGACGGTGACCGATTATGAGCGTGAATTTGTCAGGCTTAGTAAATATGCTCAAGAATGTGTGTCCACAGAGGCTATCATGTGTAAAAGGTTTGAGGATGGGTTAAATGATGATATCCGACTGTCAGTGGGTGTCCTAGAAATAAAAGAGTTCGTTATTTTAGTTGAGAAAGCCTGTAAGGCAGAGGAGCTGTTAAAAAGAAAAGGCAAAGTTGAGACAGAGACACAAGATACAAAGAAAAGACAGATGAGTAGATCATTTCAGGCTACATCCAAGAGGCCCAAGGAGTTTTCTACCAGATCTAGCTTTTCGGCAGGGCAATCTAGTCAGAATAGAGGTAGCAGATTTAAGGATCCGAAGGCTCAGACCACCTCGACTACGAGTGTAGGTAATGTCAGACAGGGTAGATCAGGGTGTCCATGGTGTGGTAGACTTCATTATGGTCCTTGTCGGGCAGGCGAAAATGTTTGCTATAAATGTGGTGCTCCAGATCATTTTGTACGAGAATGTTCAGAAGTGGCTAGCCGAGAGGTAACACAGAGTGCTAGATCCGGAAATGCTCTTACTAGAGGCAGATCATCGAGGCAACCGGGAGTAGGAGCAAGTAACAGAGGTACCTCTAGAGATTCGACTGTGAGACCAGATGTTAGAGCCCCTGCAAGGACTTATACTATTCGTGCACGCGAAGAGGCATCCTCCCCCGATGTGATTACGGGTACATTTTCTCTACATGATATTAATGTCATTGCTCTGATTGATCCGGGTTCGACTCATTCTTATGTTTGTATGAAATTGATGCCTAGTATAAGTATGCCTATAGAATCTACAAAATTTGTGATTAAAGTATCGAATCCATTAGGCAAGCATGTATTAGTAGATAAAGTATGTAGAAATTGTCCTTTAATGATTAGAGGCTACCGTTTTCCGGCCGATCTCATGCTATTGCCATTTGATGAGTTTGATGTGATTCTTGGTATGGATTGGTTGACTACACATGATGTGATAGTGAATTGTGGAAAGAAATTCATTGAGTTGAAGTGTGAAAATGGTGAAATTCTTCGGGTTAATTCAGAAGAGTCAGATAGTTTATTTCCCATAATTTTTGTTATGTCTACTAAAAAATGTTTGAGAAAAGGGTATGAAGCTTATCTTGCTTTTGTGTTGAACACTAAAGATCCAGAATTGAAAATTGAATCAGTACCTGTGGTATGTGAGTTTCCCGATGTGTTTCCGGAAGAACTACCAGGTTTGCCTCCTGTTAGAGAAGTTGAGTTTGGTATTGAGTTGATTCCAGGTACCACGCCCATTTCTATTGCTCCTTATAGAATGGCTCCGTTGGAATTGAAAGAATTGAAAACTCAGTTGCAAGAATTAACAGATAAAGGCTTTGTAAGACCCAGTAGTTCACCATGGGGTGTACCAGTGCTATTTGTGAAAAAGAAAGACGAATCGATGAGATTGTGCATAGATTATCGGCAACTTAACAAGGTAACAGTAAAGAACAAGTATCCATTGCCTAGAATTGATGATCTGTTTGATCAATTGAAGGGAGCTACTGTGTTTTCCAAGATAGATTTGAGATCCGGATACTATCAGTTGCGAGTTAAAAAGTCAGATGTCTTGAAGACTACTTTCCGGACTAGGTATGGTCATTATGAGTTCCTTGTGATGCCATTTGGCTTGACTAATCCTCTTGCCATTTTCATGGACTTAATGAACCGAATGTTCAGATCGTACTTAGATAAGTTTGTAGTTGTGTTCATTGATGATATTTTGATTTATTCTCATCATGAGACTGAGCATGCAGAGCATTTGAGAACAGTTTTACAAATTCTGAGAGATAATCAGTTGTATGCCAAGTTCAGCAAAAGTTACTTCTGGTTACAAGAAGTTGGTTTTCTTGGACATATTGTCTCAGGTGAAGGTATTAAGGTTGATACGAGCAAGATTTCAGCTATTGTTGATTGGAAGCCTCCTAGAAATGTATCAGAAGTTAGAAGTTTTCTTGGTCTTGCCGGATATTATAGACGATTTGTGAAGGGATTTTCTATGATAGCTACCCCGTTGATGAGACTGCTATGGAAGGATGTTAAGTTTGAATGGACTGAGAAGTGCCAACAAAGTTTTGACAAGTTAAAGGCATTGTTGACGGAAGCTCCTATCTTAGTACAGCCGAAACCGGGTAAAGAATTTGTGATTTACAGTAATGCATCCTTGAATGGGCTCGGTTGTGTATTCATGCAGGAAGAAAAGGTAATTGCTTATGCCTCTAGAAAAATTGAAGCCACATGAGAAAAATTATCCGACACATGATTTAGAGCTAGCTGCTATTGTATTTGCATAGAAGATTTGGAGACATTATTTGTATGGTGAAAGGTGCCGGATATTTACCGATCATAAAAGCTTGAAATACTTGATGACTCAAAAAGATTTGAATTTGAGGCAAAGAATGGTTGGAATTGCTTAAAGATTATGAGTTAGTGATTGATTATCACCCATGTAAGGCAAATGTAGTTGCTGACGCTTTAAGTAGGAAACTTTTATTTATATTACGAGCTTTGAATACCAATTTAGCCATGTCAGATGATGGTTCTATTTTAGTTGAATTGATAGCTAAACCGGTATTTCTTGAAGAGATTTGTGAAGCTCAGAAAGATGATAATGAGTTACAAGCTAAAAGAGTTCAATGTGAGTCAGGCATAGAGTCAGATTTTCAGATCAGTTCTGACGTTTGTTTGATGTTCAGAGACAGGGTATCCATACCAAAGAATGATGAGCTTATTCGAAAGATCTTACAGGAAGCACATAGTAGTTCTTTGTCTATTCACCTAGGTAGTACAAAGATGTATAATGATTTGAAGAAAATGTACAGGTGAGTAGGAATGAAAAGGAACATTTCAGAGTTTGTTTCTAGATGCTTGATCTGTCAGCAGGTAAAGGCAGAACATCAGGTACCTTCAGGTTTATTGCAGCCTGTGCTAGTCCCTGAGTGGAAATGGGATCGAGTTACTATGGATTTTGTGACAGGATTGCCGTTTACTCCGAGAAAGAAAGATGCAGTATGGGTTGTGATTGATAAGTTAACGAAGTCGGCTCATTTTATCCCAATTCGTATGGATTATTCACTTGACAAGTTGGCCGAGTTATATATTTCAGAGATAGTCAGACTACACAGGGTACCATTATCGATCATTTCAGACAGAGATCCAAGATTTACTTCACGGTTCTGGAAGAAGTTACAAGAGGCTTTAGGTACGAAGTTGAGTTTTAGTACGGCTTTTCATCCTCAAACCGACGGTCAGTCAGAGAGAGTTATTCAGGTACTTGAAGATATGCTTAGATATTGTGTATTGGAATTTCAAGGCAGTTGGGAAAAATATTTACCATTAGTAGAGTTTGCTTACAATAATAGTTATCAGTCAAGTTTGAAGATGGCACCTTATGAAGCTTTGTATGGACGTAAATGTCGCACACCTTTGTATTGGACAGAGCTTAAGGAAAATCAGATTTACAGGGTTGATTTAGTTAAGGAAACAAAAGAGAAAGTAAAAATCATCAGAGATTGCTTGAAAGCAGCTTCAGACAGACAAAAGTCGTATGCAGATTTGAAGAGAAAAGAGATTGAGTATCAAGTTGGTGACAAAGTTTTTTTGATAGTATCCCCATGGAAGAAAGTTCTCAGATTTGGTAAGAAAGACAAACTAAGTCCATGTTTTATTGGACCGTTTGAAGTAATTGAGAGAGTCGGACCATTAGCATATCGGTTAGCTTTGCCGATTGAGTTAGAGAAGATTCATAATGTATTTCATGTGTCTATGCTACGTCGTTATCGTTCAGATCCGTCACATGTGATTTCTCAGACAGAGGTTGAGATTCAGCCAGACATGACTTACGGTGAAGAACCGGTAAAGATTCTAGCTCGAGAGGTAAATCAATTAAGGAACAAAAGTATTGCACTTGTGAAAGTACTATGGAATAGACACGGGGTAGATGAGGCTACATGGGAACCCAAAGAGGCTATGCGAAAAAAAATACCCAAATCTCTTCACAGGTAAGATTTTCGGGACGAAAATCCCTAAAGGGGGGGGAGAAATGTAACATCCCAAAATAAGGCCTAAACGGAACAGTGGTTGCGAAACCACAAATCTGAGGTAGAAAAATTTATTTTATTATTATTTTGAGGTTCATGGTATGATTGCATGATTGTGTGAAAATTTCGTGATGAAATTCTATGCATAAAGTGCTTAAGTTGAGGTTAGGGACTAAATCGAATAATTTGCAAAACTTGCATTCTAGAAGTTTTTAGTATGAAATTGCTTTGAAATATTAATTAGGAGGGTTTAAATAACAATTTGACCAATTTTAAGTTCATGGACAAAAATTAGGACATGGAAGGAATTTTTGAAAGTTTAGTAAGGAGGGGCAATTTGGTCATTTGGATATTAAATGAATTAAAAAGGGAAAAATAACACAAAAATGGTCATCTTCTCAATTAGTTTCTGCCGATTTTTGCTCTCCTCCATAGCTGGGGTTTCTGCAACTTTCAAGCCTCATAGTAAGTGATTCTAAGCCCCGTTTTTAATGATTTTTACTTTTTTGGAGTCCCGGTAACTTGATTAAGCTTATTCTAGCAATAATTCAACCTAGGGTTCATATTTGGAAAAATACCTATAGCTGAAATTTGTCTATTTTGGTGTTTTATGATAGAATATGAGGTTTTAAATTATGTTAAACAACTTATGCTACTCGGTTTTAAGTGAAAACGAGTAAAATGGCTTAAATCGGAAAAAAAAATACCAATAGTCATAAGTATATGTTAGAGTGTGATTTTGATATTGCCATAGAAGGGAAAAATGATCAGCATGTCATAAAACATAAGAAAATAGGATGAAGTTTAATTTACGAGCCTTGGGGCAAAAGTGCAAATATGTGAAAGTTTAGGGGTAAAAATATAATTTTGCCAAAGTTTGGGTCACGGACTGTTTTAATAAATGTGAATATGAAATAAGTTAAATTTGCTATTATAGATCAAGAAGAACGAAATTCGGGAGTAGATCGGGGGAAAGAAAAAGTAAAGGACTAAATTGTAAAGTTTAGTCACATTTTGTATCAAGGTAAGTTACAGTAAATAAATGCAATATTATTTTATTTTACATTATTATTGTCAATTTCCAGCATTTATATATTTATGTTATGAAAATATTTAAAGTCGAATTTAAGGTGAAGTGACAGAGGAAAAGTGTTAGAAAGCCCCGGTTGAACCCTAAGAATGTTAGGATATTAGGGTTGACAGGACAGAACAGAAATGAGCCATGTAAGTCCATATTAGAAATATGACTTTGGAGACAGGATTGAGCCATGTAAGTCCATATTATATATGGCATTGGAGACAGGAATAATTCATGTAAGTCCATGTCAAAGACATGGCATTGGCAGGATATTGAAAGACAGGAACGACCCTAGTATTCTTAGTATTCCGAGTGGTTCAACGGGTCAGGGTACGAGTTAAATTACACTGAATTAACAGCAAAGGAAAAGTAGATTATATTTATGAAAAAGGAAAGGTCAGGTAAGAAAGAAGGTAAGGGAATAAAGAAGAAGATAGAAATTGAGAAGTAAAGAAATTTATGATGTTAGATGATATTATGCATAATTATCCATTATGTTGAATGTTGTGATTTATTTTCTTATAAGCTTACTAAGCCTAGTGCTTAATCTCTTTATTTTCTTCTTCTTATAGTACTTATCTAGCCACTCGGGGATCGAAGGAAACGTCGGAGGCCGATCACACTATCAAAGAAATAACTCGGTATAATTAGACGTTTTGTTTTGGGTATGGCATGTATAGAAACTTAGCTACTTTTGGTATAATATGAAAAATGAATGATGTGTAAATACTTGCTAGTGATTAGCTAATAAAATGGCCGATGATATACATGTTTATTAATATGTATGATTGAATGGTGATTATCACATGAAAATTATGAAAAATGTGAAAGTAACATAAATGACGTAACTTTGAAAAATCACTAAAAATTGTAGAAACATATTTTGAAGATGAATAATATATGAAATTAAATCTTATTATGTCTATTTTCTTATGGAATTAGCAAAACAGGTAAAGGTATTATATTTTATGAGATATCTGAGTTTTAGTGAAAGAGGATCAGAGCGATTTCTAGATCCCCTATTTCAACTTTAGAAATTCACCATAAATTGTACAAAACTAATTAGAAGGTGTACTTTATTTGGTTAGAATCCTTGTTGAGTCTAGTTTTAAGAGAAACAAACGGCTTAGTCATATGAATTTCGTACAGAAAGAAACATGGTTCGTAGTAAGAAGAGGTTAGTGCAGTCGAGTTTTGAAACAGGGGAAACTTTAACTAATAAACTGTACTAATTGGCCAAGTCAAAAATTCTAGGAAAAAAAATAGTAGATAGATATATGAGTCTAGTTTCAGGAAAAATTTACGGATCTTAATTTCGAGTTTTGAAACTCGTGAAATAAATTTTTAAACAACCATGACGCAGAAAAATAGTTTATTCCGAAAATTAAAATAAGTGGTTTAGAGTTGTTTAAAAGGTAAGATAAGTTTAGTAACATCTCAAGCTTGACTCCGGTGACGGTTTCAGACGTGAGGGTGTTACAGAAGATGGTGTAGGCAACATTTTCTTTTTACCTTCATGAAACTGAAAAAAGAGAACATTTTAACCATTTTTGCATCATGATTCATAGCATATTACTAGTTTCTCTCATCAACTCATCAACCCCTAATTTCCATTGATTCCAAATCCTTGACTCTCTTTGATCCACAAGCAATCAATTGCATTAAAACCGCAGCTGCTTTGATCCTCCCACTAGGACGATCATTTTCAACGCTTTGATCTCTAATATCTGCTGCTATGTTCATACTTTTCAGAATTTCCGAATTCGAATTCGAAGACGGCCTAGAATCCTCCTGCACTTGATTGCTTCCCATTTCATGTTCTGTCTGTGTTGATACACTGTTGCCTTTGCTGCTAAAATCCCTACTGGTTTTAGCCTTATAGATTTTTTGTTCATCATCAAGCTCCTTGAATTCGCTCCATGAATGATATTTCCTTCTAGTTTTTCCAGCAACATTGGAATCTTCACTTGAACTGTATGTCTCTGAAGAATTTTTTGATATTGATGAAGTTGAAGAAACTGTTTCATAAGAACGAAAGCTTAGAGAAGATTCTAACAATAGTGAGCCTTTGAGAATGTATTCACGTCCATTACAAGGGTATATGTAGTCGTTCTCTGATAAATCTTGCCACACAAATCCATTCTTGTAGCTCCTGTAATGAAATCTTTACATTATTAGATTACAGTATTTTACCATGTCTGAATATGTGTCTGTTACCTTTTTGAAGACCAGGAGAACCTGTTAGCCATGCCATCACCTCGGAGGGTGTTTAGTTTATTTATAACATCTGTAAAAATAGATCAGATTACAATTTACAACATATCAGATAAAGTTCATTAAATTTCTAGAGAACCCGGTTTTTACCTTTGAGAAACAGTCCTTGAGGAGAAGAAAGAGGTACTTCTAAGAAATGAGGATGTTCAAGATGGCCATTGTGGGACAAGTAGTAAACAACAGGAACTTTCTGATCATTGTTTGGTTTTTTTCTTTCGAACCAAACAAGGGTTCTGTCAGGACTGGTTTCTTGATATCTCTTGTTCATTGGTAACTCTGTTTTGCCTCTTGAATTGGTTGTTGCCATTGCTTTTTACACAAAAGCTCAAATGAAGATGATGATGAGAGAACTTAACTAAACATAAAATATGGGGCATTCAAAAGTTCAAAAATTTGAAAGTAAGAAGAAAGTTTGAGGGCAGGTAAAGTTAGAGTAGTAGTAGGTTTTAATTGAATCAAAGCCAAGGGAACAGGTGACAGGAAAAGTGGGGGATTCTGCATATTTATAAAGAGAAGACAAAGTACTAGCAAACATAAGGAAACTGTGTTATGGTTATTTGCAGTGGAATTGTTGATATTTTGGTTATAGAGAATTCTCACTTACAGAGGATAGATGGCACATTTCCACATGAATTTGAACTTTTTTAATTTTAGGTTTAGTTTTTGTTATATAATTTTTACTATTTTAGTCACTTATACTACATATTTTTATAATTTTAGTCCTATATTATTAATTTATAATTATATGCATTTATTTTAGTTATTTAGGTTTAATAAGCTTTCATTTTGATCACACATTTTCTTTTTAAAAATTAATATTATTTATAAAAAAACATGAATTTTAAGGGAACTGAGTTATTCAATTACTGAGATGAAAACACAAGTTTTTAGCTCGGGTTTTTCCCTATAAAAACATAATTAATCCCCTTTAAACCCTAGGTTTTTCCTCTTATTCAAAAACATAATTAATTGAAGAAAAAAAGGGAAATGAAAAAGATAATTTATATTTCCAATAAAAATTCAAGCTTTTCCTGTAAAATTCTAGGTTTTTCTATAAAAAAAACTAAAATTAATTTTAAAAAGAAAAAAAATTGATTGAGCCTTAACTCAATTGACTTCGGCATTGTTGCAAATACAGGAAGATGTGGATTCGACTACGTTGAAATACATTATTTTTCTATTTAAGGGTTAGGAAGGAGTTATAGATAGCTCTAGATTTTGAATCAAAAAAAGCAAATATATCAAAACCTGTAATGAGATTAAAATGATAGAAGTATGTAAAAGTAGTGACTAAAATGATAGAAGTATGTAACGGCAATACTCATATCGCAAACCTTTCATTTTTTATGCCCAACATGAAAATTATAAAAGTTGAAAGACCAACTTTGTAATTTACCCTAAAATATAAATAAGTTTCGGTTCTTTAATATATGATCAAATTGCATGGATTAAAATAAGGCGGGCAAACTTTGAAAAAATCATGATTGATTAAGCTATGCAAGGGGTTGTTAGAAAATGGATATTTTATTTTTTAGAGTTTAAACCAACACCTATATAACAATTGCTTCAGTTGTAGGACCAAATCCCAGCATGTTGTTTACATAATTTGTCAAAGCTCACGGATCAAAGTGAAAAGAGGACAATTTCCATTTTCAACATGAAAAGTCAAAGCCAGTCCCGTGAAACAATGATGCTGAAAACATGGAAACATTTTGACAGCCTTTGAAGCTTCCAAAAATTCAATGGTTGAAGCTCATATAAATAGCATCTATTTTTTCCTCAAAATTTTACCAATTTGTAAGTACAGCAGGACTCACATGTAAATAGTAGCAATAATTCAAGTGATAGGAGAAAAAAAAAAAAGACCTTCCATTAATGGTCAATTTGTGTTTGTATTTGTTGTTTCTGCAGATTTCTTATTTGGGCAAGCAGAAGAGATATGACCCTTTTGTCCGCACTCGTAGCATGTCCTTCTCCTCAATTTCCCGCTGCTAACGGTCAAGCCATCGTTAGCAACTTCGTTAACCGTAGGTGCTTCATTAACCGTTGAACCACCGTTGCCAACTTCATTAACTGTAGGTGCTTCGACACTCACAGTTGCTTTGACACTCGCATATCCTTTTGGACAAGCAGAAGAAATATGGCCCTTTTGTCCGCACTCGTAGCATGTCCTTCTCCTTAACTTACCACTAGTAACACTTGAGCCACCGTTATCAACTTCATTAACCGTAGGTGCTTCATTAACCATCGAACCACTGTTACCAACTTCATTAACTGTAGGTGCTTCAACACTCACAGGTGCTTCGACACTCACAGATCCTTTTGGGCAAGCAGAAGAAATATGGCCCTTTTGTCCACACTCATAGCACGTCCTTCTCCTCAACTTACCACTGGTAACGCTTGAGCCACCATCATCAACTTCATTAACCGTAGGTGCCTCAACACTCACAGGTGCTTCGACACTTAAAGCTCCTTCATCCTTTTTACGGACTTCATTACTTGTAGGATCAGACGTTGATTGAGTTTTCACTCCATTCTTAGGAACTGCACAACTTATCTTGACAGGTCTACCACACACAATTTCTTGGTCCAATTTCAATGCCATGGCTACTGAGACACTATCAGAGAAATCCACATGAGCATAGCCTCGGAATTCCCCTGTTTCCTTGTTCGTGCCAAAGCGTATAGATGATATGTTGCAATCTGAGAAAAACCTCTTCAAATCATCCTCAGTTATATCCCAAGATAAATTTCCAACATATATTCTGTTGTATCCCTCCACCATCTTCGGGGCAAAACCAGTCACTTTATTGGCTCGAGTGGATTTGTAAGGCTGAATTGTTAGCTGCATTCCTCCCCTGAGGAAAACATCAGAAAACCATAAGCGTGTTTTAACAACAGGAAATAATGAGAGACATCGACAACTGAAGATAACAACATTTACTCACATTTCAGCTCTATCAAGAGCCAAGGCTTCTTTTGCTGCTGCTTCTGTCTGTACGAAATGATGATAAATAATGTCAACAAACTCAATTAATAATCGAGCAACTACAACAAGATATACATATACATATATACATGAAAATTCCATTTTGAAAAGTACAAACAGAGCCGACTTTTAGTGTCAAGAATATTGTTACAAAACTTCAGCTTCTACTCCTTTTAAATTCTATAAGATCTAAACATGTCATAACTCATAACAATAACAGTAACTCAATAGATAATACTAATACAAAGAAATTGGTCTACCCCAAGCATCACAGATAATTACCTCGAAACTAATAATTGCAATTCCTCTAAACTTCCCGGTGTCAGGGAACTTCATACAATCAACATCAGTTATGGTGCCACAACTTTCTAAATAATACCGAATATCATCCTCGGTATAGCGATATGGAATGCCTCCAACATATACTTTTGTGGCCACATCCTCCCTCACCTGGCTGCATAAACACGCACGGCATAACAGTTAAGAAATTTGAAACAATAACCCCATTTATAAGCAAATGGAGAAAGAAGAAAATATTATCAATCTACTACAGAACACATCATAGAAAGCAAATAGATATAAAAGTTTCGTTTTTCGTCCAAAGGTCCTTCACTTTTTGGACATAATTCCTAAATGGACAACACACATCAACTAAGTTAAAACTTATAAGATAAACCTGTTCTTTTTCTTATAGAATAGAGTGGATGCAGCAGAATGAGCTTCAAAAGCAACATTGAGAATTCAATTTTTCTTACTTCCATCCCCATTTTTTTTCAGCTTTCCAGCTGACTGTAAAAATTACAATATCTTTACAGATTGCAAATCATATAAAAAAGAAATAAAAATACAATTCTGCTAACAGGATGAGACCATCAATAGCAACTAAATGATACTTACTTTGCTAAAATAAGAAAATTTTATCTTAAGAAACTTAAAAAATATACTTCATTTTAATTTCCAAAATGCAAATAGAAACACCAATCACCAAAAGCACAATCAAACTGAAATACCAAACATTAAAACTCAATTTTTTTAAAAAAAACCCAAATTTATGAAAGGGTATTCTAAAAATTACCTTTCAGTCGCATTTTCAACCTGCAAAACCCCTTGCTCTTCACTCACAATCTTCGGCTTCTTTTTCTTCTTATTCTTTGCCTTCTTCTTCTTACTATTATTATTTCTTTCCTTATTATCCGACGTCGTTTTAGCCTCTTTCACCTTCTCCTCTCTCTTCCTCTTCTTTTTCCTCTTATTTTCAACCTCCTCACTGTTTCCTTGTACTTCATCTTCTCCACCCTCTTTTCCCTTTCCTTCAGCTTCCTGGTTCGACCCTATTAAAAAAGGAATGTTTTTTCTTCTTTTTTCTCGCTTTGACAATCTGGGTTTCTGAGTTACCGAGTCTAGGAGCAATTTCAGGGACTGAGGCTCCAAATTTGAATCTGGTTTTTTCTTATCCGTTTCGGATTCGGCTACCCTTTTTGCCAATAGTTCTGCTCTTAGCTTTTGCTTCAGCTTCTTGTTCGACAACACCATATTTGTTTCCCTTACCTTCTCAGTTCTCACAGTTGGCTAAAACCCTAGCCCAAGTTTATTGATTTTGAAGTAAATGAGAATAGCAGCTATACGACATCGTTTAAATCTAGTATTATTTTCGGTTTTTCTAGTTTATTTATTTTATTTTGGCTTAATACATCATTTAGTCTTTAAAGTATACCCATTTTAACTTAGGTCCCTAAAAGTATTTCTCCGAATTTAGAACCTAAAGGTAACATTTATTCTTTTTTGTCGTTAAAAATACTAGTTGAGGCTTTCAATCAACTGTTTTCTGCCATTTTATAAAAATTATAATTTAACATCAAACTTATATTTTAAGTTTTAAGATTTTTTAAATAGTTTAAAAAATACAAATAACTCTACTAGTCTATTTATAAAGAAGAAGAAGAAGAAGAAGAAGAAGAAAGAAAAGGGCTGATTTGATTTTTCTTTCTTGGAATGATATCTATTTGGAAATTAATTACACAGTTAATTAATAAAGGAAACAAAATAAAAATTTTCAATAATATACTACTCAAGGTTAATTTTTATCATACTAAAATTTATTTGATGATTAATTAAGGAGATTTAATTATCATAATAAAATTTAAGAAAAAATCATTAATACCTTCAAAAATAAAGAAAAATAATGATTATATATAGTTGACGGAGTCTTAGTTTGATTGCCATCAGTATTATTATCAATGTAGGAATACGTGATTTCAAGCACGTTAAAGTGTGTTTCTTTTCCTAATTAAGGGTTGAAAGTAGTTTTGAGTAGTTTTAGACATTGTATCCAAAAATCTTTAATTACATTCCACTTTAATTAATTTGTGCTAATTAATACTTTTCTCTCCAATTTTAAGCATGTAACAACTCTTGACATAAGTATTTGTTGTATAAAATCACCATAAAACAATAAGAAATATTTTTTGCGACGTTGAATTTAAATTAATCGGGGAAGAAAGAGATTTATAATTTTCTTTTTGTGATTATAGGTTCAAATTTTAGATGTTTTCATATTTGAGATTTGGGGTTTACGCTTAGGATGATTTAATTTTAATGTAATTATGTTAAGAATCGAATTTATATAGTTGTATGACTTCACATAATTTCATGAATTTCAGAATTTTCCTTTTATTAAATATTCTATTTTGATATGTTAATTTTTCTTTTAATTGTTAAACAACTTTTAAATTTTCTAATTTGTACTGTTATAGATAATTTTTTTATTAAAAGATATATTGTTTAAAATTAAATTTATTAATAATGTTATTAATATCATATTGCCATTAAAATATTCTATCATTATATATATTGTCATTAAAGTACAATTTTATAGATTTTAATATTTATTAATTGATACATTTATTATACATATATAATTATAGTATTAAAAATATTTTACATTAATTTAATATTTTTAGAATTTTGTTCCAATTTATAAATTAAAATAAAAAATTATTATTAATTACTTTTTCTATTAATAAAATTTTAATATAAATATACAATGATTGTGAATACACTTTCATAAAATAAACAATTTTTATTTTAAATAACATCATAAATGTATATTAATTAATAGTTATTATGGTTGTTTAGTTATAACGCATGGTTTTTGAAGGGTTTTGGGTCAGATTTATCTTGGGCTCGAACAAGATCGACCTTAAGCTTGAATTTTCTCGGGCTTAGGTTTTTCTGAGCTCGAATCTCTTACTGACTCAAATTTTCTTGAACTCAGATAGTTACTGATTTAAATTCACAAAAAAAAATTTTCAAACTTGAATGTACTTTGTCAACACTAATAAAACACCAATTCCAAATTATTTACAAACATGTCACAGTTACATCAAGCTTCACAAATTATTTCCAATAAATACCATAAAAGAATACACAATAACACTACATTAATGGACATTCAAGTCCCAGCCGACAAAGTAATATTTTTTACTAGAAACTTGGGTGCAAAGAGCAGCATTGGGTGCGATCAATCATGAACCTCTTTTTCTCTTGCCTCGAAGTATTGTAAGATATCCTATTTATAAGGGTCTATACATTTCCAATGAACAATATAGTTACACCCATTCTCTAGACACTCAGCAGATAGATCTTCGCAGTGCTCCTCACATATATGGCATTCAGAAGGGTAATCATAAGCTTTTCTAGTGAAGGTGAGCGGGTGTGGATGATCCTTTGTTGTGTAGGTCTTTCCGAGCTTCATATATGAGTATGCATTGATAACACAATCCCGATGAACTGAACTCTCACAAATTGCACAGCGGTAAAACCAATGGCTTGTATTTCTTCCTTTTTCACAAACATCACAGTAATGATACTCTGAATAAATGTTGTCTTCACCATATGTGAGCCTGAGGGGATGTTCATCACACTTGTGTTGAATCTTGTCGGGAAGCCTAAGACATCTGTAATCAACAGCAAAGTTGCAATCTTTGCATGCATACGCATCATTTAGATTCCTTCCACAGCCATTGCATTGACCTTCATACTCGTCGTAAAAGAAAAGGCAGTGGTCGTGCCCATGACATGTTGAGTTATCCGATATTAGAACACAAGGAAGGCATTGCTCCCCGCAGACATTACAATCATAGGAGAAACAATTATTGAACTCAAACCCACAACCTCGACACCGAAAAACATCATGCAAATAAAGGGTGAGGGGACGTTGGTGAGTATCAGTCCACATGTACATCTTTTTAGGCAATTCAGCACATGAATTGTGGATAAAGAAATCACATTGTGAGCAATGGTAAAATGAAGTCGAGATGAACAACATGCAACCATCACAATATCTATGACAATCACCCTTAACATTATCGCTGAAAATTAAGTTGTGAGGATGGCTTATGTGTTTTATCTCCGTGGGTATTACAATATTTTCTCCAAGCTTGGTCTCTTTAATAACAACAAAGGCTGAATTGTTAAGCAACTCACCCGTTTCTTCAATCTCATAGTCGATTATCGTGTACCATCTGTAATCTTTTATTGCACAATTTGCATGGACAATATAATTACAATCAGAACAACAATAACACCCATGCTTCGAATTCACCTCCTCATAGCAAATTCGGCATTTCCAAGATTTGATCTCATGTTTCCTATGGATGAATGTATGGGAAATTTGGTGACCATGTCGCGGAAACCTTTTGATGATGGGTTGCAATGCAATGCACTTTTCATGAACTATAAGGCCACAAGGAGAACAAATATAAGAGATAGAATCTCCACTTGTTCCACATGCGTCACAAATGAAAGGGACTTGTCTCCAAAACAAGATGAATGGATGTTCATGAATTTCACCTTTGATAGTAGGTGCTGGAGAGACACATTGAACGTGAAGGCCAAACTTGCATGCGGAACAATAATAAGCAGGCGACAAATCATGTGTTTCATGACAGATTTGACAAAGGAGAGATTTCAAATTGAGCTGTAAAACAAGAGAATGCTCACGGTGACATGGGTGGTCAACTGTAGTTGGTCGCTCAACACATGCAATATGAAGGGTAAACTCACAAGGTGAACAACAGTAGACAAGTCCCCTCGGTTGGGTTATTTGGCAAATTTGACAAGGGAGACGCTGACTATTGAATTGTAAAACTAAAGGGTGTTGGCTATGAAAAAGATGATTGACTTCAATAGGTAGATGAAGACATTTTTTATGCAAGTGAAATTTAGAATCAAAAGAAATGAATGGAGAATCCAGTAATGGCTTCCTACATGCAAAGCAATTGGTTTCTTTAAGTAATTCTTTAGAACCATTTTCAGAAGAGACCAATAGATCTTTTTGGGAATCACCTTCAAGCTCCCCAATCTTATTTTCAGCAATGGTTTTTGAAAACAAAGCACATTTTACATGAAGGTCTAACTTACAAGAACAATGATAAACAAATTTCTCACTTATTGTTTTGTCACAGAATGCACAAATAGCCCATGAACCTATGTATGGTGGACTTGCTAAAAGTTTAAGGCTATGATTGGGATGAAAGGGATGATTTACCTCTGGGGAGGCCTCGAAACATTTATTGTCAAGGTAAAACTCACACTCCGTACAACTATAGCTTAGACGTGATACCAGCTCCCCACATCCTGAGCAATTAGCCTTCTCACTTTTAACGTTGTGCTCTTCGATGAACTCCAAAGGATGTTGATGGCTAAAATGGTGGTGAGGCTCCATTTCTCCTTTTGAATTGGTTTCTATGTAAGTTTGTGGGTTAAGTAACAACAAATGCTTCTGTGGAAACTTAAAGCTATGGTTCAGATATTTATATTGTTCCATTAGATGAGAATTACATTTTCTATGAAAAAGTAGGCTAATGTTGTTGTTGGAGCCATTTAAATTTAATATCTAAAATTATCCATAACTCACGTTTTCCTATACTGACAACAATATTGATGCCAACCGAACTACGATCCGATCGACTCAATTAAGTTAAAATTTTAAATATACTTAAAATATAAGAGATAAATATCAAAATTATACATGAACTTTAATCTAATGTTCAATATCAATTTCGATTTGGTGCAATTATATACATAAGACTTCAATTTTGATTCAAATTTCACATTCTATTAACATAATTATCAATCTAGTACTATTTTAGGCCATTATGTGGTAATTATTAATTTGATATTTTATTAAATTAAAAAATAAATGAATAAATTTAAATTATTTTCATAAAAATAAAAAAGCACATATATGCGGTTGTAGCAATAAGGAAATAAGTGTGAAAATAATTTAAATTTACCATATAAATTCAAATAATTTCTGAAAAACAACATAATTTAAAACTCATTCATCTTTTAGTTTAATAAAATGTCAGCATAAAAATTTTCGAGAAAAAATAGTGACTCATAAATAACATTATTATTTTTACATAAAAATTGAATTAAAATTAAATTTTCATGTATATAATTACATCAACTTAAAATTTATATATAATATTATTATATTAAATTAAGATTTATATATAATTTGAGATTAAAGAAAAAGGGAAAAGAGAGAAGAAAAGAATATCACTTTATTCTTTTAAAGTATAACTTGTGCTTGATTAACAATTAATTGCGTATTGTCCTCCATAAGAATAGACTTTTCTCTTTCACACTTTTAAGTTGTACCATTCTTTTGGTGCACTCTTCGATTTTTTTTTGTTTTACAAAAAAAAAAAGACACCTCCCAATATACTTTTTAGTTAACAAATTTTCTTGATGACCTAGCTTACAATTTAACCTTTAAGTAAGTTATTCGTAATTTTTTTTATAATTATTTGATTTAAATTGATTTAAATCTCATTACGTGGGCGCTATATAAATTTATTATGATTTAAATTAGGATATATTTTGAATAATAATTTATTGTATTTCGTAATGCTTAATTTTAATTATAATTATTCATATATGTTTTACTTATATGTGTAATTATGATTGTATGTAGCTTAAAAAAATTATCTACAGTATATTCTTTACTTTCTCTTCACTCATGACATAATTATTATAAATTAAGAAAAAAGTTGTATTCTTAAAATCATGGAATTAATTATTAGATCTAAATGATTTAATAATAGGAGGATAAAATAAAAATTCCTTTCTTGTTCATCTCCTTATTCTCTTTAAATTTTTTTATCTATTATTTTTTATTTAATTTACTTTTGTTTTATGTTTTAATTTTTTCACTTGATCTTTCTTTTTTTTTCTTTTTTTGCAAATCATCTTGTAATTTAATTTAAAAATATATTGTAGCATTTCAATTACACTTTCTAATTCTTAAGAGATAAAAATGAGAAAATTAAACAGGGTAATTAGTAATGATGATTTTAAATATTTTAAAATTGTTTATTATTTTTTAAATGGTCAACATGTTGTATGATATCGTTAAACCGAACACATAATA
Organism: Gossypium hirsutum; assembly: GCF_007990345.1. Taxonomy (NCBI): domain Eukaryota; kingdom Viridiplantae; phylum Streptophyta; class Magnoliopsida; order Malvales; family Malvaceae; genus Gossypium; species Gossypium hirsutum. Next base: position 113,207,884 of record NC_053433.1, on the reverse strand, counting down.
AGCATGTTTTTTGTTACTGTATATTGATTTGTTATAAACATATTAATTGCTACCGCATTGATCCATTATAAATATATTATTTGCTATTGTATTAATCTATTATAAGCATATTAAATGTCATCGTATTGATCTGCTAGAAGCATATTATTTGCTACTATATCGAACTATTATAAGCATATTAATTACTACTGTATTGATCTGTTATAGGCATACCATATTGCATTGCATGGGGTGGGACAATATGTACAGAGAAAGCATAGACAGTTTATCTGCAAATTTGTTGTGCAGCCACAACCATTGGCAATATTTTTCCTTTAACTGCAAATATGCTATACATCCACAACCCATCAGTAGCTTTTATCTGTAAATATGTTCTGCATCTACAACCCAGTGACATATTTTAACTGTAATATTTTATTGTGTATCCACAGTCTAGTGGCAGTTCTCATTTACAAATTCTACTGTGTGTCCATAGCTATTGGCAATTTATCTCCAAACCATTGGTGGTTAAACCACAACCCAATGTGAAGATTGTTGAAGTTCAAGGGAACTCCTATTGTGGTGTGTAGCAGAGCTTAGTAGGATCTTTCTTCAATATGCTGAAATTGAATTACCATTCACAAACACGTGCGTACATAAATCGTGAACTCTAAGATATTACATTGATGGTTAATTCCTAAAATCAAGACTTTGAATTGATAATTGTTTGTGATAATTCTATGCATTGTTATTTAGCATGTTTCATCGACTATTTACACTGATTTTCTTATGACTGAACTCACACTGAGTTTCATAGCTTACTCCCCTTTTATTTCCATCTCTACATATAACCCCCAGGTTAAGATGTGGACACGACATTTGGAGAGTCTCACTCAGATTTATTTATTTTTTCTAATAAAATATCTTAACTTTGTTATTCAGAGACTGTATTGCTTTATTTTTGAATTGTGGCATGGGACTTAGGATTTGGGTTTTTATAGAATGCATGACATATAATTTGATTTTAGGATATTGAAATATGGATATTAATTAATTATGAATGAACTTCGTTTTTATTAAAAATATAAGTAGATATTACTTTTCCGCTACTAGATTATAGATGAATTTCGAATAATAATTAAACAGGAAAATTAACTAAATTTTTAAAAATAGTCCTCGTTACAAAAAAGATGATAACTTAAACAGTTTTGTTATACTCACAAGTTTTTTTGAAAATAGACTAAGTTTTCTTTTAAGATAAATAAATTTTTAACTATGATCGTTTTGTAAAACTCCAATTGTACTAAGTCATTTCAGTCGGATATGTGATCTCTCGAATTTGAATTTAATGTCTAGATCTGTAACGCCCCAATTTTCGGGAATTCTGTGAATGTTGGTATAGGTTTAATTATGTAAGTGGGCCTCTAGAAGGCCCAAGCTTAAGATAGAACCCGACAATTTTAGTTAATTTTTGTTCCATAAGAAAAAGGGGGTGAAATTATGAAATAGGACCTATGTGAAAATGTTTGAAAATGCTATAGGCTAATTTGTAGTGGCCAAATAAATAGTAGTGCAAAATAGGAGGATTTGCATGTCAAATTCCCCACTTTTAATGTAGTGGACGGCCAAGGTGATGGATAGTTGATAATGTATGCATTTTAGCATTTTAATAGTTAATGGATGATGGGCATTAGCATTTTAATAGTTAATGGATGATGGGCATGGTAAGCATTATGGGCATATTTTTATTGGAATTATGGCATGAGTATGGCACAAATATTAGTATATCATTTATGCGTCATAAAATGTTAAGTGATAAGAATAACAAAAGGAAGTAAAGGAAAGTTTTTGTTCATTCTTTGTTCTTCATAGCTGAATTTGAGAGAGAGCAAATAGGGGAGGAAACCCTTGAATATTCGGTCACTAGAAGGGGGAAAAATTGAAGGTAAGTTCTTGGTACTTTGCTTCTATCTTGATGTTCATGAGTTCTTCTTGACTCTACCTTAACTCATGAAGCATATTTTGGTTTTTGGTTGTTGTTTCATGTTCTTTTGATGAAAAATGGAAGATAGGTGAAGTTGAGCCAAACAAATGAGCATGCATGTGCCTTAGATGCTAAGGGGAAAAATCGGCTAACATGTTGTACTTTAAAATGATGAAATGGAGGTTATACTTAAGTAAAATCATAGATATGTGATGATTGATTGGTGATATACATGTTTAAATAACAAGCATGCAAGTTAGGTGTGAAAGAGTGATTTGGTAATAAATCTGCTTAGGACAGCAACAGTAACGTGACTTTGGAAAATCACCATAAATTGTGGGAGATGAATTAGAAGCTGAATAAATTATGTAATTAAAGCTTAATGAGTCTAGTTTCAAATGAAATAAACGAGAACATATTTTGAATTCTGTACAATAAGAAATTTGATTCGCAATGAAGAGTGGTCAGATTAGTCAAGTAGTGAAATATGGGAAACTTTGAGAAAAATCTGGTATTGATTGGATAAACCAAAAATTATGAAAATTTTATGGATAGAAGATATATGAGTCTATTTTCAGGAAAAATTAACAGCACTTGATTTGGAGTTTCGTAGCTCTAGTTATAAATGATTTAGTGACTGTTGCTCAGGAAGACAGCTTGCAGTGAAATTATGATTATGTGGTAAACATTGACAAAAATTTGTTAATGAGTTGCTTATTGATTTCTTATAAGCTTACTATGACCTGTAGGTGTGGTTGGCCGAATATTGTAAGGGGTTAATACGTAGTTTGTATTTGAATAGTTAGATTAACGTGTTAGTAATCCAATTGTAGGCGGTTCGTGTGTGGATCTCGTCAGCATATCGTCGCAAACAGGTGTGTAACTAACACCCTCTTTCTTAGTCTAGATCGGCAAAAGTCGAAAAGCCGAAATGTCGAAAACCAGTATTTTGTAGATTTTCGAGTATGCGAATACTCGTGAGGTAAATCGATTAATGTTTTTGGTAAGCTGCAATGTTTGGACTGCAAAGTGCATGATTTCTGTGCCCTCGATATTTTTGGGCTTAATGGGCCAAAATTGGAATGATGGGCCAACGGGCCCAATTCGGTAAGAACCCTCGGTATTGATTCTGTTAGTACGTGAAAGGTAGGAATATGCATGAAAAACCCTAAAATAGATAAATTACTGAAATACCTTTAAAAGTGGAAAATTTACAGTTTTACCCTTAGGAGATAAATTACCGAAATACCCCTAAGGTTAAATTGACCTAAATGCATGTTTGACTGTTGTTATTTACTGCATGCCATGTTGTTATTATCTGATGCATGGGACTGGGATATTGACGGAGGAAGTACTGAAAGTGGCTTGTCCACGTACTGGAGGCTTTGCCTCAATTTACTGTTAATTGAGTAGCAAGGCTGCAACTGTGGAGTGTTGGGCTAGGTGGGTTGAGCTATTCCCCATATGGAGTGTATGGCTGGTACGGGTGGAGTGTAGTGGTTTGTGACAGCCCAAATTTGACCTTAGTCGGAAAGTGGTTTCGGGACCACAAAACCGAGTCGTAAAAAAATAATTAACCATTAAATTTTGTGTTTATTGTATGTGAAAAGGCATGTGTGAAAGTTTCATACTTTAATTTTATCATTTGTATGCGAAATTATTAAATAGGACTTATGTGAGAAAATTTAGAAATGTGTTAGGAAAATGTTGAAGTGACTTATTAATGCATGTTATTAAAATACTTGGACTTGCATGTCTAATATCCCCTTTTTCTAGTAGTGTCCGGCCATGATGATGAATCCATATTAAAATATGTATTAATTTTAGTTAAATGGTTTTATACCTTAAATAAAAATAAAGAAATTGGTGATGAAAACAAAGTTCTCTCTTTGTTCAACTTGGCCGAATAGAAGAAAGAAAGGAGGGGAAGAATTTCGGTCACTTGAATCCTTAGGGAGGTTAGTATATTGTGTTAAATTTGTGAAATGTTTACTTGTTTTAGGTAAATTATCATGGTTCTTGCTTAGCCCATGCTAAAATTTTCAATAATGATGGGTGAATGGAGCATTCGGCTATGGTTATAAAGGAAGGAATTTTGATTGTTTTATTTGAATTTTGATGATGAATGTGTTGAGGAAAGAAATTGGTCTTTCTAAAAATATGAATGGTTAAAGCTTATACTAGTAATAGCCGAAATAAAGATGCTTGATGTCATGAATAAATGCTGTTTATATGTTTGGAATTGAGTAAAATTTGATGTTTAATCACTTAAGGATTCGGCATTGTTTAAGATAATTTATTTAAAATGTGATTTTGAATATTATGAGTATTGGGATGTAAGTATATGTGTGTGCTTGGTCATAGGAGTTTGCTATGAAATTTTGTTTGGTTGAGTGATGAATGGCCGAATGAACTATAGGCTAGGGTGGATAAATTTTTGTACATAAATAGTGTGTGTGACTATTGGTTAATGACATTCGGCATTATATTTTTATATGTGTGCATTCGGTCTTTGGGGGGGATAACAAGATGAAGTCAAAATGTTAAAGAAAGATTCTAAGACTTGCTAAGTTGTTATGATCATTGCCGAATGTATATTGGTCAAAGGGAAATTTTCAAATCATCTATGTATGAGTATGTGAACAAAATATTAAATGAATATTCGGCATAATGGGGTTTATGAGCAAATGGCATACTATATATATAGTTAAATTCGTGTATATGGAAGCATGGTAAGTTATGTGAATTTTTGCTTGTTCATGTGAAATAGATATCGGTATAATAAGCATAAAAATTTAGTCTTGGCATATTATATAAAACATATTATACTTTGAAGTTATGTGACTGCCGAATGTGAATAATAAGTAAATAATATTAGTTAAGATATTAAACAAATTTATTTACATTTATTAAGCTAAAGAGCAAGGAGGATCGAAGTTGGATAGGGGAAAAGTGAAAGCAATAGAGTAATCAATCTACAACCGTTCGAATATACCGAGGTAAGTCTTTGAGTAACGGAACTTAGCTTATGATTTTATAGGTATCATATCAAAGCATAGTAGATAAATTGTGATCTTATGGTTCTATATAAATTACATAGTGAAACAAATGATTTTTATTTTATATGACTTGGAGCCGAATGGTTAAAGAATTCATGTGGAACAGCGAAATGAAATCGTATTACGTGTATGTAGCTATTGAGCCGTAAGAGTAAGGGTTGATAAGCATGTTGAACTTGTTTGCTAGTAATGCTAATGGGTTATTATAACCGGGTTAAGTCCCGAAGGCATTCGTGCGGGTTATTATAACCGGGTTAAGTCCCGAAGGCATTCGTGCTGGTTGTTATATCCGACCCAAATTCTGAAAGTATTTATGTTTGGAAAGGTGTGATTCTGTTGTAATAATTCCAATTAATGTGCTCATAATCCCTAATATGACCAGGTATGGATCGTATATACATTGGAAAAATTTGGTACAGTATAAGTTGTGATTATGTAATCGAATAATGCTCTCCCGGCCATTCCTTAGGGTTATTTGAAGTCTTTAGCTCACTCGAGTTACATGAAATTGATTTAAATGAAATTTAGTTAAGTTTGGCTTCGAATGTGTAAACATATTGATAGAAGTGTAAATTAAAATGAATATGTGATCTTGTGCATAGACATTTATTTATCCTTATGAATGCTATTTCTTTTGTGTTTTTGTTTCAAATGATTTCCTTACTTATAAGCTTACTAAGCATCGAAACGCTTACTCTGTTGCTTAAATTCTCTGTATTATAGATTTTGTTTGTCATCTATCGGACTCGGAAGTGTCAAAGTCGAAGTCATCCACACTATCTAAGCCCCTTTTTGGTACTCTTTTAGTTGAAATTTGATAATGGCATGTATAGGACTAACCTTTGTTGTTAATTAAGTATCTTTTGGTAATGTATATATTCGTATAGCCGTGCGAAAATGGCTTATATATATTTTGAGTATAGCATTATAATCATTTTGTATATATGGTCTTATGATATGGTTATTGAGTGGTATGGAAATGCTTGGTAATGATTAGCCATTGGAATGGCTAATCATGATCATATTTGGTGCTATGTATGTCAAATTGCTAGCTAATCCATGGAAACCATGAAGTAGGTAAAATTTATCACAAATTAGATTCAGACAGCAGTAGTGACGTGAATTTGATAAATCACTAAAAATAGTAGAAATGGAATTAAATAATGAATAAGTTATGGAATCGAAGCTTAATGAGTCTATTTTCATATGGAAGAAACAAAACAGGTATATGAGCTATATTTTATGAGATGTTTAAATTTTTGTGAAAAGGGCTAGAGCGATTTCTGGATCCCCTATTATGACTTTGGAAATTCACCATAAATTTTACAAAGATAATTAAAAGTCATGATTTATATGTACAGATTCATTATTGAGTCTAGTTTTATTAGAGACAAACAACATAGTCATTGAAGCTCTATACAGGGAGATATCTGATTCGTAATACATAGAGGTCAGAGTAGTCGAACTCTGAAATAGGGGAGACTTTAACTAATAAACTGTACTAATTGGCCCGACCAAAAATTCTAGAAAAAAATTAGTAGATAGATGTATGAGTCTAGTTTCAGGAAAAATTTACGTAATTGGATTTCGAGTTTTAGAACTCGAGATATGATTTTTAAAGTGACTGTGATGCAGTTAGCCAGCTTGTCTGGAAAATTTTAAAATGAATTGTATGAGCTGTTTAAGTAATGAATTAACTCCGTTAACACCTCGTGTTCGATTCCGGCAACGGTCTCAGGTACGGGGCGTTACATGGTTGGTGGGTTGAGTAGTCTCCCCAAATGGGCTTGCATATGTTTACTGATGTTGCATATATTTTGAAATGGGCCTATGGGCCATACTGTTATCTGAATAAGGGGCTAAGGCCCAGTTTATTGTAATCTGAAAAGGGCTCTGGCCCAGTACCACTGTTACCTAAATGGGCTTAGGCCCAATGGGCTTGAGCTGACTTGGGCTTTGAATGGGTTTTCCTTACACATTGAGTTTCCCCAAACTCACCCCTTCTTTAACCTTGCAGGTGAGCCTTGATATGGGTGACTTGGAGCCGGAGGGGATTCAGAGTGGCCATGGTGAACACTTTTGGGTTTGAAAAAGAGACTGGTTTTCTTAAGTTATTTTTAATTACTATTTAATTTTTGGGTTGTAATAAGGCCATTTTAACTTTATTTTCTTCTTTGATTTTCTAGGATTATATTATTTTAAACAACTTTAAATTGATGGATAATAATTCAAATGGGCTAGACTTAGGGCACGATTTCAAAACGATACTTGTTTTTTTTAAAATAACACGATGTCATGAATATTCAATTTACCAAAGATTACCACTCAAAGAAATTTCAACTTGTTATAACCAAGTGTGGCAATGGATGTGGACATGTCTAGGATTGGATCCAATCGGAGAGCTTGGTACTTAAGCAGCCTTCATGGCTCACCTCCTCTGTTATGGATACCTACCTGGTGCCCAACTTCCATTCACTTGGTTAGTTTGACAAAAGTCGGCTTTTTAACATTAAAAAGGGAACACGGGTTTTTGACTTCAAAGTGGCACGTCGGATTCGGCCTTAACGTCTGGGCCGGGTTTGGGGTGCTACAAGATCGGGTTGGAGAGGCTACAAAATTAAACAAAATAATTACTCATGATAACTTTCAACTTTTTAAAATTGTTTATTCATTTCTAAATATAATTACACTGCTGATAAAACATGTTTAAAGTATTAGAATTCCTTCTAGTTATTAGAGTATGTACTTATGTCCAAAATAGTTACACATTTATACTTGATGGAATTACACATTTACACTTTGGTAATAATACATGTTTAAAATATTAGAGTTCCTTGTAGTTATTAGATGAAATTACAACCATAATACTTACACATTTATACCATAATAATTACACATTTAATCAAAATTTTAAATTCATATTTCAGGCTAGATTTGGTTTGGACAAGCATGAAATTTGTTAATATCATGGATAGACCTGACTCGAACACGACCCGACTCATAAACACTTCTGGCGGATCATATGTTTAGGATTGATTTTGATTAGACCTATCCAAGGGTCGAGTAGTTCGCTTGGCTTGATAGATTCGTCCCGACTTTGGTCGGACTTGAACAAAAATTTTTGTACCTCGGCTTAACTTGGCCCGAATTCAATTTAAATAATAAAAAATTAATTAAAATATAATTACAAAATATATAAAATATCAATTAAAATATTTGAATATTTTGTGGAAGAAAATTCTAGAAGAAGTTCATGAAGGTGTTTGTGGAATACACGCAAACGGGTTCACAATAGCCAGACAGATTATGAAGTCTGGATACTATTGGTCTAACATGAAGGGAGACTACATCAATTATGATAAGAGATGTCACAAATGCCAAGTGTATGGCGATAAGATTCATGTACCTCATTCACCTTTGCATGTTATGACTTCTCCATGGCCGTTTTCCATGTGGGGCATAGATGTCATAGGGCCAATCTCACCAAAGGCTTCAAATGGGCATCATTTCATCTTTGTGGTCATCGATTATTTTACCAAGTGGGTGGAGGCTACTTCATATGCCAATGTAACTAAATCGGCAGTCAGCAGATTTTTAAAGAAGGAAATTATATGTCGATATGGGATGCTTGAGAGGATCATATCTGATAATGCATTAAATCTGAATAATAGCACAATAGCAGAGGTCTGCTGTTAGTTTAAGATCAGACACCATAACTCTTCACCATATCGCCCAAAAATGAATGGGGCAGTGGAGGCAGCCAATAAAAATATTAAGAAGATTGTGGGAAAAATGACTGAAACTTATAAAGATTGGCATGAAAAGTTACCATTTGCTCTCTATGCTTATCGAACATCTGTCAGAAATTGTACTGGGGCAACGCCTTTCTCATTGGTCTATGGAATGGAAGCAATTTTACCTATTGAGGTGGAGATACCTTCTCTTCGAGTTTTGTTAGAATTGAAGTTAAATGAAGCAGAATGGATATAGTCTCGATATGATCAGTTTAATTTGATTGAGGAGAAGAGGTTAAGGGCTATTCAGCATGGTCAGATGTATAAAAAAAGAATGATGAGGGCTTATGACAAAAAGGTTCGCCCAAGAGAGTTTTGTGAGGGAGATTTAGTTTTGAAAATGATCCTTCCTATACAAAAAGAATTTCAGAGGAAAATGAATGCCAAATTGGGAGGGGTCTTATGTGGTAAAGAAAGCTTTCTTCGGAGGAGCATTAATTCTGGCTGAAATGGATGGAAAAGACTTGTCTAATCCAGTGAACTTAGATTCAGTCAAAAAGTATTACACTTAATGAGGGGAAGAAGCCAAAGTGAAAACCCGCAAAGGGCGCTTTGAGACCTAACAAAAAAATGGAAAAGATAAAGAGCCAAGATGAAAACCCGCAAAGGGCCCTTTGGGACTCAATATAAGAAAAAAAAAGTAGAGGCCAAGGTGAAAACTCATGAAGGGCGCCTTGAGACCAAAGGGGATTTGAGTTGAAAACCAAAAAAGGGCGGCTCAAATGTTGATTTCAAATGGGGAAGGTGATGCTCTGGCTATACCTAAATTAACAAGGAAAATGGTATGTTGCATCTCGGGGCGTTGACAAATTACTTCTGATCTCCTAAACACATGTCAAGTTAAATTAGTTTTCAAGAAGTTCGTGCAAAAAAACTCAGTTTGCGATATCAGGGGTACCTAGTCTTCATTTAAAGGTTGAGCTAACAGGCCATAATGCCTAATAAAGCGCTTGTAATACCTAAATAACCTGAAGAAGCCTCTCAGTTCTTTCATTGCCTTTGGAGTTGGCCAATTCAATACTCCTTCCACTTTAGATGAGTCCATTGAAACTAATCCAGCAAAAATAATATGCCCGAGGTATTCGATTGAAAGAGTACCAAAAATACGTTTTCTTTGCTTAGCAAAAAAATTGTTGACTCTGAGAATTTGAAGTACTTTCTTGATATGAATCAAATGAGTAGACCAACTATTGGAATAGATAAGAATATCATCAAAGAACACTAACATATATTTCTTCAACAGTCCTTTGAAAATGGAGTTCATCAAAGCCTGGAAGCTAGAGGGAACATTGGTTAGGCCAAATGGCATAACCAAAAATTCGTAGTGCCCTTCATGTGTTCGAAAAGTAATTTTGAAAATGTCAGCATTCCACATTTTGATCTGGTGGTAACCCGCTCTGAAGTCCAGTTTAGAAAAAACTAAAGCTTGGCCAAGCTCATCTAAAAGTTGTTCAATCACAGGAATTAGGAATCTATCTTTTACTATGAGTTGATTCAATTGCCTGTAGTCCACACATAGCTTCCAAATCCCATATTTTTTCTTTACTGCAAAGGGGCTATTATTGTCCCTAATAACTCATGTTTGTAACATTTCCAAAATAAGTCTCCCAATTTTGGTCTTTTGAAAGAAGGGATACCTATAAGGCCTTACATTCACTACCTTACTCTCATCATGAAGTGGAATCCTGTAATCATGCAACCTATTCACTACCTTACTCTCATCATGAAGTGGAATCCTGTGATCATACAACCTTTTTAGAGGTAATCCCTTTGTTACTTAAAATACATCTTGGTATTCAATCAAGAGTTGCTGGAGGTCTCCTTTGATCGGTACAAGTAATAGTTTAAGAGCTATTTGTTGGTCATAAGTACAAATCATAGGACATGGTCCAGGTGTTGTCATAGTCAAACACTTGGATAGCAGTTGCCCTATCAAAAGCTGCAGACCACTTGGGAATATGCCTTGTAGAGTGCAAGCTTTCTATTGATGTTCAAACTGCATAATAAGCAACCCAAAATTCCAAATGATGGACCCCAATGATAAGAGCCACTATACCCTCAAGACCACATCACAACCTTTAATCGTTAGAACAAAGAAACCTGTCGTAAACTCATGCCCTTGAGCCTCCCAATTCACTGTCCTGCATAATCCTTTAGTTGTTAAACTGCCTCCATTGGCTATCATTATTTTCAGTTGGCAAGATTGTTCCACAGACAAGTTTAATCTTTTGGCCAACTTTGAATCCACAAAGTTATGGGTGCTTCCAGAGTCTACAAGGATAATCACATCTATGCTTCCCATCTTGGCTGCTAGTCTTATAGTATTATGCCCTTGAGAACCCTTTAAAGCATGCAAAGAGAGTACTGGATTGGCAAGCTCAGTATCTTGCTCCACTATTTCCAGTTGCTCTGGACAGTCCAGGATTTCTTCTGTTATTTAAGGTTCTGATTCCACTAGCCAATCAAGCTGGAAAATAGGGACTTGGAGTACCCAACACTACTACTACTTGGTGCCAATTTCTTTGGTACTATAATTACTATTTCCTCAATTTCCCTAGCAATCGAGAAGGCCTCCACCAGTGTTTGTGGTTTAAATAGCCTAAGGTATTGACGTATTTTTACTCTTAAGTTGTTTATGTAAATGCTTAAAACATAACTCTCCAGAAGATGTAATTGGTTTAAGGTACTCACAAATTGGTCATGATATGCATCCATAATATTTGTTTGTTTGAGTCCTACCAACTCAGTCATAGGATCCAGATTGGTGGCAAAACATAATCTCTCCTTAAGCCCCCTTACATAAGTGTCCTATGTAAACTGATGGATTCTTCCCTTTTGTTGGCAGAAAAAGTGATGCCAATCTAGTGCTTTACATTCATGGTGAAGCATAACTATGTGAACCCTAGCCTGTTCTTGTATGTCCTCGACTTTAAAAAACTGCTATAGTTTAGATTACTACTCCTAAAAGTCTTCCCCATCGAACCGAGGGCAATCATACTTAAGTGCCCTGACTGATGGTTCCACCGCACTGGCTCTAGAAAAAACCCTAGTTTGTCCAATTTCTTGCATGTGAGATAGGAGTAAACTTTTGCTAGAAGGAAGTTCCTTTAGTATTCCTTTCGCTTTATCCACAGAAGGTCCCGATGCTGCTACCGATGGTTGACCCATATACTATTCTAATATACTTTTCAAATCAGCACGAAGATCCCCTTTGATTTTCTCATGAAACACCTGGAGATGAGAATCGATCCGACCATCCATTTGAGTCATTTTTGTTTACAGTTGAACGAGTCCCTTTGCATCATTTTCATATCTTTTTGTAACCTCATCATCACTCCATTACTGCCTATGAGGATCATTGAAGCTCTGATACCATTGATAATGTGCAGAAATTTGAGGAAGAAATATATCTAGAAAAGACAGAAAGAAAAAGAAAACAAGAGAAGGAATGGTTTTCAAAATTTTATTGTCTATTAGCATAACTTCCATGCAGTACTGCTAGGTGTCTAAATAGGAGATAACAGTGAGTAGAGCTATCTAACAACCACTATGCATCGTTTTACTAAATAAGCCTACTTAACCCAACACACATTTAAGTGCCTAGCACAGTCCCCTCCCATATGACTAAATGCTTCGTTTTATTAAAGAAAATTAAAACGCGATTTTACAACTTAAACAGAAAGAAATGGAAATTAACAAAATTTAAATTTGGTGAGTGTTGACTTCATTAGTGTTCCATATCAAGGACTTGGTTGTGTGCTATTGTGTAATGTAATTGCATATATCATTCTTTTGGTCATGCTATACCACATGTTACCGTAACTAATACTATCATATGTAGTGATTTCTAGGGGTGAGCAAAATTCGATTCGAAAAACTCGATAAAAAAATCAAATCTTGAATTAAATAGTTCGAGTTGTTTGAGTTAATCAAGTTATTCGTATCAACTCGAATAAAAAATTAAGTTTTTCGGTTTAACTCGAATATGAATTACACAATTTGAGTTATCCGAAAATTCAAATAAGAAAAGACAAAACTATATCGTTTTGATAAATGTTTACTTTTTTTAAAGTTAAAATTCAAAATAATTAAGTTAAAAGGCAAAACTATGTCGTTTTGATAAATGTTTACCCATTAAATTAAAAGCCAAATCATTATATTGTTAATGTAGTTAAATAATCTTGTACTTCGTCTACTAGTAAAATAATCGATCCATCTAAACACAACATTAAGTATAGATAATAGGATTTGTTAACTCGACTCGATTTGACTTAAAATTTTTTGACTCGATTCGATTCGATTCGCAAAAAATTTAAATTGAGTTCGGTTGCTAAAATAGGATTTGTCAACTCAATCAACTTGAAAATTTTTGACTCGATTCGACTCTACTTGACTCGATCGAATATTCACCTCTAGTGATTTCACATGTGTAAATAAAACTCGATAAAGAAATGCTTTACCTGTACCTCTTATTCCATCAATGAAAAAAAAATCACATTTTTTTCTTGAATTAACTCTTTCAATTATGATTTTGACTGTCATCTCTTGTTTAGGATTTAATTTGGTTCCAACATCATAGCCTGAAGGAGGAATTTGTAATGATTCTTCTTCCATTATTTGCTGACAGTTAGTTCTTTCATCGGAAAATTAATATGTAAATAAGATAAATCATAATAACATATTATTTTGTTCCTCGTACCTACAAAAAAGTTGGACTCAAATAATTAAAATAATATATAATATAAATTTAACTAAATGATTTTAACATATGTAGTGATTTTGTAGAATATAAAATATAAGAGCAAAAGCATTAGATCTAAGTGATCAGTATTTTATTCTCCAAGTCTTGATTTTCCCAATGATACACAGCTTGTTGATTTGGGAGATGTAATTGCAAATTTGTGACGGGAGGAAACATTTCATTAATATCAAATAATTTAATAGTAAAACATAAAATTTACCATAATAAATATAATATCAATAAATAAAGACAAATTCTTATAAAAATAGATTAAGATAAATTTAAACATATTTAATTAAAAATACTTTTGCATGAGTTAAGTTATGGTGAAATTAAAAAATAAATATTTATTTTTACCAAACAACATAATTATATATATATCCTATACTTAGAATTAATTTATCACATAAGTACTTGATTTTTCAGCGCTTAAATTTTTAGTTTATCAAACAAACTGATAGTTACAAATGTATAATAGAGAAATCGTAAAAACAATTATTAAATAAAATTAATAAAAGTAGAATCGTTTTAAAAATTATATAATTACCTTTCCATTTCCGTGCAAAATTTTTTTCTGTTGTACGGAAAGATGGTGTACTTTGAAGTACTAACTACCCTATCTTCATTACCATTAAATCTAACCTTCTTGATATTTTGATGGTAGCCAACTTCTCCGTTCAGAAAGAGTATAGGATATTGCAAAGGATCATAACAATCAAAATAATATTTGATTCTATGTTGAGCATGAATTATGATCTCTTTCTTTCAAATGGAAACATTCGAGTTATTCTCCTCAACCCATATAGCATCAACTTTATCTGCAGATGGACAATTATATATTCGTAGAACAAGATTAGCATTTGCAATAATATGAAGTTCAAAGTTGAAAATCCTCAGAAGAAGATATATCTTTTATTTTCCTCAAGACTTGATAATAAGGACTGTCATCTAGAATTATTGTTAAGATTATGACAACTTCGTCACTTAAATTTTCATTGCGTTGTGTTTTCATTCTATTTTCGAGTTCAATGCTAATATAAAAAGATATAGTTGAAAAAAAACATGGATTATCTTCGTCCAAAACCAATGATGGACGATCATGATACCCTGTCTTAAAGATGTGAGATCATTATCTAATTTAACTCCAAAAATGTCTAATGTTGTTCCGAAATTCAATGGCCTCTTTAGCCCAAAAGGTAAACAAATGAAATAATTGTTCTGGAATAGAAATAGTAGCCAGCTTCATTTGGCCAAATTGACAACGAAAAAGAAGCTCATATTGAAACTTTTTAGGCCACAATAAATTCTGTTTTCCTTTTGCTCAGGCAATTGAAAACATAAAGAAAGACATTGGAACTTCCAATTCTTTCAAGAACAGCAAGAAAACAACAATGAATACATTTAGCAAATTCATCACCAGGTTAAAAAAAAAAATCTCGATACACTTACTTTGCCAAAGCATCTATTGTACCATTACTTGGTCGATGAATAATTGCAATCTGAAATTGAGCCAACTGGTTAGTGCCATAGTCAATGCCCCCAAACAATTCCCATAATGACCACTGATGCAGTTGTAAACCAATTAAAAATTTGACTAAGACAAGTGCACCTATCAATTAATAGTATAGCTATAGCGAGTTAATATATTGTTCCCACGAAGACTAAAAGTACTAGTAATTACTGTCTTTTTATTGTTTAACCGATTAATTCAAATGATTGATTGAAACTAAAATTAACTAAATTAATTAATTATGAATGCGACAAAGAACAAATCAGGAAAGTAATCGAATAAACAACCAAAAAGCGAAACAATACTCAGGAAATAATTTACTTAGATTTTATTTGTCTCTATTAATCTAAATTACCTAATTTCTTCGTTTAGTATCTTAATCCGTAGAAATCCCTAAATTATGTTAATATCTCTATTCAAGAATAACAACAACTGACTCTAGATTTATTAATTAAATTTTTTTTCTAATTAAAACCCATATTATCGCATTAACTCGATTTATAGAATCCCGTATTAGATCTGACTCTAATCCAGTTAATTTATGTTGTCCTATTTCTAGGATTGCATGCAACTCCACTCAATTATACTAGATCTACTCTTAAATAGGGTTTATTCCTCCTCTAATTTAAGCACATCAAACATGGATCAATAATTTTGAAATATCAAACCAAGAATTAAGCACACATAATTGAAAACAAAATCTAAGTCTTTATTGTGTAAAATAAAAATCAAAAGATAGAATTCAGCACAGTGTTCATCTCCCTTGGTATTTACAAAATTAGTTTATGCTTGCAAATAAAAACATCCAAAATATAGTACAACCACAGGAAATAAAGAAACTCATAATAATCTCCAAAGAAATCAAAAGGAAATCTTCAATATTGATAGAAATCTATTTCAGAATCAGCTTCAATGGTGTTTTTTCGAGTTGTTTTGTTGGCTATTCTATGATAGCTCCTGTCTTTTTATTTTTGTCATATATAGGTCTTAAAATGCCCAAAAAATCTAAAAAAAGCGCTTTCCCGCAGGTTTGGAGTGCAATTTGCAATTTCCATACTATCTAGCACACGGCCGTGTGGTAGCCCATGTGGCTCACATGGCCGTGTGTCCAGCTTGTGTGGAATGGTCCTGCCTGTGTGACTCTTATAACTCGCTCTGATTTTTCGATTTTTGCTCATTTATCGCTCCTTTGCTCCCAAATGCTCTTCTAAGTATAAAAACATTAATTTAAAGGATTGTGAGTATAAAATTCACCATTAACATCGAATAATCACCAAAAATCGCATTAAGAATGAAACTAAAATATATTACATTTAGCACCTATCAACCATGGTCTATAATTCCTATTTGACAGCTATTCCAAGGCAACACACGAACAAAATTCGATTACTAATGGTACATGCATCTTCCGACTCAATCCAATATGAATATCCACAATTGCTTTAATTGCCATTATTTTTACTATTTCTATTCCCTAGCTTCAATCCGCCTAAAAAATAACGCACAAACCACTTCTTTATCATCCCTCAAAATCCCACCACAACTCGCTTCATTCTCCACAACAACACCAACCACAATAGTTACAACACTGAACTTTCTTCAATCCATATAAGGGAGAAAGCAAAGAAGTAGACAATGTTTCTCCTAAGGAAAGAGATTTATATTAGTATAAAAGAATTCAAATAAATTGATGCATTTTCATATTTAAATTAAACTTATATAAAAAAAGTTAAATAAATGGATGGAAATTGATATTTATTAAAAAAAAAGGCAAATGGTCAGTTTAAAAAATTCAACTCCAGATAATTAATACCATTCTTTGAATTGTTACTTCATATTTTTAGAGTTAGATATGAATTTACAATTAATAGGAGTTCAATAATTATTTAAATTAATATTCGAAAGGATTTAAATATTTTAATTTATTTTGGACGCCTTTTTTGTTTGGAGGAGTTCAATAATTATTAATATTAAATTAACATTTGAAAGTGAATTTTTAAATATATTTTAATAAGATTTGTTTAATAAAATAATTAAATATTTTAATTTGTACGTTTTCTTTGCTTGAAGATGTTCAATAATTATAAATATTAAATCAAAATATTTTATTGAAAAGAAAGGATACCTTCTGAAAATATAAATATATTTTAATAAAATAATCAAATCTCTTTTCCTTAAAATATATAAACATATCTTAATAAAATAATTAAATATTTTAATTTGGAAGGATATTTTCATAACCACGTTTAGCCTTAAATATATATAAAAGATATATGGCAAAAATTTACTTATACCAATATAAAACTAACACGATTTTATATCCTTTCTTAATTTTTTTTCTAAAAATAATATTTTAATAATTCAACCGTTCAGTTTAATGTTCTATTCAGATAGGTAATGCATGTTAGGTTTGATATAGATGCTTTTTTTTAACTATTTGTTTTATGTAAAAAAAAATCAACCGTAAATAATATTTTAAATCAATATAATACAAGTATCAAATCGATTTGAAAATTTACAAGCCTATATTCATAAGTTTAACGTTTGAATTGTTAAAATATAATTCTAAAAAAAAAATTATGAAGGAATATAAATCCATATTAATTTTACACCAGGATCTCTCCTGATATATATGGTTACACTCAAAGCTTTACAAAATGAAGTACATTAGCAAATTATTATAATAAAATAACAAAGCACATATACTTACAAACAAAAAGATTAAAAACAAATCTATTGACTAAAAAAAAACACACTCTAAACAAGTGACATTTTCAAATGTATTCCAAAAGACGGTTATAGAGAGTGCTGCAGCTCCAGTGGATAATGTATTTGCATTCTGCATCTGAACACTCAACAGCCAAGTCTAAGCAGTGCTGACCACAATTGCAACATCTAGGATAATCATAAACCTTCTCCACGAACACGAGAACATGTGGATGATCGCTGTCTATGAAGGTCATCCCACGCTTGATAAATGGATGATCTCCAACAACACAATGGAGGTGTGCTGAGTTGTCGCAAATTGCACAATGATAAAACCAAGTATAGGGACTTCTTTGTTCTTCACAGATATCACAGTAAAGATATTCTGAATAATCAGTATCTTCATGGAATGTGAGAACCAGATAATGTCTGTCAACTTTGTGCCAAGCTGTTTGTGGATGTAAATTGATACATACAGAATGCACATTAAAATTGCAAGCCTTGCATCTATATACTGAATCACCATCAAAGATGTCACCACAAGCATTACAGCACTGCCCAAAATACCTGTTGTAAAAGAGAAGAAGATGTTTGTGTCCTCCGCTCATGCAAGACAAAGTAATGTCAGCACATCGAACACATACATGTTCTTTGCACAAATAAACCTCACATCTGTAGGCAAAACCAGTGCATTGTTGGACACAAATTGCACATATGAAAATGCAATTTGGAATAAGGACAAAGAAATCTTGGTGAATGAGACTAAGAATTTGCTGCTTCTTAGGTAACTCAACGCAAGATTTGTGGAGAAAGAAATCACATTCTAAACAACCATAAAAGGAAGTCAAGATGAGTTGACTGCAGCCATCGCAATAACTACGATCCTTAATTTCATCACTTAATACTAAATTATGTCGATGGCTAAAATGTTTTATCTTTGTATTTATCACATTTTCTCCATATTTGATCATTTCAACTACGAGAAAGCTTGGATCCAGAGTAATGGCTACCAACATTGCATTAAGCTTATCAAAATCATCTTTTGACTCAATTTTGTAATACCAACTAGCTTCCTTTAGTGCACAATTCACGTGGATGATGAACTTGCACTTAGAACAATAGTAACTCCCGCACTCCATGTTCACCTCCTCATGACAAAATCCACAAACCTGTGCTGTACACTCATTATCTACCACAAAGTATTCATGAGAAAGAGGATGATCATGATATACGCTTTTGATGAAGCGTAGCAATGAAATGCATTTCTTATGGACCATTAGGCTACATGTCATGCAAATATAAGAAACATAGTTTCCTGAAGTGCCACATGCATCACAAGTGAAGGGGGATTCTCTTAACCACCTAGTGAGTGGGTGTTCATGACTACTTAGGTCCTGAATAATAGGTGGTGGTGACACACATTTGATATGAATGACAAATTTGCAAAGCGAACAACAATAAACCAATCCTTGATGTTGGATTTCTTGACACATTTGGCAAGGGAGATGGTCAGTGTTAAATTGTAAGAAAAAAGAATGGTAGCGGTGGGAAGGGTGATTGATTTCAAGTGGTAACTCGAAACATTTCTTATGTAAGTAAAATCCAGAATAAGGAGAGATGTAATCAGAATCTAGTAAGGACTTTTGACATGCAAAACATTGAACTCTTTCGAGTTCTTGTGAATGACATTTAGAAGAGATCAGTGGATATTGGTCGACAAGCTCTCTAAAGTTTTTCTCAAGAATTTTGTAAGAAAGAAAAGCACATTTTATGTGAAAAACTAAATTACAAGAACAATGATAAACAAAATTCTCACATATGTTATTACAGAAACCACAAATAGGATTATCTTCAACATATGGAGAGCTTGACCTAAGCTTAAGGTTATGTTTGCGATGAAAAGGGTGATCCATCTCAGCAGGTGCCTCTGCACAATTCTTGTCAAGATGAAACCCACATTCCATGCAACTAAACCTTGGACCTGACACCAACTCTCCACACGCACAACAATAAACCTCCTCACTTTCATGGCTTTTCTCATCATTAAAAATTAGAGGATGAACATGACTAAAATGTGAAAGAACTTCCATCTCTCAATCTCCTTTCTTTATACGTAGGTTTGTAGGTGTGATAGTTTTTAATGACTTTGAAAAACCAGAAACCCATATATATATACACTTCAAAAGTTTCTTAATCCTTTGGATTTAAATGACAAAATATATTATAGTGTAACTTTTAAGCCATGTTCCTTTTCTTCAAATTACTATACAATTTCAAGTAAGGGATTTATTTATTTATAATTGGTATAATCTAAGATTAACGTCTTATCGTATCATTGTTATCACATATTGTTGACTATGAAAAGTAAATTCAAACAATTTTAATGGATTACATATAAGTAATTTATTATTTTTTGCTCCCTGTTTACTAATGTGTTTTTTTTTTCTCAGCAATAAAACTTTGCCGGATCAATCATACCCATCCATCATAATCGACCAGACACCATACCCATCCATCATAAAGTGCCAACAATAGCTGCACACAAGCACTACAACCACCATGTCACAAACGTTGAAGACTCATAAATACCATTAAAACACCAATATCTGCATTTACTTGTTATACACTCTTTTTATAGGAATAAACCTTTTCTATATGTCTAAATAGATTATAACATTATGGTAATTGTATTATGTTTCTTTTTATATTTATTTTGTGGTTGCTAAAGGTAAAGTTAATAAAAGAAAAGTAACAAGAAAAGAATATGAAAAATAAAATATTAGGACTTTTTTTTTTTCTATTGCTTTTATCTTTTATTAAGAGTAAAGTCAAGATGCTCAAATTTTCTTCACTGTCAAGTTATCCCATTATGATTTTCTTTTTCTATTTTATATCCTTTTCTTGTTCCTTATTTATTTTTGGAGGGTATAAATTCATATTCTCCAGACTTTATCCAATCTTCAAGTTTATGTTTGTGTTAAATCATATTCTCAACTAAACTATCCCATTTTTCTTTCTTTGATACGATTCGTGCCCCTTTATTTTTGGAATAGGATAATCGAAGAAAATATTTTCATTAATCATTATCTAAAAATATCCTCTCAAAATCATCTTCCATAAAAATAGAAATTTAGAAAATATAAAAGCATTGAGATAATATATATATATGAAAATACATATAAATATTAATATAAAAATAATTTTCATTAATTTAGATTGAACAACTCAATCTGCGTTATTATTTAAAATGAGAAAAACACTGTTTACATTAATATTATATATATAGGTTTTGAATTGAGTAAGACTAAATTCCGATAAGTAAAAAGCTTTTTGTTGCGCGGAAGCGTGTGAAAGAGTAAAATTATTGTACTGAAAAATCACACTAAGTTCAATTCCCAGGAAAGAGAGGTGGATCACGAGGATCGCTTACATACCAGATCTTTCCTAGCCAGAATATCCCTCTATCGTAATTTAATAGCACAATAAATCACTACAATGACACTTGCAAAATATGCAGAACAAAAAATAAAGAACACTAGAATTTTAACGAGGTTCAGCAAATTTTGCCTACGTCCTCGGGCACTACCAAATATATTTCACTCCAAAAATACAAGTGAAAGTTTACAAATAGGGAGAGAGAACAACTGCCTTAAGTAGAGAATGGCAAGTGTGGGATGAAGAAAGTAAGAAATGGTTAGGCCTATTTATAGTTGAGGTTTAAGGATCAACTTGCAATGTCCCTATACAATTAGGGACCAAAATTGCAATTATCCCATGCCAACTTTTAACCCAACTTGCCAACCAATCTTACTTTCTACTTTCGGTGCCCACCCTTTTTGACTTTTCAAACAATGTGGGTGGGTTCCAATAATCTCCACCTTGAAGATTTGATTAGGATAATCTTATCTTCACACAATTCTTTCTGCCTTTGACAACAATACTTGATAGTGCCTTCTTCAACTGTTAAACTTGCAAGGATATTAATCAAGTTCAAACAATGTTCGAACTTGGTTGCTGTTACCACCTTGGTCATCATATCTGCAGGATTATCTGCAGTCTTGATCTTCTGAAGACAAATTTTCCCCTCTTCAATAATTTCCCGCACAAAATGGAATCGTACGTCGATATGTTTTGTACGTGCATGATAGACTTGATTCTTTGCTAAATGAATAGCACTTTGACTATCACAATACACGTTAATATGCTCCTGAACCAACCCCAAGGTTTTAGCCATACCTTGTAACCAAATAGCCTCCTTTACAGCCTCTGTTACAGCCATATACTCGGCTTCTGTGGTTGACAATGCAACTGTAGACTGTAGTGTAGACTTCCAACTTATTGGTCCTCCAGCAAGTGTAAACACATAACCGGTGGTTGATCTTCGCTTGTCCAAATCACCGGCATAGTCAGAATCAACGTACCCAATAACACCTTTACCAAGTGTATTATCCTGCTTGAACAGTAATCCAACATCCACGGTCTTCTGAATATACCGTAGAATCCATTTCACAGCTTGCCAATGTCCTTTTCCAGGATTATGCATATACCTGCTCACTATACTAACTGCCTGTGAAATGTCGGGTCTTGTACACACCATTGCATACATCAAGCTACCCACTGCATTAGAATACGGAACTTGCAACATGTATTCTCATTCCGTATTCGTCGAAGGAGATAGTTGTGCAGAAAGCTTGAAATGAGAAGCCAACGGGGTACTTACAGGTTTTGTCTGTTCGTTCATGCCAAACTGCTGTAGTACCTTTTTCAAATACTGCTTCTGAGACAAGCTAACTCTATCATGAGCTCTATCTCTCCATATTTCCATGTCGAGAATCTTTTTAGCTTCTCCTAGATCTTTCATCTCAAACTCGAGATTGAGTTGAGTCTTCAATCTTTTAATCTCAACTTTGCTCTTGGATGCTATTAGCATATCATCAACATATAAAAGCAAGTATATGAAAGTTCCTTCTTGTAGCTTCTGAAAATACACGCAATGATCAAATTTACTTCTTGTGTACCTTTACCCTTTCATGAACTGATCAAATCGCTTGTACCACTGCCTCGGAGATTGCTTCAATCCATAAAGTGACTTTGTCAGTTTGCAAACCCAATTTTCTTTTCCAGCAACCTTGAATCCATCTGGCTGAGTCATATAGATTTCCTCTTCCAAATCACCGTGTAAAAACGCGGTCTTCACATCAAGCTGAACTAGTTCAAGATCATATTGCTCAACCAAGGCTAGCAAAATCTGAATAGACGAATGCTTCACAACTGGAGAAAACACTTCATTGTAGTCTATTCCTTCTTTCTGAGCATAACCCTTTGCTACTAATCTAGCCTTGTATCGAATTTCATTTTTATCAGGAAATCATTCCTTCTTTGCATATACCCATTTGCATCCAATTGCCTTCTTTCCCTTGGGTAGTGTCACCAACTCCCAGGTCTTATTTTTATGAAGAGACTGCATTTCTTCATTCATTGCTTGCTTCCACTTTACACCATCAGGGTTACTTATTACTTCTGTGTAAGTAGAAGAAACATCATCATCTGTAATTGGAAGTGCATAGGCCACTATATCATCAAAGTGAGCAGGCTTACAAATCTCTCTTCTTGGCCTTCTATATGCAATTGAATCTTGTTGCTGTAGAGGTTCTTGGGTAGGAACCTCTTCATCATTTGTCCCTTCAATATTAGCTGGATCATCGTTAACCTTTTCAAGCTCCACCTGCTGCAAAGTACTACTGGTTTTGTCATCCTTTTGTGAATCCTTGTACTTCAACATGGTTGATTCATCAAAAGTCACATCTCTACTGAAAACAATCTTCCTTGTATCAGGACACCAGAGATGATATCCTTTTACTCCATCAGTTATACCCAAGAATAATGCTTTCTTTGCTCTTGGGTCTAACTTAGATTCTTTTACATGATAATATGCAGTGGAACCAAATACATGCAAAGAATCATAATCAGTAGCAGATTTACCAGTCCACATCTCCATAGGAGTTTTTCCATTTATTGCAGCTGATGGCAAACGGTTAATTAGATGGCACGCATATGTAACTGCCTCAGCCCAAAATTCTTTGCCCAATCCAGCATTGGACAACATACATCGAACTTTCTCCAGTATAGTTCGATTCATTCGTTCTGCCACCTCATTTTGCTGTGGTGTATCCCGAACAGTGAAGTGTCGCACAATGCCCTCATCTTGGCATACTTGTAGAAATGGATCGTTTTTGTACTCAGTACCATTATCTGATGAAGTCGTTTGACCTTTTGACCAGTCTGAGTCTCCACCATCTTCTTCCATTTCAGAAATGCATCCAAAACTTCACTTTTTCTTTTCATTAGATACACCCATACTTTTCTTGAATAATCATCAACAAAAGTAACAAAATAGTGCATACCTCCCAAAGAAGCTACTTTGGTAGGTCCCCACACATCACTGTGAACGTAGTCCAGAATTCCTTTCGTATTGTGAATTGCTGGACCAAATTTTACCCTCTTCTGGTTGCCCAGAACACAATGTTCACAGAATTCCATTTTGCAAGAATTTGCACCTTTCAATAAGCCTTGCTTCACCAATGTCTGCAAAGCTTTTTCACCAGCATGTCCCAATCGCATATGCCATAATCTGGTAGCCTCTGAATCTACATCTTT
This sequence comes from Gossypium hirsutum, assembly GCF_007990345.1. Classification (NCBI taxonomy): domain Eukaryota; kingdom Viridiplantae; phylum Streptophyta; class Magnoliopsida; order Malvales; family Malvaceae; genus Gossypium; species Gossypium hirsutum. Next base: position 113,183,454 of record NC_053433.1, on the reverse strand, counting down.
TGTAGAAACTGTTGATGTTGATCCAATAACTGTACTTCCATTTAAAAAATACAAGTTATTTCTTCTTGTGCCTTTCATCACCGTCAGTTGCCCAGCTACTACTTTTAGTAATCCATCTCTCAAAGTGATTGTGAGCCCTTTAGATTCTAGGGCACCTAATGAGATGAGATTTTTCTTCAGGCTAGGTACGTAGCGAACATCTGTCAAGACTTGGATTGAGCCGTCGTGATTCTTCAATTGGACTGTACCCACTCCCATTGTCTTACAAGCACTATCATTGCCCATAAGAACAATTCCACCTTCTAGCTCTTTAAGACTAGAAAACCAGTCCTTATTAGGACACATATGGTAAGTACATCCTGAATCCAAAATCCACTCATCCGTTTGACATGCCATTGGCATGCCAACCAAGCTAAAGTCTGACTCCTCATCATGCTCCGCTACACATGCATTAGAAATAGCCTTGCCCTTTTGTAGCTTAGGACAATTCTTTTTCCAATGCCCTTTTTCACGGCAAAAGGCACATTCATCTTTGGCGGGTCTCCCTTTGGACTTTCCCCTTCTACCAGATTTGCTGCTGTGTGAACGACCTCTTACTGTTAAGACTTCTGCGGTTGTATCTCTGTGATCTCTTTTATCTTTCTTTCGAGTCTCAGATCTATACAACGCACTACAGACTGCATCAAATGTGATTGTGTCCTTCCCATGAAGCAATGTGGTGGTAAGATGATCATATTCATCAGGAAGGGAATTCAACAACAATAATGCCTTGTCTTCATCTTCAAATTTCTCATCCAAATTTAGCAAGTCTGCTAAAATTTTATTGAATGAGTTCACATGGTCATTCATCGACATACCGGGTGCATACGTGAATCGATAAAGTTTCTTTTTCATATAAAGCCTATTTTCAAGACTTTTCGTTAGAAACTTTTCTTCCAGTGTATCCCATAACTTCTTCGCTGATGTCTCCCTCATGACAGAGTACTTCTGCTCTTTGGCCAAACATAGGCGGATTGTACCACACGCCTGTCTATTGATCTTGGCCCACTCCTTGTCATCCATCTTGTCAGGTTTTTCTTCAAGGGCTATATCTAGCTCTTGCTGACATAAGACATCCAGGATCTCACATTGCCACATACCAAAATTATTGGTACCGTCAGATTTCTCTACTTCAAATTTTGCATTTGTCACAGTAGTCCTTGCTGATGACGATGCTGCTGCCATTTTTCTCCTCAATCCCAACTACTGTATACGTGAACAGTACCGTATACATGAATAGTGCCGTATACGTGAATAGTACCGTATACGTAAATAGTGCCGTATACATGAATAGTACCGTAAACGGTCGTATTCCCCAAGTACGAACCTGGCTCTGGTACCAATTGTTGCGCGGAAGCGTGTGAAAGAGTAAAATTATTGTACTGAAAAATCACACTAAGTTCAATTCCCAGGAAAGAGAGGTGGATCACGAGGATCGCTTACATACCAGATCTTTCCTAGCCAGAATATCCTTCTATCGTAATTTAATAGCACAATAAATCACTACAATGACACTTGCAAAATATGTAGAACAAAAAATAAAGAACACTAGAATTTTAACGAGGTTTAGCAAATTTTGCCTACGTCCTCGGGCACTACCAAATATATTTCACTCCCAAAATACAAGTGAAAGTTTACAAATAGGGAGAGAGAACAACTGCCTTAAGTAGAGAATGACAAGTGTGGGATGAAGAAAGTAAAAAATGGTTAGGCCTATTTATAGTTGAGGTTTAAGGATCAACTTGCAATGTCCCTATACAATTAGGGACCAAAATTGCAATTATCCCATGCCAACTTTTAACCCAACTTGCCAACCAATCTTACTTTCTACTTTCGGTGCCCACCCTTTTTGACTTTTCAAACAATGTGGGTGGGTTCCAATACTTTTTAGTCAATCCAACTCAAGTCTGAACTACGAATATTATTTAATTACAATATAAAAGTGTTTTTATCAACTTTTAACTTTAGATATACTTAAAATATTAATATTCAACAATTTTAAAAGTGAATATTTAAAGACAATCAATTATAATATTAATGTTCTTTTTATCAATTTTACATATTTTTTATTAGTGTTGATACATAGTATCAACAGAAGTAGAGAAGGCGAAGGTTGTATTGAAAGAGGTTGATTTATTCATTCTAAGGCAAAGAGCTGGATAGGTAGAGGGATTCACGATAAATGCTCAGCGTATTAAAGTTTTTGAGTGAAAAAGAATCCCTTATAATATTAATACCTTTTTATAAGAGAGTGAGAGTTTATAACCAATTATTTCTCTCAATAAATTTTAGGTGATCTAATGAAGGACCCAATCAGATCCAAGTTGAGGTACATAAACATTAGTACAATAATAAATTTAACAATTAAAGTTTATACATTTTATCTATTTAAGCTAAAGTTTTTATATATTTTTTAACTTTTTAAATTTTTAAAAATTTTATAATTTTTTAAAAATTAAGACTAAATCAATAAAATATATAAATATAACATGAAATTGACAGAAATAAATTACTTTAATTTAAAAAAAATCAATTTGCACAATGTTGTTTCCACCTTTTGTTTTTGAAACTTATGATGGAACTGGATTTTGGACGAAGACTAAAACAAAATTTGTAGTTGACCTAAGTTGAAACAATTTATTGATATCACCAGTCCTTTATGGTCAGTAGTGTTAAACATACAGGCCGAATAGCAAATCATGAAGAAATTACGTGTAAATATTTTATTACAAATTAATTAGTTCCACATGAAAAATTATTAATAAATCAAATAATTAGGATTACACTAAAGCTTTACAAAGTGAATTTTATTATTCAAACATTTTGGACATTACCAAATGAATATAATAAAACAAGAAAAGCACATATACTTACAAAGACGAAACAAAAAAAAAAAAACTCTATACAAGTGACACTTTCAAATGTGATCATCATCGTCATCTACAACCTCTTTTATCCGGCCTTTCAAAGCTCTAATGAAGATAGTGCTGCATCTCCAATGGATGGTATATTTGCTTTCTGCATCTCCAATAGAGTGTGTGGAAGATGGCATTGTTTGATCTCCAAGAGCACAAGGGATGTGTACTGCGGTGCCACAATTTGCACAATGGTAAAACCAAGTATGGGGTGTTCTTCCTCTTTCACAAATATCACAGTAAGGATGTTCAGAATGATCATTATCTTCAGTGTATGTGAGAACCAGACAATGTTCGTCAGCTTTGTCCCAAACTATTTCTGGTAGCTGAGAGCACACTTCATAATGTACATTAAAATTACAAGCTTTGCATCTATATACAGAAAAACCATCAGTGCTGCCACCACAAGCATTACAGAAGTAATCATTCTGCCAATTGGTAATATGCCTCGGGTGAAGGGCAAGCAGGTGTTCGTGCCCACGACTTTCGCGATACCACAAAATGTCAGCGCAACGAACACAATAATGGTCGCTGCACGAATGATCCTTACAAACGTAGGCAAAACCAGTACAACATATAAGACAAAATGCACATTTGAAAATGCAATTTGGAAAAATAAGGTTAAAGGGATGTTGGTGAATGTGACCCAAAACTTGCTTCTTCTTCGGCAACTCAGCACAGGATCTGTGGAGAGAGAAACCACATTCTAAACAACCATAAAAGGGAGTCAAGATGATTTGACTACAGCCATCACAATACATACGATCCTTGACTTCATCGCTTAATACTAAATTATGGTGATGGCTAAAATGCTTTATCTCTGTATTTATCACATTTTCTCCATCTTTGATCATTTTAGTAACGAGAAAGTTTGGATCTAAAGTACTGGCTTCCAACATTGCATTAAGCTTATCAAAATCATCTTTTGAATCAATTTTGTAATACCACCCAGCTTCCTGTAGTGCACAATTCACATGGATAATGAACTTGCACTCAGAACAATAGTAACTCCCACACGCCATATTCACCTCCTCGTGACAAATTGTACAATCCTGTGTTTTACACTCATTGTCTATTACAAAGTATTTGTGAGAAATAGGATGCTCATGCCAAACATTTTTTATGATGCGTGGCAATGAAATACATTCCTTATGGACCATTAGGTTACATGTGGAGCAAATATAAGAAACATAGTTTCCTAAAGTGCCACATGCATCACAATTGAATGGAGATGCTCTTAACCACCTTGTGAATGGGTGTTCGTGACTACTTGGCTCCTCAACAATAGGTGGTGGTGACACACATTCAATGTGAAGAGAAAACTTGCAAATCGAACAACAATAAAACAATCCTCTATTTTGGGTTTCAAAGCATATTTTGCAAGGGAGATGATCACTATTAAATTGTAAGAAAAGAGAATGGCAGCGATGGGAAAGGTGATTGATTTCAAGAGGTAACTCAAAGCATTTTTTATGCAGGTAAAATCTAGAATCATGAGAGATATAATAGACTGTAGTAAAGACTTTTGACATGCAAAGCATTGAACTCTTTCAAGTTCTTGTGGTTGACATTCAGAAGAGACCAATGCGTCTCGACGGACAAGCTCTCTAAATTTTTTTTCAAGAATTTTGTATGAAAGAAATGCACACTTGATGTGAAAGAATAAATTACAAGAACAATAATAAATAAACTTCTCACATTTTTTGTTGCAGAAACCACAAATAGGGTTAACTTCAACATATGGAGAGCTTGCCGTAAGCTTAAGGTTATGCTTGCGATGAAAGGGGTGATCCATCTCAACAGGTGCCTCAGCACAGTTTTTGTCAAGATGAAACTCACATTCCATGCAACTAAACCTTGGACCTGACACCAACTCCCCACAAGCACAGCAGAAAACCTCCCCACTTTCATGATTTCTTTCATCATTGAAAACTAGAGGATGAACATGGCTAAAATGTCGAAGAACTTCCATTTTTCTCTCCTTTCTTTCTATGGAACTTTGTAGGTGTGATAGTTGTTACTGATTTTGCAAAACCAGAAGCACATATATATATACTTCAAAATTTTCTTATTCCTTTGAATTTAATTGATAAATTATTATTGAAAGAATTTTACTTTATTCAGTCTTCAAGTTTGTTCTAAATAATTTTGAAATCAACCCACAATAACTTTATATATCATATTTTAGATAGGAATGAGCCCTTTCTGAATGCTTAAATAGAATCAACCTATGCCCACATGTATACAGTACTCTTTAGTTAAAGCCATACACTTCACTTTCAAGAAATCAGTCCCACACGACGATATTAAAATTAGTGCCAACGATTCTGTTGCCAAGAATCAACCTTACCCTTCTTTCCTACTCATACAGATAGATCTATTTTGAAGCATCACCATTAAAAGATAGTTCTAGAACAACCTTTCATATCTAGTTTCTCAATCTCTGTTTCAACCTCTGCTATTCTTTCGTAAAAATTCCCATAAGATTCAGCATTCCTATTCTTCAAATTAAGAGACATCACTTCATCATTTTTAAACACATCCATTTACACAAGATAAATCTTCCATTTTATCTTTGTTTTTTTAATATATTCTAATATTTTTTTCTCAAATTAAAATCTCCAAAATTTTCCACTTCCAAGTTTCTCATTATGTTTTTCTTTATTTTATCCCTTTCTTGCTTCATATTTATTACATAGATCCATTAGTCATTTTTCTAAAATTATCCTCTCAAAATCACCTAATGTTTACATTTTCAGTCAATTTGATCCTTATTCTTTTTGTTAAATTTCTCTACAATATCCACATTAAAAAGTTTTCCATATAATAAAATAATTTATTTTTTAAAAATTAAAATGGGTCGAGTTTGGGTTTGACATCTATGATTCGAGTTAAGCTTAAAAAAAATTTTAGACTCATTTTTTGGGCTGATCCCAAACCTATCAAGAGGGTCCAAAATTTCACTATAGTCTAACCTGATCCATTATCACCTCTACGTATAAATAATAATTTTTTAATAAGGTTAAAATATGCTCTAAACTCCTGTATACTATAAACATTTAGAATTGAGTCTTTTTACTTTTATTTCCAATAACTTAGTCTCTTTTTTTTTTAGCTTTCAGAATTTAGATTTAATTGTTAACACCATTAAATTATTTTGTTAAATTCATTAGTGACATTTTAAAATATATAAAAAAATTATTCACTTAATATTCATGTAAAAAAAATAACATTATAAATAAACTGAGTTTAACAAAAGAATTCTAACAACATTAACAATTAAACTTACTTTTTTTTTAATTTAAGAAATAGAGGGATAAACATTTTAATTTTTTTGAGAAGAAAGAAAAAAAGAAAAGAGGTAGAGAATTTTACTTTAATACATCTTCAAGTTTTGTGGTAAACCATTGATTTGATCCCTTTCTTGCTCTTTTAGGTTTTGATGTCTTTTCTTTATTCTAATTCTAATATAAGAATAGGGTAGTTGAATCAATCAAAGAAGAGATTTCCCTTAATCTTCTCTCAATATACAAATTTCCAATTTAATAAATGTAAAACGTATTATGTCCATAAGATAATTATGATATATTACAAAATTATAGATAAAAAAGGATATGCTTGATATAGTATTAAAATTACTAATTTTTTTAAATATTAGAAATTTTAATATTTTAAAAATTTTATAAACCACATTTACTAAAGCTTGAACATTAAATACAAAAAATTATTTTATAATTCAATTAATTAGAATTTATAATTGGTAAATACTTTTAAATAATTATTTTGAATAATTATTTTAATTATTCAAATAAAAAAAATTAAATATATACAATTATTTATAAATTTAATAAATCATCCTCCAAATCATTACACCCAAACACACTCTACAAGTCTTTTTATATACAGTTAATTAATAAAGGAAACAAAATCAAATTTGTCAATAATATATGCTAATCAAGGTTAAATTTTTTATCTTTATAACCCTAAACCTTACTTAAATCCAATCGAGCTGAATGCTTAATTAGATCCACTAAATTGGTGATTAATTAAGAACGTTTTAATTATAATATTAAAATTTAATCATTATTACTTTCAAAATTTCAAAATATCATTAAATATTTATAGTGCTAATTAATATTTTCTGCCCAAATTTAACCATGTAACAACTCATGGCATAAGGAAATAATGTGGAAATAAGGAATAACAAATTAATCAAGTTGTAATATTAATGAAATTAATCAATATGATATTAGAGTATCTGTTTTATAATGTCGCCATCAAACAAGAGAAAAAAAAATCAATTGCTCAACCATAAAACTAAACGACAAACCATAAAAAGATAGTTATTCTTTCAATTCCCAATTATTTTCCAATATGTAACAGTAACACCACATTTTATTTACAATAAAAACTATAAAACAACATACAATAACTACATTAATGGACTTTCAAGTCCCAACCAACAAAGTGAGTTTTTTTCCCAGAAACTTGGGTGCCATCATTCAAGGACCTCTTTGTCTTCTCCTTTGGGCCGCCACCTCAACAGCCGTAAGATATCCTTTCTATAAGGGTCTATACATTTCCAATGAACAATGTAGTTACACCCATTCTCTAGACACTCAGCAGATAGATCTTTGCAATGCTCCTCACATATATGGCATTCAGGAGGGTAGTCATAAAGCTTTCGGGTGAAAGTGAGTGGGTGTGGGTGATCCTTTGCTGTGTAGGTCTTTCCGAGCTTCATATATGAGTATGCATCAATAACACAATCTTTATGGACTGAATTATCACAAATTGCACAGTGGTAAAACCAACGGCTTGGATTTCTTCTTTTTTCACACATATCACAGTAATGGTACTGTGAATAAATGTTGTCTTCACCATATGTGAGCATGAGGGGATGTTCATCACACTTGTGTTGAATCTTGTCGGGAAGCGTAAGACAATCGTATTCCACAGCAAATTTGCACTCTTTGCAAACATACGCATACTTTACATTATTTCCACAGCCACTGCATTGCCCTGTACAGTTTCCGTAATAGGAAAGGCGGTGTTCATGCCCTTGACATGTGGGGGTATCCGAAAGTTGAACACAACGAACGCAGTAACGATCCCCACACACATTACAATCATAGGAGAAACAGTTATTGAACCGAAATCTACATACACAACACAAAAAATCAGCATGTAAATTAAGAGTGAACGGACGTACGTGCATATGACGCCAAATGTACAGCTTCTTAGGCAATTCAGCACATGATTTATGGAGAAAGAAATCACATTGTGCACAATGGTAAACTGAAGACGAGATGAACAACACGCAGCCATCACAATATTTATCATCCTTAACATCATTGCTGAAAATTAAGTTGTGAGGATGGCTTAAATGTTTTATCTCTGTGGGTATTACATCATTTTCTCCAAGCCTGGTCTCTTTAATAACAACAAAGGCTGAATTTTTAAGCAATTCACCCGTTTCTTCAATCCCATCGTCGAATATCTTGTACCATCTATAAGATTTTATTGCACAATTTGCATGGACAACATAATTACAATCAGAACAACAGTAACACCCATGCTTCGAATTCACCTCCTCAAGGCAAATCTTGCATTTCCATGATTTGATCTCATATTGCCCAAGGATGAATGTGTGGGAAATTGAGTGACCATGTCGTGGAAACCTTTTGATGATGGGTGGCAATGAAATGCAACTTTCATGAACTATAAGGCCACATGGAGAACAAATATAAGATATACAATCCCCGCTTGTTCCACAAGCATCACAAATGAATTGCACTTGTCTCCAAAACAAGGTGAATGGGTGTTCATGAATTTCACCTTTGATACTAGGTTTTGGAGAGACACATTTAACATGAAGTCCAAACTTACATGCGGAACAATAATAAGCAGGTGACAAAGCTTGTGTTTCCCGACAGATTTGACAGAGAAGAGATTTCAAATTAAGCTGTAGAATAAGAGGATGGTGACGGTGACAAGGGTGGTTAATTCTAGTTGGTCGCTCAACACATGCAATATGAATGGCAAACTCACAAGGTGAACAACAATAGACAAGTCCCCTAGGTTGGGTTGTTTTGCAAATTTGACAAGGGAGACGCTGACTATTGAATTGTAAAACTAGAGGGTGTTGGCTATGAAAAAGATGATTGACTTTAATAGGTAGATCAAGACATTTTTTATGCAAATGAAATCTAGAATCAAAAGAAATGTATGGAGAATCTAGTAATGGCTTCCTACATGCAAAGCACTCGGTTTCTTCAAGTTCCTCGGAACCATTTTCAGAAGAGACCAATAGATTTTTTTGGGAAACACCTTCAAGCTCCCCGACCTTATTTTCAGCAATGGTTTTTGAAAACAAAGCACATTTTATATGAAAGTCTAACTTACATGAACAATGATAAACAAATTGCTCACATCTTTTGTCACAAAAATCACAAATAGCCCATGAACCTATGTATGGTGGACTTGCTAAAAGTTTAAGGCTATGGTTGGGATGAAAGGGGTGATTTACCTCTGAGGAGGCCTCGAAGCATTTCTTGTCAAGGTAAAACTCACACCCCATACAACTATAGCTTGTACCTGATACCAGCTCCCCACATCCTGAACAATTAGCCTTCTTACTTTTAAGGTTGCGCTCTTCGATGAACTCTAAAGGATGTTGATGGCTAAAATGGTGGTGAAGCTCCATTTCTCCTTTTGTTTGGTTTCTATGCAAGTTTGTGGGTTAAGTAACAACAAATGCTTTTGTGGAAGCTTAAGGCTATGGTTGAGATATTTATATTGTTCCATTAGATGAGAATGACATTTTTTATGAGAAAGGAATCTAATGCTGTTCTTACAGCCAATTCATAGTGCTTCTGATACCAGGAATATAATTACTCATAACTCATCTCGAACTCTTAAATAAGAGAATAAATGTGCTTAAGTACGTTCGAAACTATATCATCCTATACTGACAATAATATTGATGCAAACTAAGCTAAGACTCAACTAACTCAATTAAGTTAAAATTTTAAATATATTTTAAATATAAAAGATAAATATCAAAATTATACATAAACTTTGATCTAATATTATTCAATATCATGCATGATTTTTAATCTGATGCAATTGTATACATAGACCTTTTATTTTGATTCAAGTTTCACGTTCTATTAACATCATTATTTGTGTAATACTATTATACGCTATATAATGTGGTAATTACTAATTTGATATTTTATTAAATTAAGAAATAAAAAATAAATTTAAATTATTTTCATAAAAATGAAAAAAAAGGGCACATATATGCCATTATAGCAGTAAGGAAAAGAATATCACTTTATTCTTTTCAAGTATAATTTGTGCTTGAGTTAACAATTAATTGCGTATTATCCTCCATAAGAATGGACTTTTTTTCTTCAAACTTTCTAAGTTGTACCATTCTTTTGATGCACTCCATAAAAAAAATTGATCTACCATGTATTCTTTACTTTCTTGTAACGCCCTAAAAATTTAAGGTTTGTAATTTTGTCGGGTTTGTCATAAATTGTATGTTTGGTGTGGTGGTTAAGTGAATTGGGTGTGTTTGGAGGTGTCTAAGAAAGCCTGGGTTCAAGCTCTGGCTTTTGCAAAAATATTGTTTTTCTCTTAAAAAAGAACCTGAACGTTGGCACCTAGGCTTTATGAATATGTGATGGTTGCTTGTTACCATAAAAAGCCTTGTGGCTTGGTGGCATGTGGCGTGTTTTGGCAGATGAGAAGACTGGGGTTCGAATTCCATAGAAGGTAAAAGAGGTTAATTTTGCTGCTTGGGACGACAAGAGTTAGTAGTGGACTGAAACTCTGTTGGGTGAGAGTTTGAATGAGTCTTGGAGGTTGTTGTGGAGGGATAAGAGGAGAAAATCTTGGAGCATTTCAAGGGATTTGAATTGGTAGGAGTTAGAGCCGAATAGGGGTGATTGTGAGTGCAAATTCGGCTAAGGGGTTTTGGGGAGTATGTTTTCGGCAACTAGGAAGAGTATAGGTGCCGAATTGTTCTTGGATTATTTTGGGTTTTGCATTTTTGTTCTCTTGTTACCATTTCCCTCTTGTGCCGATTTCTTTTGGTATCTTTTAGGTTAAGCCGAAATTCTTTCCTGCTATTTTTCCCCTTTGTTTTTCACTCTGTGCCGAATACACTCTTTTGGTTCACTCTCTAGCCTGTGCCGAAACTCTTTTCCTTCTCTTCTTTCTTTCTAACCCCTTCTCCATTACTCTATTGTGTTTCTTCCTTTGGAGCCTTGACCGAATACCACTTGCTCTTTCCTCCTCATCTTATTCAGGTTTATCTTGGTGTTAGCCGAATATCTTCTTTTCTCTGCTGAATGTTTCCCTACTTTGATCAAGGTAAGTGAGTTCCTCTTGGTTGTCGAGTTTTTATCAATGGTGGAGCCTTGCTAATACGGTTATCAAATGTAGTTTCACAGTGGTGCCGATTCTCTTTCTTCTTTCTATAGTGGTCTCCCTTTTTAATCTCTTCTTTGTGTCGATTGCCGTCAGGAAAACGTTCGTGACATCGCATGCTTTGATTATAGGTGGTATTGGGGTTGGCCGAACGCTGTTATCCTCATCTCTTGGTTTATGTTTTGATAAGGAGTACACTTAGTTTAAGTTTATTACTTTTAAGGTTGCTAAATGGATGGGATTTCAGTGCAGATTGTCATCAATAGGTGAAGGTGGTTGGAAAAATGTGGTTTGAACCCTGCTTGTTCTTTCAAGGTGAAGCAGGTGGTGTGTAGTGATCTCTTCTCCAAATAGGTGTGTAGTCGTACACCCAACCTTACTCTGTGTTCAATGATGAACGCAGGTGTGTAACCACACCAAGGCTGTGGTAGATCGGCAAAAGCCGAAAAGCCAGAGCTTCTACTTTTATGGCCTTGCGAGCGTGCAATCACTCGTGGGGTAAATCGAGCTCGCAGTAGACTATTAGACCGTTGCATGCGTTTCATGGACTAGGGCCGTTATAGGTCTTGTTGGGCCGAGATGGGCTATGTGGGCCCAATAGACCTGTGATCCCCACACAGATAGGTTATGCGGTAAGTGACAAAGTATGGAATGGGACATGGAAACCGCGTTGGCACGAATGAACTTGAAGTAAGTGGGGCACATGGGCGTGTGGGCCCACTTGGGCCGAGTAATGAGCCTTGAGCCCATTTGCGCTGTTTTGGCCATAAAGGATACCTGAGTCGTTCGAGATGACTGTAGACCTTCTGAAGGGTCGTTACCTGTACCGAGACCCTAATATCAGTTAAATGACCGAAATACTCCTGAGGGGTAAAAATTACTATTTTACCCCTAACTGATGAAATGACCTTTATAACACTAGTGGTAGGTTAGTTGATGTGTGTATGACATTCATATGCCTGGATTTGAATATGACATACTGCATACATGTAATATTTATGATACGACATTTGCATGGGGTTGGGTTTGTGATATGGAGGAAGTACTGTATTGGCGACTATGTCACGTTTACTATTACTGGTGGCTTGCCATACTTACTGCTACTGGCAGCTACGCTGTGTTAATATTACTGGTAGCTTTGCTGCGATATTGGTGTGCTGGTTGGGTGGGTTGATTGATATCCCCACATGGTGTGTTGGTTGGCACAGGTGGTGTGCTGGATGGTTTTGGGATGGGTTGCATTATACACTATACTGAAGCTGTATTGGGCTTAGGCCCACACTGCTACTGTTTCAGGGCTAAGGCCCAAACCCTACTAACACTGAATAGGGCTTAGGCCCAGACTGTTACTGCATACACTGTTTTCTATAGTCTGATATGGGATTACACACTGAGTTTTCGTAAACTCACCCTTTCTTTTAATTGTACAGGTAATCCTCAACCTTAGACGGTTTGGAGCTGCATGAGATTTGGGGTGGCCACACGAACGCGAATGACTTTAATATTTACTGATTTTATATTTGGGTTTTGTTTTTGTAATAAGGCCATTTGGGGATTTAACTTTTAATTGGGCTATCATTTGGTATTTATCAACTGCTAGAGTAGGGACATCAGGTTTTCAAAATAATAACGTTTTCGGTAAGCAAACCTGTGACTTATAACTCTAATAAAAACAACCTTATTGAAAACTATACACGTTTTAAACAGCATGAAACACTAGGCATACACGGGCTTTAAAACTATAAAGGCTTTTATGACAACCAGTTTAACATCATAAGCTTGTTGGATTTTTGGGTAATTGATGTGGCACGTCAAATTCGGTCGTAACGTCTAGGCCGGGTTTGGGGTGTTACATTTCTATTTACTCATGACATAATTATTATAAATGAAGGAAGATTTGTGTTGTTAAAACTATGGATTTGATTATTAATAATAGAAGGATAAAGTAAAAATTCTTTTCTTCTTCATCTCCATGTTCTCTTTAATTTTTTTTATTTATTATTTAATTGAATTTAGAAATAATTGTAGCATCTCAATTACACTCTTTAATTTTTAAGTGGAGAGGATGAGAAAATTAAATAGAATAATTAATCATGATGATTTTCAATTTCAAAAAAAAAGTTCTTTTTTAATATAATTACATTTTGTTAACTAAATATTTTTAAAATATTAGAGAGCTAAATCAAAGCAGCGCTGACCACATTTACAACATTTAGGATAATGATTGGCCTTTTACACAAACATGAGAGAGTGTGGGTGGTCGCTTTCCATGAAAGTTCTCCCACTATTGATAAATAGGTAATCTCCAAGAACACAATGGTAAAACTAAGTATTGGGGATTCTTTCTTCTTCACAAATATCACAACAATGATATCACATCAACAAAAGTATTCTAAATTAAAACACATTCCATCTCTAACAAACCTACGTAACATTGATAATGCACCTCAAAATTGCAAGCCTTGCATCTATATATTGCAACACCATCAGTACACTGCCACAGCAAGAATTATAGTATAGCCCATTATATTTTTAGTAAAAGTGAATGGGGTGCTTGTGTCCATGGCTTATGTAGACCAAAGGAATTTCAGCATGTTAGAATTAAGTGACCCGAATCCTTATTTAAATAAAATACAATGGTAAAATAAAATAAAAGAAGAATCCATATAGAATTACACTTCTTTTATTTTATTTTTAGAATAATTTTTTTTAAACCTTATTAAATTTCATCTATTTGATATTGATGAGAATAATGTATTTCAGTCTTACTAGAATATGGCTTTACAAGCCTATAAATAGACATAGTCTATTCCTCTTGTAATGATTCGAATTCAACATAGTGAATTTTCTTCTCCTCTGCCCGTGGTTTTTTCCTGAAAGGGTTTCCATGTAAAAATCTGTGTGTTTATTTTTATTTTATTTTATTTTTACAAATTGGTATCAGAACTTCAAGGTGTTCATCTCGATCATAGTAATGGCGTCTTTGAAGTATAAAATTCTATTGTTGGATCGCAACACCAGATTCTCGTTGTGGCAGATTAAGATGCAAGCAGTTATTGCGCAGATGGATCTGGAGGATGCCCTGTTAGGGATAAATAAGATGCCTTCGACTTTAACAGATGAAGAGAAGAAGTGTAAGGATTGAAAAGCGTTAACACAATTACATCTACATTTGTTCAACGAAATTTTGCAGGATGTGATGAAAGAGAAGACCGTCGCTGCATTATGGAAGAGGCTAAAACAAATATGTATTTCGAAAACTCTAACAAGTAAGTTGTATATGAAACAGCGTCTTTATGCTCATCATTTGGAGGAATGTGCGTCTGTACACGAACACATAACATTGTTTAAAGAAATTCTCTCAAACTTGGAAGCCATGGAGGTTCAGTATGATAAGGAAGATCTAGGGTTGATTCTACTTTGTTTGTTGCCCCCGTCTTATTCAACCTTTAGAGACACGATTCTATATAGCCGCAAGTCTCTCATAGTTGATGAGGTTTATGATTCTTTGACCTCGTATGATAAGATGAAACATCTTATGGTTAAACCCGACTCTTAGGGAGAGGGTCTTATAGTTCGTGGGAGATAAGATCGGAATGCTGATGATAATCGTGGAAGGACACAGGAACGGAATCCTCTTGGTAAATCTAAGGGTAGATCAAAGTCTTCAAACAGATGTAAAACTTGTAACTTCTGCAAGAAGAAATGACACATTAAATATGAGTGCTATAAGCTACAGGACAAGATTAAAAGGGAGGCTACGAATCAAAAGGGAAAACAACCAGAAAATTCTAGTAAAGCTGATGTTGTAGAAGACTACAACGATAGTGAACTTCTAGTCGCTTCTGTCAATGATTCTAAAGTAAGTGAAGAGTGGATACTTGATTCAGGCTGCACCTTCCATATGAGTCCCAATCGAGATTGGTTTACAACTTATAAAATAGTGTCTGAAGGTGTTGTTTTGATGGGAAATAATGCCTCGTGTAAAATCACAGGGTTCAAAAGGGTATTTGATGGAGTTGTCAGAACACTTAGTGACGTGCGGTATGTTCCTGAATTGAAGAGAAGTTTAATTTTGTTGAGTACTCTTGGTTCAAAAGGGTACAGATACACAGCTGAAAGTGAGGTTTTAAAGATTTCCAAAGGTTCCCTTGTTGTGATGAAAGGGTAAAGAAAAACTACCAAGTTATATGTTTTGCAGGGTTCTACTGTTACTGGCGATGCAACTGTCACTTCCTCCTCCTTGTCAAATGATGATATTACTAAACTTTGGCAAATGTGCCTAGGGCATATGAGTGAGAATGACATGACAAAATTGAGCAAAAGAGGACTTCTTAATGGGTAAGGAATTTGCAAACTGAATTTCTGTGAGCACTGTGTTTTTGAGAAGTAAAAGAGAGTTTGATTCACCAAAGGAATCCATAACACGAAGGGAACGTTGGAGTATATTCATTATGATCTGTGGGTGCCATCCAGAGTGCCTTCGAGAGGTGGAGCTAATTATATGCTAACCTTTATTGATGATTTTTCCAGAAAAGTTTGGGCGTTCTTTCTGAAGCAGAAAAGCGATGTGTTTTTCTCATTTAAGTCTTGGAAAATTATGATTGAAAAACAGACGGGAAAACAAATAAAATACCTCCGCACAGACAATGGCTTAGAGTTTTGTTCTGATGAGTTTAATAAATTGTGCAAGTCAGAAGGGATTGTGAGACATTTGATAGTTCGCCATACTCCACAATAAAATGGCGTTGCAGAACGAATGAACAGAACGATCATGGAGAAGGTTCGATGTATGTTGTCAAATGCCAACTTACCAAAGTCGTTTTGGGCAGAAGCAGCCTCTACTGCATGTTTCTTAATCAACTGATCTCCATCCGTTTCCATTGAGAAAAAGACTTCACAAGAGGAATGGTCTGGTTATCTTGCTAATTATTCTGATTTAAAGATTTTTGGGTATCCTGCATATGCTCATGTTGATAATGGAAAATTGGAACCAAGATCCATTAAATGCATTTTTCTTGGTTATAAAGTCAGTGTAAAAGGTTATAAGTTATGGTGTCCTGAAAATAAAAAAGTTGTGATTAGCAGAGATGTTGTTTTTGATGAAACTGCTATGCTACCTAACTTATCTCTTAAAGACTCTTCCAATAAAGAAAATCAAAAGCAGGTGGAGCATCAGATTAATACAGAGTCAACTCCTCAAGCTAGTACAAAAATTGAGAATAGAGTTGCTTCTTCACCACAATACTCTACCGCCAAAAGTAAAACTAGAAGAGAAATTTAACCTCTAAATAAGTATACCGAGGCTGATCTAGTTGCTTATGCTTTAAACGTGGCTGAAGATATAGATGTGAATCAAGAGCCATCCAATTATTTTGAGGCGGTTAGCTCTGAAGACTTAGAAAAGTGGATGTTTTCTATGCAATAGGAGATGGAATCACTCCACAAAAATAGAACGTGGGATCTTGTGAAACTTCCTAAAGGTAAAAAGGTTGTTCGTTGTAAATGGGTGTTTAAAAAGAAAGAAAGGACTCTAAGAGTTGAAGAACCCAGATATAAAATAAGGCTTGTTGCAAAGAGTTACAGTCAAATTCTAGGAGTGGACTTCACAGATGTGTTCTCCCCAGTTGTTAAGCATAGTTCGATTCGAGCTTTGCTTGGTATTGTGGCCATGCATAATTTGGAGCTTGAGTAGTTAGATGTAAAAACTATATTTCTGCATGGAGAACTTGAGGAGGATATTTACATGCAACAACCAGAGGGTTTTACAGTCTCAGAAAAAGAGGATTATGTTTGCTTGCTGAAAAAGTCTTTTTACGGTTTGAAATAGTCACCAAGACAGTGGTACAAGAGGTTAGATTCCTTTATGACTTCTCATGATTTACAAAGAAGTAGTTTTAACAGTTGTGTTTACTTTAAGAAAAACAGTGATGGTTCTTTTGTGTATCTACTTCTTTATGTTGATGACATGTTGATAGCAGCAAAAGATAAATGAGAGATAAGAAAGGTCAAAGCCCAACTAAGTGAAGAATTTGAGATGAAAGATTTGGGACCAGCAAAAAAGATACTTGGTATGGAGATTCTCAGAGATAGAAAAGCAAGTAAATTGTACCTAAGTCAGAAGGGGTAGATTGAGAAAGTTCTTTGTAGGTTCAATATGCAGAGTGCTAAGCTTGTTAGTACTCCTTTAGCAGCCCATTTCAGACTTTCATCGGCTTTGTGATGAGATTGAGTACATGTCACATGTTTCATACTCTAGTGCAGCGGGATCTCTCATTTATGCTATGGTTTGTTCACGTCCAGATTTATCATATGCAGTTAGTACAGTTAGCAGATATATGGTGAATCCCGGTTGTAATAGGCCAATTTTGGCCTGGGCCCGAAAAAAAAATAACCGAAGCCAAAGGATGCAATCAGTCGAAAACAAGCCAAAAAGGGCCAAATTGAAAGACAATAACTAAATTGTGGTCAAATAAAAAAGATGGAGAAAGCCAACGGGTTATCAAATTTTGTTGACTTGGTAAAATGCTAAAAATAGAAAGATATTATTTTTATTTTATTTTATTATTAAATTAGTTAGGCTATTTTTAGTAAACCCCATGTATATAAATAGGGGTATTTTATTCTTTGAAGGGGTACTTTTTGGGATTCCTACTTCAATTTTGAATTGAATTCTTCTCTCTTTTTCTATTTTCATTAGAATTGAATTATTTTCTTTTCTCTTTCAATTACATGGAAATTTTGTCCATTTCATTTCAATTTCTTTGTTTTTTCTAAATTCGTTCAATTGCTTTTAACCCTTTCGTTTTTTATTGTTTTGCAATTAAGTTTTCATTATTCTTAGTTTCGGCCCTAAAGTTTGTTTTGATTACATTTTGGTCTTCTTTGAAGCTGAGTGTTTTGGAGGGTGGGGATTATTTCCCTTTTGGTTCCTCATTGTTATTCACATGTTCAAATTGGTCCATTCCCTTTTATTTATTTTTTATTTGCCCCAGAATTTTACTTTAAGGTTCGACTTAATCCTTTTTTTTATTTTCGCTATTTTATTATCAAATTAACTAATTTAATAATATATTATTGCTATCATTATTATGTTTCTATTTATATTTATTTTGTTAATCTAATACTATTATTATTTATCTAATTTTTATTTATCTATTTATATTTCTACAATTATTATATTTATATTTATTATATTTTTATTTTTATTTTTATTTATATACTAATATTATTTTCATTATTATTTTCTTATATATGTTTTTTACTCTTATTATTAACATTCTATTTATTTATTTTACATTTTTTGTTATTATCTATTTTAACTTTTTATATAACGCTCATTTCAAATTTTTATACATTATTTACTTTGATATTTTTATATATTATGTATTTCACACTTTTTTTTACACATTATATATTTTGAACTGCTTATATATTATTTTTAAAGATTTTATATCTTATTTTATCTTGAATGGATACTAATTTTTTTAAATTATTTTATATACTTTAGATCGCTTTTATAATCATCCTCATTTTAAAATACCTCTCAAAATAAGGAAATATTTAGTGTTTGGAGTTCGAGAAATCGTGCCCTACTGTATTGGGTTTCGATTTTTCGTTCAACCAAATAACTAAATATCCTTTTGAAATTTCATCCATGTTTTCTTAAATTAAAACGAGGCAATATTTTGTGTTTGGAAGTTTGAGAGATCGTGCCCAATCGTGCTGGGTTTCAATTTTTCATTCGACTAAAATATAGAATATCCTTTTGAAATTCCATCCATGTTTTCTTAAATTAAAATGAGGCAATATTTCATATTTAGAAATTCAATAAATTGTGCCCAATCGTGCTAGGTTTCGATTGACCGTTTGGCCAAATAGCCAAATATCCTTTTAAAATTTAAAATGCATGAGTTTTGGAAATCATGAGATGATTTGGTATCAAGGTTTCGAAATGTTGTGTCCTACTGTGCTGGATATGATATTTTATTCCTTCTGAACGAAAGAATCTCAATATTCAATTTAGGATATCTGAACATTTTTAAAGGGATCGTGTTTTAAAATCTTTTCAAGTTTTCAATATTAGAACGTTAATTGATCAATACGGTACCAATTTTGGGCGTTGCGAGGGTACTAATCCTTCCTCATACGTAACTGACTCCCGAATCCGTTTTCTAGTTTTTCGTAGACCAAAAACATTGTTTCAATAAACCAAAATGCTTTATTAAAATGATCAATCATAGGATGACCTGATCACACCTAAACAAAAAGGATTGGTGGCGACTCCATACCTCGTTTAAAAGTTGATTCCTATTTTTTCAAATTTTAAAAATGGTTTCGACAACTTGGCAACTCCACTGGGGACCAATAAGAGAGTCAAGCAGTAAAATTGATTATTTTTTGTCCTTTTGTCGAAAATTGAAAAATTGATTTGAAAATCGTGATTCTTTTGTCGCATTTTCTTGTGATCCTTATGTTTGCTAGAATACTCTTGCATTGCATATTACATGACCGTTGTGGTCAGACATGCCTTTGTGAGATTTTCACCTCCGCATGGGCTAGTGGACTGCTTCCGGGATACATCTGTACCTATGTCTTCATGAGGTTTTCACCTCCGCATAGCCATAGGGAAATGTATTCCCCTGAACTGAACTCGATCCATATAAGCCTATAATGCGTGAGGATCGAGGAATCTGCTGGTTCAGGTACCTTTTCTTTAGAGCTGAGCCACATATAGTGAACTTTGAGAGTCCACCTTAGGTAGAACCTCGCCTAAATTTAGTGAGCACTCGAATAAGTACTTTATTTGTTATTTATTTCTTATGTACTAACGTGTTTGTTTTTATTTTGTTTATGACTGCATTGCATTACATCATCATAGAAAGGAGGTGTTGATTCATACTTGATTGCTAAATAGAATAGTTGGTCATGAGAAAACGAATTCTTGATAAAATGGATTATAATACGGTTGTCTAAATGTGGTCCAAGTAAACACAACGAAAGAAGGCTGATAGTTTACGGAGGAAAATAAGACTTTGTTTTATTGCCTGAGGATTCAAGCCGATAAAGATTACTCGGAAGTCGTCACGTCCCAACTTTCTTAAATGATATAACGAACATTGCGAGGCTAAATAAGTATTAAGTCACGGTCCAAATGAAGCAAAAAGGAGCTAGTGGGGCATCTATCAAAAGCTTACGAGATTTGACTTTTACAAAGAAAAGAAATCGATGTCTTTGCCTGGAACTTGAGGGCAAGGTCGCATATGTAATCCGTTTTATGTAAAGGAAATTGTTTTCTAGAAAAGTTTTTCCAATAGAATTGAATTTAGAATCAACGTCTTTCTTTCTTTTGCATTCATTCCATGCATTTGCATTGTATCATTGCATCATTTGCATTCGATTTTCACAAAAGGACCCTAATTAATTGAAATAATTTTAGTTAATCTGGAAACCGATAAAGACTTATGATACCCGTCCAAAGACAAAAGATATGGACCAAAAGTTGGAAAGACTTAAACAACTTCAAAGAAGGATGCAAGACCAGTTAGAAATACAAATGCAAGAGCAACTGGCGAGGATACGACAAGATATGAGTGACCAGGTGCTAGAGTCTCAAAGGAATATGATGAATCAGTTGTCCTAATTGCTAACTAAGGGGCTAGAAAAAGGGAAAAGCTCCTTGATCAATGTTGGAAAGGACAATGAAGAGCCTCTCTACCCCATGAGTTTTACCCCAACAAATGTTCAGACACAACCTGAGGTGTATACACAAAGGCCATCTGTTACAATCAGGCCCCAACAGTTTTAGGTCGGTGATTTAGTGCTTATGAATTACCAAGATGGCTCAGGCTCTAATTCGGGGAATAACTCAATTAATCCTGTTGTCCCCGATCTTAATGAAGAAATAGAAAAGACAAGGGTAGAGCTCTCGAAACAATTAGAATACTGATGCAAGTGGTTAGAAGAAAAGTTCAAAGTAATGGAAAGTGTTGACTATTACTGTGGAATTGACGCTAAGGATTTGAGCTTAGTTCAGGGCTTAGTGCTTCCCTGCAAATTCAAAACTCTAGAGTTTGTGAAGTACAACGGGACTAGTTGTCCCGAAGCTCACATCATCATGTTCTGCAGACGAATGGCAGACTATGTCAATAATGACCAATTATTGATTCACTGTTTCTAAGAAAGTCCGGTTGAGGCAGCATCCAAATGATACAACCAATCAAGTCGTACCCAGATCAATTCATAGAAAGATCTAGCACAAGTTTTCATGAAACAGTATAGTCATGTGACGGATATGACTCTTGATAGGATCACTTTACAGAACATGGAAAAGAAACTGAATGAGAGTTTCAGGCAATATGCCCAAAGATAGAGAGAGATAGCAACACAAGTCCAACTGCCTCTCTTTAGAAAAGGAGACCTCAATGCTTTTCATCTAAACCCTGAAAGCCCCTTCATTAACTATATGTTGGGAAGCACTACTCTGAGTTTTTCAGATATAATAATGTCTGGTGAGATGATTGAAAATAGGGTAAAAAGTGGGAGGATAGATGTGGCAGAAAGCATTACAAGGTCAACCCCAATAAATAAAGAGAATAGAGTGAACGTCATGAGCATGCCTTCCAAATTAGTCAACATAGACCAGTCAAGGGTTGTAACCACTAGCTATCGAGGCTCTTCAAGGCAGGAATTTAACTTGAGGCTAAATACAGAAAGGCTCTGATTTACACCTATCCTGATGTCATATAAGGTGTTTTTTGATGTGCATGTAGTGTCTTTGTTCTACTCGAAACTCGTGCAACCTCTATTCCTAGAATGGCATAATGAGAATGCTCAATATGAATACCATGTAGGAATAACGAGGCAATCAATCAAAAACTGCACTACATTTAAAAAGTTGGTCGAAAGGTTCATTGAAATAGAAATTGTGAAGTTCGACGATTCCTCAGAACCCAATTGCTCTGACAATAAAGTAAGTGCGATATTTGAAAGTGGAGGTGAAAGAGTTGCGATACCTTAAGCAAGTCAAAAGCCTAGAAGGAACATCAGGAAATTTGAATGGTATATCTGAAGAGGGAACCGGGGAATAGAAGTTTCCAAACCCTTATGTACTTGGGGGTGTTTTGAATAATGGGATTGTGGAAGAGATCCCTGTATTTTTAGAGCTAATCTAGAGTAATATTCAAAACACGCTTGTTGCTTTAAGCCTAGGGGCAATAAGAACCCTTTTGTGAAATAGACTTGTGTTCAAAGTCTTTATTTCAATCAAAATGCATCTTCATTCGTGACATATTCTTTTGTTCTTTGGACTGTCTTTTAAATATGCTTTTATTCTTCATTCATGGTCACATCATACAAATAATCATCCTTAGAATCATTTATTCTTTGGAAGTATGCCTTTGTACCTACAATAGGTCCCCAGATATCAACGACAGGAGCAACGTCGTAACTGACTCCCTTTTTAGGGTGAGATATGTGTTCAAGCGGATCTTAGGACTTTGAAGATGACAGAGATTATAGCTTATCTCCTGATTTGTTAAGGATGGTAGAACAAGATGAAAAACAGATCCTACTCTACAAAGGGTCAGTGGACATTATAAGCAAGAGGTAAAGATCGGTTCCTGCATTACCACGAAGACAAAACCAATCGTCATTGAATATATTCCATGAATTCAAAGATACTTTCACATAATCATGTCAAGATATACCTGGGATACTAAGACCTATGGATGGAAAAATGTCTATACGGGTGTCAGAAGGACATATGTTAATGGTTTCACGATAGCCACACTAATCATGAGGTTTGGGCACTATTAATCCACCGTGGAAGGGGATTGTATTAGTTGGGCTGTATTTAGGGAGACAAAATTCATGTGCCTTATTCATTTCTTCATAGACTTTCTCTAATTGGGGCATGAATGTTATCAGACCTTTCTCGACTAATATACACCGATTCATCTTGATAGTCGTCGATTACTTCATGAAGAGGGTGAAGCTCACTTTATATGCCAATGTTACAAAGTCATCAAACCCCCCAAAAGAAAAACAATAAAACGAAAGTCATAGTGAAAGGCGACTAAGGCTTGTAAAGCTTGGCATAAAGAAGTTACCATTTACCCCCTATGCTTATCGAATGTTGACCAGGACTCGTTGGGGCAACACATTGCTCATTGGTTTATGGTGAAGACGAGATTCTTTTTCTCCGAGTCTTGTCAGAGTCAAAGTTGGATAGGAAGAATGAATCTAAGCTCAATAAGGTTAGTTGAATTCGAAGAGAGGAGATTTTGTCGTGGTCTAATGCACCAGAAATGAATGTTGTGAGCTTACAATAAAGAGGTTCATCCTAGAAAATCTCATGAGGGGAACTTGATATTGAAGAAGATCTTTCCTATACAAAAAGACTTCAAGGGAAGAAATATGCCAAATAAGGAAGGGCCTTACGTAATAAGGAAGGCCTATTCTGGAGGAGCATTAATATTGACCAATACGGATGACAAAACTAGTTAATGAGTATTCTACCTAAAAGAGGAGAGGCCAAGGTGAAAACCCGCAAAGGGAACCTTGAGACCTTAAAAAAAATCAAAAAAGAATCAATCAAAGAAAAAAAAAGAAAAAGGAGAGGCCAAGGCAAAAACCTACAAATGGCGCTTTGAGACCAAAGGGGATTTGAGTTGAAAACCAGAAAAGGGTGGCTCAAATTTGGATCAAAGTAGGGCATACAGTAGTCTTGCTATGCCTGAATTAAGAATGAAGAAGTATGCTACGTCTGGGGGCATTGGCAAAGTACTCCGGATTCCCTAAACACAGATTGAGCTCAAAGTGGTCCTCAAGAAGTTCGTACAGAGAAGCTCAAGCTGCGATATCTGGGGCACCTAGTTTTCTATTTTACCCACTTTAGATTTGATATCTTTGATTACCTTATTCTTTTCAAGATACATCCCAATAAATTTCCTTCTTAATTGTATTTGCTATCTTTGTTTAACTTACTTGCTTCGAGTTATGTTTCTGGTTCGTTGTTATGATCTTTTTCAAGCATTTTGCATTGAAATAATGATTAGTGGACTAATAATACTTTCATAAAAGGAGTTTTGCATATTACTCTGGAAGCTTCTAAATAGTACAAAAACTTGAACAGGGTTATTGTTTAAAACTCACCAAGCTTAAGGGTGGAAATATTTAAACCCAAATTGAAATTATCTCCTTAGGTTTTCTATCAAAGACATTGGTTGAGCAAAAAGAAAATTACATTGGTGTTATAATCCCGGCAAAGAACAAGCAATGGGATTATTCTCGAGAAAAGAAAAATGGTATTCTGTATTCATGCAGATATCAGACATATACATCTATTCATTACACTCGGGGAATGGTGTAACAGATCAAATTGATTGAAGATGATGCAAATCCTATACCTTCGAGCTGCAGTAGAATGGATAGAAGAAATCAAATGATTATTCCCCTGAAGTTGCAGTGGAAAGTATAAACTTTATGTCCTAGAAGGTACAGTGGAAGAGACTTTGAAACTACAGTGGGGCAAACCAATTGAGCAAAATGGGTTGTTTCTGTGGGTTTTCGTTGGAAATGCTAGTCGAACAGGAAGGCAGCATAATACGACAATGATAAAACTCTGATAAATAACGAGTGATGATACTTTAAGATTTTAAAAAGGAATCATTCTCATGACATTTCTGCATTCATATAATAACACATCTAGTTAGGAGTATTTGATTCATTTCGATCATAGCATCCTATTTATTTGACATAAGGATTACATCTAGTTAGGAGCATTTGATTCATTTCGATCATAGCATCCTAATTATTTGGCATAAGCATAGATACATGAAACCGATTTTACAGATCATGTTCCTTAGAGGATAGTGTAGTGGCATCGGTGAATTCATGAGCCTTAACCCCCTAAGCAGTAGGGTAACAGGCTAAAAAAATACAGATCGTATCCCTAAACAGTAGTGGAGCAAATCGAAGACGGTTAGGCTTAACCCCCTAAGCAGTAGGGTAACAGGCTAGAGAACACAGATCTTATCCTTAAACAGTAGTGGAGCAGATCGAAGACGGTGAGCCTTAACCCCTTAAGCAGTAGGCTAACAGGCTGAAAATTACAGATCTTATATCCTTAAATAGTAGTGGAGTAGATCGAAGGCAATGAACCTTAACCCCCTAAGCAGTAGGGTAATAGGCTGGAGAATACAGATCTTACCCCTAAACAGTAGTGAAGCAGATCGAAGACAATGAGCCTTAAACCCCTAAGCAGTAGGGTAACAGGCTGGAGAATACAGATCTTACCCTTAAACAGTAGTAGAGCAGATTGAAGACAGTGAGCCTTAACCCCCTAAGCAGTAGGGTAACAGGCTGGAGAACACAGATCTTATCCATAAATAGTAGTTGAGCAGATCGAAGACAGCAAGCCTTAACCCCCTAAGTAGTAGGGTAATAGGCTAGAGGATACAGATCTTATCCCTAAACAGTAGTGGAGCAGATCGATGATAGTGAGCCTTAACCTCCTAAGCAGTAGGGTAATAGGCTAGAAAATACAGATCTTATCCCTAAACAGTAGTGGAGCAGATCGAGGACAGTGAGCCTTAACCCCTTAAGCAGTAGGGTAACAGGCTGAAAATTATAGATCTTATCTTCCTAATCAATAGCGGAGCAGATCGAAGACGGTAAGCCTTAACCCCCTAAGCAATAGGGTAACAAGCTGAAAATTACAGATCTTATCTCTATGTATCATTTATGGAGTAGATAAAAAATGCCGAGTCTTATCTATATATATCTGTTATGGAGCAGATTTTAGCCACCAGCCTTATCTCTCTGAGGTAGCAAGAGAGCAGGTTGAAGATACAAGTCTTATCTTCTTGAGGTAGCAAGGAAGTAGACTGAAAATTACAGATCTTATCTCCATGTATCGGCTATGGGGCAGATCGAAAATGACGAGTCTTATCTCAATCGACTATGGAGCAGATTTTAGCCATCAACCT
This sequence comes from Gossypium hirsutum, assembly GCF_007990345.1. Taxonomy (NCBI): domain Eukaryota; kingdom Viridiplantae; phylum Streptophyta; class Magnoliopsida; order Malvales; family Malvaceae; genus Gossypium; species Gossypium hirsutum. The sequence goes on along the minus strand of NC_053433.1, from coordinate 113,157,068 downwards.
TATCTCTCTGAAGTTGCAGTGGAGCAGGTTGAAGTCACAAACATTATCGTCCTGAAATTTCTGTAAGACTACTTGAAGAAGAGGAGCACTCAATAAGTCGAGACTCAGCAGGTCCAGACAAAATTGGCCCTTTTATAGTCTTTGGTCCATTCTCGTTACACGACAATGAGCAAAGAGGGGCAGCTGTAATAGGCCAATTTTGGTCTGGGCCCAAAAAAATCATAATCGAAGCCGAAGGATGCAATCGGTCGAAAATAAGCCAAAAATGGCCAAATTGAAAGACAATCATTAAATAGTGGCCAAATCAAAAAGATGGAGAAAGCCAGCGGGTTATCAAATTTTGTTGACTTGGTAAAAGGCTAAAAATAGAAAGATATTATTTTTATTTTATTTTATTTTATTTTATTATTAAATTAGTTAGGCTATTTTTAGTAAACCCTATGTATATAAATAGGGGTATTTTATTCTTTGAAGGGGATACTTTTTGGGATTCCTACTTCAATTTGGAATTGAATTATTCTTTCTTTTCCTATTTTCATTGGAATTGGATTATTTTCTTTTCTCTTTCAATTTAGTGGGAATTTTGTCCATTTCATTTCAATTTCTTTATTTTTTCTAAATTCGTTCAATTGCTTTTAGCCCTTTTGTTTTTTATTGTTTTGCAATTAAGTTTTCATTATTCTTAGTTTTGGCCCTAAAGTTTGTTTTGACTACATTTTGGTCTTCCTTGAAGCTGAGTGTTTTGGAGGGTGGGTTATTTCCCTTTTGGTCCCTCCTTGTTATTCGCACGTTCAAATTGGTTCATTTCCTTTTATTTATTTTTTATTTGCCCCAAAATTTTACTTTAAGGATAGACTTAATCCTTTTTTATTTTTGCTATTTTATTATCAAATTAACTAATTTAATATAGTATTTCTATTATTATTATGTTTCTATTTATATTTATTTTGTTAATCTAATACTATTATTATTTATCTAATTTTTATTTATCTATTTATATTTCTGCTATTATTATATTTATATTTCTATTTATATACTAATATTATTTTCATTATTATTTTTCTTATATATGTTTTTTACTCTTGTTATTAACATTCTATTTATTTATTTATTTATTTTACATTTTTTGTTTTTATCTGTTTTAACTTTTTATATAACGCTTATTTTAAATTTTTATACATTATTTACTTTAATATTTTCATATATTATGTATTTCAAACTTTTTTTTACACATTATATATTTTGAATTGCTTATATATTATTTTTAAAGAGTTTTATATATTATTTTATCTTGAATGGATACTAATTTTTTTTAAATTATTTTATAAACTTTAGATCGCTTTTATAATCATACTCATTTTAAAAAACCTCTCAAAATAAGGAAATATTTAGTATTTGGAGTTCGAGAAATCGTACCCTACCGTGCTGGGTTTCGATTTTTTGTTCAACCAAATAACTGAATATCCTTTTGAAATTTCATCCATGTTTTCTTAAATTAAAATGAGGCAATATTTCGTGTTTGGAAGTTTGAGAGATCGTGCCCAATCGTGCTAGGTTTCAATTTTTCATTCGACTAAAATACAGAATATCCTTTTGAAATTTCATCCATGTTTTCTTAAATTAAAATGAGGCAATATTTCATATTTGGAAATTCGATAAATTATGCCCAATCGTGCTGGGTTTTGATTTACCGTTTGGCCAAATAGCCAAATATCCTTTTAAAATTTAAAATGCATGAGTTTTAGAAATCATGAGATGATTTGGTATCGAGGTTTCAAAAGATTGTGTCCTACCGTGCTGGATATGATATTTTATTGCTTCTGAACGAAAGAATCTCAATATTCAATTTAGGATATCTGAACATTTTTAAAGGGATCGTGTTTTAAAATCTTTTCAAGCTTTCAACATTAGAACGTTAATTGATCAATACGGTACCAATTTTAGGCATTGCGAGGGTGCTAATCCTTCCTCGCGCGTAACCGACTTCTGAATCCTTTTTGTAGTTTTCCGTGGACCAAAAACGTTGTTTTAATAAACCAAAATGCTTTATTAAAACGATCAATCACAGAGTGACCCGATCACACCTAAACAAAAAGGATTGGTGGCGACTCCATACTTCGTTTAAAAGTCTATCCCCATTTTTTCAAATTTTAAAAATGGTTTTGACACCAGTAAAGAACATTGGAAAGCAATTCAGTGGATTTTAATATACTTACGAGGTACTACTGATGTTGGGTTACAATTTGGAAGAATTAGAGATGGAGTCATTGGGTATGTTGATGCTGATTTTTCTGGAGACCTTGATAGAAGAAGATCCCTCACAGATTATGTCTTTACAATCGGAGGTTGTGCAATCAGTTGGGAAGCCACTTTGCAAACTACAGTCGCTTTGTCTACCACTGAAGCTGAGTACATGGCGATTACTGAGGCTTGTAAAGAAGCTATTTGGTTGAAGGGACTCTTTAGTGAACTAAATGAAGACCTTCAAATCAGCACAGTATTTTGTGACAGTTAGAATGTCATCTTTCTTACAAAAGATCAAATGTTTCATGAGAGAACAAAACACATTGATGTTCGGTATCATTTTGTTCGTGATATTATTGCTCGTGGTGATATAGTTGTGAGCAAAATTAGTACTCATGAAAATCCTGCAGATATGATGACTAAGTCACTTTCTATAACCAAGTTTGAGCATTGCTTAGACTTGGTTGGTGTTCATTGTTGAAGTTAAACCCTTAAAGGGTTTTATGGAAGAGGTGGAGAACTTGTTCCTTAAGAGTTCATGATGAAGAACTTGTTCATTGAGAATTCGTGTCAAGGTGGAGATTGTTAGAATTAAGTGACCCGAATCCTTATTTAAATAAAATACAATGGTAAAATAAAATAAAAGAAGAATCCATATAGAATTACACTTCTTTTATTTTATTTTTAGAATAAGATTTTTTAAACCTTATTAAATTCCATCTATTTGATATTGATTAGAATAAGGTGTTCCAGTCTTACTAGAATATGGCTTTACAAGCCTATAAATAGACATAGCCTATTTGTAACACCCCCTACCCGTACTCATTGCCGGAATAGGGTACGAGGCATTATCGGAGTTTACGATTTTTTTAATTCAATATAGCCCCTTTATAAATATCTAACATTCCCTGCAATATTAAATCGAGACCAATCCACATCAACCAAACCAATTCAACATATTTTCAAGATAAATTCATGCATATTTATAAGATAACGTCATCACATACCCAAAACCAGGTTTGTTAACCATACCAATGACTAACTTTACATTCATTTCATAGAGTCATTTACTTTATTAGCTTATACATGCCATTGATTTCCAAAATAAAGTTTCTTTATATACCGAAATCTTGAGGTTGATAGTGTGATGTGTATCCGACCAAATCCGACCTCCGAGCTCTTAACACTACAAAACAGGGGAAAATGAAACAGGGTAAGCACTTTGTGCTTAGTAAGCTCATGTAACAAGAATTATACTTACCTAATATTTTCAATACAATACAATAAACATTCATATATCCATTCAATGCATTATTACCCTAATATGCACAAACTCAACATTCAAGTTAGTACAATAATTTCCATGCACCAATAATATATACCATGATTGATGAGCTCATCAATACCATGATTTCCATTTCCTTGTTATTTTTTCATATTTATCCCATTGAATTTATCGAAATTTCGATGGATTTTCAGGGGTACACATTTAGTGTACAATTTCGGGTCCGTCAATTCATATTCATGTGCGCACATTTCCATTTCAGAGAGCACACTCCCGCGAACCTCAACCTTGCAGCGGGATTACCAGTCCAGGCTAAATCCCCTGCAACGACAATTACTCTAATGAGCTTGGATCTAAATTACCAGTCCAGGCTAAATTCAGACCCTAATTGGATTACCCGTCCGGGCTAAATCCATTTTACACATATTCTTTGGGAGGGCTATATCAGGATAGGATCACCCGTCCGGGCTAGATCCTTTTTACCATCAATTCCTTTTCAGAGATCCATCTAATTTTTCTTTCATTAAACCGGGATTTCTTCCCCTTTTTATCAAATATACCAATGTTTCATCAATTTTCATACAATGAACATTCAAATCATATTCACATAAATAACATACATTTCAAGTATTTAAGAATATAATTCAAGTTACACGAACTTACCTCGATACTTGTTTCTTAACAAAAATCTACTAATCCCGAACTTTTTCCTTTCATCGATCTAGCTTCGTATTTGAATCTTCTGGATTTGGTGCAAAAATTATGGAATACCAGCTTAGAGAAACCTCCTATGGCATTTTAGCTGCTGGAATTGAAGAGAAATAAAGAGAAATCTAGATATTTCCTATTTAGTCCTAGCTTTATTTAGTTAATTTTACAATATTCCAATTTTGCCCTTAATTTATCAATTTTCCTGCTGATTTCATGCCCTTGTCGTCCAGCCCAAATAAATTTTGGGTCTAATTACCTTTTAAATCCTCTTTCATTAGACACTTAAGCTATTTAATCATCCCATCCACTTTTACACCTTTTACAATTTAGTCCTTTTCATTTAATTAACTACCCAAACATTAAAATTTTCTAACGAAATTTTAATACCACATTATTAACATTTCATAAATATTTATAAAATTATTTTTGATTTGGTTTTATGAGATTGAGGTCTCGATACTTTGTTTTTACCCAATTTCTTCAATAATTTCTTTTTCTAACTAACCACTAAATCGGAAAAAAAAATTTATCGATATTTTCATGCGATTTTCCTATTATATAAATATTCATGCAAAAATATTAAAATAAATTTCACTTTAAACCAGATTTGTGGTTACGAAACCATTGTTCTGATAACCTTGAATTTAGGCCATTACACTATTCATCTTGTAATGATTCGAATTCGACATAGTGAATTTTCTTCTCCTCTTTCCGTGGTTTTTTCCCGAAAGTGTTTCCACGTAAAAATCTATGTGTTTATTTTTATTTTATTTTATTTTATTTTCACAGAGCACACTAGGCATATATATGATTATTGCACGAAGGAACCTCACATTTGTAGGCAAAACCACTCTACCGCAAAATAGGCATGTGAAGATGCAACATAGAATAAGATTATGGGGATCTTGGTAAAAGAGAACAAAAACTTGCTTCCTTTTGGGTAACTCAGCACAAGATTTATGGACGAAGAAATCGTATTCTAAACAACCATAAAAGGAAGTCAAGATGAGCTGACTGCAGCCATCACAATACCATTTATGTTTGACTTCATCATAAGGCGATGATGTATTCCCAGTTGAGAAAGTGCTTGAGGAAAAGACTGAAACTCCCCCCCAGTCAGTTTGAAGCACTTTTACCTTACAGTCAAATTGAACTTCAATAAATTTTTGAAGATATAGAAACTTTACAAGAGCCTCAGACTTATGTTTAATAAGATAAAGCCAAGTAAATCTGGAGTAAGCATCAACAAATGAAATATAGTAAGAATATCCTTCAGAAGATACAGAAGCTAGCCCCCAAATATCAGCAACAACAAGGTCAAAAGGAGCCGAATACATAGTAAAAGAAAGGGAAAAAAAGGAGCTTATGAAATTTTCCAAGTTGACAAGCTGAATAAACTGAGCTTAGTTGAGACTTGTTTGCAATTACATTACATTTTTGAAATACTGTAGCAATAGTCTTATCACACGGGTGGCCAAGTCTTCTGTGCCACAAATCAAAAACAAGACTATTAGAAGCAGGAAGTGCCAGATTAGGAACATGAGCAGTGGCTGGAGACGGAACAACAGCTTTGGATTCTTAGAAGGCTGTCATGTCAAATCTGTACAGACCATTATGAATGTGACCTACCAATAAGACGTTTCCTATCTTGATATCCTTCACAAAGCAATGAACATAATGAAACTCAAAATAAACCTAATTATCTTTTGCAAATTGAGCTACAGACAGCAGATTTTTACAAATAGGAGGAACATGCAAGATATTGTGCAAACGAAAAACTCTACTAGCAGTTTGAAGAAGACCTGAGCTAACATGAGCTATAGGTATAGAGACCCTATTCCCCATGTAAAGCTTGTGGTTACCTGTATAGGGAGCTGCACCCTGCAAGTTATCCAAATCATTAGTAACATGATTGGATGCCCCTGAATCGGGGTACCATACTGTCGGGTTCACAGGATTCGAAAAACATGATCCGTGATTGAAACTCGTAGTAGAATCAGTTGGAGCAGTCCTATGAGAGCAGTAGTGATGTCCAGCACAAGAAGTTGAAGTTCCCTGAAATTGATGACAATGAGCCTGCATAGGCTGGTCAGAAACCCCCTCAAAATTCTCATCAAACCCCCTCAAAATTTCTAGACGGTATGACCAACTCGTCCACACAACTGACATTGAGGTTTAGTATTACTGAACTTTCTTCCTTGACTTCTACCTCGAGAAAATCTTCCATTACCTCTATAAGGTGGTCGAGATCCCCTATCACTTTTACTGATGGTGTCATCAGTGACACCACGTTGCTAAACAATATTAGCCTGAAAAGACACGTTGGAAACTAACTCTTGTTGGCGAGCTTCACAGTCAACGAGCATTTCTGTAAGAAGATCAAGAGGAACCTGCATTGCAGAAGCCACAATCCTAATTGGCTCAAACTCCACAGGCAGACTAGCAAGAATAATACTAATCTGCTATTGTTCAGAAATAGTATTTCCTGCAGCGGTCAGAGTATCACACAAACTCTTGATCTTTACCAAGTATTCTTTTACAATTAATTGGCTCTTTTTTTTTAGAATACAAAAAGTGTCGTAAAGTGGATACTGTCAAAGCAGATTTTGAGGCAAAATGATGAACAACAGTATTCCAAACATCAAAACTAGATCGAGCAGCAGTGAGACGAGCCAAGATCTCATCACCAATGGTAGTTAGTAGCCAAGAGGCTAACAACTTATCCTGTTGTTTATGAAACAAGAATTTAGGATTGGGAATAAGATTACTGTCTTTATCAACAACTGATTGTGGAGGAACACTAACAATTCCAAGAACAAACTCATGCAAGCCATATCCTTCAAGAATCAACAGGACTTGTTGCTTCCACAAAAGAAAGTTATGTTCACCAAGTTTCACAGTATCATACTTAAGAAACTACTGAATCTTCCTCATAGAAGCATTGCCAGGATCATGTGAAGAACCATCTGCATGAGCAGCAGTATTAAACGACTATCGATTCTCATCTTCATTACCCGAAACAGCTTCAGTCGCCATGAGAAAAAAAATATTATGGCTCAGATACCATAATGAGAAACACAATTCAAGAAGAAGAGAAGAAGATTAATTCCATATACGTTTAGCTGAACAACCAGCTATTGTATTTATACAGATTTGAACAATAAAGTGTAACGACAGTAACTGCTAACAACTAATTAACTACTAACAGTTAACCATTACTTAACTGTTAACTACCAATAACTAAAACACTTTCTTTTATTCCTTAATAAGGAGGCTTCGAAGCATTTCTTGTCAAGGTAAAACCCACACTCCGTAAAACTAAAGGTTGGACTTGATATCAGCTCCCCACATCCCGAGCAAGTAACCGTCTCACGTTTAAGGTTGTGCTCTTTGATGAACTCCAATGGATGTTCATGGCTAAAATGGTGGTGAAGCTCCATTTCTCCTTTTGTTTGGTTTCGATGTAAATAACAAATGCTTTTGTGGAAGCTTAAGGCTATGATTTAGATATTTATATTATTTCATTGGATGAGAATAACATTTTCTATGAAAAAGGAACTTTTACTTTCTTTGCTTCTTACTTCTTATGATGCATCTTTGAAATAACGAGAAAGGATTGTATGAAACTATGATTCCACGCCATCCTTATCCCTTTCCATTAAGAGTATGACAAATCAGATTTTTATCCTAATTATTAGCATTTTTAGTTGGATTTGAATTTTTCTGAAGGAAAAAGCTAAAAATCAGAAGGAAAAAATCTAACTTGTCATGCTCCTATTGAAAAGGGATAGCAATGACGTGAAATCACAGTTTCATACAATCCTTTTTCTTGAAATAACAAACCTATTTTACACTATAGAGATTTATTCTTATCTCAATCGACTTGTTAGTTTTTCCAATCAATTTACCTCCAATTCTTCCTCGAGTGACTTAAAAGAAAATTATACCTTTTAACAAAGAAAGCTAACGTTGCTTTAGCTACACCCTTGAATAGAAATGACACATGTTACGTACATTATTGTTGTTAGAATTTAATATAATAATATCCATACAAATGTTAATGAATAAAATTATTTGAATTTTTTTAAAGTTGAAATTTAAAGTATAAATAAATATAGGACATAAGAATTTAAGAAAATAATTAAAGTGAAATTCTAAAAAAACAATAAGAATTTAAGAGAAGTTTTGAATTTAAATACTAGCAGGCAATAAACAATAATAAATAGAAAATGAAAAACTAATCTAAAAATAAAAGACTAATCTTCGGCTATTTTAATTCAAGTCATTCCTCTTCTCAGTATGTCTTGTCATTCTACTCTTCTAGATATGTCGTCGTTTTTTTTTTTTTTTGTTTCTTGTTTTCAGGAGCTTTCTTTTCGATTTCTTCTCTGATGGATCTTTATCTTCAATTTTTTTGAATTATCGAAGCAGTCCGTCATCCTCTTTCAAGCTCATTGCTTCTCATTTTTATGGTTGTTTAGAATGTGATTTCTTTATTTGTCCAAGATTTCAATGATTTTTCAAGATTTATCATTAAAAAATTCAAGATTATTGGTCACCTTTTTCAAGTAAAAAGGTTGAAGGGATGTTGGTGAATGTGACCCAAAACTTGCGGTAACTCAGCGCAGGATCTGTGGAGAAAGAAATGTCGGAAAAAATAATTTTTTTTTTGGAAGCTTTGATTCATATTATCAATTAGTAAAGGTAAAGTTTTGAATCATAAAATTATGATTTTACATTCTACTCTATGAAACCTTTACAATAGTACATTATATGCTCAAAATAGTTGAGTGATGAATGAAAAATTAATATTTAAAATATGTCATTTGTGAATTATGTTGAGAAAAGTAGAAAGTTTAATCTCACATTAATTAGATATCAAGTGTGGAATATATCTATATATGTAAACCAAATTGATAGTTATTGAACCAGTTTAGTAATTTAAATAAATGTTTTATATTATTGTTTATTTTACTAACGTGTGTAACAATAATAACTCTGACTCCCCATATTCACCTCCTTGTGGCAAATTGTACAATCCTATGTTTTACACTCATTGTCTATTACGTAGTATGTGTGAAAAATAGGATGCTCATGCCAAACGTTTTTTATGATGCCTGGCAATGAAATGCATTCATTATGCACCATTAGGCTACATGTCGAGCAAATATAAGAAACATAGTTTCCTAAAGTGACTCGTGCATCACAATTGAATGGTTAAATTTGACCCTTATATTTTTTAAAGAAAAAATTAAATTATTTTTTAATAAACATGTTGACTAAAACATTAATTCTTTAGTGATGTTGGCGTGGCAACTTGCATAGCCATGCACTCCATGTTTATATAATAGTATTTAAAAATAAAAGTATTTAAGAATAAAAATTTCAAAAAATATATAAGACGTTCATAAAAACTAAAAATATAGCATGTTTAAAATTTTAATCTTTCAATCAGTATTTTCGTCAAAAGATCCCCAACTCTTTTTCAAAAGTTTAATGGTCAAATTTAATTATTTTTAAAAGGTTGAGGGTCAAATTTAACTCAAAAAAAAGAATAAGGGCCAAATTGATAAAAGATTTAAATGTTAAGAGCTAAATTTGACATTACGTCAATTTAGAGCTTAGAAGATGCAAAAATATTAGGGATTAAAAATAAAATATGCAATATAAATAATAATCATTTTAATAAGGTTAAAATATGTTCCAAGCTCTTATAATTTTTGTATATTTAGAATTTAGTCTTTCTTTTATTTCCAAAAACTTAGTCCTTTTTTTTAAGATTTTAAAATTTAGGTCCAATTGTTAACACAATTAAATTATTATGTTCAATTCATTGGTATGACACTTTAAAATATAAAAAAAACGTTTACTCATTTAGTATTTATATAATAAAAAATAGAATTATATAATAAAACTGAATTTAGTAAAAGAGTTCTAACAATGGTAACAACAAAACTTAAATATTTAAATTTTAAAAATAAAGAGACAAAGATACTTAAAATAAACATTTTACCATATTTTACATTTAATTTTATTGAAGAAGAAAGAAAGAATTTTACTTAAATTTCAAACCCTAATATAAAAAGTTATGGAGTTCAAGTCCTAAACAATGATTTCCCAATTTAGGTAGGACGTGTTATCTTAATTTTTAAAATTTGTTTGAGAACTTAAATTTAAGGTTATTTAATAGAATTTTGTTTAAAAAAATACTGAAAGGGATAATAGATAGTGTGCAATTTATTTAGAATGTTATTCACTTTTGTATTCAGCTTAGAGATAAAGGGTGGTTCACTTTTAAAATTAACTCGAGATGAATTTTTAAGAGAGTAAGTAATAGACTTTTATTTGAATAGCTCTATTTCAATGTGATATGAGTTTACATAAAAATTCTTAATTCATATTCTTAAATTTTTTTATAATTTTTTAACCCGTAATAATAACTTAATCACTATTACATATTTAGCATATGTTTATAATTAAATTAATTGTGCTTTTTACCCTCTTTCTAATTGCCAGTCAGTCATTTTGTCATTTTACTCTTTTTGTTGCATTGGGTGGCCTTTTCTTCTACTTAGCATTTTCTTGTTTTAACCCAATTTTTTTTCCCTTTTAACCTTAGAAGGCAATAAAATAAGGAGTATGTTTCAAATTGTTTTATTTTTCTTCTTCCCATTTGTCATTACTATAAATATGAACATCCAAATAAGAATAAAGTTTCAACTTGTTCCATTTTCTTTTCCTCTTTCAACTGTCATTACTCATTACTATAAATATGAACACCCACTATGGGATTTAAAAAATTAGTGGGTGGAAGAAATATATAGAAAAAAAATTAAAATATATTATTTTAAATTAATAAATATTAAAGGTAATAATAAAGCATGTTACGTATTACACTTTCAAAAGATAACTAATAAACTCTAGAATAATTACTTTCATCAACCGTAAAATAGATATAAAAAAATAAGTTAGATATACTATAAATATTTCCACTAGAAAAAGATAATAAAAAATAAGAAGTTTGAGGGAAAGTCACGTGAACCACAATTAGAGGGCAAGCTTACGGTTAGCCAATGAGGGCTTTTCCGTTTGGCAAAGGGTAACTACAAGCGATGGTGCGCACCGTTTACGACCTGACCATATGGACAGCCTTTTTAAGGTCTCTAAGTCAATAACTGTTTTTATTTTTTATTTTATTTTATTTTATTCAATTCTATTCTATCATTTAGAAAACTGAGAAATAGTGAAAATTATAAAAAATAGTTATTTTTATTTATTCCGGATTACATTGTAATCACTTATGTTTAAAACGTTATGTTTTAGTCACTTACGCTATTGTTTTGTTACAAAGTGGTCACTCTGTTGTTAAGCTCTGTTACCTCCCTAACAACAATATTACGTGACAGTCCAAATGAGTTTTAAATGCCAACTTGGATGTCCAACTAGAACGAGAATAGGTTTTTAATTAATTAAATAATTTTAAATTAATTACACCTTAATTACTAAAAAAGAAATTGTTCGTCTCCTTTTTCTTTTAGTTTTCTTTCCTATTCTGACTAAAAAAACTATTCTCATCTCAATTGAGCATTCAAATTGGCATTTAAAACTCATTTATACTGCCACATAGGATTACCATTAAGGAGGTAACGGAGCTTAACGGCAAAGTAATTACTTTGTAACAAAACGATAACGTAAGTGACTAAAACGTAACATTTCAAATATAAGTAACTAAAGTGTAATATGAGACAAACAAAAGTAACTATTTTTATAGTTTACTCTTAATAATAAGATAATAAATATAATATGAGATAAATAAAAGTGACTATTTTTATAATTTACCTTAATAATAAGATAACGAGTGGGAAATATATATCTGTAAATTACCCTATAAAAATAGCCTTAGAGCGGTTTCCCTGAACCTTCGTCTTCAGCGTTGTAAACTTTAACGTGGGCGACCAAGCTCGTATAATGTTAATAATTAAGTAAAGTTGAAGTTTAAAGTATAAATAAATATAGAACATAAGAATTTAAGAAAATAATTAAAGTGAAATTCTAAAAAACAATAAGAATTTAAGAGAAGTTTTGAATTTAAATACTAATAGGCAATAAACAATAAATAGTAGTAGAAAATGAAAAACTAACCTAAAAATAAAACACTAATGTTCGGCTATTTTCATTTTTCTTTTTAGAATTTCTTTAAGTCATTCCTCTTCTCAGTATGTCTTGTCATTCTACTCTTCTGGATATGTCTTCTTATTTTTTTTGTTTCTTGTTAGAGTTAATATAGCCAAAGCAGTTGTAATATAGTCAAAACTGTTGTACCGTTGTAAGTCTGTTAGCAGTTAGTCTGTTAGCAGTTAAAGATGATAGCAGTTAAAAAGGTTGCTGTAACGTCTGTCAGCTTCAGCTCTCATGCATGTATAAATACGTGCAACCTGCATGTATTAAGCAAGTCTTTGAATAAGATGTTTCTCTTCAGAGTTTTCTTCTTATAATTTCACATGGTATCAGATGTAAGTATTTCCTGGTTTTTTTTCTTTTTTCTCTTTCGCTGTGCAGTTTTGTATTGGGCAAGATGACATCCAGTGCTTCTGATGGATTTCTTGACAGTCGTTTCTTTTCAACAAAGCGTATTAGTGTTCTTCTTGATGATAATACGTATCTACTCTGGCGCCAGCAAGTTCTCTTGGCTGTGAAAGCGCATAAATTACAGCGCTTCTTGGATTCTCAAGAAACTCCGCCACCCTCGTTACTTGTCGATGATAATGGTGGTTCGTATGAAAATCCAGATTTTGCATTGTTTGAACAGCAGGATAGTGCCCTTACTTCGTGGTTACTCTCTTCTATTAGTCAGACGGTGCTTCCTCATCTCATTGGCATGGATACTAGCGCCAAGATTTGGAATGCGGTTGTTGCTTTGTTTGGTAGTAAAACAACCTCTAAACTGATGGCATATCGTCGAGCGTTACACTCTCAACGCAAAGGTGACCTTGGCATGAAGGAGTTCTTGATGAAGGTTAAGGGTTGTTGTGACAATCTTGCTAGTTGTGGAGAAATCATTGGAGAGCATGAACACATTACTGCAATCCTTAATGGCCTACCTCCAGATTATGAATCGATTATCACAATTATTATGGCGAGTCAGATTCCCTACACGGTACAAGGAGTAACCTCTATGCTTCTTGATACTGAGGCTCGTCAGCAGGTCGTAAGTACTAAAGTATCCAGCTCGGCAAACTTGGTGTTGAATGAGTCTTCTGATGATCCTGGTTCACTACCTGCTTATCAGCCATCATCTTCAGTTCGAGGACGTGGGCGAGGGCGTTCGTCTAGCTCAAGAATTCAATGTCAGCTTTGTGGGAAGGCTGGTCATCTTGTTGACCGCTGCTACCATCGTTTTGACTCATCATACAAGAGTAGCAACTATAGACCCCCTTCACAAGCAAATATGTGCATGACTGGTTCTAGTTCATCCGCACCTTGGAGTCCGTCTACACCTTGGTTTTCTTATCCTCAGCAAAGTCCTCCGTGGGGTTCTCCAGGTTGGTGTTTTCCTCCTCCTTCATCTGTCTGGCCTAACCCGTTTGTTGGTAGCTCTCCACAACAGGTTAGTATGCCCCAACAAGTCAGTATGCCATCTGCTAGTGTCACACCACCTCAAGCTTATGTTGCAACTCCTGAAACAGTAGCTGACAATGCATGGTATCCAGACTCTGGTGCAACACACCACCTCACCAATTCAGCTACTTTGGTTGGTGACGGTAGGTCATGTAACGGACCAGGTAAGGTTTTTGTTGGTAATGGTTCTGCATTACCTGTTTTATCTACTGGGCAGTCCTCATTAATCACGAGATCTCGACCATTGTACATGCGATCTTTACTGCTTGTTCCTGGAATTACTAAAAATCTATTATATGTGTCAAAGTTTGCTAAAGATAATCAGGTAATGTTTGAGTTCTTGCCTACTCAGTGCCGGGTGCGTGATTTAAGGACCAGAGAAGTGCTTCTTCGAGGGTTGGTGCATCATGGGTTATATAAGCTTCAACTCAACAAGTCTCCTGCAGCTACAACTCTGTCTCATGCTGCTCAATGTCTTACAACAAGCACAAAGCTTCCTATTAGTGTTTGGCATGCTAGATTAGGCCATCCATGTAAAGCAACACTTACAAAAGCTCTTCTTCAGTGTAATATACAGTTTATAGACAGTAATAAATTTGTTGATTGTGTTGCCTGTCACTTGGGTAAAGAACGCAAGCTTCCGTTTTCAAAGTCATGCACTGAGTATTCCTCACCTTTGCAATTAGTAGTGGCTGATGTCTGGGGACCCGCTCCTGTTGTATCCAACGGTTTTCGCTACTATGTTGCATTCACTGATGCTTATTCACGCTGCACATGGCTCTATTTTTTGAAGAATAAGTCTGATATTGCTACTGTATTTCCACAGTTTCACCTTCAAGCTGAGAGGATGCTTGGTACTAAGCTCAAAGTTCTACAAACTGATGGGGGAGGGGAGTTTCAGGCTTTGAAGAACTATTTGAGTCAACATGGGATTCTACAGAGGCTCACATGTCCATACACATCAGCTCAAAATGGGCTTGTCGAACGGAAACATCGCCAGGTAGTTGAAATCGGTCTGTCTATGCTAGCTCATGCCACTATGCCCTTGTTATTCTGGAATGAAGCTTTTTGCAGTGCAATATTCTTGATTAATAGATTACCCTCTCAACCCTTAGGTGATATATCCCCATATGAAAAACTTTTTAAAACAAAGCCAAATTATTCTTTCCTTCGAACGTTTGGTTGTCTATGCTTTCCTAATCTGAGATCTTTCAACAAAACAAAATTACAATTTCGATCCACTCCCTGTGTTTTTCTTGGCTATTCTCCCTTGCACAAAGGTTACAAATGTAGAGACCCTACAGGCAAAATTTACATTAGCCGTCATGTCACATTTAATGAAGCTATTTTTCCCTATAAAACTCATACCTCAATAGTCAAGCCGTCCATATCTAACACTTCACAAATAAATTCAAAATTGTTTGTCATAAAGCCTAGTCCTGTAGCTCATCATAACACCTCACCTAATATCATTTCTACTAATATTTCTTCAACACCTGTCTCATCTACTCCAACAACTACAATGCCTATTTCACAGCCCACTTATTCAACATTAGCTCACTCACCATCCACCTCACCCATATTACCTACGGCTTTATCACATATACCCACACAACCTTCTTCTTCCACGTTAGTCCAATTACCGTCCACTCCATCCATATCACCTTCAGCCTCACCACCTATTCCAATACAAACCACTCATTCTGTCCCAACAAATACTCATTCCATGATCACAAGGAGTAAAGTTGGCATTTTCAAACCAAAAGCTTATCTGAGCGAGGTGTCTACTTCTTCAAGTGATGTTCCTTCTGACATACATGCTGCAATGAAGTTTGAATGCTGGCAAACGGCAGTACACAGTGAGTTACAAGCCTTGAGTCATAATAATACATGGACTCTCTGCTCCCTTCCTGAGAATAGACGGGCAATCGGGTGTAAGTGGTTGTTTAAAATTAAAAAGAAGGCTGATGGTTCTATTGACAGGTACAAAGCAAGATTAGTTGCAAAAGGTTTTTCTCAGCATGCAGGGTTTGATTTTCATGATACCTTTAGTCCTGTTGTTCGAGCTTCTACCATTCGGATCATTCTTGCATTAGCAGTTATGCAGGGGTGGGTTGTGCGTCAAGTTGATATCAACAATGCTTTTCTCAATGGCGAGCTTACTGAGGAAATATATATGGAGCAACCACCTGGTTTTGAAGTCCTGAATGCCTCTGGTCAGTCACTTGTGTGTAAGTTAAATAAGGCACTTTATGGCTTGCGTCAAGCTCCTCGAGCATGGTTTCAAACACTCAAACAGTACCTTGTCACTGAGCTTGGCTTCCATGCATCAAAAGCAGATTCATCTTTGTTCATTCGGGTGTCTACTGAGAATTACATGCTACTAATGGTGTATGTAGATGACATCGTGATCACTGGTAGCAGTAGTCAAGATATAGATGCAATGGTTCGTCGTTTGCATGATAAGTTTGCCCTTAAGGATATGGGAAATCTTAGTTATTTTTTGGGAATTGATGTTCAACATACGTCCCAAGGAATGTTACTCAGTCAGAAGAAGTACATTACTGAACTGCTACTCAAGACTGGCATGCTTGGTGCAGCCTCTACACCAACGCCCATGGTCGTCACTCCTAAGTTGGCGGTTTCAGATGGAAGCTCTCCCTTTACAGATGTGCATTTGTATCGTAGTACAGTGGGCATGCTTCAATATGTCTGCATTACTAGACCAGATTTATCATTTTGTGTGAACAAACTAAGTCAGTACATGAGCTCTCCTACTGTCACTCATTGGAAAGCTGTAAAACGGGTCTTACGGTACTTGGCTGGCACTATGGATCATGGTTTGTATTTTGAAGCAGGATCGTTGGAACTGGTGTGTTATTCAGATGCTGACTGGGCCTCCTCAATTGAAGATCGACGGTCTACGTCGGGGTATGTGGTGTACTTAGGATCAAATCCAATTACCTGGTGCTCAAAGAAACAGCCTGTGGTATCCAGGTCATCTGCTGAAGCAGAATACCGTAGCCTTGCCAAATGCGTATCTGAGTTACTATGGATCAAACAACTACTGGATGAAGTCCGGATTTCTTTGACTAAGCTGCCAATTGTATGATGTGATAATTCTTCTGCAGTTTCAATTACTGAAAATCCCACACATCATGCTAGGATGAAGCATGTGGAAATAGATCATCATTTTGTTCGAGAAAAAGTTCATGCTGGAATGTTGCAAGTGAATTTTGTTCCATCTGCTCAACAGATTGCTGATGGTCTCACTAAACCAATACCTCCTAAACTGTTTGTCTCTTTTCGACGTGCTCTTCAAGTGCTGTCAGTAAGTGAAATTAGTGATCAAAAGTCCAAAGAAATGTTAAGGGAATGTTAGAGTTAATATAGTCAAAGCAGTTGTAATATAGTCAAAACCGTTGTACCGTTGTAAGTCTGTTAGCAGTTAGTCTGTTAGCAGTTAAAGATGATAGCAGTTAGAAAGGTTGCTGTAACGTCTGTCAGCTTCAGCTCTCATGCATGTATAAATACGTGCAACCTGCATGTATTAAGCAAGTCTTTGAATAAGATGTTTCTCTTCAGAGTTTTCTTCTTATAATTTCACAGTTTTCAGGAGCTTTTTTTTCGATTTCTTCTTTGATGGATCTTTATCTTCAATTTTTTTGAATTATCGAGGCAGTCCGTTATCCTCTTTCAAGCTCATTGCTTCTCATCCTTTTATGGTTGTTTAGAATGTGATTTCTTCATTCGTCCAAGATTTCAATGATTTTTCGAGATTTATCACTAAAAAATTCAAGATTATTGGTCACCTTTTTCAAGTAAAAAGGTTGAAGGGATGTTGGTGAATGTGACCCAAAACTTGCGGTAACTCAGCACAGGATCTGTGGAGAAAGAAATGTTGGAAAAAATAGTTTTTTTTTTGGAAGTTTTGAGGTATATTCTTAATTAGTAAAGTTCGAGTTTTGAATCATAAAATTATAATTTTATATTTTACTCTATGAGACCTTTACAACTACATATCATATGCTCAAAATAGTTGAGTGATGAATGAGGAATTGATATTCAAAATAAGCCACTTGTAAATTATGTTGAGAAAAATGAAAAGCTTAATCTCACATTAATTAGATATCAAATGTAGAATATATTTATATATGTAAACCAACTTGATAGTCATTGAACCAACTTAGTGATTTAAATAAATGTTTTATATTATTGTTTATTTTACTAACGTGTGTGTAACAATAGTAACTCCAACACCCCATATTCACCTCCTTGTGGCAAATTGTACAATCTTGTGTTTTACACTCATTGTCTATTATGCACCATTAGGCTACATGTCGAGCAAAGATAAGAAACATAGTTTACTAAAGTGCCTCATGCATCATAATTGAATGGTTCAATTTGACTCTTATATTTTTTTAGCTAAATTTGATTACTAATTTTTTAAAAAGAATTAAATTGTTTTTTTAATAGAAATATTGACTAAAACATCAATTCTTTAACGGTGTTGGTGTGGCAACCTGCATAGCCGTGCACTCCATGCTTATATAATAGTATTTAAAAATAAAACTATTTAAAAATAAAATTTTCAAAAAATATATAAGAAGTTCATAAAAACTAAAAATATAGCATGTTTGAAATTTTAATCTTTCAATCAGTATTTTCATCAAAAGAATTCGACTCTTTTTCAAAAGGTTGATGGTCAAATTTAACTATTTTTAAAAGGTTGAGGGCCAAATTTAACTAAAAAAAAGGGGGGCAAATTGACATTATGTCAATTTAGAACTTAGAAGATGCAAAAATATTAGGGGTTAAAAATAAAATATGGCATATAAATAATAATCATTTTAGTAAGGTTAAAATATGCTCCAAACTCTTATAATCTTTGTACATTTAGAATTTAGTCCCTTTTTTTAATTTTAAAATTTAGATCCGATCGTTAACACAATTAAATTATTATGTTCAATTTATTGGTGTGACACTTTAAAATAAAAAAAATTACTAATTTAGTATTCATATAATAAAAATAGCATTATAATAAAATTGAATTTAATAGAAAAACTCTAACAATGTTAACAACAAAACTTATATTTTTAAATCTAAAAATAAACATTTTACCATATTTTATATTTAATTTTATTGAAGAAGAAAGAAAGAATTTTACTTTATTTACTTTATTACATCTTCAAGTTTGTGTTTGTGCTAAATTATTTATTTGATCCCTTTCGTGCTCTTTTAGGTTTTGATGTCTTTTCTTTATTCTAATTCTAATACAATAATAGTGTAGTTGAATCAATCAAAGAAGAGATTTCTTCTAGTCTTTTATCAAAATCACCTTCCATCGAAATAGAAATTTCGAATTTAATAAATGTAAAAAATATTATGTACAATAAAATAATTATGATATATTACAAGTTTCCAATGCCTAATTTCACCATTACCAGGTGAGGTTAAACTCAATCATGAAGAGGTTAAATTGGCTCTTAACGCATTTAATTTGTAATTTAAGGGTAAACTTTAGTACCACTCAATCAATTAGTTACGTTGAATTTGGATGAAAAATTTTATAATTTTAAAATATAAAGATTTTGAGAAGCATCAATTAAATACTAGCTTGGATAAAAGAATTTTAAGAATAATATTTAAGGATATCAAGTAGTACTTTTCAACATCATGATTGTCGTAACCATTTTTTGGTAAAACGGGAATCGACTTGGATTTTGAAAATGAAAACAAAAAAAGGAGAGTCGTCACCGATCCTTTTTGACGAGGTGTGATCGGGTCACCTCGTAAAAGTGGTTGTTTTTAATAAATAGTTGGATTTATTTAAACAACAATTTTGGTCTACGCAAATCAAGAAAATAGGTTCGGGAGTCGGTTACGCACGAGGAAGGATTAGCATCCTCGATACGCCCAAAATTGGTACCTAGTTGATTAATTAGTGTCTTAGTGTCGAAAATTGAAAACTTGGAAGGCTTTTGAGATACGATCCCTCTTTGTAAAGAAAATGCTCAAATATTAAAGACCTTCCCGTTCCAAAATATGAAATGTCACATCCAGTGAGTTAGGACACGACATCTTGCATTTTCGAGAGCGAGCTTGCCTTTTATAAAATCTGTGTATTTTATTAAAAGGGTATTCGATTATTTAGAATAAACGAGAGAAGTCGAAACCCAGTAATTTAGGGCACGTTTTCTCGAATTCTCAAACACCGAATATTGCCTTTATTTCGAAACAAAATTCTTATTTCGAGATGACAAAATGTCATACCCGGTAAGTTAGGGCACAACACTTCGCATCTTCGAGAATAAGCATTTTTCAAAACTCATATAGTGATTTAAAAGAGTATTCCGTTATTTAGGTTAAATGAGAAAAATCGAGACCCAATAAGTTAGGGCACGATTGTCTCGAATTACCAAATATGGAATATCACTTTTATGAAGGAATTATTTTAAGGTATCGAATGAAAAGCATGATGAGATATAAAAGCAAACCATGAGGCGAATGCGTAAAAATAAGCGTGATAGTGTCGAGCAATTACGATAGGTAAAATAATGACAAGGCTAATAAATAAATGCATGAGGAAAAGGAAACGATCGAATACATAAGTAAATTAATAAATAAAAATGACGAAATAAAATGACAATGATAATGAAAGTGATGATAACGATATAAGCAAAGATAAACGAATAAAACAAATAAAAAGAAAATAATGAATAAAGCAGGAGATGTTCGAAAAAAAAGAACTCGTAATAAACAATTATTATGTAAAACTAAAGAATGATAGTATAGTAATGGTAATAATAATATTAATAGTGATAATACGGGTAATGATTTAGAAGTGATGTATGAAAGTGTATATACGTACGTGTATAAGTAAATAACATATGATGTGAGTGAGGAAAGAATAAAATAAATATATTTAAAAGGTGATAGGTGAAAATGTAAGGATAATAGTGATATAAATAATAATATTTGAGTAAAATAATAAGTAAATGAAAATATTATGAGCCATAATATGTGACATATATATATAATAACATTACTATATATAAAGGGTATATATATATGTATAAAATATAATAGGGGTGAAAATAGGTATAACAATAATATGATATAAAAGTATATATAATACGATATTAAAAGACGTATATATATATTAGGAATAACAACAATAATAAAAATAATACTATATAGATATAGTAATGTATAATACATTTATTAAAAATATATACATGACATATAGAAGAACACAATATTAAAAGGATGTATATAAGATACGTATATATATTAAAAGATAATAATGTTAGGAAACAATTATTAAAGGTATTACATAAAAAATATATATCTACGTATATAATAAATATATGGTGATACTAACAGTGTGTGCATAATATATATTTAGATATTAAAACATATATACATAATGTATAAAAAGAATATATATATATTATTAAAAATGGGAAATGTACATAATATATACATATGTATGCAAATATAGACATCATATAATATTATCATACATAGGCATTAATAAGAATGATAATATTAAAACTATTAATAATACTTTATAACATATATATATACAAGTATTAAATAAAATAATAATAGTGAGCTGTTAATAAAAATACAACAATAATATTAAAATTAAATTAGAATAATAAGGAAAAGTAAAAAAAAAAAAAGGACGAAATCGAATTAAAAATAGAATTTTGTGGCGAATTTAAAATAAATGAAGGAGAAGGGGATTAATCTGAGCGCGCAAACAACCAGGAGGGACCAAGGGGGAAATTATCCCCCTCTCCAAAACGCAACGTTTTAACCTGGGCTAAAATGAAATAGAAGTAAAATCATAGGGATAAAATTAAAGGAAAAAGAAATAAACGAGACCCCATTGAACTAAGCCTCAAAAGCGAAGGGACTGAGGGCGAAAATAACCCCTCAGTCTAAAAACACGCGGATCCTGGACATAGGTGGGTCGGGTCATCGGGTCAGGGTAGCTAAACGGCGTCGTTTTGGGCTTATGGGTGCTGACCGAAACGGTGTCGTTTTGTATCATCTATATAAGTCAAAATTACGGTGTCTTTGAAATCATTTTTGCTGTTTGTTTCTAAAAAAACTAAGCCTTTTTCTTTGTGTTCTCTACAGGTTCGAGCTCGGTCGGCGCTCTGGCGGTCTTCCACCGTCCTCCGCCGCGACTCTGGCACCGGCGACCGCCGTGCACGGCGGTCGAAGGTAAAAAATTTTCCTTTTCTTGTTTTTAAGTGTGTTTCCTTTGTTTATGTTGTATATTTATACTTATATAAGGGCATTTAATAGGTAGATTTGGCTATGAAAAAAAACAATAAAAAGGGGAAAGCAAACGAATCACCTTGTGCCTATGGCTTCTGTTTCTGAGGGCTTTTAGTTTTTTTTTTATGCTGTTTCTCTTTTCTTTTGATGGATGATATTGCTGTTTTCCTTGCTAGAAAAATTGAATGCTTTATTTGTATCTAAAAAATGCCGAGAGCCACAATGGTTTTCTGCTCGGTCTTTTATATCTATTACATTTTTTCTTTTTTTGCTTTCTGTCCACTCCTATTAATGCTTGCAGGTGCAACTTGGGCGGTGAGGCGGTGGACATGACAGACGGTGGCAGACCTGGCACGGGGAGGCAGCAGCTAGGTTTTTTTTGTCCTTTTGTTTCTGATTTGTAAATTTAGGCTAGGGTTAAGGTTATTTGGGCCCGGGAGTTTTTTGGGCTTTTGTTTGGGTATTGGGCTTGAGGGTTAGGAAATAGGTTTTGGGCTAGGGGGTCAAACGGGCTTGTACAATGATTAATGAAGATTTAGTCAAGCAAGGCTATTTTTGAATAAATCACAATACGATTTACTTAGAGATTCATGATTGGCTCAAGTTTAATGGGTGAAAATATCTTTCTATTTCATGTCATGTCAAGTGTTTAATTGAGTGAAATTTTAATAGTTTGTGTCAATCATATTAGCTCGACTTTATGAGTCTACAACTTTATATATCGAAGAGTACTTGTCTATTGTTTTATTTACAAGTTTTAGGAAGCACTAATATATACAATAGAGGACCTTGTTTTGAGAGCATTTCGAATTTACTGTTCTGATCAATATGTGACTAAGGTTTTAAAGGGAAAAAAACTTTGTGGAAGAGTGAACCTAGATACTTCTGGGTGTTGTGCAAATATTTGACCAATTCATGTATGAATGATCGGAAATCAACCAAATGAGTAATATGATATGTTTACAAAATAAAACTTTACATGCTCACATATCAGAGATCTAATAAGTTAGTGATTATTAAGTATATAGACTCTGGTTTTGTTGGAATATGAATGCAAAATTTTGTCATTAGGCTACAAAATTGTGACAATAAATGGTAGTAATTTATTTTAGTATATCAACAAGAGCACATCAAAGTCAAATCATATACACTTTAAATTTTGGTGATCAAAGTCAAATCATATACACTTTAAATTTTGGTGGTTAAAGAAAGGCTTAGAGTGGTTAAGTGTCTATAAAGGATATTGAAATAAATTCTATGATTGAGGGTCTGCTTATTAAGGGACTATCATGAAGGGTTTTTTTTTATGAGCACACCGCTCACATGTTGGAAGTGTGTAATTTTAAATGTTTTCTATTATAAACACATTTTCGGTTACTTTACTTTATGAGTATTTTAAGGTTATTTTTTGCAAAAATAAACTTTATTTGGTTTATTCACACTCTAATTTTGGTAATGTTTGATCTTATTACAGTCTAGGGAGAACCAATTGGAAATAGACATGTTTAGATACATTGCATATCATTGTCATGCTACACATCCATACTTGATCTAGGTTTGTTTCGTTGTGTTGATATACTTGATCAACGATGAATTTTGTTACAATATATGTACTGAAAGCTGTCTTGGTTCTATGTTAATATAATGGACAAAATTATTCGAAATACCTGTTGATAATGATAATAAAGTTTTGAGCTTATACGGATATTATGACATGAAATTATAAGGTGATAAGTATGTATATATTGGTCTAAGTTGGAGTTTGTTGGAAAAATATGGATATCACATTTATAATAAGAATAACTATATAAAAGGTTAATCTAAATTAAAAGTGATTTAATATGGTTAAGATTTATTATTCTTCAGTTATTAAATAATGTATGGTTCAAATATGTGTAGATACTTATCTAATTAATTTCATTTGATTATGAGTTAATTAGAAATTAATGTTAATGTGCAACAATTATATAATAAGATTATGGTCTTCAAATTACATATACATAAAATTTCTAACATTCCATCTTTAGAAAAGAGAAAGTCGCCTTCTTTAAAATACTTGTGAGTTAATTAAGTCGCCTTCTTTAAAATACTTGTGAGTTAATTTGAAAGAACAAAATCTCTAAGTCTATAAGATTTTAGCATATCAGTAGTTTCTACTATGCTTTGTCATCTAGTTTTTGGCATTGATTATTTAACAAGACGACATTTTGGTGGCAGTATATTCACTCGGGACCGGTAGGTCCTGCCTTGGGTCGGCAATGGTCGATGGTCACCATGACTCCCGATTGCGTCAGAGCTTGTCGGACGGTATACCCGTTTTGTCTTTAAATTTACGCTTTATGTCCTCAAATTTCTTTTTGCCTTTAATTTAATTCCTGCAAGATAAAAAACCATAAATAACACAAATTAGTAGGATCGTACTCAAAATATATATATAATTAACACATAAAAATATGTCATTTTAGAGTATTATCATTAAGTTATATATAATTTTATGATTCTAATAAATAATTATATAGAAGTGAAATTACAATATGGTAAATGAATTGAACTTAAATTACATATTGCAAAGCTACTCTCTAAACAAAGTCTTGCAAATATAGGGAAAAAGTTGAAATGCATAACTATTTCCCGTATTTATTGTTTTACTTTTCTAATTTCAATTATATGTTGACAGATATAACTTATCAGTAACTCAACCCTAACATTAAAAAAATATGAAATTAGGTAACACTGAATAAATTAAAGTTTCAAATTCAATAGGTGTAATTTCTTTCATGATCATTGGAAAACCATTTTTAGCTAAATGTGAATTATTTTTCTCAATGTCATAAAAATCATATCTGTGATCAAATCTACTAGACAACTGCTTTTTTTATTTAATCACTTCAACTAATTGCATCGTCATAAAATAATTTTTTTTAATTATAGAAAATATATAAAAAATTTAAATTAGAAAAAGTAATAAACACAATAAATAATAATATAAACATTTATTTTATAAATTATAAAAATTAAATTAAATATTTAAATTAGCTTGGATCATGTTATATCAGACTTTTAAACAACTTGAGCAAATTTTTTTATTCAACTGGTTTTTTCGCATTGAACCAGTTTTTGATTTTATGATTCCAATTAAGCTGTCATTTCTTGGATTAACTGATTCATCTGACTGATCAGGTTTGATTATGGTTTTTCCAACGAAATTTGGCAGGAAAAGACAAGAGTAAGTGCTTGTCATTATTGACACTTTGAATGAACATTTCTTTGTAATTATTTAGCATAAATAAAAAGTTTTATCAAACAGGCCTATGGCTACCGTATAAAATTAATCAAAATCAAAGTTGCTTGTGACGTTTGAATTTGGCTAAGGTTTAAACTCATCAGATCCGTATGTAAAAGCAACTGATATTGATCTTGTGATTGATCACCATTTTTGCACCATTTTTGCAAACCACCCAAGAAAAGAAGATTTCATAAGTAGTTTACCAGATGAACTACTTTTCTACATAATTTCTTTACTTCCCTTTTGAATCTGCTATATCCAAACCATTTTCTTATCAACCCGATAAAAATTTCTATGGAACCTAGCATTGGTTCACCATGGCACCAAAGAAGATGTTCCCACTGCAGTTTTTGGGCTCATTGCAAACTTTGATGAGCACAATCCAACAAGGAATACCGGAAGATTTCAGTTCCATTGCAGCGAATACGGTACCATAATTGCACCTAACAATAAGCTTCACCTTCATTTCTCAGCTGAAAACATGCAAAATCCAACACATTTTGGTTGGCAAATAGAGTTGAATAACCCCAAAAATCATAAGTCATCATCAGCCAACTCCCTCTACTTTTTTCGTTAACCCTTAATTTGATATCAGTAAACCACCTTAGCAATGAAGCAGCTTTGTGTATGGTCTCGAAATTTCAGCTTCTTAAGAACCTGAAAATCATTGGATGCCATGGATTGGAATCCATGAGCATTGCTTCTGATACAAAGCTTTTGAGCTTCACCATCTTTTATCGTCCACACTTAAAATCTCTCCATATTATCCATGGTTTCTTCCTGAGTTCCATTTCAACCTTGGAAATGCTATGCCTGATTCTAGGCAAGGACCTGCTTACAATACCTTCAAAACATGTGATTTTGATCGAGTGCTGCTGACCATCAAGAATTCTGAAATTCTTAACTTGTGCAAATGGACTTTTGAGGTATGTTATCTCTATTTCTCCAACTCTAGTTTCTAGTCCTAACCAATAAAAAAAAACTTGAAATTTAGCTTAATTGATTCAAACAATCACTTTTAAGGGGGTGATAGTTTAAGATTTGAATTCAGGCATCTACGACTTTTTTTTCTATCAAATTATGTTGCTTCTAGTGTGATTATAATGTATAACAATACCTAAATTAAATTTAGTTGATTTATGCAATTATCTTTAAAAAGTGATATCTAACAAGTTTGAAATTTAAATCTTAATACTTATATTTCTGTTTTCTTTTTTTTTTTATGAAACCAAGAATTCTTTAATTAAAAAATTATTACTTAATGTTAATTTGTTATTGAATGTAACTAAATTCAAATTAATTGATTTTTTTTCAAATATAGGCATTAATTTGTTTAACACTATCATCAATTTTCCAATTTTATAGACTAAAGGAGCTATGGTGGATTGATAATTATTCAAAGGGATTGTACAATTGTGACGCTTTAATCACATTCTTTGAACTTTGTCCTTCCTTAGAGCTACTCTTTGTGACTGTAAGCTTAACTTTCCTTTCCCTTTAATGAAGAAAATTACTTCATATAATAATGAAGAAATTACTTCATATAATAATGAATCAGACATGGCACTGTAATTTTACTTAAATAAGCTTAATTAAATGTGCAGATTGATCACAATAGTTATGACATGCCAAATGCAACCAAATGCTCCGAGAAAGTGGGCAGATACACAAAATTACAGCATCTCGGAGTGGTAAGGATTTGACAGCCAAGAAGATAGAGATTTTATTGGCCGAACGTTGAGCCGGAGACCTCGACTAGAAAAGGAAAAGATAAAGTTAACGAGGAATAGCTCGAGAATTACGATTTGTATTTCTATAATTTGAATTTAATTATTAATTGTTGTGTTTGATTTAAATGTTTATGATAAGAAATTATGGTAAGTGTTAGCATTTTTTATACTGAATTGGATGTATGTGTAATTGTGATTAATGTGATATTTGAGTATTAGTATTGTGGTATTGGAATTGAATTGAATTGACTTTGTGATTTTTGAATTAAAAATATATATATTGGTTGGAAATTGAAATGTGATTTGAAACCCTATTAACTATGTCGGGTTGAGTCGGATATAGTTGACATGCCTTAGGATTAGAAGTGTTCAAGGATACTTTGACTACGAGTCGATGAGACAATATTGGGTGTCAAACTATTGCTTTAGATAAATTCAATGAGGTACTGGGTACCAATTTACTTCGCATGGCTGATGAGACACTGGGTGTTAATCTAATACTTCGAATTATCTGATGAGGCACTAGGTGCCATACTGGTGTATTTTGGTTGGAACCGTGTGTCCACCAAAGTCCAAGTTGTGTTAATAAGGGTAAATAAATGAACTGGCAATAAAATTGATATTGGATGTGAAACTGGAAGTTGTTATTCAATTGAACTGTGCAAATGAAATGCATGAATCAAATGTTCATGAAAAGAGAATTGCTATTGCTAAATGTTATGTGAATCAAAGTGAGAAAAATATTTTTGAATTAGCTATTGATGAAATGAAGGTTATATGGAAGATTTGAATTATTGATTGATTAATGTTCTCATATGGTTAAATGTGTATGCTTTATAATATTATTTTCTCTAAAGTATTCGGATTATAGAAATATCACTGAGTTTTATACTCAGCGTATGGTTTGTTTTCGTGCGTAGGTTAGGTTAAAGTCGAATTGCCAAATCAGCATCCAAAGCCGACCCCGAACTCAAAGTGGTGAAGTACCTTTCTTTTTGGTAATGACATGTACCAAGGATGTTTTATATTGGTTATTTTGGAAAAATGTTTGTAAATGATATTGTTATAATATGAAATTAGTTTAATTATATAAGTGAATATATGTTTCATGTTTTAAGTAATTTAGTGAAGTATTTTGGTTGAAATTTATATATATTTTAGGAATGGTTTAAATGATGTTTAATTAAATTATTTAGACATTATATGTGAAATATTTAAAAGAGTATTTTGATTAGGTTCTTAGATTGATGAATTTGGCATATATTAGAAGTATTTGAATGTGTTCTAGATTGATTGAACAATTGGTTTTTGAGTTGTTTTTTGATCAAAATTGGCAGGGTTGGTAAACTTGATGTATAAGGCTAACTTTGAGTCCACACGGCCTGACCCACGGGCGTGTGACCAGACTATGTGAGACACACGGCTTACACATGGATGTGTGGTTAGGCCGTGTGTCCCTTGCAATTTAATTTTTTTCAAAAAAAATGCTCAGGTTTTGCCACACGGGCAGAGACACGGGCGTGTGTCTCAGCCGTGTGAGGAACACAGCCTAGTACATGAGCGTGTGGCTTGGTCGTGTGAGGTAAGTCAAAGAGTTGCAAGGGGTAGGGCACGACTTGAGACATGGGTATGTCTCAGGACCACACGGGCGTGTTCCTTGATCACACGGGTGTGTTCCTTGATCACACGGGCATGTGACCCCTGCATCTAGGAAAATTTGAAATTGCACGAAAAATTTTCAAAGCACACGGTTAAGTCCCGATTTGTTTCTAACACGTGTTTTGGGCCTCGAAGGTTCATAAAAGGACTTTATGATTGAATTATGATGTTTATGTGTGAATAATTATGAATTATTGGTATTTGATCTGTAATGTCCAGTAATGCTCCGTAACCCTGTTAAGGGTTAGGGGGTGTTACACTGTGACAAGCAAATATTAGCTCATTGATTGCCTAAGTTCAAATTGATGTTAATTGACACTGTAAAAATGTTTACATTATGAGAAAGACAACTTAATTCAGTAGATAATCTAAACAAGTCTGTAATCTCATAAAAGAATCAAAGTGGGTGTTTGATTCAAATACTTAGAAGGATTAATATATAGTTTACAATTTCAATTGGGGAAATAGTTATTCTTGGCTATGGGAGCAATTGATTCCATGGGTAGAGACATAAATGTACTCATCAGAAGAATGATACATTGGATTGGACCCAAGTTGAATTAATTCTAAATCCATTTGTGAATTAATTCACTTGTAACATTCATGGCGTGATTTACTTAAATCCTGAATTAGTCACTGACCATGCGTATGTAACCCGTGTGCTTTGATATAAGTGGAGGCTTATGCTCTGAAGATGATCGAGCCCATAGCTAGGATGTTGGATACATGACTTATGTATGACATGACTTTACTAGCAATAATAGAATTCATAGCTCGATTAATGAGTTAATGATATCCTCTAATTGAAATTATGTGGATTGATAAATCTGAAACGTGGCCACGAGTTGCTTATTCTCAAACAAGCAATTTATCACAGCCTTTTGTTAATGGTAATCATATTAATTATTGAGAGGACACAATGGTGACAATAAGATAAATTGAGATTGTATTGAGTGAACAAATTTAACAAGAAGGAATCAAGGATATCATACAAAGCTAACACACACATGGCGAGGTCATTAGATAAAGCAGGGTATACAATAAAAAGTTTTCAATCATGTTACTTCTTGTTGACTAACTTCCATGATTAAATAAGTTGTGAATTATTGGAACGATGCTTCTAGATATAATTGCAATTACTAGAGTCTAATTGTATATATTTGATTGGTCCCTCAACAAAAGTTCAATCAGACTACGTTTGAATTGGAAGAAAATTCTATGAATTTGAAAATAATTTAACTGAGTCGATTAATTTGATGTAGAATTAAATTGGGCAGTCGTGAGAATTGTTTAATTAGATAATTTGATCAGTGGCGAATCTGAGGGGGCTGGCAGTGGCCCCGCCCCCCCTAAAATTATAAAAAAATATTTATTGTTTAGTCCCTTAGATTTTAAAACTTTGCCCCCACCCTTAAATTGTTGTTTGGCCCCCCTTTCCAACTTTGAACATTAAAAAAAAACTTTATTTTTTTATTTTATCCATATAATATATTTTAACTATTTAACTTTAAATATTTATATAATATATTATTGTAATCAACATTAATATAACATTAAATATAATATTGATATATTTCCAACTTTCTTTTTTTAGATGATAGTTTTTAATATAATATTAAATGTGAACTTAGGTTAAAATTCAATTTGTTAACTAGTGAAAAATAAGTCTCTTTTCCTATTGCTATTAACAACTATTGTCATCAACATTTTTCCTTCAAACGCGGCTTCGAGTTCATCTTCTAAGGTTTTTCTTTTCATCTTTTTATAATTTTACAACTGTTTTTATTGTGTTTTAAAGTTTAGATTGTAATTTTATTTTGTAGTTATTAACTTTGTTTTTATTGTGTTTTAAAGTTTATAGTTTAATTTTATTTTATAGTTATTAATTTTTTTTATCTTTTAAGATATTGTAGTTATGAAGTCGAAAACAATTGGTTCGTTTTTTAAAAAGAAAAGTACAGAGACTACACAATCACCTTCAGAAGCATCTCAAATTGAGGTACCACCTTCATCGTTTGTTCCTTTAAACTCTGATGCTCGTCCTTCTAAAATTCCTAGAGTTGAAGATGAGGCACTTGATTTGTCTAACTTAGAACGTGAACCTGGGTTACGTAAGCAAATATAGGAGTATCCAGTTAATATACGTGATGAAATTCAAAGAGCTTATATTAAGGCTGGACCTTATCAACCTATTCTTTCAGAATATCCTGCTTCCAATTCAAAAAAGCATCCTCATTATTTTCAACCATCATGGTTTAAACAATTTTCCTAGTTAGAATATTCACCTTCTAAAGATGCAGTATTTTGTTTGCCTTGTTTTCTTTTTAATAGCAATCCAACTAGTCGTTTTGGATCAACTACATTTACTCATAATGGCTTTAGTAATTGGAAAAAGGTACACGATGGATGTAATTGTGCTTTTTTGACACATATGGGAAAAGATCCGAATTCACTACATAACAATGCACAACGAGCTTATGTAGATTTAATGAATCAAGCTTAACATATTGATGTATCACTTGATAGTAAAACTACACAACAAATTTCAGCTAATCGTCTACGTCTGAAAACTAGTATAGATGTTGTTCGATGGTTGTCATTTCAAGGGTGTGCTTTTAGAGGTCATGATGAAAGCTCGGGATCAAAAAATCGTGGGAACTTTCTTGAACTGTTATCACTATTAGCATCGTATGATGAGAAAGTTGAAGATGTTTTGAAAAGTGCTCCACAAAATGCTAGTTATACTTCTTCAACAATACAAAAAGAGATATTGCAAATTTATGCCAATAGAGTTCGTAATGTAATTCATGAAGAAATTGGTGATAGAAAGTTCAGCATTATTGTGGATGAAGCGAGAGACGAGTCGAAAAAAGAGCAAATGGCAATTATTTTGAGATTTGTTGATAAACAAGGACAGGTAAAAGAATGATTTTTTGATATAGTCCATGTTAAAGATACTGCATCATTGACTTTGAAGAATGTAATTTTTAATGTTCTCTTGCAACATAGTTTTGACATACAAAATATCCGAGGTCAAGGCTATGATGGAGCAAGCAATATGCGTGGGGAATTTAACGGCTTGCAAGCTTTTATTTTGAATGATTGTCGATATGCTTATTATGTTCACTGTTTTGCTCATCGTCTTCAGCTAGCTTTGGTTGCAGCAGCTACAGAAGTGGTTGAAGTGCATCAATTTTTTAAAGACTTGTCTGATATTGTTAATATTGCTTCGGCTTCTTCCAAACGACACGATGAATTACAAAAAGCCCAAGCAGCTGAAATATCTCGTTTGGTATCCATCAATGAGTTAGCAACTGGAACAGGAATGAATCAGATTGGAACTTTACAACGTCCTGGTGAGACTCGATGGAGTTCCCATTTAAATTCAGTTACTAGTTTACTGAAGATGTACAATGCTACTAGCACAATTCTTGAAAATCTAAAAAATACCACTTCTAACTATTCTCAACGAGGAGATGCTCATAACGCATATAATAGATTGAGATCTTTTGAGTTTATTTTTATTTTGCATGTGATGAAGAAAATTTTAGGGAAAACTGATAACCTTTGTCAAGCTCTGCAACGTCGTTCTCAAGATATATTAAATGCCATGAGTTTAGTTTTGACAACGAAAGATTTAATTCAAAAGTTGAGAGATGATGGATGGAATGAATTGTTGAAAAATGTGATATCTTTTTGTGAAACTTCGGAGTTGGATTTTCCAGATATGAATGCTCAATACATTGTGGGTCGTAGTCGCAACAAGAAGGAAGATGTTACAGTGGAGCATCATTATCGAGTGGATATATTTTTTGCTACAATAGATACTCAGTTGCAAGAATTGAAGAGCAGGTTTAACGAAAATGTTGTCAAGCTTCTCACTCTTACTACAGCTTTAAATCCCAAGGAGTTTTTCAAGTTATTTGATATTGATAAAATTTTCATTCTTGTGAACAAGTTCTATCCAAAAGATTTTTCTTAACAAGAGAAAGAAGGTCTCTCATATGAGTTGAAGCATTATGAACTTGATGTATGTAAGCATCCTGATTTGAGAAAAATATCAACACTTTCTGAACTTTGCAGAAGCTTAGTTGAAAGTGGAAAGTCAGTCATGTACCCACTCGTTGACAGGTTGATTCGTCTTATATTAACTCTTCCAGTTTCAACAGCATCCTCAGAACGTGCTTTTTCTGCTATGAAGATTGTGAAGACTCGACTTCGTAGCAAGATGGAAGATGATTTTTTAAGAAGTTCTTTGGTTATGTACATTGAGAAAGAAATTGCAGAAAAGTTTGATATAAACGAAATAATTGATGATTTTAGTAAGGTCAAGGATCGAAGAGTGCAATTCAAATAAATTTTAAGATTTCTTTCTAATTTATTTTTACTTATTAAATTATTTTTCTTTAATTAATTTTTATTTTTAAATTTATTATTTTTCATTATCTCGGCCCCCCCACTTGAAATTTCCTGGCTTGCCCCTGAATTTGATTAAAGAATTTTCTTGAAAATTTAATTTTTAGAAATTCTCAGCGATTTTTGTGGGCTAAATAATGAATCTAGTGACATAAAAATTGTTTGTGGACTAAAATTTTAATTCAATTAGATCCATTTTATGATAGAATTATTTATCATCTTTTTGATAAAAATTGTTAAATTCATTTTCATAATTCCTATGAATAACTATGAAAATCATTTAATAATTTTATCTTAATAAATTATGGAATGAAATTTAATATCTATGCTTTTGTACGGGAATTTTAACTTTAATAATTTTATTTAACTAAAGATAATGTCTCTAACTTTAATAATTAACATTTTATTCCTAATTTTAAGTGATTTTCATTATCATAATTTTATTTAGTTTTTATTAAACGTTTTATTCATAATGGCTAATATTTTTTTTCGTATGTTGTTGAGTAATTTTTTTATTATTTCCATATGAATAATTTTTTTAAAAATCATTACCAAAAATAGTTTTACATTTTTTGTGTTTTTCATCCTCCTAGTAGATGGGAGTTGTAGGACAGAATTTAAACCTATACTAAACTAATATCCGACAAAAACTTTTAATTACTTCTCTACAAGTCAAGAGTCTTTTGGTTCTATTATCATACCCAAATAAGTAATCTATCCTAAAATTGATGCATATTAAGAGTTTATTTCAATATAAAACTAAATTTAGATAAGAATATTTGTAACTGTGGAAAACCAGACAAAAGGAACATGATATGTCAGCATTAAACATGAAAGGAAGACAGGAGAGCCTCCCTTGAAGTTTTTATAGTGAAGATGTTTCATAAATGGACAATCTTGTCTCGGAGAGGAATAAAAATATTGATCAGCTTCAACATTAATCACCTAGCCTACACTGTAAAAGCCCTGATGTTGTTGAGCAAAACAACCAGTTATCAGACATTCCCATATAGGTGTTTTCAGATAATTATGAATAAACTAAAGATTCCGTATGTGATCAAGCAATATAAAACATTTAATAAAAACTAAAGATATTAATTCTTAAGCTTTATTTAAGATTGCGGTTAAGTTATTGTGCTATATCTAATGTCCATAATCCTTTATGAAATCCTTATTGCAATAAATAATTTCATTTAATTAAAGTTGATGTGGCTGATTCTCTAATTAAATAAAATTATTTGGATCCTTAGATATATATATTCTAAAATTTTGTTGCTAAATACCTTATACAATAAGTTTACAATTTTTATGTCCCTAAAATATGTCTGTCACTAATAATCAAATAATTTACATACAACCGTACATAAAAATAATCAAATAACAAATTTCTAAATTGTTTTACTAATTTATTTATACCATAATTAATTTTAAAATTTTCACTTCAAATATAAAATTTAGCCATTTTGCACAAAATCTTGCAATATAAATTCTCAAAAAACTTTTTAAAAATAATTTAAAAAACATGGCATTGTTATTTTGAAGATTTTACAATCATTTAAAATCGGAGAAGACAGAAATTTCTCATTGTACAGAATTCAAAATATGTTCTCGTTTATTCCATTTAAAACTAGATTAATTAAGCTTTAATTACATAATTTATGCAGCTTCTAACTCATCTCCCACAATTTATGGTGATTTTCCAAAGTCACGTTACTGCTGCTGTCCCAAGCAGATTTATTACCAAATCACTCTTTCACACCTAACTTGCATGCTTGTTATTTAAACATGTATATCACCAATCAATCATCACATATCTATGAGTTTACTTAAGTATAGTCTCCATTTCATTATTTTAAAGCACAACATGTTAGCCGATTTTTCCCCTTAGCATCTAAGGCACATGCATGCTCATTTGTTTGGCTCAACTTCACCTATCTTCCATTTTTCATCAAAAGAACATGAAACAACAACCATTTCCTTCATTTTAATTCATGACCAAATGCTCACAACACAACTAAAAACCAAAATATGCTTCAAGAGTTAAGGTAGAATCAAGAAGAACTCATGAACCTCAAAATAAAAGCAAACTACCATGAACTTACCTTCAATTTTTCTTCCCCAAGTGACCGAACATTCAAGAGCTTTCTCCTCTCCTTTCTCTTCTCTAACTTTAGGCTATGATGAACAAAGATGGACAAAACTTTGTTCTTTTCACCCCTTTTTTTTAATAAAATTTCATATTTCATCCATTTAATTCTTTAATACAAAAGACATGAAATTCCCATCTTAGAACATTTACCTAAACCATTATCATGGAACATTTACCTAACCCATTATCATGGAATATTTACCTAATCCATTATCATGGAACATTTACCTAACCCATTATCAATTTGTACCATGAATTATGGATATCAAGTGCTCATATTGTCTACAACAACATGATGGCTGGCCACTTCATGTAAAATGGGAGGTTTGTCATGCAAATCCTCCTATTTTGCACTCCTATTTATTTGGCCACTTCAATTTAGCCTATAGCATTTTCAAACATTTTCATATAGGTTCTATTTCATAATTTCACCCCCTTTTTCTTATGGAACAAAAATTAACTAAAATTGTCGGGTTCTATCTTAAGCTTGGGCCTTCTAGAGGCCCACTAACATAATTAAACCAATGCCAACATTCACAGAATTCCTGAAAATTGGGGCGTTACATTCAAAACCGTACAATGGAAACAAAAACTAAAACACCGCGATTGGAAGAGGAAATTTCAACAGGAATCAAAAAGGAAGAAAGAAGGAAAATTTGATAGGAGAAGAATATAGTAGCATCAGAAAGAGAAAGTTTTCTTCTTCTTGATTTTTAACTCAAATTAATTTTTGTAACACATCTCTAAAATCTCTCTAACTCCCCATTACTCCACTAACCCAAACCAAACACTTCAGAATTCCAGCCCCATCAAAACTCTATCAGACAACGAGATAAAAATTAACATCCACGTTCGCATAAAGATTTGAACTCAAGACCTCAGGGCAAACTAACTCCTTATCACTCAAACCAACAAACTCATTCTAATATGAGTTTACAAACAATATAACATAAGCCCACCCAACAGGGATAAGGCTTGGATCAAAAATAACAAAATTTTCCGAATGTGGGACTTAAACCCAAGACCTCAAACACACAATTAAAATACTTAGCCACTGAAGCAAATACATATTTATATTAGATTTCACAAAAACAAACTAAATTATTCAAGGCATTACAAATTGCTCTAGACAAGACTCCACAGGCATAAACTAAAGTCAAACTGCGTAAACAATCTCTATGTTCTTTATTGTTAATGCACTTTATGTTTCATGATAGAAACCATAGCCACAGTTTCAAGCATCATTTTAGCCATAGTTTTTGTTTCTTAAGCAAGTGCACCCCCTCCATTTCTTCATAACAGTTTAGCACATTCGAATTCGTAACAGTAACATTGTTGATGTCAATCAAGATAAAGGCTCAATCAGCAATTTTTGAGATTTAGAAGAGTAGTTAATTTATGATAGGATTAATATGTAGTTTATCCCCTGAACTTGTTCAAAAATACTCAGTTAGTAACTGAAATTTTTTTGTACCTAGTTGGTACTTGAACTTGTATTTCGTCATGCAAATTGGCATATACACTAACACCATTAGTTTGTATTGACGTGATACTGATAGCTAATCTGGTGGTGATACATGACAGCTTTTCAGTATGTTAGTCATGTTCCGAGCATAAGTAATCTTTTTTTTAAACTTTGAAATTAAATAAATTAATTAAAAATATATAATTTTTTGCCTAGGTTCATTCTAAATGTGGAAAAAAACAATTAATTTATATTTTTTTAAGTTTTTTTTTTATTTTGAAATTTATATATGTCATGTGGCATTTTGAAACATTATCACGTGTGTCGAAACTAGTTTTTTATATCTGAAAAAAAATGGGGGTCAACTTTTAAAACAAAATGTGGAGTCACCACCAATCTTTTTGTTTGGACGTGATTGGATCACCTAATAAAACATTTTAAAACAATTTTGGTCCACGTAAATTTAAAAATGGGTTCGAGAGCCGGTTACGTATAAGGAAGGAATAGCACCCTCACTACGCCCAAAAACTGGTACCAGATTGATTAAGTGCTGTCCTTATGTCTAGAGTCTTTTCAAAAAATTTGAAATATAGTTCCTTTTAAAACATTTGAGTAGTTTAAGCTGGTCGTCAAAACTTTCTCGTTTCAAAGGTATAAAGCATCACATCCAACACGATAGGACATTATCCTTTATACTTTTGAGAACACGATTGAGTTTTGATTTCCAAAAGCTCTTAGGTCAAAAATTACAAAAGGATGTCCAAATATTTAGTCCAACGAAAAATCAAAACCCAGCACAGTAGGGCACGATTTCTCGAATTTTTAAATACTGAACATTGCCTTATTTTAGGATTTTTAAAAAGATTTGTAAACTCAAAACATATTAATTTACTTGAAATAAAATGGAATAATTGATTTTAAGGACTTGGAAATTATAGAGCGATATTTGTAAACCAAAAGGAAAAAATAAAATCATGTGATAATATGCATGCATAAAATACAATAATTAGTGAATGAAGATAACTTTATTTGACCAACCTTCAGAACAAATAATTAAATATAATTAATCCAAAATATAATCAAATTCACAAGCATGGGTGAACAACAATTAATTTAATAATACATAAAAACGAATAAATGTGGTGTAACAAATGTACATGAAATGATATAAAAACAATTAACACATGAAATACCAAGCAACATAAAACCAATATGATACAAAAACCATTTCTATAAATAATGGATGAGCAAACAACATATGCTAGAACTTGAAATAATTTATAAGAAAAAATAAAGAATATATATATAATAATTAATTTTTCTTTTAAAATTGATATTGCAAAAAGAAGATATTTAAATCAAATAATATGCCAAACATTTAAAAAAATATTATATATATATAAATTGACAATATACATACAATGAAGGAGAATTTAAATAATATATAAAATATGAAATGATAGTAAGAATGCATAATAATATTTTAGGAAATAAAATATACACATAATAGATTTACAATATATATATATATATAAATAGATTTATAAGCCATTTATATGCAAAAATAATCATGGAATTTAAAAATATGAATTATAAGATTAGATTAATTTTATTATAAGTTATATATGTAATATACTTTAAAAACATAATTATGTATACAAAGAAAAAATATATATATGTATAGAATATATGGATCTAGTAATTCATATAGATCAAAAATATGTACCAATGTATATGTATAATAATAATTTAAATAATGTATAAAACATGTGGGATTTTCTTTTAAATAACAAAATATATATTAAAATATGTGAATAGATTCAAAAGCAGTTGTATGTATGAAATAACATAATATTAATAATATACATAGACTAAAATTACCTTTATTATTAATTATATATATAACAATGTGTAAAAAAACATTTACATAAAATAGTATACAAAATGTGAAAATGATATGATAAAAAACAAATTTACAATATAAAAAAAATACAATTACCAAGGTAATTCAAAATATACAAATAAGTAAACAAGAATAAAAAAATGACTTGTGAAATGAATCTAAAAAAACTTAATTAAAATCAAATTAAAACAAAAGGGATAATTTACAAATAAAATAATCAAAAAGAGAACCAACGCGCCACGTGTGCAAGTGCACAAGGACCAAATCTGGAAATATTCCAGATCTCAAAACGCTGCGCTAAGGCGTGGTCTAAATCGTAACAGCACACAAATTTTAGGGAAATTTTAAAAAACAAATAAAGTAAAAATAAAAGCCAATTGAAAATCGGTGCGAATGGGAGGGAC
Source organism: Gossypium hirsutum (assembly GCF_007990345.1). Lineage (NCBI taxonomy): Eukaryota > Viridiplantae > Streptophyta > Magnoliopsida > Malvales > Malvaceae > Gossypium > Gossypium hirsutum. The sequence continues at coordinate 113,117,903 of NC_053433.1, read as the reverse complement.
TAACCACATAATTTTCCCATTTTAAGCGCAAATGCGCGTATCTAGGTTTTGGAGCGGGTCGGCATGCGGATCTACTTCCCTTAAACGACGCCGTTTTATTTTGTTCTAAAATTAAAAGAAATTGAAAGGGCTTTTTCCATTTCCTCTAACAATTGAATCAAAACCCTAATGCCCCATATTTTCCCCTCATTTGGCCGATTCTCATCCCCCCAAACAACAAGCTACACGTTCAAGCCTGGGGAATGACTTTTCAGCCTTGAAATCTCCTCTTGGCTTCGATTTTAACAAAGTAAAAAGGAAATCTATGGCGTATTTGCCAGGTAAGAACCTCTTTCCTTTCTTTTTATTTGCTTTCAAATATAAAAATGATAAACCCAAAAGAACGAAAACCAGGAAAAAAAATAGAGTATCCAGATATTTAAATCGAAAATCACCTTTGAATTTTGGTGGCCTTTTGGTGTATTTCAGTATGCGTAAATATTTGCAGGTACACTCGGTGGCTTTTATAGCCGGAAAAATAAAAATTTAAAAATCTATTTTTTCTTTTTGCTATTTTTCCATTATATTTTGCTGCTTCTCGTGTATTCCTTTTGCTGTGTTTGTTTTTCCTTCTCGTAGTTTCTGTTGACGTGGAGGCGTACGGAGAAGAAATCACTCGTGGGGAGGCCGTTCGTGAGAGGAGCAATCTGGTGACCTGGTGTTTCCAGAGGCTTCCCCTGCACGGGCCATTTGGACCAATTCTGGGATTGGGCTTAGTGGAGTGCTATTTTATTTGGGTTGTTTTGGGTTTAAGTTAATAGGTTTTTTTTTAGTTTGGGCCAATAAATTGGACTTTGGGTTAGTGTTTTAGGCCTTTATTTTTGTAAAAGGACTTGGACTTTTTAATTTATTATTATTATTATTATTTTTCTACTTTTGGTTCTGGTTTAGTTAATTTTTTTATGGGCCCGGGCAAAATGGGCCTATTACAACGTGTCAGCAATTGATTATTTATAAGTATCATATCAGCATAAATTAATTGTATTAGTACAGAGGTACCGACCTAAGTGACGGAATACAAGTTCAAGTATCAATTAAGTATAAAAAAAATTCAAGTACCAACTAAATATTTTTAAAGGAGCAAACTATATATTAACCCTTTATTTAATTTAAAGAACATCTAAGATTTTATTAATATAATCAATATTGAAAACAAGAGTTTTCTTATAATAATAAAAACTCAATTCTCTAGTAAAACTCAAGTTTTTTCTTAGAAAATTTAAAATTAATTTGATAAAAAGAAGAAATACAAAGAAAATTATTGAAAAAAATGATTTTTTTTTATAAACTCAAGGTTAATAATTTCTTGTAAAATCCTAAGTTACAGAAAAAAGACAGAGTAAGTGGTTGGTTATTATTAACACTTTGATACGGCATTTCCTTCCAATTATTTAGCATAATTAAAAATTTCTATGGAAATCGAAGTTGCTTGTGATTTTTGAATTTGACTAAGGTTAAAACTAAGCAAGCCCAATAAAGAAACTTGTATATAAAAGCTCAAAGTAATCAGAAAAGCAACTGAGATTGATTTGCAATTGATCTCCATTTTTGCAAATCACCCAAGACAATCAAGCAATATAGGGGCTTCCAACATCTCCAATTTTGAGTACTGTAGAGAGTTGTCATGGAAGATTTCATAAGTAGTTTACCAGATGAACTACTTTTCCACATAATTTCTCTACTTCCCTTTGAATCTGCAATCCAAACCATTTTCCTATCAACCCGATGGAGATTTCTATGGAACCTGCCATTGGTTCAACATGGCACCAAAGAAGATGTTCCCTCTGCAGTTTCTGGGTTCATTGCAAATTTTGATGAACACAATCCAACAAGGAATACCAGAAGATTTCGGTTCCATTTCGGGGAATACGCGCGGTCTCTTATCGGCCATACTTGCACCTAACAAAAAGCTTCACCTTCATTTCTCAGCTGAAAACATGCAAAATCCAACACATTTTAGTTGGCAAATTGAGTTGAATAACCCCCAAAATCTCAGTGATCATCAGCCAACTCCCTCTACTTTTTTCATTAAGACCCTTAATTTGATATCAGTAAACCACCTTAGCAGTGAAGCAGTTTCGTGTATGGTCTCGGAATTTCAGCTTCTTGAGAACCTGAAAATCATTGGGTGCCATGGATTGGAATCAATGAGCATTGATTCTGATACAAAGCTTTTGAGCTTAACCATCTTTGATTGTCCACACTTAAAATCTCTCCATATTAGATCCTATAAACTTAGGACTTTTTTATATAGAGGGAAATCTCCATGGTTTCTGCCTGAGTTTCATTTCAACCTTGGAAATGCCATGCTTGATTCTAGGCAAGGCCCTGCTTTCAATACCTTCAAAACATGTGATTTTGATCGAGTGCTGCTAACCATCAAGAATTCTGAAATTCTTACCTTGTGCAAATGGACTTTTGAGGTATGTTCTCTATTTCTCCAACTCTAGTTTCTAGTTCTAACTAATAAAAAAATTCTATTTAGTTTAATTGATTCATACATTCACCTCTAAGAGGTTGACATCAGTTTAAGATTTGAGTCCAGAAATTTATAAATTATTTTTTTATCAAATTATGTGACTTCCAACATGATTATAATGAAATAAAAATACCTAAACTAAATTCAGTTGATTCGTGCAGTAATCTTTAAAAGGTGACATCTAATAAATTTTAACACTTAAATTCAACATTTTTTATATCAAAATCGATAACTCTATTAATTAAAAATATATTATATTATGTTTTCTTGTTATTGAATGTAATTAATTTTTTTTTCCAAATACAGGCATTAATTTGTCCATCACTATCATCTTTTTTCCAATTTTATAAACTAAAGGAGCTATGGTGGATCGATAATTATTCAAAGGGATTTTACAATTGTGATGCTTTAATCACATTCTTAAAACTTTGTCCTTCCTTAGAGCTACTCTTTGTGACTGTAAGCTTAATTTTCCTTTCACTTTGAGTGTGTGAAATTACTCATTTAATCATGAATTAGACATAGCACTGCAACTTTCCTTTCACTTTGATCCTTACCTGTGCAGATCGATCACAATAGCTATGTCACGCCAAATGCAACTAAATGTTACAAGCAAGTGAGCAAATGCAGGGGCGAAGTCAGAAATTTTTTTTAAGGGGGGCCGGATGATATTTTAATTTTTTATAGTTTATATTTTTATAATTTGTAAAGGATTAAATTGAATTTTTATAATTTTAGGGTGGGTCAAAGTGCAATTTTACCTTTACTAAATTAAAATTTTTAAAAAATTTCAAAGGCCTAAAATGAAAATTTTCATTTTAGGGGGGCCGGGGCCCATGCTACGCCCCTGAGCAGCTGTACAAAATTACAGCATCTCAAAGTGGTTAAATTGGAAGGATTTGACAATCAAGATAATGAGATTTTATTGATGAAACGTTTACGAGATGTTATCACCGTCGAGCCATTAATCTTATCGACATCGGACGGAATATGTCTCCGAAACTTGATTAGGGTTTCTTCTCATGATTCTCACCCCCCAACAGTGCCTCATTCATTTGTGCCACAAGAAATATATTCTTACAAGTTTGTTCAAGTGAAACACAATAATCAGTTATGTCCCAAACATGGTCACATAAGTTTGTTGGGTTATGAAATCATGAGTATAGATTCCAACATTATTTTTATAATGCACTTTTTTGTTGTATAAATTCTACACTTCAAAGATATATACATAGTTAGTAAGATCATGTGAATTAATAATATCCACCTTTTTCCTTGTTTTTCTTCGAACTTTTTAAAGTTGAATACTTAAATAGGAGCAATGAAAGCATACGACTCTTCCCTGTTTGGTTACCGGGAAAGTAAGTAGAGAAAATGTAAAGAAAAGGGTGTGCTATATGTTTGAAGATGAAGAGAGAGAAAATATGTTCATAAGTTTCTTTTTTTAGTGAGTCCTTTTTAATAGCGAACGCAAAGTCAAAATCAAAAATAAAAAATAAAAAATAAATTAGAGAGGGGAGAATTGGATTATAAATTTTTGGAAAATTAAAATTGTCGTATATTAATTCCCAATTTTACAATATCTATAAGAATTTAATAGTAATTTTATCATTTTTGGGATCAAGAGCTCTTCTTCCTCTCTAGAAGTATAGAAGTTTTCATAGACCAAGCTAGACTTAAGTATAATATTTATACATTTTATACTTGTCCAAGTCCAATCAGACCTAAAATATGAGTATAAAATTTATTCAATTTCGTCCATATTAACTATTAGTTAACCCAAATCTATTTTAGGTCCACCTATATTATCTTTTACAATTATTTAAAAAATATTTATATTATTTTAATTTAATATTTAATATATATATTTTTTATTTATTAAAAGTTTTTATATAGGCAACTTATTTTTTATAATATTTACATTTTATAATTATATATTACTATAAATTTAATTTTATGGATTATAAATTACATAATATAATATATTGAAAACTTAGAAAATGGGTTAGGGTGAGCTCAAGCTCGACCCATATTTTAAACAAATCTAATTTTTTATCTAGATTTTGAGTCTAACATTTTTTTCTCAAACCCTCTAAAATTTTAGATAAACTTTTGGATTTCGATGATTAACCCAATATTTGAATAGGTTGTACTAATTACTTGATCAAATATCCAAATGTGCACTTCTTTTTTAAGTTTTCCTCGCGTTAAAGAATGAGATAATATGTATTTTGATCTCTGAACTTGTCCATTTGTACCTAATTAGCCATTAAAAAAAATTTGATCTAATTGATCCTTGAACTTGTATTCCGTCAACCAAATTGATCCTCCACACTAACACCGTTAGCTTGTGGTGACGTGACACTTCTATCCTATCTAGTGGTGTCAATTGACAAACATAATTTATATTTTTTATTTCTTAATTTATGTTTATCATGTGACACACTAAGAAATTACCATGTAAGACTACCGAATTAGCTAATGTTGCCATGTGGCACCACCGATCTGGCAAATAGTACTAAATTGAGTAAAATATTAATAGTGTGTGTCAATTATACTAGCTCGATTGCGATTTTACAAGTATACAACTCTATTTATCAAAGACTATTTGCCTATTGCTTTATTTACAAGTTTTAGAGAGCATTTATTTATTCAAGATTGAAACTTGTTTTGAGTGAATGTTGGATTTACTGTTTTGATTAATTGGTGACTAAGTTTTTGAGGGAAAGAACTTAGTGAAAGAGTGAATCTAGATAATATTGAGTGTTGTGCAAATATTTGACCAATTCAAATATGGATTACGGGAAAGAAATCACATGAGTAATATGTTATATCTAGAAAACAAAACTTTATATACTCACATACCAAAGTTCTAATAAGTTATACATCAAAGTATATAAACTTTGGCTTTTTTGGAATATGGATGGAAAATGTTGTTATTAGGTTATTGTTGAAACCATTTTTTTGACCAAAAATTAGTTTGATGATATTTGAAATCACGTTAATTTTTTTTAAAATATCGGGTTTTGTTAAATAAATAGGAGCTGCCACAAATTTTTTATGTTAGGTATGATCAATCACCTATAAAATCATCTTTTAGAAAGAAAAGTTTTAAAATTCTTTAAAAATGCAATTTTGGGTTTGTGTTCGAAAAATCAAAGAAAAATTTTGATTTGGGAGCCGGTTACTCACAAAGAAGATTTTAGCACACTCGTTACACCCAAAATTAATACATTAATAAATACGTGTTGTCTCGAGCCTCGAAAATTAAAAGTTCAAAATTCGATATTTAATTATGATCCCAATTATACATTTTATTTTTATTTTTGAGTGAACCGAGTTTTAAATATATAGATATAATATATGTACTAATAACATATATATTTAATATAGTATTTTTCTATATCTCTCGAGTTGACGAAAAATATAAGTTGAACAATTTTTCGATTTTGAAAACATTCCATCTTTAATTATAATTAATGAAATCTTTTCTTTCAAGATGAAAGAATCATGCATTATAGTAATTAAATAAATGTTGCCTTTATTACAAATTATTTGGAATTATTATTATTTTTATAAACACATTCATGAAAGGAAAAAGAAAGTGATTGAGTGTGGAAATAAGAATCCAGATCATGAGTAAATCAATTAAAGTAATGTAGCATAATGGTAATCACATTTTAAACGTAAAAGCAAACTAATTTATCTAGCAAATATTTAAAAGGAGACAAGCCACGAAATCATTAAAGCATGCATGGGAACATGAAGACACATGGAATATTGGAGCATCAATATTTGGCAGAAAAAGACACGATAAGTGCTTAGTTATTATTCACACTCTGAAATAGCATTTCTTTGAAATTATTTAGCATTAAGGGAAAAAATTTATCAAAAAGTCCAATGGCTACCGTGTAAAATTAATCAAAATAAAAGTTGCTTGTGACTTTTGAATTTGAATAAGGTTAAAACTAAACCAATCCAATTGATAAACTTGTATATACAAGCAATTTATATTAGAATTGTTCATGAGTTAGGTTATTCATTCATGTCTGAAGATTCACTTGAAATTTGAGAGGATTTGGACAAAAATATTATGTCCAAAAAATGGGTTTAAACAAAAAATTAGACCCGTTTAAAGTATGGGTCGAGCTCAAACTTGAACATTCAAGGCCCGTCCTCAGACCAGCTCGACCTAGCCCATTTTAAAGTTTATAATACTTTATATTATGTTATTTTTATATTATATATAATTTATAACACTTTAAAAAAATAAATGTATACTAAATATATATACTCTAATGTAAACATTAAATTAATGCTAAGGTGACTAGATAAAAATTTTAATAAATAAATAAATTAATTAAAATAATTAAATATTAAATTAAAATAATTCAAAAACAAAATGGGTGGGCCTAAAATGGGCTTGGGTTAGTCTTTTTATGCCCATATTTTAGGTCAGGCTGGGTTGAGACAAGCCTATGCATAATATTAACATACTTTATTCTTGTCCAAGTCCGGCTTAGCCCATGGGCAGCTCTAGATTCAATAATTTAAATAAAAATATTTTAATAATTAAGTGACTATTTTATAATTTTTTAAAGTAATTGAAACATAAATTTATTAATAATTAGACAATTTACTTGATATATTTATATATAATCCTTTCTTGTTTTCAGTAATATGTTGGTTGGATGGTTGACTTTGATTCTATATACTAAAGCTTAAAATCATATATTAAAGAATGGGAGGTGTTGAGTGTCACATCCATGGGAAATTAAATTTTGATGGGAGAAGTTTTAATTAACTTGTAGATTGTAGAAAGAATTGAATCCGAGAAATGACTTTAACTATCAATCAAATACTTTTCTATTTGTAGTCTTGTATTTGAATTTTAGAAAGAATATTGAAATTTATGTGATGGGAAAAAGATAGCTGTTAAAATATCCTTCAAGTCCCTGTATTTATTATATATTTAGAATCTAGTCTATTTACTTTTATTTTCAAGAATTTAGTCTCTTTACTTTGTGGATTTAAAAATCTAGTTCCAATTATTAATACGGTTAAAAATCTTTTGTTAAATTCAAGTCCATTGCAATGTTATTTCTTTTGTTATATGGCTATCAAATCAGTATTTTTATTATTTCAAAATATTATATCAACAAATTTAACGAAAATAAATTTAACAGTTTGAACATTTTCACTTGAATTTTTAAATTTAAAAAGTAGATAAACTAGATTCCTGAAAATAAAAAGTTGAAGGATGAAATTCTAAATATACAAAAAAAATACAAGGACTTGGTGTCTATTTTAACCAAGAATAAATTTTAGTCATCCATGTTGCGGGAAATCTGGGTACCGAATGATGCACCAGAGGACGACACAGCATGGTTACATGGCTCCGAGAAATATATATATTTTTTAATACAGTATTGGGATGAGGGAGACTTTCAATTCTTAACTCTGGTGGGCTTCATTACAAAATCCTTCAAATTATATTTTTTTTCACTTAAGTACTTAAAGTTTTTTTATCAAAATTAATATTTAAATTATTAATTTTATCTTATTTTATTAAAAAATACGTCATCAAATAAAAATGATATTGTGATTTGAAATAAAATGAGACAAAATTAATAATTTAACTATCATTTTTAATAAAAAAAACTTTAAGTTTTAATAGTAAAATGAACAATCTTACAACACAAATATAGAAACAAATTACAACTACAACAAAATACGATAAATCCAAATTTAACTTGGCCCCTGATATGATTTCTTTTTTGTTAAAAATCATTTGAAGACAGAGGCTGATGGGTGCTATCACAAATGAAGATATTGTTATAGATGATGGCAGCAATGGCGGCTCCAATGAAGGGATGGATGAAATATTTGGAGGCAAGTTTGTTTTCGGGTTGCTTTTGTGGCTGAAATAATGACAGTACTTTATATTTTAAGTGTTGGCAAATTTTAGAATAAAATTATTGGGCTATTAATTTTAGAATAAAATTATTTTAGATGTATAAAGTTCGTATCTTGAAGACTAGTTGAGTTGAAATTGAAAACTTGAAGTTTGATTTCTTTTGGCTCAAGACAAATTCCTTATTAAATAAGGAAAGTCACTTTTCATATTTTGAAGGCATTGGAATAAATCAAAACTCTTATAGAAGTAGTATCTTGTATTGATTTTTAGACTTCTTCATAGAGATATGATTAGATTATAATTTTTATATAAACAAAACTTAATTAGTTTATAAACTTAAGTTTTGTCTAGGTCAAATTGAACATTAAGAGAATCGAGACCTTCAGAGTTTGATAGAGCACAATTTGTTTAGGTTAGGAACGTTTTATGTGTGCATTATTTTTGTAAGCAATTAAGAGAGTCTCTTGAATTGCAAGACTAAGTTTTTAAGAGAGAAGCTTAGAGTGAGAGTAATCTGCTCTTTATATAACGGTGAGGTTGCTAAATTAATTACTGTTAGACTAATGTTAGGACTTAAATCATTGGTTTTACTATAAGAGAGGTAATGCATCATTGCTCCAGGTAAAACCCCGCAAATGTAAATTAAGGTCGAACTATATTGTTGAAAAGACAAATTAAAAGGGGTGTTGAAAAGTCAAAAAAATGGGAGGTGCAAGTGGCACCGAAAGAAAAAATGGTAGGCAAGTTGTTTAAAGTTGAATGGGATAATTGCAATTTTGGTCCCTAATTTTTAGGCCATTTGCAAGTTAGTCCCTGAACCTCAACTATAAATAGGCCTAACCATTTCTCATTTACACCATCCCAACCAATCTTTCTCTCTTAGTTTTCTCTCTTCTCCCATTTGAGAATTCTTAAGGAATTCTATTTGTTTGTAATACTTTGAAGATAGTAAAGTTATCATCTGGTGTTAGTGCCCGAGGACGTAGGTATAATTTACCGAACCTCGTTAAAACTCTTGTGTTCTTTCTTGTCCTATTTTTCTTTCAATATTTGAGGGTATAATAGTAGTATTTAATTGTGCTATTAAATTACTATAGAAGGGATATTCTGTCTAAGGAAAGACTTGGTATTTAAGAGATCCATGTGATCCACCTCTCTTTCTTGGGAATTGAACTTTGTGTGATTTTTTAGTACAATAATTTACACGCTTCCGACCCTATTGGAACAACAAGTGGTATCAAGAGCCGAAGGTTAATCGTAGTATGCTCTATGGTTGCAGTTTAAACTGATCTTCCACATCAGAAAAGATTTCCTTAGGTATATTGAAAGATTATGGAGAAAACGGTCGGTGTAGGAGCTTCAACATCGTCCATGTGGACAAGACCGACAATTGCAAATGCAAGATTGGCCGTGGAGATCTTTGATGGCACGGGCCATTTTGGCATGTGGCAAAGTGAGGTTCTAGATGCCCTTTTTCAGCAGGGTCTAGACATTGCCATTGATGAAGAGAAACCAGATGATGTACAGGAGAAAGATTGAAAGGCGATCAATCGGTTGGCATGTGGCACAATTCGATCATGCCTTTCTCGAGAGCAGAGGTATGCTTTTTCAAAGGAGACTTCTGCAAATAAGTCGTGGGTGGCACTTGAAGAAATTTTTTTGAAGAAAAACAGTCAAAATAAGCTCCACTTGAAGAAAAAACTGTTTCGCTTCACATACGTCCCAAGTACCACAATGAATGATCACATCACCAAATTTAATCAGTTAGTCACTGATTTGCTGAATATGGATGAGACATTCAAAGATGAAGATTTGGCTTTGATGCTGTTGGGGTCACTTCCTGAGGAGTTTGAGTTCCTAGAAACTACTCTACTTCATGGCAGGAGTGATATATCTCTGAGCGAAGTCTGTGCGGCCTTATACAGTTATGAACAGAGAAAGAAGGACAAACAGAAAAACTCAATCAGAGATACAGAAGCTTTAGTAGTCTGAGGTCGTTCATACACTCGGAAGAAAACTCAAAAGGGGAGATCAAAGTCAAAGTCCAGACTCGGGAAAGATGAATGTGCTTTTTGTCATGAGAAAGACCACTGGAAGAAAAATTGTCCAAAGCTGAAGAATAAGGGAAAAGCTGCTGTAGATGCTTGTGTTGCTAAGCATGATTGATACGAGTCACAAAAGCCCAAATTCTTGAAGGCGAGGCCCAATAAGCAAATTCCCAACCCAATCAAGAAATCCATCCATACTTAGTTGAAAATCAGGCCAAATTGTCAAAGTGGCCAAAGTTGTAAAGTTTTATTTTTATTTTTATTTTTATTTTTATTTATTTATTTACTTAGTTTAAATTTTTATGTCAATATTCAATCCAAGAGTCCCAGATAAAATGACCTTTGACTGAATTTCCATATTAAAATAATTAGGAGTTTTTTTATTTTAGTTTTCTAATTAGATTAGGACTAGTTATAAGGCCTATTTAAAGGCATGGCTGTCCACCTTGTAAAACACTGATCATTATTATTAAAATTTCAGATTTGTTGAGAGCAGAATTTTCTTTGAGTTTTCTCCAAGATTTCTCTCTTGAGTTTTCTTTAGAAGTTGTTTTAACAATCTTTTGATTGTGGGAGCCATCTTCAACCTTCTTCTTGCCATTGATATTCTTTGGAGGGGAGATTAGAGCCGTTTGAAGGGAGTTGTGAGATCTTTCGAGATTTCAAGGCTTCTTAGGACTTATCTTTTAATTTCTTACTGTCAATTCTTTCTTTATTTCTACTTGTGCTGAATCATTATCTAATCTATTTTCTGTTCTTATTGTGTTTTCAGCCTTTTTCTATCTTAAGGAATCAGCCCAAAAATCCCCAATTTCTAGGGTTTTTCCATACTCTTTTTGGGTGAAATTAGATTGTCGAAATTTGGGGAAAACTATCTTGGTGTTCAATTGGGCAGAATCACAATCTCCTTGAGGGTTTCAAGAACCCTAACACTTATTTCTATTCTCAATTTGATTCTTTGCTGATTTGGGGATTTTATTTCAGATCTGAAAATTCAAAAATCTAATCTTTTAATTTTCTGTTTCGTTTCAGATCTAATTGTTTAGGGTTTTCGTAGGAGTTTCTCGTGACTTGGCAACTCGATCTTGGTCCGCGCGCAACCCCGTATCATTTGGTATCAGATTTTGGGCGTTTTGGGTGTTCTTGGTTGATTTCTAAATTGATCTCTATTTTTTAAAGCATAAACAGCAGTTTTACCCAGAAAAATTGTTCAAAAAAAATTCATTTGAGTGGGTAAACGTTGTCCGATTGATCTGAAATTTTACATACATGTTTTTGGCACTGTGATTGAATATAAAAAAATTATTCCCGCAAAAAAATCAGTCAAAAAAGTCAAAAAAATCAAAAAATACGAAATTCAATAAAAATTTTAAAAAAGATTCAGCGGGTTGAATTTGGTGCCCAAAATTTCCAGATAAAAAATTCAATATATAAGGACACTCCAGATTTAATTTCGTGATTTTTGGAGATCGGGAACACCTCGAATGAAGTTGTCAAGTTACTCCGCAGTTTTTCAGGTTTTCTGTTTTCAGCAATTTTTATTGATTCTTAGCTGTAGGTTTTCATTTGTTTACCTTTATTCTTTCTTTACGTTATCTAACACCTTCTTGTTTCTTGTGTTAGTAGGATTTAAACGTGTGCACAACTTCTTCCTCGGTGCAACACGAATCAATTGGTGTCTCGTCAGTTTTTGGCATCCTAGTGCAAATTAGGATTCTTTGGTAGTTTGGTTCACACTCTCTAATTGGTTGATATAAACTCTGATAAAGAACTCACAAGATTGAATTCGACCTCATTGAGAATTTGATTTTTCTTTTTGAGTGATTAATGGTGAGGTTTGCTAACTTTTATTTTTGAGTATTGAGTGTTTATTTTTTACAGGTTTTGAAGATGTCTAAAGGTGATAATAATGATGCACTTATGAAAGTCCAACAACAGTTAGACAGACATACTGCTGCAATCACACAAATAAATGCTACACTTCAAGCATTGAATACTACTTTGAATGAGGTACGAGTGAATCAAAAACATCAATATCGAGATCCAATTAAGGAAGACAGGGATAACCAGCCCCATAGGTGCAACCCTCAACATGTCCCTAGAATGGATGATGATTGTCATGATCATGGACAATCATCTTTGGCAAAACCAAAGAGCGAGCAGCAATGAGAACATCTCTTTCATACTCGTTGCCACGTACAAGGTAAGCTTTGTAGAGTTATTATTGATGGTGAAAGTTGCTCGAACATAGCCAGCACGACGATGGTGGAAAAGCTTTGCTTAACCACTACCAAGCATCCACAACCTTATCAACTACAAGGACTTAGCAACGAAGGCCAATTTAGGGTCACTCAACAAGTGCGCATTGCCTTTTCTATCGGTAAGTATCAAGACGAAGTTGTGTGCGACGTAATGCCTATTCAAGCCTGCCATTTGTTGCTAGGAGAACCATGGCAACTGGATCGAAAAGTCACTCACGATGGTCATACCAATAGGTATTCTTTCAAGCATCAAGGAAAGAAACTCACCTTAGTGCCGCTCACTCCGGAACAAGTCCATGATGACCAAATCAAACTGAGAAATTCTGTTAAAACAAGTGAGGAAAAAGAAAAAGAGAATGAAAAAGAGCAAAAAGAGATTGAGAGTGAAAAGGAATGTGAAACAGAAAAGAAAATTGAAAAAGAAGTTGAAGAAAGAAGAGAAAATGAGTTAGAAAAAGAAACAAAAGAAAAAGACGAGGAAAGGCTAGTGAGGAATGTTTCAACTAACCAAGATATGAATTTTTCTTGTGTTGCTACTTTTCAGGTTCCCGAAAGATCGAAAGATAACTTTCAACTTCAATACCTCTCAAATGAAAGACGCTTTCATACGATCAACTTAAGCAAAGATGAAATCACACTACATGATCCCGAAGGTAAGCGAGGTAAGGAAATTTTAGAAACCGAGTCCAGTGCAGATTTGAAAATTATTGATAAAACTTTTGGTGACTTAGTTCTTAAAAGATCCCTTCATTTTGATCCGATTAATTGTTACTCTTCGATTGTGGTTGATAAAGTCATTACGAAAAGAAGCGTGATTTGTTATTCTCTTGATTTACCTTGTGTAAAATCCTTGAATTTGTCCAAATCTGTTTTGGAGAATAAGGTAACGAAATTTTCCAAATTTGTTTTCAATTTATATTCGTGCCTTAAACAATTTATGTGGTTGTACATGAAGTTTGAGTTCCATTTGACAAACGTTAACTCAACAACGAAGATTCGACTACACTATGCCCCCGATGAGCGAAGGTTTGTTTTAAATGAAAAAGGTAAAATCGACCCTTATTCTTCTGCTTATCGAGGTAAGATGCTTGAAACCTTTGAAACACTTTTGTACTCCTCGGATAGTGATAAAGATCGTGTTGATGAACACTTAGATCGAAACGTGCTTGACTGTCCTATTTTATTTATTGATGATCTATCTGTTTTGATGGTTGATAAAAAGATTTTTGTTTTTGATAATGCATGTGTGAGTGAATCTATAGACCGTCGATTAATGCATGGTATGATTATGCAACTCTGTGAACCATGTGAATCTTTTCAAATACCTACTTGTGACGATTATGTTTACCATTTGATTTATTACTCGCAATTTATTCATGGTTTGTGGGAACAATGTGAGACGACTGAATGTCTTAAAACATGTCCATCTTTGTTTCAAATATTTGACGAGGCAGTGGTGAGTAAATTAGATTGTTTGCATGGTAATCCGAATCTGTCTATTCACATGCGTTATACCTGTTCTGTTATGTTTATGATTGGACTACAAGCTTGTTTCCGTTTCTATTTACTATCTCATGGCTATTCTTCTCAGTGGACTCAATTGCCATTAGTCCCGTTCAATAGAGGAAAGTCGAGTTCATTTGATTTTTCAGATTCGAGGACGAATCTTTTTGAGGAAGGGGGGAATGATACGAGTCACAAAAGCCCAAATTCTTGAAGGCGAGGCCCAATAAGCAAACTCCCAACCCAATCAAGAAATCCATCCATACTTAGTTGAAAATCAGGCCAAATTGTCAAAGTGGCCCAAGTTGTAAAGTTTTATTTTTATTTTTATTTTTATTTTTATTTATTTATTTACTTAGTTTAAATTTTTATGTCAATATTCAATCCAAGAGTCCCAGATAAAATGACCTTTGACCGAATTTCCATATTAAAATAATTAAGAGTTTTTTTTTTATTTTAGTTTTCTAATTAGATTAGGACTAGTTATAAGGTCTATTTAAAGGCATGGCTGTCCACCTTGTAAAACACTGATCATTATTATTAAAATTTCAGATTTGTTGAGAGCAGAATTTTCTTTGAGTTTTCTCCAAGATTTCTCTCTTGAGTTTTCTTTAGAAGTTGTTTTAACAATCTTTTAATTGTGGGAGCCATCTTCAACCTTCTTCTTGCCATTGATATTCTTTGGAGGGGAGATTAGAGCCGTTTGAAGGGAGTTGTGAGATCTTTCGAGATTTCAAGGCTTCTTAGAACTTATCTTTTAATTTCTTACTGTCAATTCTTTCTTTATTTCTACTTGTGCTGAATCATTATCTAATCTATTTTCTGTTCTTATTGTGTTTTCAGCCTTTTTCTATCTTAAGGAATCAGCCCAAAAATCCCCAATTTCTAGGGTTTTTCCATACTCTTTTTGGGTGAAATTAGATTGTCGAAATTTGGGGAAAACTATCTTGGTGTTCAATTGGGCAGAATCACAATCTCCTTGAGGGTTTCAAGAACCCTAACACTTATTTCTATTCTCAATTTGATTCTTTGCTGATTTGGGGATTTTATTTCAGATCTGAAAATTCAAAAATCTAATCTTTTAATTTTCTGTTTCGTTTCAGATCTAATTGTTCAGGGTTTTCGTAGGAGTTTCTCGTGACTTGGCAACTCGATCTTGGTCCGCGCGCAACCCCGTATCAATGATACTAGTGACTCTGAACTATCACTGGTTGCATCATCATCGTCGTTCCATTCAGATGAGTGGATATTGGATTCGGGTTGTACCTATCATATGTCCCCTAACCGAGAGTGGTTCTCTGATTTAGTAGAACTAAATGGAGAAGTTGTTTATATGGGCAATGACAATGCCTGTAAAACTGTTGGGATAGGTTCAATCCAATTAAAGAATCAAGATGGATCAACCAGAGTTCTGACTGATGTTCGGTACGTGCCCAGTTTGAAGAAAAATCTCATCTCATTGGGAGCCTTAGAATCCAATGGTTCAGTTGTTACTATGAGAGATGGGATTTTGAAAGTGACATCTGGCGCACTTGTGATATTGAAGGGCATCAGGAAAAATAACTTGTATTACTACCAAGGTAGTACAGTTATTGGAGCAGTCGCTACAGCTTCCGGTAACAAAGAATTGGACTCAATGCAGTTGTGGCATATGAAGTTGGGACATGCCAGCGAAAAATCCTTTCAAATTCTGGCAAAGCAAGGATTGTTGAAAGGTGCAAAGGCTTACAAATTAAAATTTTGCGAGCATTGTGTTCTGGGAAAGCAAAAAAGAGTGAAATTCGGTACTGCTATCCATAATACAAAAGGTATTTTGGAATATGTTCACTCAGATGTGTGGGGGCCTTCCAAGACACCTTCATTGGGAGGAAAACACTACTTTGTTACTTTTGTTGATGACTTTTCCAGAAGAGTTTGGGTGTATACCATGAGAACTAAGGATGAAGTGCTTAGAGTTTTTCTTAAATGGAAAAACTATGATCGAAAACCAGACTGGCAAGAAAATCAAGCAGCTTAGGACGGACAATGGAGGGGAATATAAAAGTGATCCGTTCTTCGATGTGTGCCAAGAGTATGGTATTGTTCGACACTTCACAGTTAGAGATACACCACAGCAGAATGGATTGGCAGAGCGTATGAATCGAACATTGCTGGAGAAAGTTTGATGTATGTTGTCCAATGCTGGGTTGGGCAAGCAATTTTGGGCTGAGGCTGTGACATACGCTGGCCATCTTGTTAATCGTTTACCATCATCTACATTAGAAAGAAAAACTCCTATGGAGGTATGGTCTGGAAAATCGGCTACAGATTATGATTCCTTACATGTGTTTGGATCTACTGCATATTACCATGTGAAGGAGTCAAAGTTAGATCCGAGGGCAAAGAAAGCTCTCTTTATGGGAATCACTTCTGGAGTGAAGGGATTTCGTCTTTGGTGCTTAAGCACAAAGAAAATGATCTGTAGCAGAGATGTTACCTTTGATGAATCTGCCACATTGAAAAAGGTAGCAGATAAAGATATTCAGACGAGCAATACTCCACAGCAGGTGGAGTGTACTCCAAAACAGGTGGAGTTTGAGCAGATGGGGATTTGCCCAGTTAATAAGTCTAATTCTCCATCCACAATAGAGGAATTAGAGGTTGAAGAGGTTCTGACCCAAGAACCACTAAGTACACCAGAACCAGTTGCAGTTGCAAGGCCACGGAGAGAAATTCGTAAACCTGCTCGATTTACTGATATGGTGGCCTACGCCCTTCCCGTTGTTGATGATATTCCTATCACTTTTCAAGAAGCAATGCAAAGCTTAGAAAGTGATAAATGGAAAAGCGCCATGGATGAAGAAATGCAGTCTCTCCTGAAGAACAATACTTGGGAATTGGCGCAATTACTGAAAGGTAAAAGGGCAATCGGATGTAAGTGGGTATTCGCAAAGAAAGATGGATCTCCTAGCAAGAAGGATATTCTCTACAAGGCAAGATTGGTAGCTAAAGGCTACGCTCAGAAGGAGGGAATTGACTACAATGATGTATTTTCCCCTGTTGTGAAGCATTCCTCCATTAGAATTTTGTTGGCCTTGGTAGCACAGTTGAATTTGGAGCTAGCTCAACTTGATGTTAAGACGGCTTTCTTGCATAGTGAGTTAGAAGAGGAGATCTATATGACTCAGCCCGAAGGATACACAGATGCTGGTGGTAGAAATTGGGTTTGTAAGCTGAACAAATCGCTATATGGATTGAAGCAATCCCCGAGGCAGTGGTACAAGCGATTTGATAGCTTTATGAGAAGGCAGAAGTACACAAGAAGCAAATATGACAATTGTGTATATTTGCAGAAGCTGCATGACGGATCTTTCATTTATCTACTCTTGTATGTTGATGATATGTTAATCGCTTCGAAGAGCCAAAATGAGATAGATAAGCTGAAGGCTCAGTTGAATCAAGAGTTCGAGATGAAAGATCTAGGTGAGGCCAAGAAGATTCTCGGCATGGAGATAAGCAGAGATAGACCGAGAGGCAAGCTCTGTTTAAATCAGAAGCAATATCTGAAAAATGTATTACAATGTTTTGGTGTAAATGAAAACACAAAACATGTAAGTACCCCACTTGCTTCTCATTTGAAACTTAGTGCTCAATTATCTCCGAAGACTGAAGATGAAAGAGAATATATGGCGAAAGTCCCATATGCTAATGCAGTTGGGAGTTTGATGTATGCGATGGTGTGTACGAGGCCTGACATTTCACAAGCTGTTGGAGTTGTGAGCAGGTATATGCATGATCCTGGAAAAGGACATTGGCAAGCTGTGAAATGGATTCTACGGTATCTTCGAAAAACCGTAGATGTTGGTTTAATTTTTGAACAGGATGAAGCACTTGGTCAGTTTGTAGTTGGATATGTTGATTCCGACTTTGCTGGTGATTTAGATAAACGTCGTTCAACTACGGGGTATCTGTTTACTCTTGCAAAAGCCCCAGTGAGTTGGAAGTCTACCTTACAGTCTACAGTAGCTGTGTCTACTACAGAGGCAGAATATATGGCAGTTACAGAAGCTATTAAGGAGGCTATTTGGCTTAATGGATTGTTGAAAGACTTAGGAGTTGTTCAAAGTCACATAAGTTTATATTGTGACAGTCAGAGCGCTATTCATTTAGCGAAAAATCAAGTCTATCATTCAAGAACCAAGCATATCGACGTAAGATATCACTTTGTGCGGGAAGTCTTTGAAAAAGGAAAAATTCTACTTCAGAAGATTCCTACAGCAGATAATCCCGCAGATATGATGACCAAGGTGGTAACAACAATCAAGTTTAATCATTGTTTGAACTTGATTAACATCTTGAGAATTTGAGCACCTTTAGGTGTATGGCGCTCGAGAGCACATTTGGAGGCACTACAAAAGATAGCTTTATCGAATTTGGGGAGTTGAAGGAAGTATGTGAAGATGTGATTATCCTAATCAAATCTTCAAGGTGGAGATTGTTGAAAAGACAAATTAAAAGGGGTGTTGAAAAGTCAAAAAAATGGGAGGTGCAAGTGGCACCGAAAGAAAAAAATGGTAGGCAAGTTGTTTAAAGTTGAATGGGATAATTGCAATTTTGGTCCCTAATTTTTAGGCCATTTGCAAGTTAGTCCCTGAACCTCAACTATAAATAGGCCTAACCATTTCTCATTTACACCATCCCAACCAATCTTTCTCTCTTAGTTTTCTCTCTTCTCCCATTTGAGAATTCTTAAGGAATTCTATTTGTTTGTAATACTTTGAAGATAGTAAAGTTATCATCTGGTGTTAGTGCCCGAGGACGTAGGTATAATTTACCGAACCTCGTTAAAACTCTTGTGTTCTTTCTTGTCCTATTTTTCTTTCAATATTTGAGGGTATAATAGTAGTATTTAATTGTGCTATTAAATTATTATAGAAGGGATATTCTGTCTAAGGAAAGACTTGGTATTTAAGAGATCCATATGATCCACCTCTCTTTCCTGGGAATTGAACTTTGTGTGATTTTTTAGTACAATAATTTACACGCTTCCGACCCTATTGGAACAACATATATAAATAATCTTAGTGTTCTTTAAATTGTTAATGCATTTTCTGTTTCGTAGTCGAACTGTGCATGGCCACAGTTTCAAGCATCATTTTAACCATAATTTTTGTTTGTTAGGCAAGTGCATCCCCTCCATTTCTTCAATTGATATCAAAGTCTTACACTGTTTATTCTTGATAATATTTAAATTTAAATGATGGAGAAAAAATTATTTATTTGTTAGGTCATTAAATAGAATTATAAGCACGATTCAACACGTTCAAACTCATAACGGCAACATTGCTAGTGTCAACCAAAATAAGACTCAATCGGTAATATTTTAGATTTAAAAGAGTAGTTAATTTATTATAGAGTTAGTATGTAGTTTTGCCCTCTAAACTTGTTCAAAAGTACTTAGATAGTAACTATTTTTTTTTGTACCTAATTGGTACCAAAGCTTACATTTTGTCACCTAAGTTAGTACATTTACACTAACACCGTTAGTTTGTATCAGCGTGGTACCGATAGCCAATCTGGTGGTGGCACATGCAACCTTTTAGTATGTCATGTGTTGAGCATAAATAAAAAATTTTAAAAAATATTTAAAATTAAATAAATTAATAAATATATAAAAAAAATTGCCCAGGTTCATTCTAAATGTGAAAAAATTATATTTTTTATTAATTTATATAATATTTTATAAATTTTTTAAATTTATATATGCTACATGGCGTACTAAAACGTTGTCATGTGCTACTAATGGATTGGTTATAAGTATCATGTCAGCAACTAACAATGTTAGTGCAGAGGTACCAACCTCGGTGATGGATTACAAGTTCAATTACCAACTATGTACAAAAAAGAAAATTAGATACAAACTAAATACTTTTGGACAAATTTAGGGGACAAATTACATATTAACCTTTTATTTAATTTAATAATATTCTAATGTTTTATTAATATAAACAATATTGAGAATGAGAACGAGTGTTTTCTTATAATAATTCTATGTAAAAATTCGGATTTTTTATAAGAACAAATTAAAATCAATTTTATAAAAAAATATAATAAAAAATGATATATATATAAATATATATTTATAAACTCAAGAGTTTGTGTTTGGTTATTATTAACACTTTGATACAGCATTTCCTTCCAATTGTTTAGCATAATTAGAAAATTTTATCGAAATCAAAGTTGCTTGTGATTTTTGAATTTGACTAAAGGTTAAAAGTAAGCAAACCCCATAAAGAAACTTGTATATAAAAGCTCAAAGTAATCAGATAAGCAGCTGAGATTGATTTGCAATTGATCTCCATTTTTGCAAATCACCCTGATTTGCAATTGATCTCCATTTTTGCAAATCACCCAAGACAATCAAGCAATATGAGAAGGGGCTTCCAACATCTCCAATTTTGAGTACTATAAAGAGTTGTCATGGAAGATTTCATAAGTAGTTTACCAGATGAACTACTTTTCCACATAATTTCTCTACTTCCCTTTGAATCTGCAATCCAAACCATTTTCCTATCAACCCGATGGAGATTTCTATGGAACCTGCCATTGGTTCAACATGGCACCAAAGAAGATGTTCCCTCTGCAGTTTCTGGGTTCATTGCAAATTTTGATGAACACAATCCAACAAGGAATACCAGAAGATTTCGGTTCCATTTCGGGGAATACGGTCTCTTATCAGCCATACTTGCACCTAACAATAAGCTTCACCTTCATTTCTCAGATGAAAACATGCAAAATCCAAAACATTTTAGTTGGCAAATAGAGTTGAATAACCCCCAAAATCTCAGTGACCATCAGCCAACTCCCTCTACTTTCTTCATTAAGACCCTGAATTTGACATCAGTAAACCACATTAGCAGTGAAGCAGTTTCGTGTATGGTCTCGAAATTTCACCTTCTTGAGAACCTGAAAATCATTGGGTGCCATGGATTGGAATCAATGAGCATTGATTCTGATACAAAGCTTTTGAGCTTAACCATCTTTGATTGTCCACACTTAAAATCTCTCCATATTAGATCCTATAAACTTAGGACCTTTTTGTATAGAG
The DNA here is from genome assembly GCF_007990345.1 of Gossypium hirsutum. Classification (NCBI taxonomy): domain Eukaryota; kingdom Viridiplantae; phylum Streptophyta; class Magnoliopsida; order Malvales; family Malvaceae; genus Gossypium; species Gossypium hirsutum. The sequence continues at coordinate 113,096,569 of NC_053433.1, read as the reverse complement.
GGAAATTTCCATGGTTTCTGCCTGAGTTTCATTTCAACCTTGGAAATGCCATGCTTGATTCTAGGCAAGGCCCTGCTTTCAATACCTTCAAAACATGTGATTTTGATCGAGTGCTGCTGACCATCAAGAATTCTGAAATTCTTACCTTGTGCAAATGGACTTTTGAGGTATGTTCTCTATTTCTCCAACTCTAGTTTCTAGTCCTAACTAATAAAAAAACTCTATTTAGTTTAATTGATTCATACATTCACCTCTAAGAGGTTGACATCAGTTTAAGATTTGAGTCCAGAAATTTATAACTTATTTTTTTATCAAATTATGTGACTTCCAACATGATTATAATGAAATAAAAATAACTAAACTAAAATTCATTTGATTCGTGCAGTAATCCTTAAAAGGCGGCATCTAATAAATTTTGACATTTAAACCTTAACATTTTTTATATCAAAATCGATAACTTTATTAATTAAAAATATATTATATTATGTTTTCTTGTTATTGAATGTAATTAATTTTTTTTTCCAAATACAGGCATTAATTTGTCCATCGCTATCATCTTTTTTCCAATTTTATAAACTAAAGGAGCTATGGTGGATCGATAATTATTCAAAGGGATTTTACAATTGTGATGCTTTAATCACATTTTTAAAACTTTGTCCTTCCTTAGAGCTACTCTTTGTGACTGTAAGCTTAATTTTCCTTTCACTTTGAGTGTGTGAAATTACTTCATTTAATCATGAATTAGACATAGCACTGCAATTTTCCTTTCACTTTGATCCTTACCTGTGCAGATCGATCACAATAGCTATGTCATGCCAAATGCAACTAAATGTTCCAAGCAAGTGAGCAGATGCACAAAATTACAGCATCTCAAAGTGGTCAAATTGGAAGGGTTTGACAATCAAGATAATGAGATTTTATTGATGGAACGTTTACGAGATATTATTACCGTCGAGCCATGAATCTTATCGACATCGAACGGAATATGTCTCCCAAACTTGATTAGGGTCCCTTCTCATGATTCTCACTCCCGAACGATGTCTCATTCATTAGTGTCACAAGAAATGTATTCTTATAAGTTCGTTCAAGTAAAACACAATAATCAGTTATGTCCCAAACATGGTCACATAAATTTATAGGGTTACGAAATCATAAGTATAGATTCCAACACTATTTTTATAAGGCATTTTTTTGTTATATAAATTCTACACTTTAAAAATATATACATAGTTAGTAAGATCATGGGAATTAATAATATCTACCTTTTTCCTTGTTTTTCTTCAAACTTTTTAAAGTTGAATACTTAAACAGGAGCAATGAAAGCATACGACTTTTCCCTGTTTGGTTACAGGGAAAGTAAGTAGAGAAAATGTAAAGAAAAGGGTGTGCTACATGTTTGAAGATGAAGAGAGAGAAAATATGTTCGTAGGTTTCTTTTTTTAGCGAGTCTTTTTTAATAGCAAACGCAAAGTCAAAATAAATAAATAAAAATAGAGAGGAAAGAATTGGATTATAAATTTTTGGAAAATTAAAATTGTCATATATTAGTTCCCAATTTTACAATATCTATAAAAATTTAACAGTAATTTTATCATTTTTGGGATCAAGACCTCTTCTTCCTCTCTAGAATTATAGAAGTTTTCATAGACCAAGCTAGACTTAGGTGTAATATTTACTCATTTTATACTTGTCCAAGTCCAACCGGACCTGAAATATGAGTCTAAAATTTTATTTAATTTCGTCCATATTAATTATTAGTTAACCCAAATCTATTTTAGGCTCGCCTATATTATCTTTTACAATTATTTAAAAAATAATTTAAACAAATCTATTTTTTTGTCTAAATTTTGAGTTTAATATTTTTTCTCAAACCCTATTAAATTTTAGATAAACCTTTGGATTTAAATGATTGACCCGACCTTTGAATAGGTTGTACTAATCACTTGATCAAATATCCAAATGTGCACTTCTTTTTTTAAGTTTTCCTCACATTAAGGAATGAGATAATATATATTTTGGTTTCTGAACTTGTTCATTTGTACCTAATTGGCCATTAAATTTTTTTTTTATTTAGTTGGTCCCTAAACTTGTATTCCGTCAGCCAAATTGATTCTTCACACTAACACTGTCATTTTGTGGTGACGTGACATTTCTATCCTATCCAGTGGTGCCACTTGATAAACATAATTTATTTTTTTATTTTTTTATTTCTTAATTTATGTTTGTCATGTGGCACATTAAAAGATTACTATGTGGGACTACCGAATTGGCTAGTGTTGTCACGTGGCAGTATCGATTTAACTTATAGTACTACGTTAGCACACTTAATGATGTTAGTGTAGAGGTACTAACCTAATTAATGAAATACAAATTTAAAAATTAACTAAATCAAAAATAATTAAAAGACCTATATATATATATATGAACAAATTTAGGGGGCAAATTATATCTTAATATGTGTTGAGTGTCACATCCACGAAAAGAAATCTGATGGGAGAGGTTGAATAATTTACTTGTAGAAAGAATTGAATCTGAGAGGGAAAAAAGTATAAGTTTATATATACCTATAGGAATGTCCTATTTACATGACACATGTCCAATATTTTATTTTCTTTACATAAGAAGATAATATTAGCTAAATTTGAATTTTAATTTCTTTAAATTGTTATGATTCAATCAAATCTATTGCTTATATGATATATGTCCAATGTTTTTTTTGGCTAAATTTTAATTCTAATCTCTTTAATTTTATGGTTAAATTTTAATTTTAATTCTTATATTTCACTTAATTTTCTTTTTTACATGAAAAATAATGGTTAAATTTTAATTCTAATAAACCTAGTTAAATTTCAGTTTTGATCTTTATATTTCTCTCAAATCAATAGCCTAAGGCCTTCCTTACATGACACATGCCCAATGTTTTCTTTTTCTTTATTTGACATGAAAGGATAATGGCTAAATTTCAATTCTAATCTCTTTAATTTTTATGGTTAAATTTAAGCTTTGATCACTATATTTCAATTAAATTTGAAATTTAATTTCTATACTTTAATTTTAACATAATTTTTCAACTTGATAATGTCATTAGTTAGTCGAAATACTTTATTCTGATTAAAATGCTTACGTGAATTTTAAGAATTGATAACACCATTTAAATTCTCTATTAAATTCAAGTCAATTATAATTTCATTTTTTTGTTACATGGATACCAAGTGAGTATTTATTTTTCAAATTTCAAAATGTTATACCAACAAATTTGATAGAAGAATTTTAACAATGTTTTTAAATGAACCCAAAATTTTAAATTTGAAAAGTAGAGGGATTAAATTCCCGAAAATAAAAATATAGATATTAAATTTCAAATACGTACAAAAATTTTAAGCATATTCTAATATTTAATTTTTTATTATATAATTTAATAAAATAAATAAATAAGTAAACCAATGCTAAACATGAATCAAACCATACTCATTAATTATCAATTAAATACTTTTTTATAGAGTTTTGATAGTCTGATATTTGAATTTTAGAAAGAAGAGGAAGAATAATTTTAGTCATCTTTGTTGTGGGAAATTTGGGCATTTTTTAGGCTTAATTATAAAATTGATCCTTAAATTATATCCTTTTTTTTCATTCAAATATCTAGAAAATTTTGTCAAAAGTTGTTACTAAACTATCAATTTTGTTTTATTAACTAATATTATGATTTGGGGTAAAATGAGACAAAATTAATAATTCAAATACTTTTTATTAGAAAGTTTTAAATACCTAAAAGGGCAAAGTGATAGAGGGTTAATTTTGCATTTAGGTCACTCTTTAAAGATGGAATTGTTGATGTTTATAAATAGGATGTTCATAGATATTTTGAACAGTGGAAGATAGCATATGGCTCCTGCAGGTAGATAGATATCTGGAAACAAACAACACAATTCCTGCAAAGTGAAAGCTTGTGTTGTCTTGTTTTTGAAACAGCTGTCTTTAATTGAAGAAGTTCATGGACAACTTGAAGTGGGAAACTTGCAATGATGAAACTATTTAAATAGATTAAAATTCGAGTGAATGTGTGATACATGTACGTGTTTAACATAATCAAAAACTTAAGTGGGATTCAGTAAAATCAAGAGGCTTCTAAATGCTCATACAACACAAATTTGAAAACAAATTACAACTACAACAACTCTAAATTCATTTCCCTTTTTTTTATTTTCTTTTTGACCTAAAAATGTCAGAGAGAAACTTGGCCCCTGACATGAATTTGTCTTTTTTTTATTATTATTATTAAAAATCATTGGAAGGGAGAGGCTGATGGGTGCCATCACAAATGAAGATATTGTCATAGATGATGGCAGCAATGGCGGCTCCGATGAAGGGACCAACCCAATAGACCCAATGGTTAGTCCATGTCCAGCTGACAACAGCAGGACCGAATGAGACTGCCGGGTTCATCGAGGCACCATCGAAAGCACCGCCAGCCAAGATGTTGGCACCAACTATGAAACCAATTGCAATAGGAGCAATGATCCCCAAATCTCCCTTTTTTGGATCCACTGCTGTGGCGTATACCGTGTAAACTAGGCCGAATGTCATGACGATCTCGAAGATGAGCGCGTTCCAGGTGGATACACCCGAGGATAGCGCGAAAGCTGATGTTTCCTACAGTTCATCGAAACAAGCAATATTAAGCATTAAACTAATACTTTTTTTTACATGAAATTAAAGCTATGGATATGAGGGGTTACCATTCCACCGGTGGCAAACTTGAGAAGCAAGCAAGCGACAACGGAGCCTAGCAACTGCGCAATCCAGTACCAAAAGCTTCGTAACAAAGTAATGTGGCCACCGATGAATGCCCCAAAGGTGACAGCAGGGTTAACATGACCACCTGAAATGTTTGCACCAACCGAAACCGCCACAAACAAGGCAAAGGCATGTGACAATGATGCAGCTACCAGCCCCGCTGGTGTGCTTGACCCATTATTCGTTAGCTTGTCTGCCATCAAATAAAACATTAGCCCCTTAATAGTACTTATTTGTTAGATTAATAATTTTTTCATTTTGAACCTTTAATCATCCATTCTACGTGAAAATAACAAAAGCAAATGAATTTTGAATCTTACTATAAGCCATCCCGGACCCTTCTCCGGCAAATACAAAAATAAGCATGGAAAAGAATTCAGCCAAAGCCGCTTTTATCACAGTCGGATGGCTGGCCTCTCCCGCTGTCCCAACCGCAATTCTATTCATCGGCATTTTTACTCAGCCTAAATTTTCTTTGATCAAAACAAGTTTGCTACTTTGGTTTCTAAGAAAGTAGCTTTTGTGTGATAAAGTGTTTAATAAGAGGTTGAATTTTAAATATACCTAAAATAACGGCTAAGTAACCGGTAATGCAGGTACCCGGTAAAAAAGGAGCACAGTGGAAGAGCAGGGGGCCGTGGTTTTTTATGCCACATGTCGGTGACTTTACAGCTAATGAGTGGGACCTCTGATTGCCACTTGTGTGGCTGTGATTGATTGTAGTTACGGGGAATTCGGCTTGATAGCCGACCCAATGATGCGGTGGGCCAAGATGATAATTGTGTGGTGTGTGGTCCATTGAGAGTCTCGTAGAGGCGACCGAGATGGGCGGCTAGAAACCGACCATTTGAATATTCTATATCACAACGTGCAATTATTGCGGGCCCATAGGGATAGGCTATTTAATGTGGTTGTAAACGGACCCACTAGAATGCAACCCCTAGTATTGAGTTCCGGGGATGAAAAACCCCGGATCCGATGGGTTTTGATCCAACTCAATTTGATTAGGTCAGATTTTTTAAACCGGATTTTAAGGTGAGTTTATGAAAAACCAGCCAGCTTTGTCACAATATAATTATTAAAATATTCTTTTATATTGATTTAAAATATATAATAATAAAGTTTAGGTAAAAATATTGAAAAACTTTTCAAAAATCAATTAGGTCTTAGTTGAAAAGTATAAATAATTAGACCTTTAACTCAAAAGTAATAATTAATTGAGTCTTTCGAATTGTCATTTTCATTAAAAGTCTCTCACGGACTATTAAGTGTTAACGTAATGGATGATGTGATAGATGATATGATGGCTGACATTGAGGGTTTAATTGAAGTGTTATTGATTTTTGAGATTATATAAAAATTCTCATGAAATTATAGAATTTTTTATAAAAATAACTAAAATGAAAATATTAAGTTTATTATAAAATTTATAGAAAATTATTAAATATTATAAAATTTTAAAAAATTACTAAATGTTATAAAATTTTATTAATATGCTATGAAATAATGAAAATATTAAATAAATATTATAAAAATCTAGAAATGATAGAAAATTATATAAAATTAATTAAAATGATAAAAAATTATAAAAATTAATAAAAAAGTTAGAAAAGCTTATTGAAAGTATAAAAAGTTGTAAAAGTTAAAATATGTATAAGAAACTTATAGTTCTTTTTTTAAAAATTTGAAGGTTTGGATTAAATTTTAATAAGGGAGCTTGAGATGTGATGATAATCGACTTGGATGGGGTGTTGAGTAAAAGGTTCAAGAAATAATAGATTTAGTGTGTGGTAATTTAAGGTAAGTAATGAATAATGGTTTTGATTGAGGAAACATGATCAATGCACGTTGATAAGGATGGTTTACATTTTGACGTGGGGCAACATGTATGGGAAAACAAAAAAAAAAAAAGAGTAGTAATTTTTATTAAAAAACTTAAAACTTATTATAAATTACTATAATAGTATAAATTTTTTTAAAAATTATAAAAATATATATAAGTTATTAAATGTTATAAAAAATTAAAATTATTGCTTTTTTATAAATTTTTATTATTTTTTATAATTTTTGAAAGTGTTATATAATCCCTAAAAATGAATTAAGCTCTCCTAAAATACTTAAAAAGTCAATTAAGACCTCGTAAAATAATAATAATAAATCAATTAAGCCCTCCACGCCAATCGTCATGTCATCAAAATTTTCATGAGCATTTAATAATCTACTAGGAGCATGAATAGAAACGATAATTCGAAAGGCCCAATTGATTGTTATTTTTGGATTTAAAGTTTAATTGATTACATTTTTCAACTAAAGACCCAATTAATTTTCAAATTATATCCGAGAGAGCCTTTTAATACTTTAACGTAAAATTTATATTAATATTTGGTTTTGTATAATTATACCTAAAAAGCTATTATTAAAATAATAAAATATTTAAAATTTGTAGCATATTAAATCGAGTTAACTATAATTTTTCGACTTGGGTTGAAAATTTAAATAAACTTAAAAGGAGAAAAGGAGAGGAAGAAACCAAAATTATTGGTAGGGGGACAAAATGAGATGTGAAATGTAAATGCAAAATTAATAATGTAGAGTCAGATCATATTGGACCGACCATCTCCCCAACAAAGAGCTTCTCGTACAATCAATTACGTCTTTTTGTTAATAATTGAATTTATTTTCCTTCTCCACATTTATTCTTTTTCTATGATTGATTTATTTCATCCATCGTGCAATTTTTGTTGATTATTATTGAACACTTGTCTCCTCACGTCTCCAGAAAGACGTAATAATTTATTTCATTAATTCTTTGTTATAATTTACGTGACTTGAATAAAATATTATGATTTGCCCATTTTCCTCCCCAGTTTAGGGTAATAATTTATTTTAGATTCTATTATTAAAGTTATTCATATGCCAAGTCAAATTAAGCTGGGAAATTATATAGTCATTCATGGATAGCTGAGGCACACTTTTAAAAATATTAAAATATTTCTATATTTTTATAGTTAAATTTAAATAAAAATTTTTAAAATTTATTTAATTTAAATTTGAGTTAGACCAATTAAGTCACGTGAGCTACTCAGTTTATAAACAAATCTATATTGGAATAATGAGAAGCAATTATAAATGTGAGACTAAGCTTTACACTATTATTATATACATTTTTACTATATTGAAATTAGAGATTTATTCTAACTACTTTAATTTGACATTATTTAATATATTAGTTTTATAATGTTATTAATAAATCTAAACTAATACCGACAAGTGTTGGGTGTAGTGATAAGACAAATTACAAAATTGTTAAGAAGAACAACCATAAATCTTAAGCATGGATTATAGAGAACACAAAAAAAAAAAGTCCCAATAAAGAATACTTTTAGTTGATGTCATTAAAGTAATTATATTTTTTTAAAAAAAGAAAATTAGTTTTAAGCATTTAACTGATATGTAAAGGCGAATTTAGGGGAGTTGGCAGGAGCCTTGACCCCCCTAAAATGGAAATTTTGTCATTTTGACCCTTTAAATTTTAAGAAATTTAAATTAGTAAACGTAAAATTACATTTTAACCCCATTAAAAATGATAAAAATTTATTTTAATTCTTTAAAAATTATAAAGACATAGACAATTTAATTTCAATCCCCTAAATTTTTTTCTTAACTTTAACCCTGCTGATTTGTAAATTGATTATTATTTATCTTCTAGAGGGTTAGGGTGAGAGTTGTCCAAAATTTAACTCGAAATTGATGTTAATTGAAGACTTGAGCACAAGTCCTTTGCCACTCTATTAATAGCTCAATAAACATATACATTAATGCTAGTTACACGTTCTAATTACAATTCACTTTGCAACTAAAAAACTATTCAACTTATCATATATGTTTACATATTTTAATACAAATTATGTGATTAATTTTCTTAGATTTTAAGTTCAAGCAAGAATTTTAATTGAAGAGTTTGAAGGAGATCTAATTTGTATAGAAATTCAAATGAAAGAACTTCACTGCCATAGAGAAACTAATTGAAAAACAATTCCAGTTGTATATCTTGTTCACTCTAACTGAAGATTACAAGTCTACATTGTTTATTTGAAGAAACTTGTTTATTTTATTCAATTGTTTTAGTACAAAATACTTCTAAATAAACTGTTTTGATGTTTTGTTTGTAGTTAAGTTTTTAAGGAAAAAATATTAGTGGAATTTAATAAATGAGTCTTTAACTTAAATTATCCACTTCTATAATTACTAGATGATAGATTAATTTCTTGATAAATCTCAACAAATGTATAAAAAGGTTTCGAACTGCGTAATCAATTTTTATGTCAATTTCTACTTTTATATTCTTTTAGTTGGTACTTTAGTTGCAACTAAACCTTCAATTAATAATAAATAAATAAATAAATAACTCAACGCTAACAATGTAAATTTATTATAGGTTGCACATGATTGAAATTTTCATATGACGTTGACTATGTGATCAAGTAACAATGGCGGGTAGACAGTGGCTTTGTCCCAAAAATGGTGAAATTACTAATTTAATTAAAAATTTGCAATGTTAATGCAATGATAAATTTATATTTTGATCTCAGTTTCAACCTTTCTTAAATATTTTCTAACTTCGCTGCTAACAACCCAAAAAAAACTCATTAATGGCATCAAGTAATAATGCTGTTAATTTGGATTTATGAATGAGGTTTTAAAACTAGAGGATCAAATTAACCAAGGAAAAAATTAAAATAGAGGGACTAAATCCCAAATTTAAGTATGCCAAAGGGACTAAAACCAGAATTAGACCATTTATATTTGACACTTGTTTTGAACCATGTAATTTTTGTAAATACTTATAGGCACCACAACAGGGCTGTTTCATAACAAAAACAGAAATTTATCAACACTCAATTTTCATTTAGTATCAATAATCAAAACAATATAAAATTCAAGTTATGATCAACTAAACTAATATTTCTGCATGCAAAAATGTAAAATGTTTGAAACACACAATAAAATGAAACAAATAAGGCCCTACCCCTTCCAATTCTATCTTCCTCTAGGATCCATAATCTGTGAAAACACATCACTCGTTGTTGTTGCATCCGAAGCTACTTGATCGCTGACAATATCGTAACGATCGGTGTCAACCGATTCGACTTGAGGGATCCATCCTGGGATTTCCGGAATATGTTTCGCGCTGTTATCGGATGAATCGTTTTGTATCGAAGCCTCTTGTAGTTGAAGAGCATACTCCAAGTTCCATAACACATCACCCATTGTAGGCCTTTCAACTCCGTGTTCCGCCAAGCATTTCTCAGCCGTTTCGCCGAATTTTCTCAAGGAATCGATGTTGATTAATCCGACTAGATTTGAATCTATGATCCTTTGTAATTGACCTCTCTTTTGCCAATACATACCCCATTCAGCAATGTTCACTTGTTCCCTTGGAAGTGCAGGGTTAATTGCAGGCCTAGCGCATAAAATTTCCATGAGAACGACTCCGAATGAGTACACATCGGATTTCTCGGTGAGTTGCTGTCGGCGGAAGTACTCTGGGTCGAGATAACCGAAGCTTCCTTTCACTGCAGTGCTTACATGAGTTTGGTCTAATGTAGGGCCTAGTTTCGACAATCCGAAATCCGCGACCTTTGCTGTGAAATTTTCATCGAGGAGTATGTTCGTTGTTTTCACATCTCGGTGAATGATTGTGTCCGATGCTCCTGTGTGAAGGTAGTGCAGGCCTTTCGCAGCTCCGATGCAGATTTCGAGCCGTTGTTTCCAGCTTAGTGATGGAAGATTGGAGCCGTACAAGTGTTTCCGCAATGGACCGCCTGCCATGAACTCGTAAACGAGGATCATCTCATTTTGTTCTTCACAGTAGCCTATAAGAGAAACTAGGTGCCTGTGCCTCAACCTGGAAAGCATCAAAATTTCCGTCCTGAACTCGGTTAGTCCTTGCCGGGATCCGGGATTTCCACGCTTTACCGCAACCATGACCCCATTCTCTAGAACACCCTTATAAACCTTCCCAAATCCACCTACACCAATGACCAAGCTCTCGTCAAAATTCTTGGTTGCTTCACGAATCTCTGCGAATGATAGTACCCGGCCTAAACCGTGAGATTGTGCAGTTGAAGCAAGGCTGCAAATCGAAACTTTCGAATCAGAATTTCCCACATTCGTTGGGAGAGAAAACCAGGTAGAGGGACAACGTTTAGGCTTCTTTGGCCGGTGCAAACGCAATAACAGAGCTGCTACGACGAACACTAAAACTGCGAAAACCACTGCCGAGGAAATTGCTAGAGCAACCAATTTTCTTCTCGGGAACTTCGATTTCTTTCGGATTTCACACAGATTTCCAACAAGGCTACCACAAGGATTGCTCATTTTCATGATCTCTAAACCATTCAAAATTGCATTGGTTGGAAGATTTCTAAAATCAGGTGGACCGACTTGAACCAAAATCCGATTAGATCCCATCGAAACATTTGTGACGAAGTCGGCATAGTAAGCAGCCGATAACACCATCGTCTTACTGGAAATATCGAAAGATGTCAAAGCAGATTGTTTGTTGATATAAACATTGAAAATCAAGTTGTTAAGAACGGTACTAACAATGTCACAAAAATGCAGCCTAATGAAATAAGTGAAGCCCTCATCGACATCAAACCTCCACGAAATGTTAAACCTCTGATCGGTCACGTTTGCTTCAGCCATTTCTTGTGCAGTAGCATAAACCGAATTCGGTGCAATTTCAGCTGAGACACCATCGATGTACTTGATCAAATTCGGATTCACCGAAACATTGTTGGCCGATGCAGCACTTATCAAATAAGCTTGATCTGTCTCCCATGTCCTCCACATAGAATCATTCTTGGGAGTCAAAACAGGGCCTCCCATGTTTATCCTGTAAACCGTCTCGAAAGCTACACGTTTTGGGATCTCAACTTCCGGTCCAAACGGAACCGGCACAACACCGGAAGGGAAATTCGTGTCGGGTAAAGCCACAACCTCAATCCCATTAACAAATGCAACCGAGCCATTGCTTGGAGAAAACTTCAATTCCAAACCCGAATCTCCGATCTCGATCACATATTCCTTCATTACTGGAGAGTTTTGACTCGATTTCGAAAACGAAAACCGGTGCAACGTGATTCCATTAGCCATAACTGAAAAAACTGCAGATTTCAAACTGTATCTTGTGTTTTGAACAGGAAAAAAGTGCAACCTTAACCAATGGCGACCAATCTGCTTAGTTCCAATAACATAAACTGATGTTTTTTCAAAGATTCTAACAGAACTATAAAGAGCTGAGTTACTTAAACCGTTAATTACATCCCCAGAAACAACAATGCCACTAGAAGGTGACAATTTCACATTCCGAAAACTATTATCGGGTCGAAAAACCCGAGAACCATCAACTTCGACAGGATTGCTTCCGCCGCAATCAATTAAGAAAACATCAACAGGAGTAAAACCAGAACAATTGATGGATTGAACAAAGAAAAGAAATGTGAAAAAGAACAAGACCAACACAACTGAAACTTCCATTTTTCTAATACATAGCTTGTCTTAATGAGAACACAGTTTGAAGTTGATGTTGAATATTGGCAATATCCCACATTAGGAAAAGATAGAAATGGAGGGGGTTTAGTTTGTTATATATAGAACTCCTCCCCCTTTGGTTGTATCATCCCAAAATCTTCTCCTTTGTAATATTTCTAGAAGAAATATTGATTTGGTAGTGTCCGAGGACGTAAGCTAAATTGGCCGAACCTCGTTAAATCTCTGGTATTTTATTTCTTATTTGTTTGCTTATATTTAATAGCTTTATGTTGGTTATATTTATTTAGTTATTATTGCTATAAATATCTAAGTGAGTTCTGTCTAGTTGTTGGGTTTTAAGCGGGACCATTGTGACCCCTCCAATTTAACTGGGAATTTTCTTAGTATAATTGTTGGCATAATAATTATCTAAATATTTCTGATAATATTGTTATTAATATTATCGTCGCTTCCGCAACAATTGGTATCCGAGCCAAGGTTTTGTAGTATGCTCTGTGTTTGCAGCTTAGTCTGATCTTACACATCAGAAACATTTCCTAAAGCTTGTGGGTATTCTGCATTTGGTGGCTATTAAGTAGAAGCTATGGCAAAAATGACAGAAGAAAAACCATCCATATCAACAACTTCCACTTCGTACATTTTGCCGAGGATTGGAACTGCAAATACGAGATTTGTAGTGGAAATTTTTGATGGAACAGGTCATTTTGGCATGTGGCAAAGCGAGCTTCTAGATGCCCTCTTTCAACAGGGTCTAGATATTGCCATTGAGGAAGAAAAACCAGAAGGGGTTGATGATAAAGAATGGAAGACCATCAACCGATTGGCATGTGGTACAATTCGATCATGTCTTTCCAGAGAGCAGAAGTATACATTCAGTAAAGAGACTTCTGCAAGTAAATTGTGGAAAGCATTGGAGGAGAAATTTCTGAAGAAGAACAGTCAAAATAAGTTACATATGAAGAAAAGACTGTTTCGTTTCAGTTATGTTCCTGGTACCACGATGAACGAGCACATTACCAATTTTAATCAGCTGGTGGCTGATTTGTTGAATTTGGATGTGACTTTTGAAGACGAAGACTTGGCGTTAATGTTGTTGGGATCGCTTCCTGAGGAGTTTGAGTACCTTGAAACTACTCTACTTCATGGAAAATCGGAAGTAACTTTCAATGAAGTAACTGCTGCATTGTATAGCTATGAACTACGCCGAAAGGATAAGTTGAAAGGTTCAGGTGAAGCAGCAGTGGAAGCATTGGTAACAAGAGGTCGTCAGCAAAGTCAGTCTAATGGGAAGAGAAGAAAGTCCAAAGGTCGAGTTGTTGCCAAAGATGAATGTTCCTTTCGCAAAGAAAAAGGACATTGGAAGAAAGATTGTCCAAAATTGAAGAAAAAAGGGAAGACTCCGCAAGATGCAAATGTTGCAGAATGCAATAGTGAAGCAGAGTCAGACTTTTCTCTTAGTATGACATCTTCAACATTATATGCAGATGAGTGGATCATGGATTCTGGTTGTTCCTATCATATGTGTCCCATTTGGGAATGGTTCTTTGAATTTCAAAAACTAGATGGAGGGGTTGTTTACATGGGTAATGATAACACATGTAAAATAGCCGGGATAGGTTCAATTAAACTGAGGAGTCATGATGGATCTACTAGAATTTTGCGGGATGTACGATATGTCCCAAAGTTGAAGAAGAATCTCATCTCTTTGGGGTCGTTAGAATCTAAAGGCCTAGTTGTGACAATACGAGATGGAGTTCTTAAAGCAACTTCAGGAGCATTGGTGATGTTGAAAGGCATAAGAAAGAACAATCTGTATTACTACCAAGGTAGTACAGTGGTCGGGACAACAGCAGCAGCAATTACGAGTACCAAGAAGGACGCTGAGGCAACACAGCTGTGGCATATGCGTTTGGGCCATGCTGGTGAAAAATCCTTGCAAACTCTAGCCAAGCAAGGATTATTGAAAGGTACAAAGACTTGCAAACTTGAATTTTGCGAGCATTGTGTTCTGGGAAAACAACGAAGGGTGAAATTTGGCACTGGGATTCACAATACTAAAGGTATTCTGGATTATGTGCATTCTGATGTATGGGGACCGTCCAAGACTCCATCACCTGGAGGAAGACGTTATTTTGTCACCTTTATTGATGATTTTTCCAGACGAGTTTGGGTGTTTCCTATGAAGAACAAAGATGAGGTGCTTGAAGTTTTCCTTAAGTGGAAAACTAAAGTTGAAAATCAGACAGGAAGGAAGATTAAGGTTCTCCGATCAGACAACGGTGGAGAATATAAAAGCGATCCTTTCCTGAAGATATGCCAAGATTGTGGCATAGTAAGGCACTTCACCGTAGGTGGAACACCGCAACAGAATGGGGTGGCAGAGCGTATGAATCGAACGCTTGTGGAGAAAGTTCGATGTATGTTATCTAATGCTGGATTAGATAGAAAGTTTTGGACTGAGGCTGTGACGTACGCTCAACATCTCATCAATCATTTGCCATCATCTGCTATAAATGGCAAGACTCCTTTGGAGAAATGGTATGGAAAACCTGCTACTGATTATGACACCTTGCGCATTTTTGGTTCTATTGCATATTATCATGTGAAAGAATCAAAGTTAGATCCAAGAGCAAAGAAGGCTCTATTCATGGGCTTCAATGCTGGTGTTAAGGGATATCGTTTGTGGTGTCTAGAGGCAAAGAAGACGATAATCAGTAGGGATGTTACCTTTCATGAATCTGCCATGTTGAATAAGGTAAATCCAGAAGGAGTGAGTAGTACTTCGCAGCAGGTGGAGTGTACTCCGCAGCAGGTGGAGTTTGAGCAGAGTGTGGTAATTCCAGCAGAAGGTACCACTAGTGATTCTTCATTGGCAGATGCAGAGTCAGATGAGGAAGAGGTTTCTACCCAAGAACCTCAACAGCAATCAGAGCCAATTGCAGTCAGAAGGCAGAGACGAGAAATTCAGAAACCAGCTCGTTTCACTGACATGGTAGCTTATGCACTTCCAGTTGTTGATAATATTCCATCCACTTACACCAAAGCCATTCAGAGTTTAGAGAATAATAGATGGTTAGGTGCAATGGAAGAGGAAATGCAATCTCTAGAGAAAAACAAGACGTGGAAGCTGGCACAACTACCAAAAGGGAAGAAGGCGATTGGTTGCAAATTTGAAGACACTATTGAAGTTAGTGTTATGAGAAGATGTTCGAAGATGTGGAATATCGCCAAGGTGGAGATTTGTTGAATATTGGCAATATCCCACATTAGGAAAAGATAGAAATGGAGGGGGTTTAGTTTGTTATATATAGAACTCCTCCCCCTTTGGTTGTATCATCCCAAAATCTTCTCCTTTGTAATATTTCTAGAAGAAATATTGATTTGGTAGTGTCCGAGGACGTAAGCTAAATTGGCCGAACCTCGTTAAATCTCTGGTATTTTATTTCTTATTTGTTTGCTTATATTTAATAGCTTTATGTTGGTTATATTTATTTAGTTATTATTGCTATAAATATCTAAGTGAGTTCTGTCTAGTTGTTGGGTTTTAAGCGGGACCATTGTGACCCCTCCAATTTAACTGGGAATTTTCTTAGTATAATTGTTGGCATAATAATTATCTAAATATTTCTGATAATATTGTTATTAATATTATCGTCGCTTCCGCAACAGTTGAAACATACCTGAAAAGAAATTTCAATGTCAAAGGTGAAGGTTTTTTTTTGGGGAGGGGGTGATGAGAGTTATGAAACTGACATAACTGAAACTTTATGAGATTTGGTTCTTTTTCATTTAATATTTTGCGGCATCTAAGGTGAGGAACATGAGGGCCTGATATTTTTCTAAAGAAAAAGAAAGAAAGAAAGACATGTTGCAGGGTCATTGAAGGGGGCCCTGTCTTAAAACACAAACTGACTCCTTTTTCTCTAAAGCAACAAAACCATATTTGATTCCTTGTTGACCAACTACCTTACTTTTTTAGCCCTTTTGTTTTTACCATTATATTCTCCATATCTTTCAGCTTTTTAGCTAAGCTAAAACTTTGTAAAATTTTAAAAATAAATTGGTAAAAAGAAAATCGTTACACGATTAGTATGACTCAAATTTAGATAAAAAATATTTTATTTATTAAATTAACACATAAAATTCTAGTTATTTGCTTTTAAAATTAACAATCATTCAATATTTAGATTAAACGAGACCGAAAATATCTTTTAATTTAAAAACTTAAATATATATATTTATATTAAAAACTATTCATATCTGATATTTATCAGTGTAACTTTTGTGAAGCATAAGCAAAGGTTTTAGCACATGTTCACATGCCTGATCCTAAGACATTGTTTCAACAACTTGCCTTAGATTTTGTAATAATAATAATTTAGTTCCATGGAAGTTATCATTGGAGATTGGACCGCGAAAAGTGCTGTTTATGATTAAAATAAGCAATGTGAGAGAGATTTGTAGCAGCTGGGTCTTCGCCTAGTAATTTGCAGTAAAGCCTAGGAGAATGAACTGCGAATTCTTTTTTAATTAAAATGAAATAAATAAATAGAGAAAAACAGCATGCGTATGAAGTATACAAGGTTTTTAATGTTGTAAGAATAAGAGTTAAGGTGGAAAGAGATTCAGTTGGCATATATAGTCAAACTGACACAGATTATAATAAGCTGACAAAAATATTGACAGTTAAAGTTTGAGAATGAATATTTATATATAAACTCCATCATTTATTTTTTATTTTTATTTTTTAATATCAAATCTAAATCCCATGAAGCTACAGAAGTGAAGGGTAGGAGGTGGATCTTATTATTATAGAATGGATATATATGTATAAACAGCTGGAGATTGGTCACCTTATCTGTTACATATGGGAGGATCCTTTTTTAAGTTTTTTTTAATTATATTATTATTTTTCTACTGAATTATAGATTTAATTCATATATTTTAATTAAGTCATTTTTCACTTTTATTTTTAAAATTTGATGTGATAAATATATTATCGTATTTGTAATTTCATGTCAGTTTGTTATTTTTATATATTATTCATTAAAAATTTAGATAATGGATTAACGAAGGTAATTTACGTCAAAATTGAAATTTTAAAGTTTGAAAAATATAAAAGACTTAAAAAGATTCAATTGGAGAATATAGACAAAATTTATAACTGTACGCATAATAGAGGACTAAATTTATAGTTTCGATAAATTTTATTGTTTATTTTTCATGTTTTGTTTTTAAGTATGCTGATGAAATTGGGTGGTAATAGATCAAGAGTGTTTTAAGTATTTTATATAGATGGACATTAAAAAAATTGTCCTCTAAAGTTCAAATATTTACTTAATTGGCTATGATATGTAATTTTTTAGTCGCTCAAGTAATTAAATTAGAAAGTTTTTATAGATGTGAATAAAATCATGTATGTATAAATCGTGAATACCCATATAATTAATAAAATATTTATAATAAAAAATTTTAATAAATTGATTCTTACTATACATTAGAATTTCGAAATTTATCCAATGATGAATTATTTATTCTATGAATAGTGAAAATTATGAAAACATTAATTTTTTATTAAATATATATTTAAATATCTGGAGGCAAAATGTATATTCGATGGTAATTATTTATTTGTTCATTAAAGTCAATCTACCTAAAGAAGAAGTAGGATATATTTAATTGTATGCTTATCTAAATTCATAAAGTAAAATTTTAGCATTGATATATTATTTTGCAGCTATTTGCTTCATTTGTAAGCTTCATCTGTTCCTTTATTTAATGGGTTAATTTTTTTTAATTTAAATGGAGTAAATAAGTCAAGTTTTATTTAAATGTTTTGAATCTTAATTTGGCACTATTAGAAGATAAACTTACTATTAGTATTAACTTAAGCAGTGAGAAAGAGAGGTCCTATCATGAACAATAAAACATATTGAGACTTATGTTTTTGTTAATGACTACTGCCAAGAAATTTATGACTACAATTTCACAAATTGAAAGTGCTTTTACATCTGTGGAAGAATGTTTTCATTCGGCATACTAGTCTCTTATTGGTACTTCAATGGCACAACTCACAACTAAGAAGTTTGATGGGTTGAGGGGAATACAAGAATATATCATCGAGATTACTAGTATTGCTGTCAGATTAAAGATCTTAAGGATGATGGTGGATGACCTGTAACGCCCCAATTTTCGGGAATCCTGTGAATGTTGGCATAAGTTTAATTATGTTAGTGGGCCTCTAGAAAGCCCAAACTTAAGATAGAACCCGATAATTTTAGTTAATTTTTGTTCCATAAGAAAAAGGGGGTGAAATTATGAAATAGAACATATGTGAAAATGTTTGAAAATGCTATAGGCTAAATTGAAGTGGCCAAATAAATAGGAGTGCAAAATAGGAGGATTTGCATGACAAACCTCCCATTTTACATGAAGTGGCCAGCCATCATGTTGTTGTAGACAAAATGTACACTTGATATCCATAATTTATGGTACAAATTGATACAAATTAATAATAGGTTAGGTAAATGTTCCATGATAATGGGTTACGTAAATGTTTCATGATAATGGGTTAGGTAAATGTTTCATGATAAGAATTTCATGTCTTTTGTATTAAAGAATTAAATGGATGAAATATGAAGTTTTATTAAAAGAAAAAGGGGTGAAAAGAACAAAGTTTTGTCCATCTTTGTTCATCATAGCTGAAAGTTAGACAAGAGAAAGGAGAGAAGAAAGCTCTTGAGTATTCGGTCATTAGGAGGAGGAAAATTGAAGGTAAGTTTTTGGTACCTTGCTTCTATTTTGAGGTTCATGAATTCTTCTTGATTCTACCTTAACTCTTGAAGTATATTTTGATTTTTAGTTGTGTTGTGAGCATTTAGTCATGAATTAAAATGAAGAAAATGGTTGTTGTTTCATGTTCTTTTGATGAAAAATGGAAGATAGGTGAAGTTGAGCCAAACAAATGAGCATGCATGTGCCTTAGATGTTAAAGGGAAAAATCAGCTAACATGTTGTGCTTTAAAATGATGAAATGGAGATTATACTTAAGTAAAATCATAGATATGTGATGATTGATTGGTGATATACATGTTTAAATAACATGCATGCAAGTTATGTGTGAAAGAGTGAATTTGGTAATAAATCTGCTTGGGACAACAGCAGTAACGTGACTTTGGAAAATCACCATAAATTGTGGGAGATGAATTAGAAGCTGAATAAATTATGTAATTAAAGCTTAATGAGTCTAGTTTCAAATGGAATAAACGAGAACATATTTTGAATTCTGTGCAATGAGAAATTTGATTCGTAATGAAGAGTGGTCAGATTAGTCAAACAGTGAAATATGCGAAACTTTGAGAAAAATCTGGTATTGATTGGCCAAACCAAAAATTCAGAAATTTTATGGATATAAGATATATGAGTCTATTTTCAGGAAAAATTAACGGCACTTGATTTGGAGTTTCGTAGCTCCAGTTATAAATGATTTAGTGACTGTTGCTCAGGAAGACAGCTTGCAGTGAAATTATGATTACGTGGTAAACATTGACAAAAATTTGTTAATGAGTTGCTTATTGATTTCTTATAAGCTTACTATGATCTGTAGGTGTGGTTGGCCGAATATTGTAAGGGGTTAATATGTAGTTTGTATTTGAATAGTTAGATTAACGTGTTAGTAATCCAATTGTAGGCGGTTCGTGTGTGGATCTCGTCAGCATATCGTCGCAAACAGGTGTGTAACTAACACCCTCTTTCTTAGTCTGGATCGGCAAAAGTCGAAAAGTCGAAATGCCGAAAATCGGTATTTTGTAGATTTGCGAGTGTGCGAATGCTCGTGAGGTAAATCGATTAATGTTTTTGGTAAGCTGCAATGTTTGGACTGCAAAGTGCATGATTTCTGTGCCCTCGATATTTTTGGGCTTAATGGTTCAAAATTGGAATGATGGGCCAACGGGCCCAATTCGGTAAGAACCCTCGGTAGTGATTCTGTTAGTACGTGAAATGTAGGAATATGCATGAAAAACCCTAAAATAGATAAATTACTGAAATACCTTTAAAAGTAGAAAATTTACAGTTTTACCCCTGGTAGATAAATTACCGAAATACCCCTAGGGTTAAATTGACTTAAATGCATGTTTGACTGTTGTTATTTACTGCATGCCATGTTGTTATTATCTGATGCATGGGATTCGGATATTGACGGAGGAAGTACTGAAAGTGGCTTGTCCACGTACTGGAGGCTTTGCCTCAATTTACTGTTAACTGAGCAACAAGGCTGCAACTGTGGAGTGTTGGGCTGGGTGGGTTGAGCTATTCCCCACATGGAGTGTATGGCTGGTACGGGTGGAGTGTAGTGGTTGGTGGGTTGAGTAGTCTCCCCAAATGGGCTTGCATATGTTTACTGATGTTGCATGTATTTTGAAATGGGCCTATGGGCCATACTGTTATCTGAATAAGGGGCTAAGGCCC
The DNA here is from genome assembly GCF_007990345.1 of Gossypium hirsutum. Lineage (NCBI taxonomy): Eukaryota > Viridiplantae > Streptophyta > Magnoliopsida > Malvales > Malvaceae > Gossypium > Gossypium hirsutum. Next base: position 113,075,743 of record NC_053433.1, on the reverse strand, counting down.
AGTTTATTGTAATCTGAAAAGGGCTCTGGCCCAGTACCATTGTTACCTGAATGGGCTTAGGCCCAATAGGCTTGAGCTGACTTGGATTTTGAATGGGTTTTCCTTACACACTGAGTTTCCCCAAACTCACCCCTTTTATTTTCATCCACGCAGAAAATCCCCAACCATAGTGGGCTTGAAGCTGTGAGGGAATTCGGAGTGGCCACCCGTTTTGAAAGTTTGATTTTCTTCTGGTGAACTGGACATCCTTTTATTTACGTTTGAAGTTTTGGGTTTTTAAATGTAATAAGGCCGCTTAATTATTTTTGATGGTTTTGATATGTTTTGCTAAGATAGGTATTACTTATTTTAACTGTTGAAATTGGATAGCTTTAGGGCACGTTTTCAAAAAAAAAAAACAACAATTGATTTCAAAATAACACGACAACAAGCAAAACTTCCGCAATGAAAGTATTTTCCAAAATTAATCACTTTTCCTAAAAATGACTTAATCAAATCGGTTTCCTAGAAATATCCATGACGTTAAGGTGTGGCAATGGCGGTATGCATGTCTAGGATTGGATCCGAAGGGAGCTTGGTACTTAAGCAGTCCGATGGACTGACCACCTCTTTTCCGGTTTCCTACCTGGTGCATAGCTTCCATTCACTTTAACCTATAATGAAATTAATCTTTTGAACATCAAGTACGATTTTTTGGATCAACAATATAAAATGTTTTGAACGCTTCGATGTGGCATGTCGGATCCGACCATAACTTCTGGGCCGGGTTTGGGGTGCTACATGACCCCTTAGTGTAGTTAATTTTGAATTCATTACCTTCGAATTATAGTTCAATATTCCAAATTAACTATAACACTGTTAACGATAAGTGAAATGTTAATGAATTCAGGAGGCATGATTATAGAGTTAAGGAAGTTTTTCCATCAAACTTATGGATCAAGGTGCTAACAAAGACTTCTGGTAAAAACTAATAAGTTTAAGAAGAAGAAAAATATGCATGTGAATGTCTTTAATGGTGGGAAAAAAAGAACATATGTCATATAAGTGTCACATTTATAAGAAAATCAAACATTATAAAAAAATTGCCAAAAAATGCAAAGATTGGTTCGAAAAGAAATATCTTTTTTATATTTTGTATATTTCGAATGAAAATTAAAATTCAACAGAATACTTGGTGGTTTGGTTCTGGTGCTACTACTTATATATTCAACATGATGCAAGGATTCTTTATAATCCAAACCACTAACCCAAATAAGGATTTTCTATATGGGTTAGTATTTGGTACACTACTAGCGTACTTTTTATTTCACAAGTAGTATTGAAAAATTGACAAGTACCTATTTCATTTTAAATATTTATTTTTAATGTAAGGCCCCAAAAAAGTGGTCTAATGTAAGGCAATTAAGCTATTTCCTTTAATAGAAATTAAATCACAGTCATCCATTTAATTGTTTGATGGATATAATATTAGATTAAAACTTGATTATTATATATTGATTTTCCCTCAAACTATTAGAATTACACACAAAAAAACTCATATAAAGTTATAACCTTTATCATTAAGATTGTGTAACAAAAAGGAAACAATAAGAAAGAGAAATCAATTTACCGTAATATTCTTTATCAAATCCAATCCCACGTCATATAATTTTTATATTTATAACAATCATATTATTTTAAATATCTTAAAATTATTACAATATTAACTTTTTATTTTCATGATATTTACAAATCCAACATAAAACATAAAGATTTTTAGGTCTCCAACACTGTAAGAAGAGATAATTAAACAGCAAGGAGAATTGATATTATACCCAATGAATGGAAGGGGAAAAAATGTCTGAAAAAGTAGTTTAATGATTAAAGGACATTCATGGGTGGCTCTTCTTTATCAGATTCATATATGACAGACAGAATTGCTTAGAGAAAATTAAGTAACTTTAAGCCAAGAACTGATATTCAATCTATAGGACCCTTTTTTACCCCAAATATAATGGGGCTTGAGTTGGTTAGACCGATGGCATTGCATATTATATATTCCCCATTATAGTTTTACAGTACAAACTAGTTTAGTATCTAAATTTTGCTTCAACGTTTAAACTAGTATTTAAATTTTTTGATTTTGAAGTTTAAATTAGTGTCTCGGGATTGTTTTTTTTTTCTTATAATTAGATATTTGAATTTAGCTTCTTAAATTAAATTGGCACTTAAATTTAATTTTTTAATTTAAATTATACTTAATTATTTGAATAAATTTAAACTATGAAACCAAATTTAAGTGGATACTTAAACCTAAAACGATTTAAGTAACAAATTAAGTTTATGTACTTAATTACAGGAAAAGAAGGGTGTAATTACCTTTTTAATGAATTACTATCAATTGAATCACGTGTCATAGCAGGAATAAAAAGGACAAAAAGGAACAAACTGAGGCGTGCAAAGAGAGTGGGAAAGGAATAGTCCCCACTTTGACTGTCCCATCCAAATAGGAACCAATGCTTTATGAGAGGCTTCCTGCTGCTTCAGCCTTCAATACTCTGAATTGGCTGTTACTCCCTCAATCACCTCTTAGCTGGTTTTTGGTTTTTCAGTTTGTTATATATATCATGCAAGTACCTGTACTATAAATTTATTTCATCTTATTCAAAAAAATAGATAATTTTTTTTATATATTACTATTAAAATTTAATATAACTAATAAAATAATCAAATAGACACGTATAGCTCATATTAATTTATAATAGAATGATCGATTTATTTTTTAAGTTAATATACAAAGTCTAACATATCTATTTTTTGAAGAAAATAAAATAAAATGTAATTTGATTTATAATATAAATTTAATTAATCAGTCATATTCCATATATACTTGAATATAAGTACAAGAAATATTCATACCCCACACTCAAATCCGAGATTATTTCTCTCATAGATGTTGAGTTTGCTCTATTAAGTGTTTATACTTTCCACTTTCCAGTAAAATGTGCCTCACTCCATTACTCCTATTAGCTTATCTCGAGCTACTGCTTTTTTATTTTTTCTTTGCAGAAGTGTGGCAAACTGCACCAAAGCTACCACTCCCTATGGAGAAAGTTAAAAAGAATAAATCCCAAATTTGATATTTCCAAGACAGGCATCATCATGACCTGAAATTGAAAATATTGTATTCATGCAAACAAGTAAAAGATTGTTACTGTTGGGAACAGCAGCTGTAAACAGCAACCTCACTTCATGGTGAAGCTACTATAAGTCTCTCTGCCGTGTCAGTAAATCATTTTATGGCCTTATTTTTCTTGGAAACAACACTTTTATAGCTCTATTCAATTTCGAAATTTAACGAATTAGTCACTTTTTTAAAAAATTAGCAACTTTTATTGATATTTCTAAATCAATCTTAATTATTGGGATTAAAAGGAGTTGGCTCTCAAGATGGTCACTACAACGATCTTATTATTGCCACATATGGTGTAATGATGACGGTTTAAACAGAGATGGGAAGATTTATTGGAATTTACCTCAATGTTACCTAACCTAAATAAGACTAGCTTTTACTGTAAAACGCAAGGGTGTAGCTAGTGGAGCCTTAGCTAAATGGGAAATTTAATTCTAAACCCCCCAAAGTAAACCTACTAATTTAAGTCTTTTATCTTTAATCAAATAAAAAAACCTGCACTTTTGGCCTTTTTAAAAATTGAAAATTCCCAATTTAAGATTTTTTAACATAAAATTTTTAGTTTTGACACTTCAATATTTTATAGTTTTTTCATTACCTCTCTTAAAAAAAAATTAGCTTTTACTCCTCCCGTAAAACCAATAACATATTTTTAGAAAAATATTACTATAATGAAAAAAAGAATTCTTTTGTTTTTCATTATAATAGCTCGGCGAGATCATTTGATTACTTCTAACTTTGAAATTTGAATATTTTTGAAATAGTTGCGAAAGATTAAAAAATTAAGAATAAAAAATTCCAGTTAACTTTATCATCTCTCGATTTTTTTATCACTCCTTTTCAATTAAAAGAGATAAGACCTGGTGAATCAAAAACGATTAATTAATAAAGAAAAAAAATCTCTTATTGGATTACGAAAAAAATCTTTTATTGACCTTTAAATAAGAGAATAAAAGCATTTCAACGTATTTAAAAAATTTATATATTCTTGCATTGACAATAATATCATTAGCATTGCTAATCGAGTTAAGACTCAATCGGTAATATAAATTAATAGTTAAAACAACCAAAATTTGTAATATTTTTATGACTTAATATTCACCATTTTTCAACATCGATAACGACCATCTCCTCCAACTTATAAGAAGCCGTCATGTGTATAATTTTTTTCCACCTCAGGCACCTATATGGAATTACTGAATAAATTATACGAAATCTTTAAAATTTAAAATAATTTTTTTTCAACACTGTTAATAGACCCCGTAACACAAAGAAACACTTTTTTTTTTAAAATATATATATATTCTTTCATTAGAAAAAGTCCAACAAGGAATGGGCCCATACAAAATTAAAGCCTTCCCCACAAAAATCTTAATTATCAAAGGAGAGTAAATTTCCCAAAATTTTAAAAAGTTATTGGATTAGACTGTATTTTTTATGGGACTAGACTGAAATAACGAAAACATTTTCAGCTTATTTTCTAAATAAATTTTTTTATTTCGGTCTAATCCTGTAATTTTTAGAAAATACAATCTAATCCAATAATTTTATTTTTAAAATGACATTTTTTGATAAATTTACTGATAGAAGGATACGGATGGGGCTATTATGCCAAAAAAACCAAACACTTGAGATAAATAGTTTAATGATCATCGAATATGGCATCAAATTGAGGAAAAGCTTCGAGGGCTAAATTGAATATTAAACCTATTTTTAGGCAGCACAAAATATACGAGGTTCAACAGAACATCACTCAATTAATGGCAAAGTATAAAAGAAATGTAAATTGCATATTTATTTACAAAAAGATTAGAACCTGACTTTTTGCCTCATCTAAACATTTCTTTTGGTAATCAAAGTGGAAAAATTTACAGAAAAACACATACATCATCCAAGTTTTGGTAAAAGAAGAGTTGCAGAAATTTATAGAAACAAGTGGAAAATCCAAAAAACCACACCTCAAATAACACTAAAATTATCAACCCTTTTCTGATCAGTAAACAAAATTAATATACCCCGGAGACAAATGAACAGCCCCAATCTAAATGCTGTTTTGCTCCCTTGAAAGAAATGGATTTATCCCTCTCAACAGCCACCCCAATCACAAACCCTATTCCTAAAACCCTACTTTTAAACAAATGTAACTACAGTCACTGTGGTGCCTACTCACCGGTGTTGACGTTACTACCCTCAATCATTCTCGTGTGTTCTGTGGTTCACCTTCCACATAGAACATCGTTACAAGTTGCATCATCCCCCATTTGTCTGAAATGATTCAGGATTGTTCGACCAAGAGATTCGTAGCCGACAGCTTGGTGGTAGTACCAGTAATTCAAATGAGTGAAATGAGCAATATACAGCAGAACCAAGGTATGTTATACTTGCAAGCCAAACTAAACCAGCCGATGCTGACGCAAGCCCTTCCCAAAATGAGGTTGCATTAAACGAACATACAAGCCATTTTTGGCTACCAAAGAATCATGTGTTCCTTCCTCTACAATTCGACCACCATTAAGTACTACAATGTTGTCAACATGCCTCATCATTGCAGCTCTATGGGCTATCAAAATGGTAGTTTTGTTCCCCATTATCAGCGTATCAAGTGCCTCCTGGACCACTCGGCTAGACTCAGATTCAATGGAAGAGCTAGCTTCATCCAATAATAAGATGGGAGCATTCTTCAACACAACTCGAGCGATGGCAATTCTTTGTTTCTGTCCTGGGGTCAAATCCACACCCCTCATACCGACATGTGTGTCATAACCATGAGGCAAGCTGCTGATAAAATGGTGAGCATTAGCTATCCTTGCAGCCTCTTTCATCTCAGCTTCACTAGCATTGTGCCTTGCATATATGATGTTTTCCCTGATAGTAGTTGAGAAGATTATGGGTTCCTGTTGAACAAGACCCAAGTGATTCCTCAACCACCTCAAATTGTAGGTTTTTAAATCCCGTCCGTCAAGTAGAACCTGACCTGCTACTGGATCATAGAATCTTTCGATCAAAGATATTATGGTACTCTTCCCAGAGCCTGAAACTCCAACAACAGCTAAAGTTTGTCCCCCATTAACTTTAAGACTAAAATTGCTCAAGACCAACATTTCTGGACGAGTAGGATAGCAGAAATCAACGTTTTTCAACTCAATGCTTCCGTAGACATTAGGTGGCTTCAATGCTGTGTTATCATCTGGCTCGATTTTAGGGACTCGCTCAATAATTTCAAACACTGAAGTGAGAGATTTCCGCCTCTTAAGAATGTATGGTGCCAATCCAAATGGCTCCACGAGTGCAAAAGTAGCAAAAGAGAAAACCATGTACTCCTTGACAGCTGTAGGCAGATCCATGTACCGTCTTTTAACACAGAGTGCAGTGTACCAAAGGAGAAGAGCATTGCAGGCAAAAAGAAGAAACTGTGAAAAGCCAAACGCAAACCCTATCGCCATTCCATGAAAGAAACTCTTTTTCAATATTCTCTTCAGCTGCAATCTGTAGAGCTCCATTACCTTATTACCAGCGCAAAATGCTACAACAGTGTAAATGTTTCTCACTGCATCCTCAAGGACCAATGATGCCTTCCTATGCATCTCCTGGATTCCCTTAGAAAATCCAGCGAGCCATAATTTCTGCAACATTTAAGTATGCAACAATTCAGAAATTCGGACATGGAAAATTTAAGTTCAATAAGAAAAAGGCAACGGCATGGAGGAGATAAAGAAGCAAACAAAATACATGGATAAAATTGAAACTCCACTTCTTTTTCAATAATTAAGTGAAAACCAAATAACAAAAGATATGCAAACCTGTGCAATAGCAGAGACAGTTAGAACTGGCAGGGTTGCAAATGCCACAAGCGCCAACCGCCAATGTAGCAACATCCCAATTAGCAAAGCAACAAGAACAGCAGTACTATCCTGTACAAATATTGAAAGTCGGTTGCTAAAAGCAGCCCGTACAAATGTAGCATCATTTGCCAAGCGCATGGCCAAGGTGTCAGCATTATTCTCTTCTTCATCAAACCATCCAACTTCATTGCGCAGCATTGCTGTCGATGATGGGCAAAACAAGGTAAACAATATGCACTGAATTCAGCATTCTAGTAAATTTGAAAAATTGATTTGAAGATTCAGATACCTGAAAACATCATCCTGCGAACCCGTTCAGTCATCTTTTCCCCCATAATGCCAAAGTAGAAATGTTGCAAAAAGTTAGCAACAACAGTCACTATACCCATACAGGCAATTATCAAACACCACCTGTCTACTTCATCCTGTAAGTGATGAGGTTCCTGATGCCTATAATATGCAGTTACTATCAGAGCAATAACATAAGCAAGAAGTGGATTAAAAGAGCCAAAGATTGCCGCGCCAATGCTTCCCAACACAGCATAGAGCCACTCTGCAAAACTAAGTTGTGCCAACCTCCAAAACGATGGAGCTTCCCTATGATGTGCTTCCTTATCTTTCATTGGGATGTCACCAGAGTGACTGAGAGGACGACTAAAAGTCTGAGAATGGGAACGTTCACTTTTAGGGTCAGAAGTCAGAAGGGGTGATACGGGAGATTCTGGGTCTGAACCACTTGATTTCGGCCTCTGGGTAGACTGAACGTCAAGTTTTGGCAACTCTGGTAGTCTCATTTCAAAACTATCCTGCCTCCTGATTGATGGTTCCTTATCACCATCATCCACAGGCAAACCGTTTTCCTGCATTTTCTCTGGTGGTGGACTATGAGCCTTAGGTGATTCTTGTGAGTTAAAAGCACCATCATGGGCCCGGAATCCACCAGGAACTCTTTGAAGAGATGGTGATTTGATCAATTTTGGAGATGATGATTCTTGGAAGCTGTAAATTGATGAAGACTCCTTTTCAATCTGGAAAGTAGACATCTCCTTGTAGTTCCTGACTGGTGTCCTGAAAAATTATAAACAATCATAAAAACACAGGAGTACTTTTGTTTAATCTAAATGAAGAAAAATCACTAACATGAAACAGACTTTCATAATCTTCCGGCCTTTTTAATAAAAGCATCTATAGTTCTTATTACCTCCTTGGAAGTTTTGCAGCCTCTTCACATTTAAGGAGCTCTGCATACAAGCCATCAAGGGCTAGTAACTCCTCGTGTGTACCCATTTCAACCAGCTGACCCTCTTCCATCACAGCTATATAATCAGCATTTCTTATGAGACTAAGACGTCGAGCAATTATTATGGTTGAACGCCCTAACATGAGAAGATCTAGAGCTTCCTGTACAGTTCTTTCAGCCTCAAAATCAAGTCCACCAGTCACCTCATCAAGCAGAAGGATGGTTGGGTTCAAAAGCACAGCTCTAGCAATAGAAAGTTTGATTTTCTGTTCTTCTGTCAATGCTAAGCCAGCCCTCCCCACCTGAAAGTCACAGTAAATGATTTTAACAAAATATGACACAAATAAGAAATATATATATGATCAGCAAGATAGGCAAAAGTAGTATATCTTGTGCTCCCATATTTCACCTGTGTCTCATATCCTCTCTCAAGCGAACTAATAAATGTATGGGCATGTGCTATTTTTGCAGCTTCTTCGATTTGATCAAGCGTAGCATCTCGTCCATAAGCAATATTATCTTTTATGCTCAAACTAAGTAATGCAGGTTCCTGAGTAACAAGTCCTATTTGGCTTCTCAGCCACTCCAGCTTTAGATTTTTAATATTCTCTCCATCTAGAAGAACTTCCCCTGCATCACACAAAATAAAATCATTTACATCATGTTGGCTAAACACCATGCAATGGTTTCAACACCTAAATGGCACGCCACTGCAGTGCGATAGATAACATCATATGATCATAATACCTAATGTAGGATCATAAAACCGTTCCATGAGCGGAATAATACTGCTTTTCCCAGAGCCATTTCTGCCAACAAGGGCCACAGCCTTTTAGCAGGTACAGTGAGGTAAAATCCACTCAATATAGGGATTTCAGGTCGAGAGAGATAACTAAAATATACATTGCGAAACTCAATATTTCCTTGAAGGGAGGGTGACATGTTCCCTTCCTGATTAGAGCCAGAGGATGACCGACTAATCATCTCAAAAAGTCTATAAGCAGCAATTCGTCCTTGGTCAAATGAGTAGAAATTTGTTGCTGCCTGGTTCAACCCACTGCACAATATGGAAAGGATTGGTAAGGAAGTGCAGATTAGACAGAGCAGGAAGAAAGAGAAGCTGATGCTTACAGGCCACTTAAAATTACAGCAAAAAGAGCTGTTATTATTTCACCACCATGAGCTCTGTGATGTGTGACCAGGAACCTTCCGACCCAAAGTTGTAAGGCACAAGAACATATAGCAAGCCCATATGTAAATCCAAGCCCAAGCCCTTGAACAAGACTAATCAAAATACCATATCTCAAAGTTGCTTGCAATGAGGTTGCATAAGAATATTTGGCCAAAGTTTCATTTGTAAATGCATACAAGGTCCTAATGTAAGAGACTGCCTGCAAAAAAACGAAAACTATATGTATATTAGCATCATTCTCTACTGTGCTTACCCTTAGAGAAGGCTGATTCTATGTAGAAAGTGAAGTTCAACAAAGAATTCATGTCATCATTTCAACAAATTCAACAGTAATGAACCCTCAAAGGTATAATGTGCGTGATGCATTGATGATAAAGAAAATCTCTAGTGCAAGTTCTCCCTAGCTTTGGGCAGCTTCTTTACTCCAGAAAGCAGAAGCAGTGTCCAAAGTTCAAAAAGAGTTTTAATAAAATTGTTTTAGCTTATAAAGAAACTGCAAATCAGCTTTCTGCAGGCTGAAAGGGATCTTCTGACAAGAACCTCTACATACAAGTTTAATAGATACTTCAAATAAACAGAAGGTATTGTTATGTAAAAAAAGTTATTTCAAATCGACAACACCTTTGAAAAGCTAGCAGCAATTTTTTCCCATATCTCCAGCCTGGCTGAAGAGGCTTCTAAACTAAGCATCTAAACATCAAGCAAGCATTGGAGGTAAACCTTGCCATCATTTCTGTTTCAAATACAAATAACTAGCAAAGTTTAGTCCATAGGTCCCTATATTAATGGCCAGTTCAAATAAACTCATGCTCAAATGTCAACAATAACTGCACTCATAAGTCAGTGTATACCATTTGGACAACTCACTTTAAATGAACATTAAGCAAAGTAGCCAATTTAAATTCACTTAACAACATTGAGAAAAATAAGTCTGGTTAAAAGTAATGGAGCCAGGAGAGAAGAGAAAAACCTGTTCAGCAACACTAGCTGCCTCAGCATAAGCATCTTGGATGTTCTCAGCAAGCCTATGAAGAAATATATTGGATATTCCTCCAGCAGCAACAATGAATGGACCAGTAGCTAGTGTTATGAGAACAATCTCCCAACAGTTGATAAAACCAATAATTAGACCACTGAAAAATGTAGCCATGTTATGAATGTAATTCCCAACCTGTATCATCATAGGAATATTAGGATTGGAGCAGACATCTATGAGGAAATACCACCAAAGAATAAGTCACTAATTAAAAAAAGTAGGGAAACCCACATGTAACTGAACATACTTTTTCACTAAGAGCAGACTGGATGAGCAGTACATCACTCAATACTTGACTCACTATGTCTCCATTATTCCCATAAGTATCAAAAAAGCTCATATCTTGGTTCAATAAAACTTGAACATATTTTGACCTGATGACAGCAGTCTGCCTCTCTCCCGTCAAAATCCAGCACGAAACCTCTATTACACAGAGAAGTCAGTGACAAGTGGCAGGAATGATGCATCAATCAGAAGGAAACAGAGATGAAGAAATAACCGGATTTGATATAGATCAACTTACCAATCCAGCCAGTGGCAAAAACACCAGCAGCAATATAAACAATGGTTAAAGCAAGCTGCAAAACAAGAATGAAACAGTTGGTGGCATGCAGAAGTACAAACAACAGAGAGTCTGAAGAAGACTACAAATTTTAGCTGCTTATATCAAGCAAAAGAAGAGAAGAATTAGACAAAAACTAAAGCTACAAAAGATGGTTTTGCTTTTTCCCATGTTATTTACACATTAACACCTATAAGAATAAAAGCAATCCAGATTTAATCCAGAAGATAGAGAGTTTTTACATCTTCATAGTAACAATTAAAAATGATATATTAGTTGCAAACAAGTAGAGATATTCACATGGAATCGGTTTACATGCACCCATGATAGCAATTACATGAGAGAGTTGCAATACACATAGCATCAAACTGGAACTACAACCAAAATGTCACATTTCGATTTGCAATTAACTAAACCATCAAATTAAAAATTCCATTCTCTCTGCAGTTCACACCTATTCATCCACCTTCTTTCCGCTAACAAATATAAAAGCCTCAAAAAATCTAAAGATGAAACACATCCTTCACTTCTGAATAATATGCTAATCATTTCTTCTAATGAAGGCTTGAGCTTGAATGTGTAAGAATGATGCCGTCCCCAACCTAGAGGGAAGGAAGTAATTAAGCCTATGTTTAGCGGATTGAGGGTTAGGGTCAGATATGGTAATGTGTCCAATACAGACATGCTCAAGTTTGTCCCAAGTTTTCAATATGTTTGGAGGATTATATCCATATCCATGTCCAAATATTTGGAGGATTAGGTGTCAAGACAAAGGTATCTTCTATTTTAAGAAAAATGAAGATCCCATATAACATAGGTTAAAGACCATCCATCCACCCAAAATACTAGAACAGCAATATCCTACTATGACAGTACAGAAGCCTATAAAAGCAATAACCATTAATCTTAATCTCATATAAAATAGATTTCCAACATTTCATGTTTTTTGACACCACAAAATTTCCTTACGATCCATTTCAAAGCTAAAATCTCAGCGCCCCCCCCCCCCCAAAAAAAATAAAAAACAACAAACCAAAAATAAATTGCTTTTGCCAATTGGAAGCCAACAAAACTTAAAACCCAAAACTTTTATACACCTTGTCATTTCCAGAACACATTTTCAATAAACAACATTATCCAATATACCAAAAATTAAAGAGTAAGGAAATTGCTTAAATTCAGAATCAAATGGTCCATCTTCCCAAATTATACCAACTTTCCAAATATAAAACATAGTTAACTACACTGTCAAAATTGCAAATTCCTGAGAAACTATAAATTGATCAACTAAGACACTAACCTAAACCTTTAAAATCCTAAAATTTAGGTTTTTTCTTTACTTCCTTAATAAATAAATAAATATAGCTAACCTCTCTAAACCTGTCAATCTGCTCATCCAATCTCTCCGGCCCCGTTAGTGACGACCCAATTCCAAGAACATGAACAATCTTCGCAAAGTAATGCAAGTAAACAACAAGAGCCGTTCCATGAGCAGCAGCAGCAACCGATCCAACGATCATGAGAACCCAATCAAGCCTATCAGCACAGGCGAAGAGTCTCGAGAAAGGAACAGCAGCCGGTGGCGGCTCCAGCTCTTCAGCCTCCTCCATTTCCTCCTCCGCCTCCACCTGCGCCGCAGCAGCAGCTGCTGCTGCTTCCGCAGATGTATCCAAGTATGGAGAAGGCGATTCCGGTGGTTCCGAAACCTCTGATACTGGTGTCAACGGCTGTATATGGGGTGGTGACCACCCAAACAAACCCCTTGATATCATCATCTTGAAACCAAACCCAAACCCTAACCCTAAGTACTCTTCCTCTAAATTTAGCAGAAACTTTAAGCCGATCTGCTAAATTCAGAGACCAAAAAAATTGCAAAAAAAATATCAGATTTTTCCTCCACTTAGTTAATTAAAGGTTTGGGTTTTCTTTTATATAAATTGGGTTTTTTGTTTATTAAAAATTTGGAGAGCAGGTCAACTATGGCGGAAGAAACATAAGAAAGAAGAGAGAAAGAAAGAAAAAAAAAACTGAAGTAACCCACGGTTACATTCAAGCAAAAGAAAAAAAAATTAAAATTTAGGAGATTTCGATTTTTGGAGGCTTTTTAATGATTCCATTTTTTGTTTTTTGTTAACGGCAAAAAGTATATACATATATATATTTGCTTATAGGATTTTTCTTTTTTTTGACAAAATTTTGCTTCTAGGATATATATTTTTCTGGTAAAATGCTTATAAGATATTTCAATTTTCTTTTTTTAATTATTTTTTCTTAATTAAATTGTCTGAAAATATATTCAAAGTAGATTTTATGATATTGATCTGTGTTTATTAATAATTTTATAATTATAGGATATTATGTAAGTATTTTTTATTGATTTATGTAAAAAATAATATAATTTATTTAGTAAAATCATAGTTTTTTAATATTAATTCAATTAAATATGTAGTATAGATATTAAATTATAATAAAATGAATTATATAAATCTAAAAGGTGAAAATAATTTTAAAGTATATTTGAAAGCCTACTTATAATATTTATAAATTCCATAATTGGTGTTGTTTATTAATAGAAAATTAATACCAACTTCAATGTGTCTTAAATTCAAAAAACTGTTTTCTCAAAAATTAATTATAGGTTAAATACAGGTATTAGTCCTTCCACTATTTATATTTTCAAATTTTCATATTCTTATTCAAAACCCGAAAGATAACAGATAAACCTATACAATAATTTCTACTATTAATCTCATGTTATTTAAAAATTATTTATTTAGTCTCAGTTTTTTAATTTAATTATATTTAATTTCTATATTTTTAAGTTTTTAAATTTTAGTCATGACTTAAAATAATAATCATTAAATTCATTAATAAATGTATTTATATTTTTTAATATTATATGAAAATAATAATAATTTATTCATGACTTAAAAATTAAAAAAAGAAGAAGAAGATTTGAAGTAAATTAGTGTAATCCAAATTTAAAAGTATATTTTTGGGAAATAGGGTGAACAGCTGGATCTTCGCTTGACATTGGATATTTAAATAATGACACGTGTGGATGTGTGTAAGTGTCAGGGTAAGTTTAGCATTGCTCAGAGGAACATTTTTAGAGACTAAGGATTAGTTTGGATGGGTGGTGTGTTTACCTCCGGTAAGATTAAAAACAGCGGTGGCGGTGAGATTAATTACTGTAGCGGTGAGATTGGATACTGTAGCGGTGAGATTAGAAACAATGGTGGAGTGTGTGTTTGGATTCAAACGCAGCTGTAGCGGTGAGATGAGAATAAGAAATGACTATTAAGGACATCAAATTAGAATTGATATATAATATAAGTTTTTTAAATTATTTTACTTTTTTAAAATTATTAAAATATGTGAATTTATAAATTCATTTAATAAAATATTAAAATGTATCTTTTAATATTCTATTTATTTATATTTATTATCCTATAAATTATTATATTTGTATTTATTTAAATAATAGTTATAACATTAAAATATTAAAATGTCTTATTTTCACACTCATATGAAAAATAAAATGGTAAAAATATTACCCACTGACGTTTCTTTTTGTTTACTGGTGTTTAACACTCCAGTCTAAAATTTCCTCTCCAGTGCGTTGAAGGATTTTAACTGGCCAAATTTGAATGTTATCCAAACAGCTATACGTGGTGCAATTGCACCAAAATTAAGGGTAAACGTGCTGCACCGGTAGTAACTGGGCATCCAAAGGAGCTCTAAACCTTTTGATTTCCCCTCTGCCATTGCCAGTCCATTTGCTTTGTTGTTGTTCCCTTTGATTTTTTTATCTTTTCACTTTCTCCCTTTCTGTCTTCTCCTTTCCTTTATTTTTATATACAATTTGGTTATGCCAATGATTGTTAATTATTATTATTTTCAATTTTTTATTTTTTATTTTTTAAATCGATTAAGTTCGGTAAAAGTATTATAGAGGCTTTAATATTAAAAATAGGAAAATTAATATTTGTACATTAGATTAAAGAATAAATTGATTAATTCTGTTAAAATTTCTGTTCATTTGTACTGTTAAAAACTAGCATGATTGATAGAATAATTAGATAATGACATGTAGTATACCCGTGTACCTCATATTGATGTAGAAATATCAATTTTTAACAATTAAAATTGATGGAACTTTTAACAAAATAATCACTTTACTCTTTGATCTAATATATAATGACAAACAGAAATAAATGGAGCCAAATGTAATCTGACTTTTAGTACAGTGACCTCCATAGTATTTTTACCATTAAGTTTTTCTATTAATTTAATCATTGAATTAAACAATCTGGATATCAAAAGCTAGTTTGAATTTTACCTAAAGCATATTTAAAACATATTGATTAAATTATGAATACATGTAAATTTATTATATAGATAGTTTAGACTTAGCATATTAAAAAAAAGACAACCTCTTAAAATTTATGATGATTGTCCTTTTTAATGCGTTAAATATAAGTCATCAATGCAATAAATATGTGTTTTAAATGTGTTTTAGTAGGTATTTTAACGCCCAAAATGATACCTTAATTGATTAAAAGACTCGGTTGATTGATATTAATTTTTATTAAGTCAATTAAAATATTTTGAAATTTAAAAATCAATTTAAAATTTAAACAATGATTAAAAAAATTGAGCAATTTGGAAATGTCCTAAAATTAATTAGTATCATATTTAAAGATATAAAACTCAAATTTACGTATAAAACTAAAAACCAACATCATTTATCTGCATTTTAAAAAAAACAGATAAAATTAAAAATAATCTAATAAATTTTCTAGGAACAGTTATAGACCATCTTAGTAATATAGTTAACCTCTAATTGTCTTCTCGAGGGATATGGATTAAAAACCAATATCATTTATGTAATACATCTTAAGCTTTGATTATTAATAGCATAATTTCTTTTAGGAGCATTCCCACTTGACAAGTTTAAAATACAAGTTATGATCACTATAAAAAGATTGATTACAAAAAAAGTATGAACTAATTCCTTTAAAGTTTCTTGGTTGAATTTAAACCTATTTCCAAAGTAGGAGAATCATCAATGGATTCATTTAGATGAAACCAAGAAAAGAAGATTTATTTTTAGAAAAAAAAGGGGGTAAATTGTGATTCCAAAATTTGTGTTGTGTTGTTTTAGATAATAATAATATGGGGTATTTGATCATGGACAGATTGGAGCATATGTCCTATTGCCACAAACATCAATAAAATATTTAAAAACTTTGGATACCATTAAACACTTCACTGCTTTTAAGAGTGAGAGGCTGCGAAAATACCACAACCATGTAATATTAAATTTCTATTAAACTACCCTAAATGATGAATCAAGTTAAGTTAATTTAAAAATTAATAAGTTTAAAACTTTATATGTTGGCTTGATAGTCAGGATATTCACCGTTCTAAATATGGCCTGAGTTCGAGTCACGTTAGTTGCTTTATTATTAAAGCTTTTCTTTTTTTTGTTGTAAATTCACTAAAAAACATTAATCATTTTAATTTTATTGGTGAAATTTTAAGGTCACTTATTTAATTTTTATATTTTAAAAAAAATTGAAATTATTTAAAATATAACAAATAAATTTTTTAGGTTAAATTATGCAATTAATTCCCTATTATGTATAAGTTATGGATTTGGTCTCTATTCTCTAATTTGATACTTTTAGTCTCAACATTATATGAATTATGAAATTTTAATACTAACTCAAACAGTAGATGCCAAATCCATTAACTAAAATAACATATTTTATTGTTGTTATAAATATCATATGAAAATAACAAGTTGATATAAAATTATATATATGATATTATGATTATTGTATAAAATTATAAAAATAACATAATTTAATTTAATGAAATTATGGATACAACCTATGTCAAAAACCAAAATTTTAAAATTAGAAAGTTATAATAACTAAAAATGAAATTAAAGTATAAGAATTAAAATCGTAATTACAAAAAATAAATATATTAATAATAAAAATGATTTTTTAATGCATTATTGAACAAATGACACTTGGTAAAGATGATGCATTAGAAAATTTTAAAATTAATCCACTATTCTCTTTGAAATTGGGGAATATATTTATTTTTTTAGATACGGTAAAATAATTGGATAAACATATAATTATAAGGACAATAAATACGTTCTATTCTAAATATAAAAATTTTAGTTCTCTAAACATGATTGATAAAGTGTAATTATATGGTAATTTTGAATATCATGTTTAGTAGTATTAATTATAATTACACAACTATATAATTTTAAATTCTAAAAACATGTTAATTAATATAAATTTTGTCAATAACACTTGTAAAAAAATCTCTAAACAAGTAACAAAACCTAAATTAAATCCTTTTATATAATATGTTAGTCCAAGTCGACAGTACGATTACTGTTGAAAAATATGAAACTGGTCATTGAGTGTTAGGGAAGTGGGCACTTTCCTAGCGCTAGATCTGTGAGAAGACAACTTCTATATTTGAAGTGTTGGCAATTTATTAAACGGTTTGAATGGCTACGTTGAGTATATGGACGTCATCTAGGTCATTAATTAAGATCATTTCACTTAGGGAAACATATTTTGAAGCTTGGATAAAATCATATTACCCTTATTTAATCCCTAGAATCAAGAAAGTGGGATTGGATTGAATTACTAAAAATTTAGCTGTTAGTAATTCTTGTTTACCTTAATTATTATTATTTTATTATATATATCTCTACCTTAGCAAGTATTGAAATATTCTTTATAAATTGAGAGACTTATATAGGTTTTTGTAACTAGAATTGAGAGCACTAACTTTATTCAAGTGAGCAACTTTTTTATGAACGCATATTGATAATAAAACCTTTTGTGTTATGATTTTACTTGCTGAATTCACAGGGGTGAATTTAGTAGTGAGAGTATCAATCTTCAAGGTTTGAAAGTGAGGAGAATTATCATGGGTGTGTTATAGATTAGATTCACTTGTTGGAATTATTGAAGAGACGATATTTCTCATTGAGCTAGGCTTTGCAAACGTAGGAAAGCCAAACTGCGTAAACAATTGTTGTGTTCTATTTGTTTACTATTTCTAGATTTGGTGTTAGAAAATGCCCACTTCCCTGTCACTCCTTCCAGACACTTAACTTAGATTAAAGCAACGACTTTATAACTTCAATTATTAATTAAATTAGGGTGAGTATTTGGTATACTGTCAGTGTACTTTTTTTATTCCACAAACGACTTTAAAATTTTGACATGTGCCTTTTATTTAAATATATATTTTTTGATAGTTTACTATACCCTTACAGAACACTTGTTAACCCACTATCTTTGCTTGTGGAGTTTAAAAACTCCACGAATAATGTACCAAATATTTTCTCATAAATTTAACAAGAAAATAAACCTTCTATGCAATTTTACTAATTATTCTAGCATTCTATATTTATTAGGTTATTCTCTCTCGAACATTAAACATACTAGAAACTCTATCACACACGTATATGTGTGGAAACCACATATTTAGAACACAGATTTGTGTTTAAAAATAATATGTCATAGATAATGAAACATATAGTTTGAAAACACATCAAATATGTAAAACTAATGTACCTTCAAATAGTATAACTTATTTTAATTATGGGAGAACGTTTTCATAATTTTCCTAATTGAGTTAGTGATTGATTGACTCATGACACCAACTCAATAAAAGCTTTATAAATAGTATAGATAGAAACTCCGTCACACTCATATGCATGTAGAAACTACATATTTAAAACTCATGTTTGTGTTTCAAAATTACATACAATAGGGGCGAAGCCAGAAATTTTTTTTGGGGGCAGAATTAAAGTATACATTTTTACGATAGTAAAAATACAATTTCACCGTTTTAATAACTTATATCTTTATAATTTTTAAAGGATTAAATCTAATTTTATTATTTGGGGAAGTGCAATTTTACCATTACTAATTAAAAATTTTATAAATTATAAAGGGACCTAAATGGAAAATTTTTCATTTTAGGGGGGCTGGGGCCCCTGTCAGCCCTTTAGCTCTGCCTCTGACATACAATAAAAAATAAAATATATGGTTTGAAACTAATTAATAATAACACATGAAATATGTATGATGTTAAAATAAAAAAAGATTGAATTGTAAGTAAAATGAAAGTACCCTCATATAATATAACTTATTTTAATTATAGAAGAAAATTTCTGTAATTCCACTAAACGAGCTAATGCATAGTTAACTCGTGACACCAACTCAGTAAATGACTTTATAAATAGTATAAATGTTTATTGTTATTATTAGTTGGTCTATAACCAAGTAGAAATAATTAATAACAAATACTATGTAATTTAGTTATAATTAGTATAAATAATTTATAATAAATACTATGTAACTTAGTTAATTATTTAGTAGGTCAAAATGTATAGAAAATTATCTTTCGTCAATAAAATTTTCAGATTGTAACGCCCCAATTTTCGGGAATCCCGTGAATGTTGGCATAGGTTTAATTATGTTAGTGGGCCTCTAGAAAGCCCAAACTTAAGATAGAACCCGACAATTTTAGTTAATTTTTGTTCCATATAGGACCTATGTGAAAATGTTTGAAAATGCTATAGATTAAATTGAAGTGGCCAAATAAATAGGAGTGCAAAATAGGAGGATTTGCATGACAAACCTCCCATTTTACATGAAGTGGCCAGCCATCATGTTGTTGTAGACAAAATGTACACTTGATATCGATAATTTATGGTACAAATTGATACAAATTGATAAAAGGTTAGGTAAATGTTCCATGATAATAGGTTAGGTAAATGTTCCATGATAATGGGTTAGGTAAATGTTTCATGATAATGGGTTAGGTAAATGTTTCATGATAAGAATTTCATGTCTTTTGTATTAAAGAATTAAATGGATGAAATATGAAGTTTTATTAAAAGAAAAAGGGGTGAAAAGAACAAAGTTTTGTCCATCTTTGTTCATCATAGCTGAAAGTTAGAGAAGAGAAAGGAGAGGAGAAAGCTCTTGAGTATTCGGTCATTAGGAGGAGGAAAATTGAAGGTAAGTTCTTGGTACATTGCTTCTATTTTGAGGTTCATGAGTTCTTCTTGATTCTACCTTAACTCTTGAAGTATATTTTGAATTTTAGTTGTGTTGTGAGCATTTAGTCATGAATTAAAATGAAGGAAATGGTTGTTGTTTCATGTTCTTTTGATGAAAAATGGAAGATAGGTGAAGTTGAGCCAAACAAATGAGCATGCATGTGCCTTAGATGTTAAAGGGAAAAATCTGCTAACATGTTGTGCTTTAAAATGATGAAATAGAGATTATACTTAAGTAAAATCATAGATATGTGATGATTGATTGGTGATATACATGTTTAAATAACAAGCATGCAAGTTAGGTGTGAAAGAGTGATTTGGTAATAAATCTGATTGGGACAGCAGCAGTAATGTGACTTTGGAAAATCACCATAAATTGTGGGAGATGAGTTAGAAGCTGCATAAATTATGTAATTAAAGCTTAATGAGTCTAGTTTCAAATGGAATAAACGAGAACATATTTTGAATTCTGTACAATGAGAAATTTGATTCGTAATGAAGAGTGGTCAGATTAGTCAAACAGTGAAACATGCGAAACTTTGAGAAAAATCTGGTATTGATTGGCCAAACCAAAAATTCAGAAAATTTTATGGATATAAGATATATAGTCTATTTTCAGGGAAAATTAACGGCACTTGATTTGGAGTTTCGTAGCTCCAGTTATAAATGATTTAGTGACTGTTGCTCAGGAAGACAGCTTGCAGTGAAATTATGATTACGTGGTAAACATTGACAAAAATTTGTTAATGAGTTGCTTATTGATTTCTTATAAGCTTACTATGATCTGTAGGTGTGGTTGGCCGAATATTGTAAGGGGTTAATACGTAGTTTGTATTTGAATAGTTAGATTAACATGTTAGTAATCCAATTGTAGGCAGTTCGTGTGTGGATCTCGTCAGCATATCGTTGCAAACAGGTGTGTAACTAACACCCTCTTTCTTAGTCTGGATCGGCAAAAGTCGAAAATCCGAAATGCCGAAAACCGGTATTTTGTAGATTTACGAGTGTGCGAATGCTCGTGAGGTAAATCGATTAATGTTTTTGGTAAGCTGCAATGTTTGGACTACAAAGTGCATGATTTCTGTGCCCTCAATATTTTTGGGCTTAATGGGCCAAAATTGGAATGATGGGCCAACGGGCCCAATTCGGTAAGAACCCTCGGTACATGATTCTGTTAGTACGGGAAAAGTAGGAAAATGCATGAAAAACCCTAAAATAGATAAATTACTGAAATACCTTTAAAAGTGAAAAATTTACAGTTTTACCCCTAGTAGATAAATTACCGAAATACCCCTAGGGTTAAATTGACCTAAATGCATGTTTGATTGTTGTTATTTACTGCATACTATGTTGTTATTATCTGATGCATGAGATTGGGATATTGACGGAGGAAGTACTGAAAGTGGCTTGTCCACGTACTGGAGGCTTTGCCTCAATTTACTGTTAACTGAGCAGCAAGGCTGCAACTGTGGAGTGTTGGGCTGGGTGGGTTGAGCTATTCCCCACATGGAGTGTATGGCTGGTACGGGTGGAGTGTAGTGGTTGGTGGGTTGAGTAGTCTCCCCAAATGGGCTTGCATATGTTTACTGATGTTGCATGTATTTTGAAATGAGCCTATGGGCCATACTGTTATCTGAATAAGGGGCTAAGGCCCAGTTTATTGTAATCTGAAAATGGCTCTGGCCCAGTACCACTGTTACCCAAATGGGCTTGCATATGTTTATTGATGTTGCATGTTTTTTGAAATGGGCCTATGGGCCATACTGTTATCTGAATAAGGGGCTAAGGCCTAGTTTATTGTAATCTGAAAAGGGCTCTGGCCCAGTACCACTGTTACCTGAATGGGCTTAGGCCCAATGGGCTTGAGCTGACTTGGGCTTTGAATGAGTTTTCCTTACACACTGAGTTTCCCCAAACTCACCCCTTTTATTTTCATCCACGCAAGAAATCCCCAACCATAGTGGGCTTGGAGCTGTGAGGGAATTCGGAGTGGCCACCCGTTCTGAAAGTTTGATTTTCTTCTGGTGAACTGGACATCCTTTTATTTACGTTTGAAGTTTTTGGGCTTTTAAATGTAATAAGGCCGCTTAATTATTTTTGATGGTTTTAATATGTATTACTAAGATAGGTAATACTTATTTTAACTGTTGAAATTGGATAGCTTTAGGGCGCGTTTTCAAAAACAACAATTGATTTCAAAATAACACGACAACAAGCAAAGCTTCCGCAATGAAAGTATATTCCAAAATTAATCACTTTTCCTAAAAATGACTTAATGAAATCGGTTTCCTAGAAATATCCATGACGTTAAGGTGTGGCAATGGCGGTATGCATGTCTAGGATTGGATTCGAAGGGAGCTTGGTACTTAAGTAGTCCGATGGACTCACCACCTCTTTTTCGGTTTCCTACCTGGTGCACAGCTTCCATTCACTTTAACCTTTAATGAATTAATCTTTTGAACATCAAGTACGATTTTCTGGACTTAGAATGGAAATTTTTTTTTTACGTTTTTGATGGCATGCCGGATCCGGCCATAACTTCTGGGCCGGGTTTGGGGTGCTACACAGATTATTTAAACAAGACTAGTAGAATAAGATATAAGTATATTTAAAAATATATATATATACAACATATGTCCTTAAAATAAAATATTATTATTGTATAAATATAATTTTTTTAAATAGAAATCATATACAGTCATGTTTGGAAAGCTATAGAGTAATTGGATTTAAGTATAATTATTTGTAATTACGCCAATTCTCACCCAATTCCTATGAATTGAAAAATATAATTAAAGTATTTAAATTACACTTAATTCAGTGAAACTCACTAATTATAGTAACTAATCAAGCTTATCACAAATGTGTAATTATAAACAATTACACCCAACTTTCTTGTTGAATTTTACATAATTTTCAAACGTGCCCCTTGAAAAATTTAAAATAGTATTTTACATAATTTTAAAGCACATGGCTATTTAATGTTTTGAAGGGACTAGTCTTTTAACATCTAAATGGTTAATTATATCATATATTCTCAAATTATGATATAGATTTTGAATAAGTTTTTAAACTTCAAAATCTTATAATTGAATCCTAAAAGCGTCAGTATCGTACCAATTAGGTTTTTCCATTAACTTGGGCATAAAATGCTTCAAATTTAATATGAAGCACGTTTAAAACATGAGAATCAAATTGTATACACATATGTATCTACTATATGGACACTTCAGATTCACCATGGTTAAGAAGATAATTGTCCTGAATTTTATTGGCACTATTTATTTTTTAACACGTTAGATTCAAATTATCCTTAAAATAGACTCACATGTTTGCAATTTGATTTGCATATTTTAATTAATATGCTTAACGTCTTATTTGAATTGACATTTAATGTCTAAATTGAAAGTCTTAATTGATATTTTCTTTGTTTTTAATCTATATTTTGGGTAAAGAATTGAAATTTGTTTGATTGATACTTTTCGAAAAAGAAAAACTCAGAATTAAAACAAATTACAGGAACAAAATCAAGTCATACACAATATATATTAAAGGTTAAAATATACTACAAGTACTTATACTTTTCATATATTTAGAATTTAGCCCTCTATTTATATTTTCAAGAAATTAGTTCTTTTACTTTTTAAATTTAAGAATACAAGTCATTAAAATTCTTATGCTAAATTCAGATTTATTTACGTGAATAAAAAGTGATTATTTTTTTATTTTAAAATACCATACCATTAAATTTAATAAAAATTTTAACAGTTTTGATAATTAAAACTAAATTTTAAAATCTAAAAAATAAATAAATTTGACATTGGTCCAACATCAAAAGTCAACAAAGCAATCTACCATAGAAAACCTTTAGATATGATACATTTTATATTTACATGCATATTAAATATTAAATATTTTTTGGTATAATGATTTATTTGATTCTTTAATTTTATAAAGAAAATTATTTTATTTTTATTTTATTTTTCATTTTTAATCATTAAATTTATATTATTCGTCAAATTATTCTAAAATAGATGAAAATGATAATATTTGTTAACTTTGTTGACGTGGTATATATGTAGATTGTCACGTGGATGTCACACCAGTTATTAATTAATTTTTAATTTTTTAAAAAATATAAAAATATCATAAAAATCATTTTTAAAAATTTAAAATTATTAAAAAAAGTATAAAATTATATAGATACTTTTAAAATGAAAAAAATTAATTAATTGCTAATGTGACATATACATGAATTGTCACGTGGAAGTCAAGTCAACTAAGTTAACAGACGTTAACTTCTCCATTTATTTTTGGAGTGATTTGACAAACAATACAAGTTTAAGGATTAAAAGAACAAAAATAAAATGAAAAACTAAAATGATTATTTTTATAAAGTCAAAAACCAAATAAGTTATTATACTTTTTTTAAATATTCAATTTATAAAATTACTAAGATTAAAATGTTAGAACCTCATATGTTAACCTGATAGTTAGAACGTTCACCGTCCTAAACATAATCTGAATTTGAATTATACTAATCGCATTGCTGTTAATGTTTTATCTTCTTTTTCTAATTAAAAAAATAAAATGTTAGATGCATATAATGCTTTATGTTTATTATAAAGTTTTTTTTCTTCTTAAAGTTGTAGATAGATGTGGGAGAGTCCAAATAATTGCTGTTGGTGGTATCATTGCTCCTTTGGTTTTTGTCCATATCTTCTTGTCCCTTTCCTCTTTTCACAAAACATTGAAATCCATCATTTCCACCTATCATTTTTTCATTAGGATTTTTTTTTAACATCGAAAAGTCACATCAATTTTGAGTAAATTTGAAATTAAATCAGGTGGAATCTTTAAATAAAAGTTTTATCACTCAACTTAACTTTTTCAGGCTGATATCAGAAAATTTTTCAAAAATAAAATTATATATTTTTATAATAATAAAAGTGAAATTTTATTATTTTAATAATTTGTATTTTTATAAATTTTAAAAAAATAATTTATTTTTTTATTTTTAGAGAAATTAAAATATAATTTTATTATATACTAATTTAAAATTATAAAAAAAATTAAAAGTGAAAATTTTCATATTATGGAGCTGGGCATGCCAAAACTGTTTCTATACGTTAAACCCATATGGTTGTGTTTTAATCTTTTAGAGCTACGTGATTGTGTAAACTTTGTGCATGCAATTATGTCATAGTGCTTGATTATTTTAGAAACCATAAGAATTGAAAATGACAAGTCTCCCTCGCACTGCGCGTTAGCAGATAGAAGAAGTTATTTCAAGCATTATTATTCAAAGATGTTATTCGAGTCAATTAGAAAATGGGTGTGTGAACTTTTGATGATACCAATCACCATACATAACATTCTACACACATTGTTATCCCTTTCATATTCACCTTTTTAACATATTCAATGTCCATTTCGTGAAAAAAGGAATTAAATCTACTTTAATTTTACTAAATAAAAAAAAATAGTCTTGACAAAAACACAATGACAGCTTTCACATTAATAATCAAAGTTCGGTTTCTCAATTCCATCACCATCACCACGGAACTCTTCAACGCCTTCAATCTTGACGGCCTTCTTCACCTTCATTTGTTCCTTCTTCTTGCTGTTTTCATCACCATTTGGACTCAACAACACAATAGTTATCTCAATTCAAAAAGATAATAGTTATCTCTTCGTGAGTTCTTAATTACATGTTATTCTTTCCATAAATTGTATATAGTTTTCTGTTAAAACTAAATATAAAACTCGATATAGAGATAATATTTTCGATTATTAAAGAATAATCATATAAACACACACAAAAAAAATACAATAATAATCTCAATTCAAAATTTAGTCGTGCAGATGCGAAAAAAAGTATACGAAGGTCAGATTCAGCCATTTATTTCCTGTAACTTTTGTATGTCATTAATAAACTATCTGAGATTGGTAGCCCAAAATCTCCCAAATGCGCTTCCTAATTAGAATATTTAGCAGCACGTTGCTTGATTTTATGTCCCTAATGAAGCGGGCTTGGCCCACTTGTCCAAATGGATCATCTTAATTTTGAATCTTTCTAATAATTAGTTAATTTAAGCGTTTTTAGTCCTTTAATTATTATCAATTTTTTATTTTTATTGTTCCCAAAATATTAATTCCTCTAGAATTTTATGATTTTATTTCGGGACTTTACAAACAAAACTTTTTGCCCTTGTATATCCTGATAGGTGTATGAAAATGTGACCAGATCTTTGAAAACCCAAGTGGAAAGAAATTCTTTACCCTAATTAGCGAGCTATAAACAAACCTTAGTCTTCTTTCTAATGATAATTTGGTAACTAAAAATATTCATCATCATTTCGAAGAATTTGAGGTTTATTTAGGGGTGACCAATTCCTTTTGAAGAAAACTTTTAAGTATCGTTTGTTTGGAGATGACGAACTGCTCAGTGGGTTGGTATTGTTTCTAGTAGTATCTTGATAGATCAGAGGACAACACTCAAGACCTCTATGAATCTCGCCTCTGGCACTCGAGCTCTCAACATAGTCGGGAGACAAAACCCTAGCTCGACCTGAGGATAATACAAAGCTATTGAGGGTTTGTCGACTTTAGACATATCATACTTTAAAGACTTCTCTAAAAAGAGTTTGCACAAACCAAACTTAATCAATAATAGATAAAAATGATTGAACTTTAAGATGAATAGGAGGAAAGATTATGTAACCTAAAATTCAACATTTCTCCTTACATAATACAATTAACCCTCTTTTAACCGTCACCCACAATAATAACATTTCACTATACGAGTTAAGTTTTTGGTAAAACCGATTTTTTATGTTTTATTTTAACCCTCCAATACAACTTTTCACTTATAACAACAATAGTCATAGTTATGAAATACATTCTTTATTAAATTAATTCTCTATAACAACATAGTGCTTAAAATTTTAAGTAGAATTATAGCTATTTCATATAAGTATGTTAATTATAATTTATTAAATAAAAATTATCTTAATTAAAATATTATTTTAATAAAATGTTTAAATTTTA
The DNA here is from genome assembly GCF_007990345.1 of Gossypium hirsutum. Classification (NCBI taxonomy): domain Eukaryota; kingdom Viridiplantae; phylum Streptophyta; class Magnoliopsida; order Malvales; family Malvaceae; genus Gossypium; species Gossypium hirsutum. The sequence continues at coordinate 113,048,531 of NC_053433.1, read as the reverse complement.
CATGAAAAAACTATTAGTTATATTTGATTGAATGAAAATAATATTCACTTAGTGAAATTAAGTATATCAATTTAATAAACTATTAAGTTCCCTAATTAAATATTCTACTATAAATTTAGAGCATCAAAAATTTATAAATTGATTACTTAAATTTAATAACTCATGATAAATTAATAAATTTAATTCGATAACTCATATTGATTAATTGAACTTGTTAGATATATGAACTTCATAATTAATTATAAAGAATGTAAAATAAAATGTGCATAAAAGTAATAATGCATGCACTTGCTATACGCTTTTTAGTTTTATTGATTTGATTCTCATTTTTTTAAACATAATTCACACTTTCTTTATTAGCTAATGGAAATTCACAATATGAATTTTATTATAGGTTTACAATAATTATCTTTTTATAACAACATACTATTATAGATATATAACAACCACCTTTTTATTACAGATAAAATGATAAATGAGATTGTTATAAAGATAAATATAATATTTTGTATTGGTTAGAGCCACAAATCCATGTAAAATTCAACATTTCACCACTACCTGGCATTGACAAATGTAAAAAGAGTTGGTTTTCGTTGGTTTTAATTAATTTTTTTAATTGAATTTAGGTCATTTGATTCAATAATTTTAAATTTAATCATGGAATTTGTTGTATATAAATTATCTCATTTAAGGTTAGGGTGAAGTCAGAAAATTTTTTGGGGGTCAAAATTAAATTATATATTTTTACGATAGTAAAAATACAATTTTATTATTTTAATAGTTTATATCTTTATAATTTTAAAAGATTAAATCAATTTTTTTATCATCTTTGAGGGTCAAATTATAATTTTACCATTATTAATTTAAAATTTTATAAATTATAAGAGGTTTAAATGGAAAATTTCCCATTTTAGGGGGATCGGGGCCCCTGCCAACCCCCTGGGCACTGCTATTGTTCAAGACATTTCGTCAAGGTAGTTGCTTAAAATTTAATAGAGGGTTCACCCTAAGGTGAGAAAACTCGATTCGACTTCAAAAAAATAATTTTTTTCGAGTTTCTAGTTAATCAAATCGAACTAACCGAGTTATTCAGTTATTTTGAGTAAACTCAAATAAATAATTTGATTTTTCAAGTTTGAGTCGAGTTGAATTTTACAATTTGAGTAATAGATTATTGTAAATACTCATTTGGTCTTTATCAATTTAAAAAATGACCAAATTGGTCTCTCTCAACCAAAAAAAAAAATACAAATTAGTTCAAAATAAATTTCAAAAATTAAAAATAAATTTCAAAAATCCAAAAATTTTCATAATTTTTTAAAATTATAAAAATCTAAAGAATATATAAAAAATGTTTAAAAACTTTCAAAATAATAATTGTAAGGACTTAAACAAGTAAATTACCAATTCAAGTATCGTACTAAAGTATATATACTATATTTTTTTTCTTATTTTGCTTCGAAAGAGTTTTCAAATATATATGATTTTAAATTTATGTGCTATAATATGAAATTAGTTATATTGTAATAATATTTTATTCAGGGGCTGGCAGGGGCCCCGACCCCGCTAAAATGGAAAAGTTTTTCATTTAGGCCCTTTAAAAATTTAAAAATATTAAATTAGTAAAAGTAAAATTGTATTTTGGCCTCCTAAAATTTAAAAATCATAAAGATTTAGGCTATTAAAAATGTGAAATTGCAATTTTACTATCGTAAAATTTACAATTTGATTTCGGCTCCCCCCTAAAAAAGTTTTCTGGCTTCGCCCCTAACTTTATTTTGACATGTTTAATTTTTAAAAAATTTAATCGAACAATTTCAATTGATTCGGTACAAGTCAACTTGAATTCTATTTCACTCAAGTAAATGAAAAAAAAAACTCAAATCAAGATAGGATGATAAAATAAGACTTGTCAACTCGACTAACTCATTTTTTTTTTCACTCCATTTAATCAAACGCTATCCGTTTCTTCACCTAGCCAGGGCTTGCCTATGGAATCACCATCAAATCCAATCGGAACTCTCCCAATTATGTTCGTTGCTTCCCGGTACACATCATAGAAATCTTGCCATCAACTATCTACAGCATGGTTGATCTCATCTTAGTAAGGTCTAGTCATATCCTGTTACACATGACTCTACCACCAATCCTATATAAGTAAGGCAACCATTCATCGAGGTCCACGGCCGGCTCATTATCAAATCCACCACCAATGTAAGATCCCTTCCTTTTCTTCACCAAGAGAGATCAAGCTCCTTCAACTTTAATATCAAAGATATCATTGGAAGCTCTTTTTGTATTTCTCAAATTTCTTATTGACTCTCGACATTATGATGTGAATCACCTATTTCATCTATAATATGAATGTATGCCAAATGTCCAGCTTTGACATATTCCTTGATTCAAAATTGTTAATTTAACAAGCAAAAACTAGAAAAAACAAAAAAACAAAAAATTTCATCTTAGCAAAGTGGGCGGCTCATATATAATTAAAAATTTTTTTAATACGGTGGTGTCAACGTGAAAAAAGTATGTGTAGGGCACGCGGGGATCCACTGCCTCCAATTATTGGATATTTCCGAGTGCTTGCAATTCCGCCATGTGTGGAAGCTCCCTTCGACCTTTTAAGAAGTTTCTCTTTCCAGACTAGCGTGTTTGAAGTCATGTATAAAATTGTGGTTGCTTTGCTGTGTGTTTTGCTAAATATTGCTTCTATTCTCTCTATATTGTCTTATGTGTCTCTATTCTTTTTGTTTTCCTGCAAATTTTATCATTTCTCAGTAGCCTGATCAAATTTGCTGCATAATTTATTATCTCCACTTCTCCGTAGCTATGGATTGGAGTATGATAGGGGCTGCACAAACAGGAAACATTAATGTCTTGTATGAGCTAATTCAGAAAGATCCATATGTTTTGGAGCGTATTGATCATGTTTCTTTTCTTGACACTCCATTGCATGTAGCAGCCAGTGCTGGGCATGTTGATTTTATGATGGAGATGATCAACTTAAAGCCATCGTTTGCAAGAAAGTTAAATCAAGCTGGGTTTAGCCCCATGCACTTGGCTCTGCAAAATAACAGAACTCAAGCTGCGTGATACGAGTAACTCAGCCCAATTCAAAAGCCATAATAGAGATGAGTTTAGTTTTCCTCAAGGCCCAATTACGAGATCCAAATCCAAACAGATAAAGTCAAAACTCAATTTAGTGGTTCAAGACTTTATCACGAAAAAAATTCGAGAAGAAGAGTTGAAGTTTCAAGACAATAAATTCTGAAGTAATGATGAATTAGAAGAGACTAATTATGTTCGTGGGCCTAAACTCTCATTAATCTATGATGACAAGCTCATGTGGAAAATGCTAACAAGCTTAATCATTTCACTTCAAGAACCCCAATTGATCTTACAAGCTTAGACGTTTCATATTGGGTTTAAGTTTTAGGCTTAATTTTTATTATATATGAGCACAATATTTTATTTATTAGCTCTTATTATTTTATTATTATTTTATTCCGATTTTTTTGATAATTATTAAGTATTTTAAGTTATTTAGGAATTTTATGTTAACAAGAAAGTTTAGTTTAAAACTACTTCTTGTTTAGATTAAATTAGAGTTCTAGTATACTTAGGAGTTTTATTTAGATTTATTTATCTAGCCTATATATAGGCCTTTGCATTGTACACAAGGAGACAATTCATTATTATTCTATTTCTCTTTTGAGTTAATAAATTCTCTCTGAGTTTTTCTTTTCAAGAATTTCTCTTGAGTTTCTTTTAGAAGAGTTTTAACAATCTTTTTAGATTGTCGGGATCATCTTCAAACTTTTTCTTGCCAAGGTTTTTATCTTAGAGGGGAAATTAGAGCCGCTTGAAGGGGGTTGTGGATTCTTCGTGTTTCCAAGGCTTTTTAGGACTTTTACACGCCACGTTTTATCTTTCCATTATCTTTCCATTTATCTTCTTTATTCACCTCCTGAATCTTTGATTTATTATTTGTTTTAATTATTTTATCTAACTTGGATTTAATTTCGTTTCAGGTTGTGTCAAAAAAAATTCAAGTTTCTTTCCGAACGTGTAGAGCCCTAAGTCAAATCCGCGACATTGACAAACTTTACAATACGCTTTCGCGTTCATCCTTTTCACCCTTTATCACTGTGCTTCGACTCCTCAAGTTTGATGAAGGCCTTGTTCGTGTTAAAGGAAGGGGAGGCTTGACCCCTCTGCATCATGTGGCTCAAACTGGAGATGTTGATCTTTTGATCAAGTTCCTTGAGGTTTGCCCCGAGGCTGTTGAAGATGTGACTGTTCGAGACGAGACGGTTTTCCATCTTGCAGTAAAAAAACGACATGATTGAAGCATTCCAAGTCTTGGTGGGGTGGCCGCCACGAAGCTGCCCAACGTTGGGAGAAAGAACAACTTAGTTGCGCAGACATTGATGGCAACACAGTTCTACACATTGCAGCTATCGAAAACCCACCTCAGGTATGCTAATTTTGCTAGTTAGCTCAATTATTTATGTATATGTATATGATAAAATGGTTATTTACATGAATTTTCTAATTAACAGGTGGTGAAAGTATTGCTGGGACACTTGCGTCGAGACCATATCAATGGCAAAAATTTGAAGGGATCCACTGCTCTAGATATCCAACCAGACTGTCCATTGGATGAAAGGCAAATGGATAATTATAAGGGCTCGGTTAAAGATATGATAAGAAAAGTAGGAGGTTTGAGTGGTTCCGAGCTTCCCAATAAGTCCATCTCTTCAATCCACATCAAATTATGGCCGAAGTTGTCATGTTTTCAAAAAATTGCAACAATGGCAGGTCGAGGAAGAAAGGGTATCCCGCTTGAGATGCGTAATACATTTCTAGTAGTGATAGTGCTAATTATAATAGCCACTTACGCTGCCTCTTTAAGCCCTCCAGAGAAAGCTGATAACAGTTCATCCATGAAATACCATATCAAGTATTACGTATCTTTAAAATCAGCCGACAGCACTGCACCCCAACCAGGTCCTCCTCCACTACCGGCCGATTATCAGATTAATTTTTCAGATATAATAGATGTATCATCCATGTTTTGGTTATACAACACATTAACCTTTTGGGCAGCAATTGGGTTAACAACATATCTCCTATTGTCAAGATCATACGAGTAAACGAATCCAACTCATGATTCTTTTTCATACGCATTAATGTGAGAGTACATGCATTTAATAGAGAGAGATGTTAACCCTAACTAACTTGACAGTTGATAACAACCTTAGCTAACTAACTAACTACTGACTTCTTATCCCTAACATGCCCTGAGCTTGTTCCTTCCTCTGCCATCACTAACACTCCACTGGTTGACACTCGAAGTTGACTTCGAAACTTACTGAAAAAACTTGCTGCTAACGGTTTAGTCAATATGTCTGCAACCTGTTCCTAACTTGGTACATGACCCGCCTGAAATAAACCTTGAGCAACTTTCTCCCTCACAAAAAATAGATCCAATTCAACGTGTTTAAACTTCGAGTGCAACATTGGATTTCCTGCTACTACCATAGCTGTTGAACTATCACACCACACAAGAGCTTTGCCGCTTGCCGCGAAGAGAAACTCTTAGTTCAGTTAACAATGACTGGATCCATATCATTTCAGCAACAACATGGGCGAGGCTTCTGTATTCAGTCTCAGCAGTCGACCGTGAGACTACCGGCTGCTTCTTGGAGCTCTAGGAGATTGGACTCCCTCTAATAAAGATGCAGTAACTGGATGTGGACCGGTGATCATTAATGTCAGACCCCCAGCTGGCATCAGAAAATCCTTCAAGCAAGAGCTTCGAGTTCTTTGTAAAATGCAACCCATGATCCATGGTCCCATGTAAATAACACAAGATGCTCTTGACTGCTTTGAAGTGCACATCCAAAGGGTTGTGCAAAAATTGGCACACTTTGTTAACTGCAAAAGCAATATCGGGTTTAGTCATAACCACGTATTGCAATGCCCCAACAATGCTCCTGTATAAAGAAGTATTTTCAACAGGTTGTCCTTCAGTGGCTGACAATTGACATGTCGTGATCATATGTGTAGCTGTAGCTTTAGACCTCTCCATAGAAGCCATTCACAACAGATCCAGTATATACTTTCGTTGGCTAAGAAAAATACCAGTGGTGATGTACTGGACTTCGATACCAAGAAAGTAGTTAAGTCGGCCAAGATTTTTCAAAGAAAATTGATCATCAAGCTTCTGTACAAACTAATCTATAGCTTGATTGTTGTTTCCAGTAACGATAATATCGTTGACATAGACTAAAACATACATGAGCTGGAAGCCCGATTGAGAAACAAAGAGAGAAGTGTCAGCTTTAGAGACAACAAACCCTGTATCAACTAAGAACTCCTTAAGCTTATGAAACCAAGCCCGAGGGGCTTGCTTGAGGCCATATAGTACTTTCCTTAATCGACAAACCAGCTGTTGACCATTGTCCCTAAGTTGCTTAAACCCTGGTGGCTGCACCATGTATATTTCCTCCTGTAAATCACCATTCAGGAAGGCATTGTTGATGTCGACCTGACGAAGAGACCACCCCATTGAGACCGCAAGAGCCAGCACTACACGAACAGTTGTTGGCTTGACAACAGGGCTAAAAATATCCCGAAAGTCAACACCAGCCTCTTGGAGATAGCCCTTGACCACTAACCGACCTTTGTACCGATCGACAAACCCATCAGTATTTCGTTTAATCTTAAATATCCACTTACAACCCACTGCTTTCCTTCCAGCAGGTAGAGGCATAAGATCTCAAGTGTGGTTTGCGAGTAGAGCAGTGTACTCAGTGTGAGCAGCTGCTGTCCAGGCAGGGCTTTGAAATGCTTTAACGATGGAAGTAGGTTCTTGATCTATAAGAACTGAAGTGAATAAACGTGGCTTAAAAATCCCAGTTTTGGACCTAGTTTGCATCGGATGTGTATTAGTACTAGGCTAAACTTGCCTGGTAGAAGATGAAGAGTAAGTTTCAGAGGTAGGCGAGCAAGAGTGACTAGAAGTAGGTTGTTGTACTGGAGAGTCCACTCAAGACTGTGATTGACCAATACTAAGATTAGAAGCAGATTGTTGTACTGGAGAGTCCACTCGAGATTGTTGTTGGGCAACATCGTCCGCATGTGCTGAGAGACCACGTTCCTCATGGGCCGAGAGAGCAAGCTCCTCATGTACCGAAAGACCATGTTCCAGAGACGAGGAACTAGTAGGAACTAAAGAAGAACCTTTAATCACCATGAGAATGGGAGACTGATGATGAACTACTCGAGTTGACTGCTCAGAGGAGAACACAGTTTGATAGGGAAAAAGAGCCTCATCAAATGTAACATGCCTGGAGATAAACACTCGACCATGCTTGTCAAGACACTAATACCCTTTGTAGTTGGGTCTAATGCCAAGAAAAATACAGAGACTGGACCGAAATTGTAGTTTGTTGGGATGATAAGGCCTCAACCAGGGATAACAGGCACAGCCAAAAACTTTAAAATGTGAGTAGGTCAGTTTGACTTTGTACAGCAGTTCATAAGGACTTCACTGTTTTAGAGGTGAACAGCATGTGCAAAAGCATACGACCAAAATTTCAGAGGTAAACCTGCTGGAGCGAGAAGAGTCAGTCCCATGTCAACGATCTGACGATGCTTTCATTCAATAGCCCTATTTTGCTCAGAAGTGCGAGGGCAAGTGACCCTATGTTGAATGCCAATACGTGCAAGTTCCCTAGACAATGAACGATATTCTCCTCCCCAGTCAGATTAAAACATTTTAATGAAACCACCAAATTAAACTTGGACCATCTGTTTGAACTGTAGAAAACACTGAAATACGTCTGCCTTTGACCTTAGAAAGTAAACCAAGGTGTATCTACTGTACATATCTACAAATGAAACATAGTAAATAAAACCATTTAATTGAACATGAGAAGGACCCCAAACATCGGATTCCACTAATTCAAAAGGTGCTGAGTACACTGTGCTAGAAGCTTTAAAAGGTAGCCTATGGGCTTTGCCAAACTGGCAAGTTGAGCAAACATTTAACATATTTTTCCTAATAAACGGAATATTACAGTCTCACATAACAACCCCAAGCACATTGGAACAGGGGTGCCCAAGTCTTTTGTGCCACAGATCAGTCGAAGAGGAAACTCGAGCTGCACCCAAGAAAGTCGAGGTGGGTTGTGAAGTCACACCAGATGAGGAAGGAGATGAGTTGGACACGTCGAACCTGTAAAGACCATCACGCATGTGGCCCACTAGGAGTGTTTTCTTTGTCTTTATATCCTTCACATAGCACAAGAACGGGTGAAATTCAAAATACACTGCATTATCTCTGACAAAATGACCAACAGATAGCAAATTTTTACAAACATTAGGAACATGAAGAACATTTTGAAGACGCAGCAGCCTAGAACCAGCCAACAGACTAGCAGATCCTACATTAGCAATAGAGATAGGATCACCATTTCCCATGGACACATGACTCGTACCTGCATAGGGAGCAACATTCGTAAGGGCTGTTATATCTGGTGTGAGATGGTTTGTAGCTCTAGAATCAGGATACCAGCCTTGATTAGAATCTGGAGAAAATGAAGGTTGAGAAGAAGGCTGCCAATAGGAGTTGCATTTACTAGAACAAGAACGTGTAGAGGAGTCATCCTGATCTTGAAACTAATGACAGTTAACAGACACTTGTTGGTTGGAGTCGACCGCTGAAAAAGTCTCATCGAAACGATGATAACAGGTCTGAACTAAGTGACCGATCTTACCACAGAGTTGACACTGAGGCTTAGAGTGAGACCAGCCACGACTACTTATACGGCCCCTGCCACGAGACCAACCATGACCATGACCCCGATGACCAGGCTTATACTCCTGCTGGTAGTTATGTGAAAGCCCAGTATGTGTTGAATTTCCATCAGCGGCTTGTTTGGGATGAGAAGCTAGATTTGCTTGAAATAGTGTCTCTGTTAGAAGAGCTAGTTGCCTTGATTCGCAGTCAATTAACATTTCAATTAAGAGTTCAAGTGATATTAGAGTCGCCGAGGCAAAAATTTGAATAGATTCATATTCCATCGAGAGGCCAGCTAAAATTATACTGACCTGTTCTTGTTCAGATATTGGACTGCCAGTAGCAATCAAGCTATCACACAACATTTTCACCTTGGCCAAGTATTCTTTTACTGAAAGATTTGCCTTCTTGACTGAATACAAGGCATGACGCATACTAGAAATTTTAACAGTAGACTTTACACCAAAACATCATTTAATGACTGTCCAAACTTCAAAACTGGTCTTGGCCATCGTGAGATGTACCAAGATTTCATCAGTTACCATAGAAAGCAATTAAGAGGCTAGAAATTTGTCTTGCTTTTTATAGAGAAGAAACGATGGATTAGAAATAGACTGTCCATCAGGTCCTGTAATATGAGGAGAGGGAATAGAAATGGTACCAAGAATATATCCTTCAAGCTCATACCCCTCAAGAATTAGTAAAATTTGATGTTTCCACAGCCAAGTAGTTTTGTTCACTAAGCTTGACCGTATCATGTTTCAAGAAATATTGAACGTTCGACAAATTAAGGTGTAGAATTCTGACCTTGCGAAGCAGTATTCGACGAGTGATGAGGTGTGTCATTGGAATGTAGGGTTTCAGTCTCCATGAATGAAGTAAGAAAAAGCAGTTGGAAGAAAGAAAGAGGAAAAAAACCGATTATGCCAAGAACTCACTGGCTCTTGATACCATGTCAAGATCATACGAGTAAACGAATCCAACTCATGATTCTTTTTCATATGCATTAATGTGAGAGTACTTGTATTTAATAGAGAGAGATGTTAACCCTAACTAACTTGACAGTTGATAACAACCTTAGCTAACTAAATAATTACTGACTTCTTATCCCTAACACCTACCAAGTCGTTCAGTCAGCTTGTTTCTTCTCATAACCCTTTCCTTGTTTTGGACCTGTTACATGCTTTTAGTTCCTGTTTCCACACGGTCATGGAAACTTCAATATTTCATTTCTCTTCAAACTACTATACCCTTGTCCTATCGTGCTCTCTGCATAATAAATTACTGCTTGTCAACATCCCTAGCTCTGCTAGTATCATACCGGATAGCCCGTTATGTTTCCTGTAGGTTTGTGCCTAAAACAAAGATGTTTGTCCTCGTACAAATCATTTCCTTTATCATCTTTGCTTTTATTCTTGTCCCAGCTATCCTTAATTCCGAAACCATATTGAAGTACTCCAATTTCTTTGAGTGATCTTCGTTGAATTCTTATTCATTTCAGCTAGTTAATTGGTCCCCTTTCATCCCTTTTATGGGGTCTTGTTTGTTTTTGTTAACAAGGCCTTATAGTCTCTTGAATGTGAAACTAGTGATTTGTGATAGTGTTTGATTTTTTAGAAACCATAAGAATTGAAATTGACGAGTCTCCCTTGCACTGCGCGTTAGCAGGTAGAAGAAAATATTTAAAGCATTATTATTCAAAGATGTTATTTGAGTCAATTAGAGAAGGGGGTCAGTGTGAACTTTTGATGATGCCAATCACCATATATAACATTCTTCACACATTCTTATCCCTTTCCTATTTACCTTTTTAACATATTTAATGTCCATTTCGTGAAAAAAAGGGATTAAATATACTTTAATTTTACTAAATAAAAAAAAATCTTGACAAGAACACAATAACAACTTTCATTAAAAACCATTTTATTATTTAACAAATATGCCACAATTTTTGAAGCAATTTTACAATTATTTTTGGGAAGAAAGGCTTGATGCTACTTCTGGTGATACTTACTTATAATACTCACGAGAGTTGATTACATTCATTAATTGGGAAATATATTGAAACCTTCCTAATTTAGATTATCTCTATTGTAGCGACGTAAAAATTTTAGCTTGGTTGCTAATTATGGTGATTATTTGAAAATTTAAAAACCGACTTTCGATTTTATTTAAAAAGGGAGTCGCCACTGATCCTTTTTCTAGGTGTGATCGGACACCTAATAAATCATCTTTTTTGAAAAGAAAATTTATCCTCAAACAAAAGTGAAGGCCAAATGTGGGTCTACGTGAAAATCAAAGTAAAGTAGGGTTCGGGAGTTGGTTACGCGCGAGGAAGGTATTAGCACCCTCGCGACGCCCAAAATTGGTACTTGTAAAACACGCGTTGTTTTGATTTTTTTAAAAATACGAGTTGATGTAACATTTAGTCGTGATCCGATTGAAACACGAGAACTTTTTAATCTTTTTGATTTTTCAAAAGGATATACCGTTTTAACACAAGTCGATTGATGTTCACCCAATATAGCGATGAAATCGATGACTCAATGTTAAATCAGTACGTTGCCTTTCTTATTGAAATAAATAAAAAAACATGAATAAACATTTTAAAACGGTGAACAGCGAGATGATATAAAATGGGCGGGAAATGAAAAATAAGAATTAGAAATTCATCGAGGCACATAATAAATACGACAATAATATTAAAAACAATGACAATGCATGCGATATATTAAACGTAATAATAGTATCAAACACGAAATAAAAACAACAAATATACATATAAACATATAATAATAACAGATGAAGTAACGTAAACATAATATTAAAAATACTAATAGTGCTATATATATATATTAAAGTATGTATAATGATAAGAGTGAAAAATGTATACATAGTAATATTAAAATACATACATAATATATACCTATATAAAATGAACATATGCAAGATACATTATAAATACTAATGACATAAAAAATTATATACATTAACAATACTACACAAATATATACATATATTTTAAAATAAATACATAGTAATATTAGGATAAAATAATAAGTATAATGATAAATATAAGGATATATGAAAATAATACTATTTATAAAAAATATATATATACGTATAATGAAATACATATACTAATATTAATAATAAATATACTAGGAATAAAAATAAATAAAATAATAGAATATCTATGATGTGGTATTAAAAGAGATATATATATGTAATATTATTCATGAAGATATGAAAAATAATAATATACAAATAATATGGTATTAGAGGTATATACATAACATATATAAAAATACAATATTTAAAGATACATACTCACAATATATATAAAAATGTTAAAATATCTACATAGTATATACATATTAAAGATAATGCTAAAAGACAACTCTTAATATTACTACATAACTACATACATATATATTAAAGATATATACACAAGATAGAACACATACTAACATTGATAAGAACATATACAAGAAATAGTATAAAACGTATAACTAATAATACTAAAGATATATACATTGTAACGCCCCAATTTTCGGGAATTCTGTGAATGTTGGCATAGGTTTAATTATTTTAGTGGGCCTCTAGAAGGCCCAAGCTTAAGATAGAACCCGGCAATTTTAGTTAATTTTTGTTCCATAAGACAAAAGGGGTGAAATTATGAAATAGATCCTATGTGAAAATGTTTGAAAATGCTATAGGCTAAATTGAAGTGGCCAAATAAATAGGAGTGCAAAATAGGAGGATTTGCATGACAAACCTCCCATTTTACATGAAGTGGCCAGCCATCATGTTGTTGTAGACAATATGAGCACTTGATATCCATAATTTATAGTACAAATTGATACAAATTGATAATGGGTTAGGTAAATGTTCCATGATAATGGATTAGGTAAATGTTCCATGATAATGGATTAGGTAAATATTCCATGATAATGGGTTAGGTAAATGTTCCATGATAATGGTTTAGGTAAATGTTCCATGATGGGAATTTCATGTCTTTTGTATTAAAGAATTAAATGGATGAAATATGAAATTTTATTAAAAGAAAAAGGGGTGAAAAGAACAAAATTTTGTCCATCTTTGTTCATCATAGCCTAAAGTTAGAGAAGAGAAAGGAGAGGAGAAAGCTCTTGAATGTTTGGTCACTTGGGGAAGAAAATTGAAGGTAAGTTCATGGTAGTTTGCTTCTATCTTGATGTTCATGAGTTCTTCTTGATTCTGCCTTAACTCTTGAAGCATATTTTGGTTTTTAGTTGTGTTGTGAGCATTTAGTCATGAATTAAAATGAAGGAAATGGTTGTTTTTTCATGTTCTTTTGATGAAAAATGGAAGATAGGTGAAGTCGAGCCAAACAAATGAGCATGCATGTGCCTTAGATGCTAATGGGAAAAAATCGGCTAACATGTTGTGCTTTAAAATGATGAAATGGAGATTATACTTAAGTAAAATCATAGATATGTGATGATTGATTGGTGATATACATGTTTAAATAACAAGCATGCAAGTTAGGTGTGAAAGAGTGATTTGGTAATAAATCTGATTGGGACAGCAGCAGTAACGTGACTTTGGAAAATCACCATAAATTGTGGGAGATGAGTTAGAAGCTGCATAAATTATGTAATTAAAGCTTAATTAGTCTAGTTTCAAATGGAATAAACGAGAACATATTTTGAATTCTGTACAATGAGAAATTTGATTCGTAATGCAGAGTGGTCAGATTAGTCAAACAGTGAAACATGGGAAACTTTAAGAAAAATTTGGTATTGATTGGCCATACCAAAAGTTTTGAAAATTTTATGGATAGAAGATATATGAGTCTATTTTTAGGAAAAATTAACGACACATGATTTGGAGTTTCGTAGCTCCAGTTATAAATAATTTAGTGACTGTTGCTTAGGAAGACAACTTGCAATGAAATTATGATTATGTGGTTAACATTGACAAAAATTTGTTAATGAGTTGCTTATTGTTTTCTTATAAGCTTACTATGATCTGTAGGTGTGGTTGGCCGAATATTGTAAGGGGTTAATACGTAGTTCATATTTGAATAGTTAGATTAACGTGTTAGTAATCCAATTGTAGATGGTTCGTGTGTGGATCTCGTCAGCATATCGTCGCAAATAGGTGTGCAACTAACACCCTCTTTCTTAGTCTGGATCGGCAAAAGTCGAAAAGCCGAAATGTCGAAAATCGGTATTTTGTAGATTTGCGAGTGTGCGAATGCTCGTGAGGTAAATCGATTAATGTTTTTGGTAAGCTGCAAAATTTGGACTGCAAAGTGCATGATTTTTGTGCCCTCGATATTTTTGGGCTTAATGAGCCAAAATTGGAATGATGGGCCAACGGGCCCAATTCGGTAAGAACCCTCGGTACGTGATTCTGTTAGTACGTGAAAAGTAGGAATATGCATGAAAAACCCTAAAATAGATAAATTACTGAAATACCTTTAAAAGTGGAAAATTTACACTTTTACCCCTAGTAGATAAATTACCGAAATACCTCTAGGGTTAAATTGACCTAAATGCATGTTTGACTGTTTTTATTTACTGCATGCCATGTTGTTATTATTTGATGCATGGGATTGGGATATTGACGGAGGAAGTACTGAAAGTGGCTTGTCCACGTACTAGAGGCTTTGCCTCAGTTTACTGTTAACTGAACCACAGGGCTGCAACTGTGGAGTGTTTGGTTGGGTGGGTTGAGCTATTCCCCACATGGAGTGTAGGGCTGGTACGAGTGGAGTGTAGTGGTTGGTGGGTTGAGTAGTCTCCCCAAATGGGCTTGCATATGTTATTGATGTTGCATGTATTTTGAAATGGGCCTATGGGCCATACTGTTATCTGAATAAGGGGCTAAGGCCCAGTTTATTGTAATCTGAAAAGGGCTCTGGTCTAGTACCACTGTTACCTGAATGGGCTTAGGCCCAATAGGCTTGAGATGACTTGGGCTTTGAATGGGTTTTCCTTACACACTGAGTTTCCCCAAACTCACCCCTTTTATTTTCATCCACGTAGGAAATCCCCAACCATAATGGGCTTGGAGCTGTGAGGGAATTCAGAGTGGCCACCCGTTCTGAGAGTTTGATTTTCTTCTGGTGAACTGGACATCTTTTTAATTACATTTGAGGTTTTGGGCTTTTAAATGTAATAAGGCCGCTTATTTATTTTTGATGGTTTTTATATGTTTTATTAAGATAGGTAATATTTATATTTAACTGTTGAAATTGGATATCTTTAGGGCGCGTTTTCAAAAACAGTAATTGATTTCAAAATAACACGAAAACAAGCAAAGCTTCCGCAATGAAGATATTTTCCAAAATTAATCACTTTTCCTAAAAAGTGTAGAAGCCCAAATTGCCCGGGCCCGATTTCATCAAAACCCAACCAAACCTCTAAACCCACTAAAACCCTTAACCCATGACCCATTTACATCTACCCAAACCCATTACAAAACCCAAATATGAAACCCAATTCAAAAGCCCATTAAGCCCCCCCAAAAAAACCTAACCAAAAAAAAAAAAGAAGAAAAAAGAAAAACCTAACCCCAAAAAAAAAAACTAAGAAACCCTAGCCACCTAGCCACTTTCCCACTTGCCCCATTTTTCCTCACATTTTTGATATCCATTGTCTACCACCATCACCTACAAAATAGAAAAAGAAATAATAGAAAATCATGTAAAAGATGGCTATAAAAAGCCATTCAAAAATCATGTAAGGGGGGGATTTTTACAAAGATTGAAAAAGGAGACAAACACAAAAATCTTTTCAAATTTTGAACACAAAAGAAACATTAATAAAAAGGTTGCATCTTTTTTTCCTCTTCTTTCGAATCTTTTTTCTTTCTTTTTTTGTGTTGTTTTTTTTCTTTCTTTATATATACATATACTGTTAAGAAAATTTTTTTTACCTTTTTCAGCGGTGGCTGGCGACGGGCGGCGACCGACGATTGACCGGTGACCTCCTTGGCCGGATTTCCTTTTCCCCCCTCCCTTCTCTCTTCTTTCTCCCTTCTTTTTTTTTCTCTCTCTTCAAAATGATTTTTTTTGTCAAAAATTGGCTTTAAAGTATGTAGCGCTTTGCGATTTAGTCCCTCTTGCTATGTTATGTTTTGAGGGGAGTATTAATTGTGTTTTTGGTCCCCCACAGTTTTATGTGCGTTCTAATAGGTCCTTTCTCCTTTAAATTTTTTAAAAAATTAGCCCCAAAGTTTTGATTTTAATCCAATTTTGGTCATTTTTCATTTATTTTTCGTATTTACCTTGGATTTCATATTATTTTGCTATTTAATTCAGCTTTAAATATTAATCATGTTATATATGTAATATTGTTATCACTATTATTTTTATATATTGTTATTATTATATTATATTTAGCTATATATATATTCTTTATGTTTCGTTTCTTACTATTATATGCATATATATCTATTATTATATTTATTATTAATATTGTTAGCATTAGTACTTTTACTTAATGTGTATATAAATATACATGTACATATTAATAGTTTTTTTATCATATGTGTATATTGTATATATTATATTTATATTATGTATATATTTTTTATGTACGTTTCCTAATATTTTCTTTTATTGTAGATATTATTATTATTTTTACATACTTTTATTATATGCCTATATATATGTATTTTTTTGTACATATTATTATTTTATATTATTATTACCAAATATATCATTTTTCCTATTTTATTATTAGTACATGATTTGTTTTTATTTTTATTTTTTTGTAAATATCATTATTATTGTTATTCTAATATTCTAGTATTCCATGTTAATATTTTTCATTAATGATATCATTTTTTGCGTCGTTTATCTATTTTTAATTTCTCACTTTAGGAATATTTTTTCTCATGTTTTAATTAATTTCAATAAATAAGGCAATGTTTCGCATTTTGGAACATCGAAGAATTGTGCCCTAACTTACGGGGTTTCGGTTCTCTCGTTGGTTTTAAATAGCTAAATATCCTTTTGAGTTTTGAAATACACGGATTTCCAATTTAAATTAAAAGACGACCTTGTGCTCGGGAATTCATGGTATTGTGTCCTAACTTACGGGATGTGATACTCCGACATCTCGAGATAAGGAAATCTTTAAACAAATCGATTTAAGCTAATTCAAGAATTTTAAAATCAATATTAATAGAAAAGATCGTATTTCAAGTCCCTTCCCGATTTTTTAATTTTCGACATTAAGACAATAACTAATCAATTCGGTACCAATTTTTTTGGGCGTGTCGAGGGTGCTAATCCTTCCTCGCACGTAACCGACTCTCGAACTCATTCTCTCAAGTTTCATAGACCATAGGCCCTGTTTTAGTAAACTAAAATTGATTTATTAAAACAAAGGTGATCCGATCACACCTGATAAAATATTGGTGGCGACTCCCGTTTTAATTTTCACTTTCAAACAAAGTTGATCCCCGTTTTCAAAAGAATGGTTTCGAAAGCTTGGCGACTCCGCTGGGGACCTCGAGAGTCGAGCCTTAAATTGATTATTTTTTGTCTTTTGCCAAAAATCGAAAATCAATTTTAAATTTACTGCATTGCACGTTGTCTTTTATTTTCACGACTCTCTTTATAATATGCTTGCTTTAAGTGGTTTGATTCTTTGAGGGATCTTTGTATGTCGCATCATTGGTCAATTTCACCCTCTTAAGTGGAAGTGAAAAACTACTCCTTCGTGAGGTCTTCACCTCCGTATAGGATAGTGGATCGCTTTCGGGATACATCCGTACCTGCGTCTTCGTGAGGTTTTCACCTCCGTATTGCCGTAGGGAAATGTATTCCCCTGAATCGAACTCGGTCTGTATGAACCTATAATGGGTGAGGATCGAGGAATCTGTCGGTTTGGGTACCCCTACTTTAAAACTAAGTAGCATATAGAGAGACCTAGGAGCTCACCCTAGGTAAAGCCACTCCGAACTCCTAGCAGTCACCCGACTAGGTGCTTTATTTGATTTATTTCTCCTGTGCTAACGTGTTTTGTTTTTGTTTTTTTATATAAATGCATTGCATTACATCATTATAGAAAGGAGGTATTGATTCATATTTGATTGCTAAATAGAGCAGTTTGTCATAAGAAAACGAATTTCTTGATAAAGTAGATTATAATACGGTTGTCTAAATATGGTCCAAGTGAACACATGAAAGAAGACTGATAGCCCGTGAAGAAATACAAGACTTTGCTTCATTGCCTGAAGACAGAAACTGACAAAGACTATTCGAGAGCCGTCACGTCTTGACCTTCTTAAAGAAGCTGACAAGTATCACAGTAATAAGTGAGCAACGAGTCGCAGCCTGGATCGAGCAAAAAAGGAGTTAATATAGACATCTCTTGGAGAATTCGTCAGACTCGACCATAAGATCCGGATATGAAGAGGAAGATAGGTGTCTTCACTTGGAATATGAGAGAAAAGCCGTATATGTAGTCTGTTTTATGTAAAGGAATTTGCTTTCTAGAAAAGTTGTTCTAATGAAATTAAATTTAGAATCAATGCCTTCCTTTTTTTTTTTTGCATTCATGCATTTGCATTACATTACATCAAAGAAAAGAATGTGTTGATTCGAAATTCGATTCCTAAATAGAATAGTTTGTCATAAGGAAATGATTTTTTTGATAAAGTGAATTATAGTGCGGTCGTCTAAATATAGTCCAAATAAACACGATGAGAGAAAGCTGATGTCCACGGAGGAATACATGATGTAATTGCCGGAGATTCAAGCCAACAAAGGTTATCCAAGTGCATGACGAGAGAAAGATAGAAGTCCACGAAGGAATACATGACTGGATTTAATTACCGACGAAGATTATTCGAAAGCTGGTACTTTTTGATGAGTATCATGGAGATAAGTGAGCAAGAGATCGAGGCTCAGATTAAGCAGCAATGAGCTAGCAAAGGCATATTTTGGAGAATTTACAAGATTTGACCATGAAGAAAAGATCAGTGTTTACTTGGACTATGAAGGGCAAGACTGCATATGTAATCTATTTTCATGTAAGGGAATTTGTTTTCTAGAAAAGTTGTTCTAATGGAATTGAATTCAGAATCAACGCCTTCCTTTCTTTTGCATTCATTCCATACATTTGCATTGCATTGCATTACATCATTGGCATTAAACTTTCATTAAAAGACCCTAATTAGGTAAAATTATTTCAGAACCGACAAAGGATATGGACCAAAGGTTGGAAAGAATAGAGCAAAGGCAAATAAGGATGCAGGAGCAATTGATCCAAATTTAACAAGATATGCGAGAACAAATGCTGGAACTCCAAAAAATATGATGGGCCAGTTAACCCATTTACTGGCCAAAGAATTTGAAAAAAAGAGTAGCCCAGTGGTTAATAGTGAGGATGATGAAGACATCGTCTATTCCCCAAGTCTTGCCCCAATAAGCGTCCTGATCAAACCAAACATGCAAGGGGCACCCGTCATTATCGGACCCCAATATCGGACTGATGCCTCGGTACTGTCGAACTTCCCGATAGGTTTAGGTTTTAACCCAGAAAATGATCGAGCCAAGCTAGTTGTTTTGGCAAATATGAAAGAAAAGAGAGAGTGGACTTTAAAGGCCCAGAGAAGAAGAAAAATGAATCGAATGATGCGAGTAGGTATAACAAGGGTCGTTCGAAGGCAACTACCAGCTATCAAATTTTCCAAAGGCAAGGACCCAATCCAAGACTGAACTCGAGAAAACCCCAGTTCGCGTCCACCCCAATCACGTATAGGGAGTTGTACCATATTTTGTTCGACGCACATGTCGTATCCCCTTTTTACATGAAACCCCTGAAGCCCCCGTACCTGAAATGGTACGATCCAAACGCTAGTTGTGCATACCATGCGGGAAACCAGGGACATTCCACGAAAAACTGCCTAGCCTTTAAGAGGAGAGTTCAAGGACTCATTGATGCGGGTATCCTACGATTTGATAGTGCCAGTAACGCAACTGGGAACCCGTTCCCTAACCATATCGAAGGAAATGTGGGCGCAGCAGGGAAAGAAGGGGAATGGCAAGTCAGAAGATATGTTTCAGAAATAAGGACGCCTCTGCAGAAAATCTAGGAAGCACTGGTTAAGAAGGGATTGCTCTGCCACCCTGACGATAATCTCAGAGAAGAAGGTCAGGTTTTTTGTGATTTTTATGGAATTGTAGGGCACGACATTCAATCGTGTGAGGAATTTAAAAGGTTACTTCAAGATCGGATGGATAATAAGGAGATTAAGGTCCTTAATAAGAGAGAAGAGACCAAAGAAAGAGAAATATACGCCTCTGATAGCCAGTCATCAGGTCCCCCTTATAGCGCGGATCGACCGTTGGTAATTTATTATGGCGCGAAGAAGGAACCAGTGAAACCAAAAGTGATAATCGAGGTACCATCTCCTTTCCCCTATAAGGACAATAAAGCAGTACCATGGAAATATGACGTTAATATTGTTACACCTGAAGATGAAAAACCCAAAGCCATGACTGGAAGCGTTGGGGAAGTAGGTCATTTCACTCGTAGCAGAAGATGTTATTCAAAAGAGGTCGAATCAGTAAAGAAGAACAGTGACTTGAAACAGAAAGGAAAAGCACCAATGCATGTGACTGAAGATGAGTATGAAACTGTGCCTGAACAAGAAGCTAAAAAGCCTGTGGATGAGGAAGAAGCACATGAATTTTTAAAATTTATCAAGCATAGTGAGTACAACATGGTAGAACAATTGAGTAAGCAGCCAGCGCGAATCTCGGTATTATCTTTGCTGTTGAATTCAGAACCACACCGGAACGCTCTGCTGAAAGTGTTAAATCAAGCTTATGTGGCAAACAATGTATCCGTTGAAAAACTGGATAGGTGGGTGAACAACTTGAATGCGGATAATTTCATTTCTTTTAATGATGATGAAATACCGCCCAATGGTAGAGGCTCAGTGAAAGCATTGCATATCACAACCGTTGTAAGGGCTATATAATACCGAATGTGCTCATCGACAATGGATCGGCACTCAATGTCATGCCTTTAGCCACACTTTCCAGGATTCCGATGGATTTGTCCTATCTAAGGCCCTGCTATTCTACAGTAAGGGCATTCGATGGAACAAGACGAGAAGTTATGGGAAAAATTAAGATCCCTTTAGAAGTGGGTCCCTACATAGACGATGTTGAGTTTCAAGTCATGGATATTACACCATCATACAATTGTCTCTTGGGAAGACCTTGGATTCATTCTGCTGGAGCGGTCCCATCATCCCTTCATCAAAAGGTGAAATTCATCATGGATGACTGTTTGGTCACTGTCGAGGGAGAAGAAGACATTGTAGCATCTATTTCTGCCGATGCACCATATATTGAAGTGAGTAAAGATGCTATGGAATGGTCCTTCCGATCTCTTGAATTTGTTAATGCCACATTTGTCGCTGAGGGAAACAAAATTCCCGAGCCAAAACTGTCGAGAAATACCAAGATGGGTGTCAAGTTGACTGTAGGAAAGGGAGCCCGAGCAAGGAAAGGTTTGGGAAAGTACCTGCAAGGAATAGTCAGGGCCCTAAAGCCAGTGCACCACAAGGCCCGATACGGTTTGGGGTTCCAGCTGGACATGCGTCAAAGAAGAAAACAGTGGAAGAAGGATTAGGAGAGAAGGATCGCGAGAACTTTGGGCCGAGAAATAGAATGGGAGCCCATAACGTACCCTCCTTTGTCAAAAACATTTACATCTGCAGGAATGATATACCCCAGACAGGATAATATACAAAGCACGCTGTTATTAATTGAAAGGGGTCTTCAGAATGTCAGTATAAATGTCATTGACAAAGAAGCTAACGCAAGTAAAGACGTCTCAAGGATACGCCCTTGTCCCCTGGGTTTCAAGTTGAACAATTAGACTGCTGAGGATCTTCTTGTAGTTTATAAGTCTTCAGAGTAATGCTCAAATGTTAACATTCTGTTATGTCCTTAGATATAATAGAATTCTTTTGTAAGAGCCTGCATTCGCTCTTTATCATTCAAATGAATATCAATGAAGATGCATTTCGTCATAATCTTTCACATTATCACTAATTTCATAATCATTTTCTCATGTCATAGCCAATCCTTACATTTGCCTCATCCCATGCCATAACATTTCGTTTGTTGGTTTCAATACTTGGATGCCCCTCTATAGTTCCCTTTTCCATTCAACTTTTAGGTGCTCAGATGTCAACAGCATGAACAAACCCGTTACGAGTCCTGAAATCGATTGTGAGAAGGCTGTTTGTTTAGGAGAATTCGAAGCCGAAGAAAACGCTGAAGACTATGTCTCGTCTCCTGATTTGCTAAGAATGGTGGAACAATAGGATAAACAGATTTTGCCTCATCAAGAATCTGTTGAAACAATAAATCTGGGAACTGAAGAAAGGAGGCAAGAAGTGAAGAATGGGACTTCTATTTCAGGGGGCACCAGACATAATTTGATTGCTTTGCTCCGCGAATACAAAGATGTATTCGCATGGTCATATCAGGACATGCCAGGATTGGATGAAGATGTAGCAGTCCATAAGCTCCCATTAAAGCCAGAATGCAAGCCTATTCAACAAAAGCTAAGACGGATGAGGCCTGAGATGTTGTTGAAGATAAAAGAGGAAGTCAAGAAGCAATTTGATGCTGGCTTCCTACAAGCCTCCAAATATCCAGAATGGGTGGCTAACATAGTCCCGGTACCAAAGAAAGACGGCAAAGTACGAATGTGCGTGGATTATCGTGACCTAAATCGAGCAAGTCCTAAAGATAATTTTCCCTTACTACACGGCAAAACATTCATTGTTTTCCTTCATGGATAGATTCTCGGGGTACAATCAGATCAAAATGGCCCTGGAAGATATGGAGAAAACTACCTTCATAACGATGTGGGGAACATTTTGCTACAAGGTGATGCCTTTTGGGTTAAAGAATGCAGGGGCAACATATCAGAGGGTTATGGTGACGTTATTCCATGATATGATGCATAAAGAAATAGAGGTCTATGTCGACGATATGATTGCTAAATCCCGAGGGGAAGAAGAGCATGTGATGAACCTGAAGAAGTTGTTTGACAGACTGAGAAAGTTCCAGCTAAAGCTCAATCCGGCCAAATGTACGTTTGGAGCTACCTCAGGAAAATTGCTTGGTTTCATTGTCAGCGAGAGAGGTATTGAAGTTGATCCAGATAAAATAAAAGCAATTCAAGAGTTACCACCTCCGCGCACACAAAAGGAAGTCAGAGGATTTTTAGGGAGATTAAACTACATCGCCCGATTTATCGTTGAACTTACCGACCAATGCGATCCAATCTTTCGACTCATTCGAAAACATAATCCCGGAGAATGGAACGAGGAGTGCCAAGTGGCTTTTAACAAGATAAAATAGTATTTGTCTAGTCCTCCAGTACTAGTACTGCCAACTCCGGGAAGACCATTAATTTTGTATCTGACAGTGTTCGAAAATTCAATGGGATGTGTACTGGGCAACATGACGAGTCAGGAAAGAAAGAAAAGTCGATCTACTACTTCAGTAAAAAGTTCACTGAATATGAGGCAAAGTATTCATCCATTGAAAAATATTGTTGCGCTCTGGTTTGGGTAGCTCGGAGACTCAGGCAATACATGTTGTATCATACGACATGGTTAATTTCAAAGCTAGATCCAATAAAGTACATGATGGAATCACTTGCACTCTCAGGAAGAATGGCACGGTGGCAGATCTTACTATCAGAGTACGACATCATTTATGTGAGTCAAATGTCAATAAAAGGAAGCGCAATAGCTGACTTTTTGGTGACCCGAACAATGGATGAATATAAGCCATTGAGATTTGAATTCCCGAATGAAGATTTGATGTGCATTACAGAAAAAGAATGCGAGTCACCAAAAGAGAAGTCATGGAAGATGAGCTTTGATGGTGCATCAAACGCATTGAGGCACCGGGGTTGGAGCAGTCTTAGTATCACCAGAAGGGAACCATTACCCACTCATTGCCAGGTTGAACTTCTTTTGTACTAATAACATAGCGGAATATGAGGCATGTATCATGGGACTTCGTGCAGCTATTGAACGAAACGTCAAAACTTTAGAGGTATACGGAGACTCAGCCTTGGTGATTTACCAAATCCGTGGAGATTGGGAAGTGAGAGACTCGAAACTGGTTAAATACAGTGACCCAGTGGCAGAATTGATTAAAGAATTCGAAGAAATAACTGTTAATTACTTCCCACGAGAAGAAAACCAGTTAGCTGATGCCCTGGCCACGTTGGCTTCAATGTTCAAAGCGAGTAGAGAAACTGAAATAATGCCTCTTCAAATGAGTATATATGAAGTCCCTGCCATTGTTTCAGCATTGAAAAGGAGCCAGATGGACGACCATGGTTCCATGATATCTTAGAATATATCAAGAATCAAAAGTATCCTGAACAAGCAAACGAGAACGACAAAAGAACAATCAGAAGAATGGCAGCGGGATTTGTTCTTGATGGGGACATCCTGTACAAAAGAGGAAAAGATCAGGTGCTCTTGAGATGCGTAGATGCTGTTGAGGCTAGAAAAATACTTGAAGACGTCCATGAGGGAATTTGCGGGACACATGCCAATGGTTTCACTATGGCCAGGAAGATTATGAGACTCGGATATTACTGGCTGACGATGGAAAGTGACTGTATTAATTTCGCACGAAAATGCCACAAATGTCAAATTTATGGTGATAAAATTCATGTAGCCCCTTTGCCTCTTCACGTCATGACTTCTCCGTGGCCTTTTTCTATGTGGGGCATGAATGTTATAGGGCCAATTTCCCCAAAAGCTTCTAATGGACACCGGTTCATTTTTGTGGTTATTGATTACTTCACAAAATGGATAGAAGCTGCTTCGTTTGCCAATGTGACAAAGACTGCAGTTTGCAGATTTTTGAAAAAGGAAATCATTTGTCGATATGGTTTGCCTGAGAGAATCATTTCAGATAACGCCTTGAATCTGAACAACAAGATGATGGAAGAAGTGCGTGAGCAATTCCAAATAAAACATCATAACTCCTCACCCTATCGCCCAAAGATGAACGGAGCTGTTGAAGCAGCCAATAAGAATATTAAAAAGATTATTGGGAAAATGACCGAGACATATAAAGACTGGCATGAGAAGCTACCATTTGCTTTGTATGCATATCGTACATATGTGCGGACATCTACGGGAGCAACTCCTTTCTCTCTGGTCTATGGAATGGAAGCTGTGCTACCCATCGAAGTTGAGATCCCCTCTCTACGAGTCTTAATGGAATCAAAACTAGAAGAAGCAGAATGGGTTCGAGCTCGATATGACCAGTTAAACCTTATTGAAGAAAAACGTCTGCAGGTAGTCTGCCATGGACAGATGTACCAGAAGAGAATGATCGCAGCCCATGACAAGAAGGTACGACCAAGAGAATTCCACGAAGGAGAACTCGTGCTGAGGAAGATTCTCCCAATACAAAAAGATTTCTGAGGAAAATGGGCGCCAAATTGGGAAGGTCCATACGTCGTAAAGAAGGCATTTTCGGGCGGAGCTTTGATCCTTACCGAGATGGATGGGAAAGAGTTACCGAGTCCAGTGAATTCAGATGCTGTAAAGAAATATTATGCTTGAAAAAGGAAACCAAGATGTAAACCCAAAAAGAACATATTAAAAAAAAGAAAGAAAAAAGGGTGATCAAAGTGAAAACCCGAAAAGGGCGTCTTGATTAAACACAAAAGATTAGGATGAAAACCCGAAAGGGCATTCTAATGAAGCAAACCCGGGCTTAAAGAATAAGGCATTTTGAACGGTGGGTCAAATAGTGAGACTACCGTATTTGAAGCATTTCTGAAAGCTCAAAATCTTTTATGCAAGAAGCCATGCTCGAAAAGATTCTTGATTGAGGAATGTGGAAGAGTTCATGCATTGAATATCTAGAGCATTTGTATTCGTTGAATGCAATCCCTTTTCTCTTTATGACACTCTTTTACTATCATTGGTTAACTTTCTTTGTTTGCTACATCTGAAATGAATAAATGTGAGGTATCCTTTTGTCCCTACCTGACCATTTTCACGCATCTCATTATGTGATTCATTTACATGATAAATAGTGAAATGACATACTCTAAACGAAAGAAATGTTAAGCATTACCCGGGTAAGAATTTGATAAGTACAAGAGCCTCAACGCAAGGACAAAGCTCAACCAAGGGCAAAAGAGTGATATTTGAGAAACATTGATTACTCGTGAAACTTGAGGACGGGTACAGGGCCTAAAGAGAAAGTCAGGAGCCGAAGTAATGAATACAGATCATCACGAAAATTGTGATGAAAAAGGGCATACGACAAACATGCCTAAGACACATAGCATAATCATGTAGGCATAAAATCATTTACGAAAAACATGTGCATATCATGATAACATCATGCATGACATATACAGGTACTCCAGTAGAGCAAGAAGATGTGATGATAGCTGAAAAGACACATGAGTTCCACCAGATGACATGTTCTGGTATTCTGATGTTTTATTTCAAAATTCAATTCATATTGTGAGAGGTGAGTTGAGCCTTGGGACACGCTGAGGTATTATCAATTTTTTGTATGTTCAACTCATATTGCGAGAGGTGAGTTGAGCCTCAGGACGCGCTGAGGTATTCTTAAAAAAATCAACTCATATTGCGAGAGGTGAGTTGAGCCTCAGGACACGCTGAGGTAATTTCAATTTCTGTTGTCAAAAAAATCAACTTGTATTACGAGAGGCGAGTTGAGCCTTAGGTCACACGCCGAGGTATTTTCAATTTCCGTTTTTCAATTTCTGCCTTTCAAAAAAATCAACTCATATTGCGAGAGGTGAGTGGAGCCTCAGGACACGCTGAAGTAATTTCAATTTCTGTTGTAAAAAAAAATCAACTCATATTGCGAGAAATGAGTTGAGCCTCAAGACATGCTGAGGTATTTTCAATTTTTGTCTTTCAAAAAAATCAACTCATATTGCGAGAGGTGAGTTGAGCCTCGGGACACGCTGAGGTAATTTCAATTTCTGTTTTCAAAATTCAACTCATATTGCGAGAAATGAGTTGAGCCTCAAGACACGTTGAGGTATTTTCAATTTCTGTTTTCAAAAAAATCAACTTATATTGCGAGAGGTGAGTTGAGCCTCGGTTCACATGCTGAGGTATTTTCAATTTCTGTCTTTAAAAAAAAATCAACTCATATTGCGAGAGGTGAGTTGAGCCTCAGGACACGCTGAGGTAATTTCAATTTCTGTTGTAAAAAAAAAATCAACTCATATTGCGAGAAATGAGTTGAGCCTTAAGACATGCTGAGGTATTTTCAATTTTTGTCTTTCAAAAAAATCAACTCATATTGCGAGAGGTGAGTTGAGCCTCGGGACACGCTGAGGTAATTTCAATTTCTGTTTTCAAAATTCAACTCATATTGCGAGAAATGAGTTGAGCCTCAAGACACGTTGAGGTATTTTCAATTTCTGTTTTCAAAAAAATCAACTTATATTGCGAGAGGTGAGTTGAGCCTTGGTTCACATGCTGAGGTATTTTCAATTTCTGTCTTTCAAAAAAAAAATCAACTCATATTGCGAGAGGTGAGTTGAGCTTCAGATCACACACTGTGGTATTTTTTTCAATTTATATTGCGAAAGGTGAGTTGAGCTTTTTAATTTCTGCGAGAGGTGAGTTGAGCCTCGAGTCACATGTCGAGGTATTTTCAAAATCTACTTTTTAAGATAAGTTTCAAAAATCAACTCATATTGCGAGAGGATCACATGCCGAGTAGAGAATAAAGATTGAAGCTGATTGAAGACATCAGATTCTGTCTCCTTAAAGTTGCAGTAGAGTTGATCGAGGGCATCAGATCTTGCATTTCTGAAGTCGCAGAAGAAAAGACCACAAACCTTATCTCACTGAAGTGATAGAAGAGAGGATTGAAGTTGTAGATCTCACCTTTCTGAAGTTACAGTGAAGTAGATCGAAGCCATAAATTTCATATCCTTGAAGTTACATTGGAATAGATTGAAGCTACAAGGCGTATATCATAAGATGCAGTGGAGTGAACCAAAGCTACAAGATGCGGTGGACTGAAAAGGGACCAACTAAACAAGAAGAGTTCTAAAGCAAGTCAAGACCTAGCAAGACCGGGCAAATTTGGTCTTCCTTGAAAGTCTTTGCTATATTTCTGTTGCACGACAATGAGCAAAAAGGGGCAGCTGTAGAAGCCCAAATTGCCCGGGCCCGATTTCATCAAAACCCAACCAAACCTCTAAACCCACTAAAACCCTTAACCCATGACCCATTTACATCTACCCAAACCCATTACAAAACCCTAATATTAAACCCAATTCAAAAGCCCATTAAGCCCCCCAAAAAACCTAACCAAAAAAAAAGAAGAAAAAACAAAACCTAACCCCCAAAAAAAAAACTAATAAACCCTAGCCACTTTCCCACTTGCCCCATTTTTCCTCCCATTTTTGATATCCATTGTCTACCACCACCACCTACAAAATAGAAAAAGAAATAATAGAAAATCATGTAAAAGATGGCTATAAAAAGCCATTCAAAAATCATGTAAGGAAGAAGGGGGGATTTTACAAAGATTGAAAAATGAGATAAACACAAAAATCCCTTCAAATTTTGAACACAAAAGAAACATCAATAAAAAGGTTGCATTTTTTTCTTTTTTCCTCTTCTTTCGAATCTTTTTTCTTTCTTTTTTTGTGTTGTTTTTTTTTCTTTCTTTATATATACATATATTGTTAAAATTTTTTTTACCTTTTTCAGCCACCGCCGGCGGTGGCCGGCGCCGGCGACGGGCGGCGGCCAACGATCGGCCGGTGACCGGCCCCCCCTTTGCCTGATTTCTTTTTCCCCCCTCCTTTCTCTCTTCTTTCTCCCTTCCTTTTTTTTTCTTTCTCTCTTCAAAATGATTTTTTGTCAAAAATTGGCCTTAAAGTATGTAGCGCTTTGCGATTTAGTCCCTCTTGCTATGTTATGTTTTGAGGGAAGGAATATTTTCTGTTTTGGCCCCCCACTGTTTTCGCGCGTGTTCAATATAGTCCTTTCCTTTTATTTTTATTTCAATTTTGCCCCAAATATTTTGTTTTTAGTTCAATTTAATCATTTTTAGTTATTTTACTATTTAAATTAATTATTTTAGTATTATTATTATATTTTATTTACTTATGTAGTGTGTTAATAATTTTTATCATTTCTAATACGTATATATATTATATGTATTTTATATATATTATGTATATATTTTTTTTAATGCAATTAGTTATATATTTCTTATACTATTCCATGTATGTATTTTATATCATCTTATGTATATATTCTTAAATATTATTATATATAAATATATATATATTTTAAAATACCATATTGTGTATATATTATTATTACTAATTATTACTATTGCTAGTATTATTATAATTATTATTACATTACTGTATATTTTATGTACATATATATATATTTTTTGTACATATCATTATTTTATATTATTGTTGTCAATTTTTTTATGTATATATTTTTTATGTACATTTCCTAATATTTTCTTTTATTGTAGATATTGTTATTATTATTATTACATACTTTTATTATATGCACATATATATGTATTTTTATGTACATATTATTATTTTATATTATTATTACCAAATATATCATTTTTCCTATTTTATTATTAGTACATGATTTGTTTTTATTTTCTTTTTTTTGTAAATATCATTGTTATTGTTATTCTAATATTCTAGTATTCCATGTTAATATTTTTCATTAATGATATAATTTTTTGCGTCGTTTATCTATTTTTAGTTTCTCACTTTAGGAATATTTTTTCTCATGTTTTAATTAATTTCAATAAATAAGGCAATGCTTCGCATTTTGGAACATCGAAGAATTGTGCCCTAACTTACGGGGTTTCGGTTCTCTCGTTGGTTTTAAATAGCTAAATATCCTTTTGAGTTTTGAAATACACGGATTTCCAATTTAAATTAAAAGACGACCTTGTGCTCGGGAATTCATGGTATTGTGTCCTAACTTACGGGATGTGATACTCCGATATCTCGAGATAAGGAAATCTTTAAACAAATCGATTTAAGCTAATTCAAGAATTTTAAAATCAGTATTAATAGAAAAGATCGTATTTCAAGTCCCTTCCCGATTTTTTAATTTTCGACATTAAGACAATAACTAATCAATTCGGTACCAATTTTTTTGGGCGTGTCGAGGGTGCTAATCCTTCCTCGCACGTAACCGACTCTCGAACTCATTCTCTCAAGTTTCGTAGACCAAATGCCCTGTTTTAGTAAACTAAAATTGATTTATTAAAACAAAGGTGATCCGATCACACCTGATAAAAGATTGGTGGCGACTCCCGTTTTAATTTTCACTTTCAAACAAAGTCGATCCCCGTTTTCAAAAGAATGGTTTCGACAAAAAGGACTTAATCAAATTGGTTTCCTAGAAATATACATGAGTTAAGGTATGACAATGGCAGTTTGCATGTCTAGGATTAGATCCGAAGGGAGTTTGGTACTTAAGTAGTCCGATGGACTCACCTCCTCTTTTCTGGTTTCCTACTTGGTGCACAGCTTCCATTCACTTTAACCTATAATGGAATCATCTTTTAAAACACTCAGTAAGTTTTATTTCTGGATCAAAAATGTTTTGAATGCTTCGATGTGGCATGTCGGATCCGGCCATAACGTCTGGGCCGGGTTTGGGGTGCTACATACATATAACAAAGTATCCACTTATATTAACAATGATAATAATAATAATGGTAATAATATTAAAATACAAAAAAAAATAATCAAGTAATTGAAAATCATACTATATATATATACATAATAAATATATTAAAATAAAGTAATAAAAGATAATACTATATATATACATACATGCACGTAATATATGTATATTAGAAATAATAATAGGAGTTATAATAATAATAATATAAATATCACATACATAAAAATAAAAATAATAACAATAGATAA
Source organism: Gossypium hirsutum (assembly GCF_007990345.1). Taxonomy (NCBI): domain Eukaryota; kingdom Viridiplantae; phylum Streptophyta; class Magnoliopsida; order Malvales; family Malvaceae; genus Gossypium; species Gossypium hirsutum. The sequence goes on along the minus strand of NC_053433.1, from coordinate 113,017,697 downwards.
AGTAATAATAAAAATGAATGCCAAAATCAATTATTAAAATGTCAAAACGATAAAAAGGATTGAATCAAAAACAAAATAGAAAGCTTGGGATAGATTTTAAAATATAAAACAAAAGAGGACGCACAAAACCATGGGGGATCAAAAGCGCAATATTTCAGCTTATTAAAACGCTGCGCAGTAGGGGGGCTAATTTAAAAATCGGGTTAAATTTCAGGGCTAATTTATAAACAAAAGATAATTTGATTGTGAAATATGAAAATTTGGAAGGACCGATTGTGCAAATATACCGTCAAATTAAAAACACGCGGATCCTCTAGCGGGTCGGGTCGGATCGGGTCGGACGGGCATGAAACGACGCCGTTTAAGCTTCTATTCTCTAGGCACAAAACGGTGCCGTTTTGCCATGCTATAAAAGTCAAGTTTTTTTGAAAAAATTTCATTTCCTTCCTTCTTTCCAAAAAAAAAACTGAACCCCCTTAAAATCCTTTCAAGCCTTTTCTTCTCCGGTGGAATCCCGGTCACTGGGCCACCGCCGTTGGTCGCATCGCCGTCGTCGTCGGCCACTGCACACGGTGGTCGGAAGTTCAAAAGGTAACTTTTTTATTTTTTTAATAATATATATATGTATATGTATATAGAAAGAAGGAAAAAAAACAAAAAAAAAGATTCGAAAGAAGAGAGAAAAAGAAAAAAATGCAAACCTTTTTATTGATTTTTCCTTTGTATTCGAAGTTCGGAGGGATTTTTGTGATTGTCTCTTTTTTCAATCTTTGTAAAATCCCCCCTTTACAAATGATAGATTTTGGCTTTTTAAGGCCGATCTACAAAACATTCATATTTTATTTTTTTGTTTTCGTTCTTTTTTATTTCTTCCCCCATCCTTCGCATGCTTTCTCTTGCTGTTGTTTTTGTCTCTGTTGCAGGTGTGTCAGATGTGGGTGGCTCACGAGGAGGTGAGGGGCGTGCGTGCGTGGTGAGCGTGATGGCCAAGGGTGAGGGGAGTGGCAGCTGAAAACTTGGTGGCTAGGGTTTTTTTGCTGCTGAAAATGTTTAGTTTGTTGGGCTAGGTAGGCTTTAGGTTTTTTTATTGTTTGGGTCATTTGATGTGGAAGTTGGGCCTGCTATTTTAGTCTTGTAATTGGGTTTTGTAATTGTTTTATTTGGTTGTTATATTTTATCTGTTTATGGGCCCGGGCAATATTGGGCTTGTTCAGCTGCCCCTCTTTGCTCATTGTCGTGTAACGGGAATAGAGCAAAGACACAAAGAAAGGCTGATTTTGCCCTGTCTTGCCAATTGTTGACTTCTTTGGCGCTCTTCTTTTCCGGGCAGTCTCTTACTAGTCCACCGCATCTTGTAGCTTTGGTTCAGTTCATTGTATCTTCTGATATGGGCTTTGTAGTTTCAATCTACTTCAATGTAGTTTCAAGGATATGAGATTTGTGGCTTCTATCTGCTTCACTGTAACTTCAGAAGGATAAGATCTACAGCTTCAATATTCTCTTCTATTGCTTCCGTGAGATAAGGTTTTGGTCTTCTCTTCTGCCACTTCAGAAAGGCAAGATCTGATATCCTCGACCAGCTCCACTGCAACTTCAGGGAGACAAAATCTGGTGCCTTCAATCGGCTCCAATCTTTATTCCTTACTCGGTGTGTGATCCTGAGCTTAACTCATTTCTCGCAATATGAATTGACTTTTAAAAACTAGGCATTACAAACAGAAATTGAAAAATAGCTCAGCACGTGAGCAAAGACTCAACTCACTTCTCGCAATATGAGTTGATTTTTGAAAACAGAATTTTCCAAACAGATTTTGAAAATACCTCGGCATGTGACCCGAGGCTCAACTCAACGCTCGTAATATGAGTTGATTTTTGAAAAGCATAAATTGAAAAAACATTAATTGAAAATACCTCAGCGTTCCCCGAGGCTCAACTCACCTCTCGTAATATGAGTTGATTTTTGAAAAGCGTAAATTGAAAAAAACATCAATTGAAAATACCTTAGCGTGTCTTGAGGCTCAACTCACCTCTCGCAATATGAGTTGATTTTGATGCACAGAAATTGAAAAACAGAAATTGAAAAGATCTCAACATGTGAGCCGAGGCTCAACTCACCTCTCGCGATATGAGTTGATTTTTAACAAACAGAAATTGAAATTACCTCAGCGTGTCCTGAGGCTTAACTCACCTCTCGCAATATGAGTTGATTTTTTTGAAGAGCAGAAATTGGAAAGCAGAAATCGAAAATACCTCAGCGTGCCCTGAGGCTCAACTCACCTCTCGCAATATGAGTTGATTTTTTTGAAAAGCAGAAATTGAAAATACCTCAGCATGCCCTGAGGCTCAACTCAGCTCTCGCAATATGAGCTGATTTTTGAAAAACATAAATTGAAGAAAACAGAAATTGAAATTACCTCAGCATGTCTTGAGGCTCAACTCACCTCTCGCAATATGAGTTGATTTTTGAAAAACAGAAATTAAAAATACCTCATCGTGACCTGAGGTTCAACTCACCTCTCGCAATATGAGTTGATTTTTTTTGAAACATGGAAATTAAAACAGAAATTGAAAATACCTCAACAGGTCTTGAGGCTCAACTCACCTCTCGCAATATGAGTTGATTGTTGAAAAACAGAAATTGAAGAAAACAGAAATTAAAAATACCTCATCGTGACCTGAGGTTCAACTCACCTCTCGCAATATGAGCTGATTTTTTTTTGAAACACGGAAATTAAAACAGAAATTGAAAATACCTCAGCGTGCCCTGAGGCTCAACTCACCTCTCGCAATATGAGTTGATTTTTTTGATGATAAAATACCTCAATGTGACTTGAGGCCCAACTCACCTCTCACAATATGAGTTGATTTTTGAAACATAAATTAAAACACAAAAATTGACAATACCTCAGCGTGCCCCGAGGCTCAACTCACCTCTCGCAATATGAGTTGATTTTTTGAAAAACAGAAATTGAAAATACCTCAGCGTGTCCTGAGGCTCAACTCACCTCTCGCAATATGAGTTGATTTTTGAAAAACATAAATTGAGCAGAAATTGAAAATACCTCAACGGGTCTTGAGGCTTAACTCACCTCTCACAATATGAGTTGATTTTTTGATGATAAATTGAAAATACCTCAATGTGACTTGAGGTTCAACTCACCTCTCACAATATGAGTTGATTTATTTGAAAAACAGAAATTGAAAATACCTTAGCGTGTCCTGAGGCTCAACTCACCTCTTGCAATATGAGTTGATTTTTGAAACATAAATTAAAACACAAAAATTGACAATACCTCAGCGTGCCCCGAGGCTCAACTCACCTCTCGCAATATGAATTGACTTTTTAAAAAACAGAAATTAAAACAGAAATTAAAAATACCTCAGCGTGTGAGCCAAGGCTTAACTCACCTCTTGCAATATGAGTTGATTTTTTTGAAAAACAGAAATTGAAAATACTTCAGCATGTCCTGAGGCTCAACTCATTTCTCGTAATATGAGTTGAATTTTGAAATAGAAATAAAAACATCAGAATACCAAAACATGTCATCTGGTGGAACTCATGTGTCTTTTCAGCTATCATCACATCCTCTTGCTCTACTGGAGTACCTGTATATGTCATGCATGATGTTATCATGATATGCACTTGTTTGTCGTAAATAATTTTATGCCTACATGATTATGCTATGCGCCTTAGGCATGTTTGTCGTATGTCCTTTTTCGTCACGATTTTCGTGATGATCTGTATTCATTACTTCGGCTCTTGACTTTCTCTTTAGGCCCTGTACCCATCCTCAAGCTTTACGAACAACCAACGTTTCTCAAATATCACTCTTCTACCCCCTGTTGAACTTTGTCATTGCTTTGAGGCTCTTGTACTTATCAAATTCTCATCCGGGTAATACTCAACATTTGTTTTGTTTGGAGTGTGTCATTTCAAAATGCTCTAGATGTTCAACGCATAAACTCTTCCATATTTCTTAATCAAGAATCTTTTCGAGCATGGCTTATTGCGTAGAAAGTTTCGGACTACTGAAGATGCTTCAAACACTATAGTCTTGCTTGTTTGACTCACTGCTTGAATCGTTTTACTCCTTGGGCCCAAACCTGCTTCATTAGGATGCCCTTTCAGGTTTTCATCCTAATTTTGTTTATCAACATGCCCTTTTTCAGGTTTTCATCTTGATCTTCTTCTTCTTTTTTTTTAAGGTGTCATCACTCATTGCCCATCAGGGCTCTATTACTGATGTAGTACGCTGCCCTATTACTCTGTTAGTATTTCGACCCAAAATCCAAGGAAATAATCGTGTTTTGCTCAACCAGCTTGCCCCACCGTAACTTCAGGGTCCATTCCACTGTAATTTGGGGATATAAGGTTGGCACTATCTTTAACCATTCCACTGCAATTCCTGGCTATAGGATCTGTATCCTACTGTAACTCAAGGGTGTATAATCTGTAACTTGTTCCATCGACTAATATTTTTTTGACAGAAAATCCGAGGAGATAAGCTCAATGTGAGATCAAATATTTCCAACCCTTACACTTGGTGAGCTCTTGAACAACCGACTGGTTTCAAATTCCTGTACTATTTAGAAGCTTTCAGAGTAATACGAGAAACTCCTTTTACGAAAGTATGATTAGCCCATTAATAATTATTTCAATGCGAAATGCTTGAAAAGAATTACACTAATGGACAAGAAGAAAATTGACTAAGAGCATAACTCGAAACAGACAAGTTAAACAATGGGAGCAAATGCAAGTTTATTGGAAGCGCATTTTGAAAAGAATAAGATAATCAAAGATAAATTCAGAAATGGGTAAAATGGAAAGCTAAGTGCCCCAAATATCGCAGCCTGAGCTTCTCTACACAAACTTCTTCGAGACCATTTTGAGTTCAACATGTGTTTAGGGGATTCAGAGTACTTTGTCGATGCCCCAAGACGTAGCATACTTCTTTACTGTCGATTCAATTATAGCAAGACTACCATATGCCCCACCTTTGAACAAAATTTGAGCCACCTTTTTCAGGTTTTCAGCTCAAAATCCTTTTGGTCTCAAGGTGCCCTTTGAGGGTTTTCACCTTGACCTCTCCATTTTCTTTTCTTTCTTTTTTCCTTTTTTTTTGCTTTTGAATGAATGAAGGTCACAAAGCGCCCTTTGCGGGTTTTCACCTTGGCCTCTCCTTTTTAAGTATCTCTGGACTAAAACTGAATTCAGGATTGGATCAGTGCTCTTTCGGGGAAAACCTCCTTTACCTCATAAAGTACTTAAGCATTCATTTTCCTTTGAAATCTTTTTGTATAGAAAGGGTCTTCTACAATACCAAGTTCCTGCTATAAAATTCCTTTGGGTGAATCATTTCCGTCATAACTCAGCATCATACATGTTTGACTTTCAAACCCTTTTCTGCAGTCAAGTTTACTGAAGACATTTTACTTCATCTAATTCTTGACTCAATCAAAGCTTGGAGAAAAAGAGTCTTAATTTCCACGGACAGAAACACCTCTAATGCCCCAGTGAAGGTCCTGGTCAACTTCAATAAGCACTAAGAGTAAAAGGTAGCTTCTTATGTCAATATTTACAAGTCCTGGTCACCTTCCATAACTTTTCTTTATTTTTGTATTTTTCTTTTGGCAGCCTTTGTTGCATTGCGATATGACATTGTACAGTTATGCACTAAAACATGATTCTTTCTGGCATTTAATCTCTCTTTTTTGATTTTTGTTTTTTTGTTTTTTTCTCTTTTAATGACTGTTGACTTTATGATATTGACATATGAAGTAATATTCACCTTCTTAGTGAAGCAATTGACGGCCACGACGATGATGTCGACTAGAAAATTTTGACGAGATCATCCCCAGAACATCCATGCCCCACGTATTGAAAAGTTTGTAAAGAGATAGAAGAAGCACGTGAGTTTTGACGACGTAAGTGATGTCATTCCCTTCCCATGGTGGACCAAAAATATCCGATCCTGATTGATTAGCTTGGCTATTGCAGAACCATTGTCATGTGTTCTCTAGACACCCTTATGGACCTCTTTCCGGATGTTCCTAAGTGCGTCTTAATATGATCGTGCGAAAACATCCTTGAATTCTTGGAAATAACTCAATAGTCTTGCCTTATTTCTGTGGTGAGCTAGGTTTCGATCTTCATCTCTTTCCCAAGCTCACAATGTCAGCTGACCCTTTGTAAGTTAGGGTCTGTCTTTCATCTCATTCTGTCATCTTTCACGAATCAGAAGTAGACACAATCTTTGTCATCTTCGAAGTCCTGAGATCCCTCTAGAAACATATCTTGCTCCAAAGGGAGTTAGTAACAGCGTCACTTGTGACATTGATATCTGGGGACCTACTATGGGTATGAAGACAACTTTCAGAGAATAAATGATTCTAATGATGATTATTTGTATATGATGATCATGAATGTAAAATAAAAAATGAAAGTTCAAATAATAAAAGAATCTATAAATAGAAGAAAATTTACTCAAAAAGGTGCATTTCATTGAATTAAAAATCTTGGACCGAAATCTATTTCTCAAAAGAAATCTTATCATCTCTAGGTCTTAAGGTAATAAGTATGTTTTGAATATTACTCTAGATTAGCTTTAAAAGTACATGGATCTCTTCCACTGTCCCATTATTCAAAACACTCCCAAGTATGTGAAGTTCAGAGGTGGGTGATATCGAGATTGTGGTTGAGTTGGGTACGAATTGGAAGTACAGTGGCTTCCTGTTCCTACCACACGGGTTCCTGGCTCTGTTTTTTTCTTCATGGGTACTGCCCTTTTGAGCTCTCGGGGCCTTCCATCCTTCCATTCTTGATGGCATTTTCTATAAGTTCCCCAGATATTACAATGTCCGCAAAGTCTTTCGTAGCACTTCCTACCAACTTATCGTAAAATGGCACTTTCAAAGTGTTGATGAAGAGAACCACTATTTCAGTTTTGGTTAAAGGGGGTTCTACTTGTACCGAGATGTCCTTCCATCTTTGCGCGTACTGCTTAAAAGTTTCCGTCGGCTTCTTTTCCATCATCTGCAGAGTCAACCGATCAGGGACCATGTCAGACACATGCTTGTGCTGTTCACAAAATGCTGATGCTAAGTCTTTCCATGATCAGATCCTTTCTCTACTAAGTTGATTATACCATCGAAGAGCCGATCCGACCAAGCTGTCTTGGAAATAGTGTATTAGCAACTTATCTTTATTCACATGACTCGTCATTTTTCGGCAAAACACTACAAGATGCATTCTTGGACATCTCGTTCCGTCGTATTTTTCAAAATCTGGTGCTTTAAACTTCGGAGGCAGAACCAGATCAGACACCAGACTGAGCTCCTTGACACTTAATACAGAGAAGACTTCAGTGCCTTCGATTTCCTTGAGCATTTCTTCAAAAATCCTATACTTACCCCAAACATCATGATCGTCTAATTTCAACTTGGCTATCTCTACTGGATCATCCCAATCTGGAATATTGGGATCAACAGGATTAACTCTGGGGTTTGATACAGATATACCTTGCCCTAAATGAGTAGGTGGTATAGGTCGTTGCTCTCCTTTTGAGGACATCCTCTTTGTGTTACATGAACGTGAGGCGGGGTGAATCTTGGGGGATAAAACGGATCCTGATCATGATTAACTCTTGACTGAGGTTCCATAACTTCAGGACTCTGCATAAGTCCATTCCCTTTAACAAAAGTTGACATCATCTCCATCATTTTGGCCATTTGATCCCTTTGCTGGAGTGATTCCTCTCGAGACCTTACCATCAGATCTCTCGTTTCCTGCTGTGATTTAGCCAACTGTTCTTGCAATTCTCTTTGGGCCTTTTCCATTCTTTCAATTCTCTCATTGAATTCGGCCTCCATAGTTCTAGCTCTTAACCGCGTCTTATAAGAAAGGGGTGATTCCAGACTCGTAGCGTCACAACTGTAGATCATACGTTTTCAGCCTCAGTGAATGATTAAGGGACATGTACATGCAATGAATGGATGAATGAATAAATGGCAGATGAATGCCAGTCATGAATATGCAAAAATTTGGTGTTAATTTCAAGATAGCCCCTATTTAGGCATTTCCTTAATCAAAAGAGTCTATTACACAACATTTCGGTCACTCGTATAATTGACTCCTCCATCAGAAACCCGTTTTTGGCAACCAATCTCTAATCAACACCTTCCTAACAAGATGCCTTAATGCATGATGAAAAATAGAAATACAGACAAACAACCTTGGTTAGCAACACATATGAATAGAGAAAAACTGTGGAAAATCTAACAAATTAAGCTACTTGGTCCAATGGACTCGATTCCCTTACATAGAAAGTGTAAATGTAAAAGAAACAGAAGGTAAGATGTGTTTTTTCCCGTGTACTTATTTTGGTGACTAGTAAACGGACAGAGGTTTGGCATGGCTCTAGTTAAGTGGCTCGTACGGTTCACTATATGCGGTTTTGGTTCTAGATAGGTACTCGAATTGTCCGTACTGTCATCTACTAAGATTAGTACAGAGCCTCGGTCATGGCCCATCATAAGCTTATGAGATCAATTCGAGGGATTACATTTACTTATGCCTATGCGGAGGGACGAGTTAACTCACGAAAGCATAAGTCATATGTAACCCGAAAGTATTCACTAGCCTGTGCGGAGGAACGAGTTAACTCACGAAGGTGTAGCGTTTACTTTCACTTAACAGGGACGGAGCCCGGGTATAGAGCTCATGTTATGCAACAAAAATGCATGTGCACGGTATGTGGGGAGAAACTTGCAAACCTTTTCCCTTTATTTAAAACTAAAAACTAGAATCGTAAAAACTTAGAGCTGAAAAACGGATGATAAACAAGTTAGGAAAATATTTACAACACGATACAAATGATTCTTCGAAATTTAAAATTATAAGGATCACGATTAAATATGTTTTTGAACGAGGAATTTTTGCAAATTTTAACAACACATGCTTAATTCGACTCGACTCTCAAAAAGGGTCCCTAGTGGAGTCGCCAGCTGTAGCGACGTAAAAATTTTAGCTTGGTCGCTAATTATGGTGATTATTTGAAAATTTAAAAACCGACTTTCGATTTTATTTAAAAAGGGAGTCACCACCGATCCTTTTTCTAGGTGTGATCGGACACCTAATAAATCATCTTTTTGAAAAGAAAATTTATCCTCGAACAAAAGTGAAGGCCAAATGTGGGTCTACGCGAAAATTAGAGTAAAGTAGGGTTCGGGAGTTGGTTACGCGCGAGGAAGGTATTAGCACCCTCGCGACGCCCAAAATTGGTATCTTGTAAAACACGTGTTGTTTTGATTTTTTTAAAAATACGAGTTTGATGTAACATTTAGTCGTGATCCGATTGAAACATGAGAACTTTTTAATCTTTTTGATTTTTGAGAAGGACATACCATTTTAACACAAATCGATTGATGTTCACCCAACATAGCGATGAAATCGATGACTCAATGTTAAATCAGTACGTTGCCTTTCTTATTGAAATAAATAAAAAAACATGAATAAACATTTTAAAACGGTGAACAGCGAGATGATATAAAATGGGCGGGAAATGAAAAATAAGAATTAGAAATTCATCGAGGCACATAATAAATACGACAATAATATTAAAAACAATGACAATGCATGCGATATATTAAACGTAATAATAGTATCAAACACGAAATAAAAACAACAAATATACATATAAACATATAATAATAACAGATGAAGTAACGTAAACATAATATTAAAAATACTAATAGTGCTATATATATATAAGTACGTATAATGATAAGAGTGAAAAGTGTATACATAGTAATATTAAGATACGTACATAATATATACCTATATAAAATGAACATATGCAAGATACATTATAAATACTAATGACATAAAAAATTATATACATTAACAATACTACACAAATATATACATATATTTTAAAATAAATACATAGTAATATTAGGATAAAATAATAAGTATAATGATAAATATAAGGATATATGAAAATAATACTATTTATAAAATATATATATATATACGTATAATGAAATACATATACTAATATTAATAATAAATAACTAGGAATAAAAATAAATAAAATAATAGAATATCTATGATGTGGTATTAAAAGAGATATATATATATGTAATATTATTCAAGAAGATATGAAAAATAATAATATACAAATAATATGGTATTAGAGGTAAATACATAACATATATAAAAACACAATATTTAAAGATACATACTCACAATATATATAAAAATGTTAAAATATCTACATAGTATATACATATTAAAGATAATGCTAAAAGACAACTCTTAATATTACTACATAACTACATACATATATATTAAAGATATATACACAAGATAGAACACATACTAACATTGATAAGAACATATACAAGAAATAGTATAAAACGTATAACTAATAATACTAAAGATATATACATATAACAAAGTATCCACTTATATTAACAATGATAATAATAATAATGGTAATAATATTAAAATACAAAAAATAATAATAATAAATAATCAAGTAATTGAAAATCATATTATATATATACATAATAAAGATATTAAAATAAAGTAATAAAAGATAATACTATATATATACATGCACGTAATATATGTATATTAGAAATAATAATAGGAGTTATAATAATAATAATATAAATATCACATACATAAAAATAAAAATAATAACAATAGATAAAGTAATAATAAAAAATGAATGCCAAAATCAATTATTAAAATGTCAAAACGATAAAAAGGATTGAATCAAAAACAAAATAGAAAGCTTGGGATAGATTTTAAAATATAAAACAAAAGAGGACGCACAAAACCATGGGGGATCAAAAGCGCAATATTTCAGCTTATTAAAACGCTGCGCAGTAGGGGGCTAATTTAAAAATCGGGTTAAATTTCAGGGCTAATTTATAAATAAAAGATAACTTGATTGCGAAATATGAAAATTTGGAAGGACCGATTGCGCAAATATGCCGTCGAATTAAAAACACGCAGATCCTCTAGCGGGTCGGGTTGGATCGGGTCGGACGGGCATGAAACGACGCCGTTTAAGCTTCTATTCTCTAGGCACAAAACGGTGCCGTTTTGCCATGCTATAAAAGTCAAGTTTTTTTGAAAAAATTTCATTTCCTTCCTTCCTTCCAAAAAAAAACTGAAACCCCCCCTTAAAATCCTCTCAAGCCTTTTCTTCTCCGGTGGAATCCCGGTTACTGGGCCACCGTCGTTGGTCTCGCCACCGCCGTCGCCGGCCACTGCACACGGTGGCCGGAAGTTCAAAAGGTAACTTTTTTGTTTTTTTAATAATATGTATATGTATATGTATATAGAAAGAAGGAAAAAAAAGATTCGAAAGAAGAGAGAAAAAGAAAAAAATGCAAACCTTTTTATTGATTTTTCCATTGTATTCGAAGTTCGGAGGGATTTTTGTGATTGTCTCTTTTTCAATCTTTGTAAAATCCCCCTTTTACAAATGATAGATTTTGGCTTTTTAAGGCCGATCTACAAAACATTCATCTTTTATTTTTTTGTTTTCGTTCTTTTTTTATTTCTTCCCCCATCCCTCGCATGTAGCACCCCAAACCTGGCCCAGAAGTTATGGCCGGATCCGGCATGCCACATCAAAAACGTAAAAAAAAATTTCCATTCTAAGTCCAGAAAATCGTACTTGATGTTCAAAAGATTAATTCATTAAAGGTTAAAGGGAATGGAAGCTGTGCACCAGGTAGGAAACCGGAAAAGAGGTGGTGAGTCCATCGGACTGCTTAAGTACCAAGCTCCCTTCGGATCCAATCCTAGACATGCATACCGCCATTGCCACACCTTAACGTCATGGATATATCTAGGAAACTGATTTGATTAAGTCATTTTTAGGAAAAGTGATTAATTTTGGAAAATACTTTCATTGCGGAAGCTTTGCTTGTTGTCGTGTTATTTTGAAATCAATTGTTGTTTTTGAAAACGCGCCCTAAAGCTATCCAATTTCAACAGTTAAAATAAGTATTACCTATCTTAGTAATACATATTAAAACCATAAAAAATAATTAAGCGACCTTATTACATTTAAAAGCCCAAAAACTTCAAACGTAAATAAAAGGATGTCCAGTTTACCAGAAGAAAATCAAACTTTCAGAACGGGTGGCCACTCCGAATTCCCTCACAGCTCCAAGCCCACTATGGTTGGGGATTTCCTGTGTGGATGAAAATAAAAGGGGTGAGTTTGGGGAAACTCAGTGTGTAAGGAAAACCCATTCAAAGCCCAAGTTAGCTCAAGCCTATTAGGCCTAAGCCCATTCAGGTAACAGTGGTACTGGGCCAGAGCCCTTTTCAGATTACAATAAACTGGGCCTTAGCCCATTATTCAGATAACAGTATGGCCCATAGGCCCATTTCAAAATACATGCAACATCAGTAAACATATGCAAGACCATTTGGGGAGACTACTCAACCCACCAACCACTACACTCCACCCGTACCAGCCATACACTCCATGTGGGGAATAGCTCAACCCACCCAGCCCAACACTCCACAGTTGCAGCCTTGCTGCTCAGTTAACAGTAAATTGAGGCAAAGCCTCCAGTACGTGGACAAGCCACTTTCAGTACTTCCTCCATCAATATCCCAGTCCCATGCATCAGATAATAACAACATGGCATGCAGTAAATAACAACAGTCAAACATGCATTTAGGTCAATTTAACCCTAGGGGTATTTCGGTAATTTATCTACTAGGGGGTAAAACTGTAAATTTTCCACTTTTAAAGGTATTTCAGTAATTTATCTATTTTAGGGTTTTTCATGCATATTCCTACCTTTCACGTACTAACAGGATCACATACCGAGGGTTCTTACCGAATTGGGCCCGTTGGCCCATCATTCCAATTTTGGCCCATTAAACCCAAAAATATCGAGGGCACAGAAATCATGCACCTTGCAGTCCAAACATTACAGCTTACCAAAAACATTAATCGATTTACCTCACGAGCATTCGCACACTCGCAAATCTACAAAATACCGGTTTTCGACATTTCGGCTTTTTGGCTTTTGCCGATCTAGACTAAGAAAGAGGGTGTTAGTTACACACCTGTTTGCGACGATATGCTAACGAGATCCACACACGAACCGCTTACAATTGGATTACTAACACGTTAATCTAACTATTCAAATACAAACTACGTATTAACCCCTTTCAATATTCGGCCAACCACACCTACAGATCATAGTAAGCTTATAAGAAATCAATAAGCAACTCATTAACAAATTTTTGTCAATGTTTACCACATAATCATAATTTCACTGCAAGCTGTCTTCCTGAGCAAAAGTCACTAAATTATTTATAACTGGAGCTACGAAACTCCAAATCAAGTTCCGTTAATTTTCCCTGAAAATAGACTCATATATCTTCTATCCGTAAAATTTTCAGAATTTTTGGTTTAGCCAATCAATACCAGATTTTTCTCAAAGTTTCCCATGTTTCACTGTTTGACTGATCTGACCACTCTTCATTACGAATCAAATTTCTCATTGAAAAAAATTCAAAATATGTTCTTGTTTATTTCATTAGAAACTAGACTTAATAAGCTTTAATTACATAATTTATTCAGCTTCTAATTCATCTCCCACAATTTATGGTGATTTTCCAAAGTCACGTTACTGCTGCTGTCCCAAGCAGATTTATTACCAAATCACTCTTTCACACATACCTTGCATGCATGTTATTTAAATATGTATATCACCAATCAATCATCACATATCTATGATTTTACTTAAGAATAATCTCCATTTCATCATTTTAAAGCACAACATGTTAGCTGATTTTTCCCTTTAACATCTAAGGCACATGCATGCTCATTTGTTTGGCTCAACTTCACCTATCTTCCATTTTTTTCATCAAAAGAACATGAAACAACAACCATTTCCTTCATTTTAATTCATGACTAAATGCTCACAACACAACTAAAAACCAAAATATGCTTCAAGAGTTAAGGTAGAATCAAGAAGAACTCATGAACATCAAGATAGAAGCCAACTACCATGAACTTACCTTCAATTTTCTTCCCCAAGTGACCGAACACTCAAGAGCTTTCTCCTCTCCTTTCTCTTCTCTAACTATCAGCTATGATGAACAAAGATGGACAAAACTTTGTTCTTTTCACCCCTTTTTCTTTTAATAAAACTTCATATTTCATCCATTTAATTCTTTAATACAAAAGACATGAAATTCTTATCATGAAACATTTACCTAACCCATTATCATGAAACATTTACCTAACCCATTATCATGGAACATTTACCTAACCTATTATCAATTTGTATCAATTTGTACCATAAATTATGGATATCAAGTGTACATTTAGTTTACAACAACATGATGACTGGCCACTTCATGTAAAATGGGAGGTTTGTCATGCAAATCCTCCTATTTTGTACTCCTATTTATTTGGTCACTTCAATTTAGCCTATAACATTTTCAATCATTTTCACATAGGTCCTATTTCGTAATTTCACTCACAAATGACAAAAATTAAAGCATGAAATTTTGCCAACATTCACAGAATTCCCAAAAATTGGGGCGTTACATCGCATGCTTTCTCTTGCTGTTGTTTTTGTCTCTGTTGCAGGTGTGTCAGATGTGGGTGGCTCACGAGGAGGTGAGGGGCGTGCGTGGGTGGTGAGCGTGATGGCCAATGGTGAGGGGAGTGGCGGCTGAAAACTTGGTGGCTAGGGTTTTTTTGCTGCTGAAAATGTTTAGTTTGTTGGGCTAGGTGGGCTTTAGGTTTTTTATTGTTTGGGTCATTTGATGTGGAAGTTGGGCCTGCTGTTTTAGTCTTGTAATTGGGTTTTGTAATTGTTTTATTTGGTTGTTATATTTTATCTGTTTATGGGCTCGGGCAATATTGGGCTTGTACATCTATCGAAAGCCTTAGAGAATTATTTAAATTAAGCCTGTTATGTATAAAAGTTTTGGGTTATCACTTTTTTGCTTCCTAAAGAAAATTCTATATAAGTCCAAATAGGATCAAAATCAAAATCCATAGAATATCCACAATTAAAAACTCAACACAAATCAGGCTTAAAATAACTTTAAGAAAACTATTTGAAAAGAAATTCTTTACACAAATTAGAGAGCTATAAACAAATCCTAGTCTTTCTTTCTAAGGGTAATTTGGTAACTAAAAATATTCATCATTAGTAATTCAAAAATATAAATGACCAAGTAGAATTTGAGATTTATTTAGGGAGACCGATTCCTTTCGAAGAAATCTTCCAAGTATCATTTGTTTGGAATTGACGAGCCTCTCATTGGGTTGGTATTGTTTTTAGGTAGTGCTTTGGCGGATTGGAGGACAACACTCAAGAGCTCTATGAATCTCACCTCTGACACTCGAGTTCTCAATGTAGTTAGGAGACAAAATCCTAGCTCGACTCGAGAACAATACATGCCCGTTAAGGGTTTGTTGACTCTAAATATAACTATGCTTTAAAGACTTCTCTAAAAGGAGTTTGCACAAACCGAACTTAATGAATAATAGATAAAAATGATCAAATTTTAAGATAAATAGGAGAAAAAAAATGTAACCTAAAATTCAACATTTCTCCTTACATAATACAATCAACCCTCTCTTAAAAATCACCCGCAATAACAATTGCCTTCTTTGTGACAACCACTTGTTATAATAATATTTCGTTATAACAACCAAGTTTTTAGTAAAATCGATTTTTTTATATTTTATTTTAATCTTCTAATATAACTTTTCACTTATAACAACAATAGTCATAGTTATGAAATACATTCTTTATTAAATTAATTCTCTATAACAACATAATGCTTAAAATTTCAAGTAGAATTATAGCTATTTCATATAAGTATTTTAATTACAATTTATTAAATAAAAATGATCTTAATTAAAATATTTAAAATTTTCATAAAAAACTATTAATTATATTTTATTAAATGAATGTAAGATTCAATTAGTGGAATTAAATATTCTACTATGAATTTGGAACATAAGCTTATAAATTGATTACTTAAATTTAATAATCCATGATAAATTAATAAATTTAATTTGATAGCTCAAATTAATTAATTGAACTTGTTAGATATATGGATTTCATAATTAATTATGTGAAAGAATGTAAAATAAAAAGTGCATAAAAGTAATAATGCATACACTTGCTATATGTCTTTTATTTTTATTGATTTGATTCTCATTTTTTTAAACACAATTTATGTTTTTTTTATAGAAAAAAGATAGCTTAAAGTGAAAAACTCAAAAAATTACACTAGTGACTAAAAGCAAGAACATAATCCACCTCAATGAAACTTCTAGCTGATTATGGTGGTTCTTCAAACCAATGAATTTTTATGGAATTAGTCATTATACACTTGGCCATATGATCAACTACTGTATTTTGTGACCTTAGAATATGACGAACAAGGACCTTCCAAATTTGACTCAATAAATGATGGATAAGTCGCATTTCAGTGAAATGGCTATCTACAGCTCCGCTAGCTAAAATCAATTCAACTAAGAGAGCATTATCACATTCCACTTCCAACTGTCGATAACCTTTCCTCCATGATATAATTAGGCCTTAAAGTAAGGCTCTCGCCTCAATTTTGAAATTTTAATTCTTTCCTAACTTTATCGAAAAACCACCTAACCACTTGCTGTCGGCACTTCTAAACACTCCCCCAATGCCCGCAAATGAGCTATTTCTCGATACAACTCCATTTGTATTAAGTTTAACCAATCCGTATTAAGTTTAACCCATCCTCTAGTCGGACATGCCCGCTAGTTGGTTGTCACCCTCGAACTATCATGCAACTGTGCCGTGTTAAACCACTTATAACTTCTTGCCCAACTTATGCTTGTATCCACAAATTCCTGACCACAACTATGGCCTGTCGAAAACAAATACATGTTCCTATTTTTCCATAATAGCCAACAAATTATTGGGAAGAACATTTGCCATTCAATATCATGATAACTATAATTACCTATATTTTGCAAATTCCACAGCAACCAGTCTTGAAGCGAAAATGAGAAAAATTGTACTTGATTATGTTTCGACACAATCGACAACCACACCGCTTTAGCGAAACTGCAATCACGTAAAGCATGAATACCTGATTCATCAACTGCAATTACATTTTCCTTATTTGATAGAAATTCACAATATAAAATCTATTATAGGTTTATAATAATAATTTTTATAACATCATAGGCATATAACAACTATTTTTCTATAATATATAAAATAAGATAAATGAGGTTATCATAAAGAGGTTAATTGTATATATAATATTTTATATTGCTTGGAGCCACAAATCCATGTAAAATTCAGCATTTCCCCATTGCCGTATTAAAATTGTCGTAACACAATAGTGTAAATCAAATTATGGAACAACCATAATTTTACCATTTTAAAAAAAAGTTGGTTTTTAATTAATTATTTTTATTGAATTTAGGTCATTTGATTGAGTAGTATTAAATTTAATCATGGAATTTGTTATATATAAAGTAGCTCCCTCAAGGCAAATCGTCATAGTTGCTTAAACAGCAGAGGTTGATAATTCGATTTGAATCTAAATAATTAATTTTTTTTCGAATTTTAAATTTATCGAATCGAGTTAATTGAGTTATTATATTTTTTCGAGCTAACTTAAATAAGTAATTTGATTTTTTAAGTTCGAGTTTAAAATTTACAATTCGAATAATAAATTCGTTTAAATACTCCTTTGGTCCCTATCAATTTCGAAAATAATCAAATTGGTCTTTCTCAACAAGAAATACAAAACAATTGAAAATAAATTTCAAAAATTCCAAAATTTTCATATATATATATATTAAATTATAAAAATAATAATTTTGAGGACCTAAACAAGTAAATTACCAATTCAAGTTTATCATACTAAAGTATATTATTTTTTTCTCATTTTGCTTTGAAAACTCTTTCAAATATACACATGATTTCAAATATATGCGCTCCAACATGAAATTAATTATATTGTAATAAAATTTTTATTGGAACCCACCATTGTTTGAAAAGTCAAATGGGGTGGGCACCGAAAGTAGAAAGTAATATTGGTTGGCAAGTTGGGTTAAAAGTTGGCATGGGATAATTGCAATTTTGGTCCCTAATTGTATAGGGACATTGCAAGTTGATCCTTGAACCTCAACTATAAATAGGCCTAACCATTGCTTACTTTCTTCATCCCATAATTGCCATTCTCTACTTAAGGCATTATTCTCTCTCTCTATTTGTAAATTTCACTTGTAATTTTTGGAGTGAAATATATTTGGTAGTGCCCGAGGACGTAGGCAAAATTTGCTGAACCTCGTTAAAATTCTGGTGTTCTTTATTATTTGTTTTGCATATTTTGTGAATGTGATTGTAGTGATTTATTGTGCTATTAAATTACGATAGAGGGATATTCTGGCTAGGAAAGACTTGGTATTTAAGTAATCTTCGTGATCTACCTCTCTTTCCTGGGAATTGAACTTAGTGTGATTTTTCAGTACAATAATTTTACTCTTTCACACGCTTCCGCGCAACAATTGGTACCAGAGCCAGGTTCGTACTTGGGGAATACGACCGTTTACGATACTATTCACGTATACAGTACTATTCACGTACACGGTACTATTCACGTATACGACACTATTCATGTATACGGTACTGTTCACGTATACAGTAGTTGGGATTGAGGAGAAAAATGGCAGCAGCATCGTCATCAGCAAGGACTACTGTGACAAATGCAAAATTTGAAGTAGAGAAATTTGACGGTACCAATAATTTTGGTATGTGGCAATGTGAGATCCTGGATGTCTTATGTCAGCAAGAGCTAGATATAGCCCTTGAAGAAAAACCTGACAAGATGGATGACAAGGAGTGGGCCAAGATCAATAGACAGGCGTGTGGTACAATCCGCCTATGTTTGGCCAAAGAGCAGAAGTACTCTGTCATGAGGGAGACATCAGCGAAGAAGTTATGGGATACACTGGAAGAAAAGTTTCTAACGAAAAGTCTTGAAAATAGGCTTTATATGAAAAAGAAACTTTATCGATTCACGTATGCACCCGGTATGTCGATGAATGACCATGTGAACTCATTCAATAAAATTTTAGCAGACTTGCTAAATTTGGATGAGAAATTTGAAGATGAAGACAAGGCATTATTGTTGTTGAATTCCCTTCCTGATGAATATGATCATCTTACCACCACATTGCTTCATGGGAAGGACACGATCACATTTGATGCAGTCTGTAGTGCGTTGTATAGATCTGAGACTCGAAAGAAAGATAAAAAAAATCACAGAGATACAACCGCAGAAGTCTTAACAGTAAGAGGTCGTTCACACAGCAGCAAATCTGGTAGAAGGGGAAAGTCCAAAGGGAGACCCGCCAAAGATGAATGTGCCTTTTGCCGTGAAAAAGGGCATTGGAAAAAGAATTGTCCTAAGCTACAAAAGGGCAAGGCTATTTCTAATGCATGTGTAGCGGAGCATGATGAGGAGTCAGACTTTAGCTTGGTTGGCATGGCAATGGCATGTCAAACGGATGAGTGGATTTTGGATTCAGGATGTACTTACCATATGTGTCCTAATAAGGACTGGTTTTCTAGTCTTAAAGAGCTAGAAGGTGGAATTGTTCTTATGGGCAATGATAGTGCTTGTAAGACAATGGGAGTGGGTACAGTCCAATTGAAGAATCACGACGGCTCAATCCAAGTCTTGACAGATGTTCGCTACGTACCTAGCCTGAAGAAAAATCTCATCTCATTAGGTGCCCTAGAATCTAAAGGGCTCACAATCACTTTGAGAGATGGATTACTAAAAGTAGTAGCTGGGCAACTGACGGTGATGAAAGGCACAAGAAGAAATAACTTGTATTTTTAAATGGAAGTACAGTTATTGGATCAACATCAACAGTTTCTACAAAAGATGTAGATTCAGAGGCTACCAGATTATGGCATATGCGATTGGGACATGCTGGTGAAAAAACTTTGCAGACATTGGTGAAGCAAGGCTTATTGAAAGGTGCAAATTCTTGCAAAATGGAATTCTGTGAACATTGTGTTCTGGGCAAGCAGAAGAGGGTAAAATTTGGTCCAGCAATTCACAATACGAAAGGAATTCTGGACTACGTTCACAGTGATGTGTGGGGACCTACCAAAGTAGCTTCTTTGGGAGGTATGCACTATTTTGTTACTTTTGTTGATGATTATTCAAGAAAAGTATGGGTGTATCTAATGAAAAGAAAAAGTGAAGTTTTGGATGCATTTCTGAAATGGAAGAAGATGGTGGAGACTCAGACTGGTCGAAAGGTCAAACGACTTCGATCAGATAATGGTATTGAGTACAAAAACGATCCATTTCTACAAGTATGCCAAGATGAGGGCATTGTGCGACACTTCACTGTTCGGGATACACCACAGCAAAATGGAGTGGCAGAACGAATGAATCGAACTATACTGGAGAAAGTTCGATGTATGTTGTCCAATGCTGGATTGGGCAAAGAATTTTGGGCTGAGGCAGTTACATATGCGTGCCATCTAATTAACCGTTTGCCATCAGCTGCAATAAATGGAAAAACTCCCATGGAGATGTGGACTGGTAAATCTGCTACTGATTATGATTCTTTGCATGTATTTGGTTCCACTGCATATTATCATGTAAAAGAATCTAAGTTAGACCCAAGAGCAAAGAAAGCATTATTCTTGGGTATAACTGATGGAGTAAAAGGATATCGTCTCTGGTGTCCTGATACAAGGAAGATTGTTTTCAGTAGAGATGTGACTTTTGATGAATCAACCATGTTGAAGTACAAGGATTCACAAAAGGATGACAAAACCAGTAGTACTTTGCAGCAGGTGGAGCTTGAAAAGGTTAACGATGATCCAGCTAATATTGAAGGGACAAATGATGAAGAGGTTCCTACCCAAGAACCTCTACAGAAACAAGATTCAATTGCATATAGAAGGCCAAGAAGAGAGATTCGTAAGCCTGCTCGCTTTGATGATATAGTGGCCTATGCACTTTCAATTACAGATGATGATGTTCCTTCTACTTACACAGAAGTAATAAGTAACCCTGATGGTGTAAAGTGGAAGCAAGCAATGAATGAAGAAATGCAGTCTCTTCATAAAAATAAAGACCTGGGAGTTGGTGACACTACCCAAGGGAAAGAAGGCAATTGGATGCAAATGGGTATATGCAAAGAAGGAAGGATTTCCTGATAAAAATAAAATTCGATACAAGGCTAGATTAGTAGCAAAGGGTTACGCTCAGAAAGAAGGAATAGACTACAATGAAGTGTTTTCTCCAGTTGTGAAGCATTCGTCTATTCGGATTTTGCTAGCCTTGGTTGCGCAATATGATCTTGAACTAGTTCAGCTTGATGTGAAGACCGCGTTTTTACACGGTGATTTGGAAGAGGAAATCTATATGACTCAGCCAGATGGATTCAAGGTTGCTGGAAAAGAAAATTGGGTTTGCAAACTGACAAAGTCGCTTTATGGATTGAAGCAATCTCCGAGGCAGTGGTACAAGTGATTTGATCAGTTCATGAAAGGGCAAAGGTACACAAGAAGTAAATTTGATCATTGCGTGTATTTTCAGAAGCTACAAGAAGGAACTTTCATATACTTGCTCTTATATGTTGATGATATGCTAATAGCATCTAAGAGCAAAGTTGATATTGAAAGATTGAAGACTCAACTCAATCTCGAGTTGGAGATGAAAGATCTAGGAGAAGCTAAAAAGATTCTCGGCATGGAAATATGGAGAGATAGAGCTCATGATAGAGTTAGCTTGTCTCAGAAGCAGTATTTGAAAAAAGTACTACAGTAGTTTGGCATGAACGAGCAAACAAAACCTATAAGTACCCCGTTGGCTTCTCATTTCAAGCTTTCTGTACAACTATCTCCTTCGACGAATACGGAACGAGAATACATGTTGCAAGTTCCGTATTCTAATGCAGTGGGTAGCTTGATGTATGCAATGGTGTGTACAAGACCCGACATTTCACAGACAGTTAGTATAGTGAGCAGGTATATGCATAATCCTGGAAAAGGACATTGGCAAGCTGTGAAATGGATTCTACGGTATATTCAGAAGACCGTGGATGTTGGATTACTGTTCAAGCAGGATAATACACTTGGTAAAGGTGTTATTGGGTACGTTGATTCTGACTATGCCGGTGATTTGGACAAGCGAAGATCAACCATCGGTTATGTGTTTACACTTGCTGGAGGACCAATAAGTTGGAAGTCTACACTACAGTCTATAGTTGCATTGTCAACCACAGAAGCCGAGTACATGGCTGTAACAGAGGCTGTAAAGGAGGCTATTTGGTTACAAGGTATGGCTAAAACCTTGGGGTTGGTTCAGGAGCATATTAACGTGTATTGTGATAGTCAAAGTGCTATTCATTTAGCAAAGAATCAAGTCTATCATGCACGTACAAAACATATCGACGTACGATTCCATTTTGTGCGGGAAATTATTGAAGAGGGGAAAATTTGTCTTCAGAAGATCAAGACTACAGATAATCCCGCAGATATGATGACCAAGGTGGTAACAGCAACCAAGTTCGAACATTGTTTGAACTTGATTAATATCCTGCAAGTTTAACAGTTGAAGAAGGCACTATCAAGTATTGTTGTCAAAAGCAGAAAGAATTGTGTGAAGATAAGATTATCGTAATCAAATCTTCAAGGTGGAGATTATTGGAACCCACCATTGTTTGAAAAGTCAAATGGGGTGGGCACCGAAAGTAGAAAGTAATATTGGTTGGCAAGTTGGGTTAAAAGTTGGCATGGGATAATTGCAATTTTGGTCCCTAATTGTAAAGGGACATTGCAAGTTGATCCTTGAACCTCAACTATAAATAGGCCTAACCATTGCTTACTTTCTTCTTCCCATAATTGCCATTCTCTACTTAAGGCATTATTCTCTCTCTATTTGTAAATTTCACTTGTAATTTTTGGAGTGAAATATATTTGGTAGTGCCCGAGGACGTAGGCAAAATTTGCTGAACCTCGTTAAAATTCTGGTGTTCTTTATTATTTGTTTTGCATATTTTGTGAATGTGATTGTAGTGATTTATTGTGCTATTAAA
This sequence comes from Gossypium hirsutum, assembly GCF_007990345.1. NCBI lineage: Eukaryota > Viridiplantae > Streptophyta > Magnoliopsida > Malvales > Malvaceae > Gossypium > Gossypium hirsutum. The sequence continues at coordinate 112,994,547 of NC_053433.1, read as the reverse complement.
TTACGATAGAGGGATATTCTGGCTAGGAAAGACTTGGTATTTAAGTAATCTTCGTGATCTACCTCTCTTTCCTGGGAATTGAACTTAGTGTGATTTTTCAGTACAATAATTTTACTCTTTCACACGCTTCCGCGCAACAATTTTATTTTGACATTTTTTATTTTTTTAACTTTAACTTGAACAATTTCACCTTGATTCAGTTCGACTCAACTTGTTGCGAAAAAATTAAACCGAATTAGGATGATAAAACAAGGTTCGTAAAGTCAACTAACTTGAAATTTTATTCACCTAATTCAATTAAACACTCACCCCTCTTCACTTAGCCAGGGACTTTGTTTGCCTATGGAATCACCATCAAATCCAATCGGAACCCTCCCAGTTACATTCGTTGCTTCCCAGTACACATCATAGAAATCTTGCCGCCAACGATCTACAGAATGGTTGATCTCATCTTAGTGAGGTCTAGTCATATCCTGTTACATTTTTGCAAGATATCCCATGACTCTACCACCAATCCTATATAAGTAAGGGAACTATTCATTGAGGTCCACGACCGGCTCATTATTAAGTCCACCACCAATACAAGATCCCTTCCTCTTCTTCACCAAAAGAGATCTTCCTACTTTAATGTCAGAGATAGCCATGGAGGCTCTTTTCGTATTTTTCAAATTTCTTACTGACTCTCGACACTTCGATGTGAATCACCTATCTCATCTATAATATGAATGTATGCCAAAAGTCCAGCTTTGACATATTCCTTGATTCATATAAATTGTTAATTTAACAAGCAAAAGACCAAAAAAACAAAAGAAAAAATGTAATCCGTTATTCTTTTATATATGTTCATTTTTTCTTTTAAAAATATGGTGGTGTCACTGTGTGGAGAACCACTACTCCAAAAATAAAGGAGTTCTCAAAAGCAAGAAATAGAAAGTAGTATGTGTAGGGTACGCGGTGGATCCACTGACTCCAATTATTGGATACTTCCGACTGCTTTCCTCCAATATTATAGGCAATTCCACCATGTGCATATTAACCTATTCGTAAGTGCCTTAATTAAATTAAAAGGCCTTTCTTTCTTTCTTTATTATACACATGAAAGAGTTGAACTGAGTCATACGTATAAAATAATGAAATTGTGGTAAATATTGCAAGGCACAATGAGATTGGGATGTGTGGGCTTGTCTTGCTTTGTGTTTGATCTGGGGATGATAGCTGTTTGTTCTTGTCCTGTTCTAAGTTAGATGTGAAGGATGTTGGGTTTCATTTCGATTTTATGTACCTCTAACCTTAAAAAGTAACACTGCCATTAAACCAAAATGGGTCCTATATTTTCTATTCTTATAAACAAATCGTAATTAGAGTGTGGAAGCTCCCTTCGACCTTTTAAGAAGTTTCTCTTTTCAGACTAGCGTGTTTGAAGTCATGTATAAAATTGTGTTGCTTTGCTGTGTGTTTTGCTAAATATAGCTTCTATTCCCTTTATATTGTCTTATGTGTCTCTATTCTCTTTGTTTTGTTGCAAATTTCATTATTTCTCAGTTGCCTGAAAATTTGCTGCATAATTTGTTATCTCCACTTCTCCGTAGCTATGGATTGGAGTATGATAGGGGCTGCACAAACAGGAAACATTGATGTCTTGTACGAGCTAATTCTGAAAGATCCATATGTTTTGGAGCGTATTGATCATGTTCCTTTTCTTGACACTCCATTGCATGAAGCAGCCAGTGCTGGGCATGTTGATTTTATGATGGAGATGATCAACTTAAAGCCATCGTTTGCAAGAAAGTTAAATCAAGCTGGGTTTAGCCCCATGCACTTGGCTCTGCAAAATAACAGAACTCAAGCTGTGCTTCGACTCCTCAAGTTTGATGAAGGCCTTGTTCGTGTTAAAGGAAGGGGAGGCTTGACCCCTCTGCATCATGTGGCTCAAACTGGAGATGTTGATCTTTTGATCAAGTTCCTTGAGGTTTGCCCCGAGGCTGTTGAAGATGTGACTGTTCGAGACGAGACGGTTTTCCATCTTGCAGTAAAAAACGACATGTTTGAAGCATTTCAAGTCTTGGTGGGGTGGCTTATAAGGAGCCGCCACGAAGCTGCCCAACGTTGGGAGAAAGAACTACTTAATTGCGCAGACATTGATGGCAACACAGTTCTACACATTGCAGCTATCAAAAACTCACCTCAGGTATGCTAATTTTGCTAGTTAGCTCAATTATTGATGTATATACGTATATGATAAAAGGGTTATTTACATGAATTTTCTAATTAACAGGTGGTGAAAGTATTGCTGGGACACTTGCGCCGAGACCATATCAATGCCAAAAATTTGAAGGGATCCACTGCTCTAGATATCCAACCAGACTGTCCATTGGATGAAAGGCAAGTGGATAATTATAAGGGCTCGGTTAAAGATTTGATAAGAAAAGCAGGAGGTTTGAGTGGTTCCGAGCTTCCCAATAAGTCCATCTCTTCAATCCACATCAAATTATTAAGGCCGAAGTTGTCATGTTTTCAAAAATTTGCAACAATGGCAGGTCGAGGAAGAAAGGGTATCCCGCTTGAGATGCGTAATACATTTCTAGTAGTGACAGTGCTAATTATAACAGCCACTTACGCTGCCTCTTTAAGCCCTCCAAAGAAAGCTGATAACAGTTCATCCATGAAATACCATATCAAGTATTATGCATCTTTAGAATCAACCGACAGCACTGCACCCCTACCAGGTCCTCCCCCACCACCGGCCGATGATCAGATTAATTGGTCAGATTTAATAGACGTATCATCCATGTTTTGGTTATACAACACATTAACATTTTGGGCAGCAATCGGGTTAACAGCATATCTCCTACCAAGTCGTTCAATCAGCTTGTTTCTTCTCATAACCCTTTCCTTGTTTGGGACCTGTTACATGCTTTTAGTTGCTGTTTCCACATGGTCATGGAAACTTCAATATTTGGTTTCTCTTCAAACTACTATACCCTTGTCCTATCGTGCTCTCTGCATAATAAATTACTGCTTGTCAACATCCCTAGCTTTGCTAGTATCATACCGGATAGCCCGTTATGTTTTCCATAGGTTTGTGCCTAAAACAAAGATGTTCGTCCTCGTACAAATCGTTTCCTTTATCATCTTTGCTTTTATTCTTGTCCCAGCTATCCTTAATACCGAAACCATATTGAAGTACTCCGACTTCTTTTGAGTGATCTTCGTTGAATTCTTAATCGTTTCAGCTGGTTAACAAGGCCTTGTAGTCTCTTGAATGTGATTTGTATGATGTGTGAGTGACAATTTGTTTGTTTGTATAGTGGGAAAGCAGTGATTCAGTGAGGAGCATAGGTGGCGTTGCATGCTTTTATCGCATTATTCATTGTAATGATAAAATTGAGTGTGGGAGTTAATGTGTTGCTTATGCCTGTGGCAAAGTATTAGTTGGTTATTCTTCCTCTTTATGAAGTTTCCTACAATCCCAAAGTGGAATCCTTTTGTCTCTAATTTTTAAATTTTAAAGAATAAGTTATTTAATTAAATAAAATGTAAAAATGTTTATTATAATTATGTCCATGACTTAGATATTGTAATATAAGTAAACTTTATTAAAAATATTGATACCTTGTGAAATTAATTAAAAATTCGATTAAGTCAAGTGCACTTATCAATTAATAGTATAATTACGGTGAACAAAGATATCATTCTAACAAAGAATTACCAGCAATTACTGTCTTTCTATTATTTAACCGATAAATTCGAGTGATTGATTAAAACTAAAATTAACAAATTAATTAACTAACGAACACTAGTAAAGATCAAATCACAAAAATAAATGAGTAATAACCAATAAATGAAACAATAACCAAGAAAGAATTCGCCTAGATTTCATTTGTCACTATCAGTCTAAATTACGCAATTTCTTTACTTAGTATCTTGATCCGTAGAAATCTCTAAATTATGCTAATATCTCTTTTGAAAGTAAGAGTAACTGACTCTAAGTTGATTAATTAAATTTTCTTTCTAATTGAAACCCCTATTATTGCATCGTGCTATGGATTCCCCTATTAAATTTGACTCTAATCCAGTAAATTTATGTCATTCTATGTCTAGAATTGCATTCAACTCTACTCAATTATGCAAGATCTACTCTCAAACAGGGTCTTTTCCCCTCTGATTTAAGCACATCAAACATGGATTAATAATCTAGAAATATCAAAGCAAGAATTAGCCACACATAATTGTGAACAAGATTTAAGTATTTATTGTGAAAAATAAAAATCAAAAGACAAAATTCATCATAGGGTTCATCTCCTTAGAAAATGAGTTCATACTTGAAAATAAAAGCATCAAAAACACAGTATAACCGAAAGAAATAAAGAAACTTATGATAATCTCCTAAGAAATCAAATCAAAATCTTCAATCTTGACGGAAAATCTGCTTCAGAATCGGTTTCAGTTGGTTTCAATGTTGACGATACTGTATAGTTCTGTATATAATGAAAGCAATTACCAAATATTACATGGTAGCAAACATCCTCAAATGAGGATCAACAGGCAGTCCAATCCCCTTGAATAATGGATCATACAATGAATTTTTTATTGGCCTGAAAGTAATAAGGCATTTTTAAAGTAAGGATCTCAAAATTGAAGAGAAAAATTATTCAGGATTTCAAAAATAAACAAAATGGAATTTGCAGAACAACCTTGGACTAGAAAGGTTGCTAGCATTGGAACTAGTGTTGGTTTCATTGTGCATCGATAAAAGGTTCCTATTCTCATGTTCAGTATCAGATACTGGTATTGGCATTGGAGTTGACATTGTGGATGGATCTCTCTGTGGCATTAGCAATGTGGATGGTTCTTTCTATGATTGATGAAATCTAGCAAGTATTAGCTTGAAACTACTCTTGAATGTTGCACAAAAAAAATATATTTAGAACATTTCAAAACTAAATTTGAGTATTTTGGACAAATCAATATACCCTGAATCGCTTGGATGATGATGATGATTCTCCCAATCCATATCTAGTCCTTGCAAGGGTTGGTCGTTGTTGTCTTGGAGCTCTTTGCTGAATCAATTAAAAAATCCAAATTTAAAATAGAAAAAAAATTGTATATTAATGAAGGTGAGACAATACCTTCTTGTAGTTGCTTAGGGGTGTTCCCACTTGATGAGAAGTTGAAGTTGTTGGATAAATTTGGCAGCAACTAAATCAAAAAGGAAGTTTCACTAAGCAACAGCAAAACAAAACAATGAAAACAAAAGAAAGACTAAGAGCAGCATGTAACCGATGAAGCAAAATCCCACAGCTTTCATTTCCATTTCAAAATATAAAGGAGTTACAAAAATAATAATAAGTCAGTTACCTAAACTGTAACTGCTCCTACCAAATTTGGCAAGTTGCCAACTAAAATATTACAAAAGAAAAGCTGAAAAATTCAGCTGTTACATCCATCAATTTCAAATCTAAAAATACTAGCTTTAGATATCAAGCTACTTGCCAACTTGTTAACATCACAAAAATACAAAATTTAAACAAAAAAGTTGCTTCTGGTTCAATCTTCAAACAGACATGCTGCTGCTGCTCAAGATGCTGGTAGTTTGTTGCATTGCAGACCAATGCTCAACACTCCTCATTGGACTGTAGGCAACAAACACCAATCGAATCTCGTAAGAATTCAAACCTGATTGTGCCAAGAGGCTTTGTCAAAATGTCAGCCAATTGATCTTGTGAACTACAATATGCAAGATTCACATCCTTTGATTGTACTGCCTCTCGAACAAAATAAAATTTGAGCTTAAAGTGCTTCGTTTTGCCATGAAAAACAGCATTCTTAGAGATAGCTATTGCTGATTGATTATCAACCATAATCTCAGTAGGCTCAAATTGTTCCTCATTCAAATCACACAACAATTTTCTAAGCCAAATAGCTTGGCTTATTTCTCCAGCTGCTGCTATATACTCTGCCTCAGCAGTTGATTGAGCAACTGTTTGTTGCTTTTTAGAGCTCCAACAGAAAGCTCCTGAACCAAGAGAAAAGAGGTAGCCTGAGGTACTCCTCATATCGTCAATCGAACCTCCCCAGTCACTGTCTGAGTAGCCAGATAACTTCAGCTGACCTCCTGTCTTGAACATCACTCCAAACTTCAAGGATCCTTTCACATACCTGAGAATTCTCTTTGCAGCCTTTAAATGTGATGTGTTGCAGCTATGCATAAAACGAGATAGCAAACTGACCGAATGCATAAGGTCAGGTCTAGTTGCTGTCAAGTATAGCAAACATCCAATTAGACTTCTATACTCTCTTTCATCCACCTTTTCTTCATCTCCATAGCTGCTCAACTTCTATCCCATGACTAGAGGTGTACTCACTGGCTTGCAATTTTCCATATGAAACTTAGTGAGAAATTTCAAGGCAAATGCATGCTGGCTGATAAAAATGCCTTGATCAGACTGGTCTACTTCCATACCAAGGAAGTAAGTCATGATTCCCAAGTCTGTCATGTCAAACATGTCTTGCATATTCTTCTTGAACTCCTGAATCAAATCGACCCTGCTTCCAGTCACTAATAGATCATCCACATATATTGAGACAATCAGCAAAGTCTCATCTTTAGACTTCTTTATAAACAAAGTTGGCTCACTCAAACTTTTCTCGAAATTGAGCCTAGACAGGTAAGCATCTATCCTGTCATACCAGGCTCGAGGAGCCTGTTTTAGTCCATAGAGTGCCTTCTTCAGCTTGTAAACCTTGTCCTCCTTTCCTTGGACTTTAAATCCATCAGGCTGTTCAACATAAATTTCCTCTTTAAGGAAGCCATTCAGGAAAGCTGACTTGACATCAAGCTGATGGACCTTCCATTGTTTCTGTGCAGCAAAAGCAAATAGAAGCTTTATGGTATCCAGCCTTGCCACTGGAGCAAATGTCTCCTCAAAATCAATGCCAAACTGTTGATAGTACCCTTTCACCACAAGCCTTGCCTTGTGCTTGTTCAGAGAGCCATCTGCATTGAATTTGGTCCTGAAAACCCACTTGACACCTATGACCTTCTTCTGATCAGGTCTGTCTACCAGATCCCAAGTGTCATTCTTATGGATCATGTCGATTTCAGCCTCCATAGCCTTCTTCCAGCTCTTGCTTCTTCCAGCTTCTTCATAGCTTGAAGGCTCAACAATGGCCACATTGCATCTTTGGTAGATATCAGCAATAGACCTGGTCCCTCTCACAGGAGCATCATCTACATTGGCATTACTAACTTCATTTTCTGCCAATTCCAGATTGCTGTCAATCTGCTCTTCTTCAAACTGACTTGTGTTAGAGCCATCTAGACTCCAAAACCTTCCTTCATCGAATTTGACATCCCTGCTTACCAAAATCTTCTTGGTTGAAGGATCAAATACTCTGTAGCCCTTCTTGCAGCTACTGTAGCCAACAAATATACCAGGAACTGACCTCTTCTCGAGCTTGGTTCTTCTTTCTGCAGGGACAAGTACAAAACACTTGCAACCAAACAATTTTAAATGGGAAACAGTTGGTTTAAGATCATACCATGCTTCAAAAGGAGTTTTATTATTCACAGCATGTGTTGGCAGCCTATTGAGCAGGTACACTGAGGTGTTGACACCTTCAGCCCAAAAAATGCTTGGAAGCTTGCTTTGAAACAACATACACCTGGTCATGTTCATCACTGTTCTGTTCTTCCTCTCACACACTCCATTTTGCTGAGGAGTGTACACTGTGGTTAACTGATGATGAATCCCAGCCTGCTCACATAGCTTCTGAAATCTTTCAGATAAGTATTCAGAACCATTGTCTGTCCTCAAGGCCTTAATCCTGCAGCCCATTTGATTTTCTGCCAATGCCTTGAACTTTCCAAAAACTCCAAACACTTCTGACTTCTGTTTCATGAAATAAACTCAGCAAAATCTGGTCAGATCATCAATAAACAGTATAAAATACTTACTGCCATTCAGTGAAGGGGTCTTCATTGGTCCACAGACATCTGAGTGCACCAACTCAAGTCTTTCTCGAGCCCTCCATGCTTGGTTAGCTGAAAAGGGCAACCTGGCTTGTTTGCCAAGCTGACACACCTCACAAACACCTTCACTTGCACTAACCTTCACCATGTCCTCTGTCATGTTTATTTTGTGCAGCAAATCAAGTGATTTGAGGTTAACATGGCCAAACCTCTTGTGCCAAAGATCAGTATTGTCAACTGAGCTTGTATATGCACTTTTCTCAAGCTGACTTACATCCAGCATAAAACATTTGTCTCCCATAGGTGCTGAGACAATCTCCCTACCATGAGCATCACTTATAACACAAGAATCATTCTTGAAAACTAGTGAAAAGCCTTTCTTGACTAGCTGGCCTACACTGAGTAAATTTTGGTCTATTTCTGGCACATAGAGCACATCAGAAATGATTTTGTTACCTGAACCAGTGTGAATCACCACATCACCTCTACCTTTTGCTTCAATCAAGTTGCCATTGCCTATCCTGACCTTCGAGACATAGCTCCTGTCAAGGTTCTTGAAAAGGCTCTCATCTGCAGCCATGTGGTGTGAGCAGCCACTATCCACAAGCCAACTGCTCTTGCTGTTAGCTGCAAAACATGAAGCTGTAAATACATGCTCCTCCTGAGCTTGGACATCCTCGGCAGACTTGGCTTGTACTGGTTGTGCTTGTGCCTTCTCATGACTTTTACAGATTTTCTCATGATGACCATACTTCTTACAGCTTTTGCACTGTATATCTGGTCTGGTCCAGCAAAATTTTTCCAGGTGATTGGTCTTCTTGCAGTGAATGCATGGTGGAAACCTCCTTCTACCGGCATCTTTCTTTGATCTTTCCCTCTTTTCAAACCAAGGCTTCTTAGCTTTCTGGCTTGAGCTGGAGCCTTCTCTGACCTTTGCTTGAAAAGCACCTTCAAAACTCTCCTCCTGCCTACTTGCTCTTCTCTGCTCAAGTGCATAGAGTGAGTTAACCAACTCAGACAAAGAAATGGTTGTGAGATCTCTCGAGTCCTCCAATGAGGAGATTTTTGACTCAAACCTTTCAGGTAAGGTGGTAATAACCTTCTCAACAACCCTACTATCACTGAAATCTTCTCCAAGGAGTCTAATATTATTGACAGTAGCCATAATCCTATCAGAATATTGCTTGATAGTTTCTGACTCCTTCATCTTCAAATTTTCAAACTCCCTTCTAAGGTTGATGACTTGTTGCTGCCTGGTCTTGTCTGATCCCATAAATTCCTCTTTCAGCCTGTCCCATGCCTGCTTGGGAGAGTCACAGGCCATGATACGAGTGAAAATAACATCTGATATTCCATTCTGCAAACAGGCCATAGCTTTGTGTTTCTTGGCTCGTTCCTCACCATGTTGCCTGATCTGAGCAATGGTAGGATTTGCTCTTAATGGTGCTGGCTCGACATCACTCTCAACTGCACTCCAGAGGTCAAGTGCTTGAAGATATGTCTTCATTTTGACAACCCAAATGTGGTAGTTATCTCCAGCAAAAACTGGTGGTGGAGGAGGAGCAAAACTCATGCTACCAAGACTGACTTTGAAAACACAAAAAACTGACTTTGCTTTGAAAAAACTAAAACATAAACAACAGAGGTCCTCAAAGATAGGAGGCTCTGATTACCATTTGTTGGATAAATTTGGCAGCAACTAAATCAAAAAGGAAGTTTCACTAAGCAACAGCAAAACAAAACAATGAAAACAAAAGAAAGACTAAGAGCAGCATGTAACCGATGAAGCAAAATCCCACAGCTTTCATTTCCATTTCAAAATATAAAGGAGTTACAAAAATAATAATAAGTCAGTTACCTAAACTGTAACTGCTCCTACCAAATTTGGCAAGTTGCCAACTAAAATATTATAAAAGAAAAGCTGAAAAATTCAGCTGTTACATCCATCAATTTCAAATCTAAAAATACTAGCTTTAGATATCAAGCTACTTGCCAACTTGTTAACATCACAAAAATACAAAATTTAAACAAAAAAGTTGCTTCTGGTTCAATCTTCAAACAGACATGCTGCTGCTGCTCAAGATGCTGGTAGTTTGTTGCATTGCAGACCAATGCTCAACAGAAGTATCACCAGTTTCCTGCAATCATATAATTTATTGTTCAATGAAAAAAGGGTATTTGTTTCCAAGAAATATTTTTAGCTAGCGAGAAAGGGTTTTTCTTTTACATTCTGAAGTAATGAATTGAAGACAATGCTTGAAATGGAGGTCCCAGCACCAGCCTCAGTCCCAGTCCCAGAGAGAGGATATGTGGGAATGGGCCTAGCAAGTTGGTTCAACAATCCTTCTTGTTGTTGAGGCCTTTGCAAAATTAAACTTTCAGGCAGCTTGGAATTATAAAGGTTGAATTTGATAAAAAAGGCATCGAGAATTGACTGCTTGCTTGTTGGTGATGGGGCAACTTTGATAAACCAGGTATCCAGAATTGACTGCTTGCTTGCTGATGATGGGGCAACTGACAGGATCTACGATTCAAAATAGAGAGTGGTTAATAATGTTTAAAATGATTCCATATGCCATTCCAACAGCACTTAAAAGAAAGCAAATAATAACCCTGAATGCATAGGAGAATCTTGCAACATAGAGTTGGAAACTTGAGAACCAAGTTGAGTTGTCATCAAATTAAACTGGTCACTTTGATGGTCACGACAGTCATTCAAATCTTGGAAGTTGTACCTCCCACTAAATAGAAAAAAAGGGGTTAGAGATAAGCTTGTGAATCATACTGTTGAAAACCTTAAACATATTAAACAAACAACTTCTTTTTAGAATAATAAGTAACTAGAATTGGAAAGCATAGAGGATCTTGGTTGCAAAGAGTTATAGTATCGTAAATTCGATACGTCAAGTGGATTGGTTTGACAATTAGGAGCAAGTGTTGAGGTCCTAAATCCAACAAACAAGGTGAACCACTCCTTATTTATCCATTTCATATTAAAATTTAGAAAGATAGATAAGAGGTACCTTAATGGCATGAAAGATTCAGTCAACCTAGTGCTATAAGTTCGAGGATTATATGCTCCAGGTGCCATTGAAACTTGACCTTGTTGTTGATAGGATAAATTTTGGGACCTATAATAACAAAAGAAATACCAACAAAAAGTTTATATTTGCACATTGTAAGATACAGTAAAAACAAGAAAGAAAGATAATGAAAATACATAAGCTGGGAAGGCATTGAATGCTTAGTCAACATGGAATGCTGGAGAAGCAAGTCAGATGCATTTGGCCTATTGGGGACTTGATTAAGCAGTTGTGATGAATTTTTTAATTGCTGCTGGGACCTATATTCAAAATACAAAGATCACATCATGATAGGATTCTAAATATCATGGGTTGATGTGTATTATACAAATATTTAATACCTTAAGAGTGTAGAAGATCTAGGTTGAATGGAGTTGTAATGTTGAGAATCAGAATTGCCAATTAATTGGAACTCATTAGCTTGTGACCTGAAACCCAAACAAAGGAAACATTAAGTGCATCATACTTATTTTAGTTTGTTTGTGTTTGATCAATTCGATACCTTGATGAAGCCAAAGGCCTATCAAAGTCATTTGCTTTATATGAGTTCCAAGTCGGTGCTTGTCGGTTGACTTGTGTAGATCTTCCATGCAAAAGTCCAACCCCAGTCTGCTCGATCCAAAATGAAAAGTGTATAATGGCATTATATAGTGAGACCTTATTGATGTCGACTAATTTTGAGTAAACAACTAATACTCACTAAGCTTTGAGTGGTTGAATTTGGGTACACAAGTGGTTGTTGGTTGCCATTGGAATTATTGTTTCCATTGTTTTGTTGAAATTGATCAGCAAAAGTTACCCTTCTACTTGGATTGATTAAATCTCCCCTTTGAGAACTACAACTATGTTAATGGTAGAAAAATTTTCATTGTTAGTACAATAATATTTCATTAAACAATTAAGAAAACGATCAAGTGCGTACCTTAGAAGCTCATGTTGGAGGCTACTTCCAACATGACCATTGAGTGTATTTTTTTGAAGTGAGTTAACCCTACGTTCTGGGTAAACCGGTTGAGCTGTATATACTCCATCTTCTGAGAGACTACTTCCAATATGTTTATTAAATTGATTTGTTTCAACTGAGTTAACCTTGCGCTCCGAGTAAACCGATTGATTCGTATAAACTCCATCTTTTGGGAGCATTTCTTCCTGAACAATATAAGAGATAAATTAAGAATCATACCGCGTAATATAAATTATTTATATTTAATAGGCATAGGGTTTGGACTATGTTACTAGTGGCAAAGGGAATGAATTTGTTCGCTCCATTATAAGAGGACTACAAGGAGGTAATGTTGTTTGACATGCATCATTATCATTTTGAAGTGAAGGATTATTTCCTTCAAACCCTAAAGATACTGGCTGCTTGAGGTTCAAATTGGAGCTCCAACCATGAAGGAAAGATTCATTAGGTAAGTCAGGTGATGCTATCAATTGATCCAGTGGTACCTATTGAGAAAAAAAAGGAGAGAGAATAATATTACAACAATGTAATAGAAGAAATTAATCAAGAATATGATTAACATGCAAAGGGTTTGAGTTGTTATGATGGCTAACCTCTCCGAAGGTATTGAGATTGGCGTTCATTGGATTGAGTTGAGTCTGTTCATTTGTTGTTACTAATAGAGGTGGAAGTTCCACTACTGCATCCACCTGTGGCAATGTAAACAAAGTTATAAACCATGAAGAGAAATGTAAAGTTTTCATTGTAATTATGCTTAAGTTATAAATCAAAGACATTAGCATTGAAGTAAATGAATAACATATAGAGATAATGTACTGATGTTTTGGGCATCTGAGATGGTTGAGGTGTTGATGGAGATTCATGGAGTTCATTGGTACGCGCAGGTAAAATTTGGTTGGAGTTTGGCTCATCTATTACAGGTTGGTTGTTATTGCTTCCACTGGCTGATCCAATGTCCTCAATCCCCTAAAGTAAAACAATAAATAACATCATATATACCATTAAATTATTAAAGAAATTGAGGTATAGTATAGGTAAATAATTTCCTTAATTACCTTTGAGAAATTTGTAGCAGCTTCATTCACCATAATATGGTTGTCATTGTCCATGAAGTCAAAATCATTAATGTCACTGAAGTCTTTAAAGTCAAATAATGGGTACTCCATTTTAGTAGTTGCTTTAGAACTACTTGAAATATTCTTCTGCCTAAAATAAATAAACAAACCATTTTAGTGTTATATATTACCATTTTATTTTCTTTTATACGTGTTATAATAAAATATTTAACTAAGTTTATGTTATTAGTTATGAAGAGTTTGATTGAATTTGTATTATCCGTTTAATTGCATATTAATATATTTTTAAATATGATACTTTTGAATATGTAAAAAAACAAATTGAATTAAATATATAAAACAAAATACAACTATATAATTTATATAATTAACTTAAAATAAACAATTTATTATCACTTAACACAGTAAATTCCTCACTTATAAAAAAATAAAAATAAAAGTAGAAATGCAGCTTCCTTTTTTTGTAAAACTAATATAATTTATTTAATTTCACTTGCCTACATGTTGGTGGTGCAATAAAACGACAAAAGAAATATATTTTTAAAAATTTTAATTTTAGTTTAATCGATAGTGTCGATATAAAACATATGATATGTTTTTAAATATAAAGTAATCTAATTAGAATTTTGTACAAAATAAAAAATACAATGATTGTTTTTCCTGAACGAATTATAAAGATTTAAATTATAGTACATTAAGTCAAAGTTTAACTTTTTTCCCTTTGGAGAAGAGGGAGAGAATCTATCGCTAATTGAATTAAAATTAAGGTGAAGGTTACATTAATATCTGTCAAACGAATGACACGTTCTTAGATATGAAAGACATAATTGTTATTTCAGACAAAGTATGGCATACTGACAAAGAAAGATTTGAATCATGTAGATCGAATCACCCATATCTTTTCCCTTTTTGCATTAGCACCAGAATCAATCATTTCCACATCAGAACCAGAATCAATAGTAGGGACAACAATCATCTCATAGTTCAACACATGACACGTTTTTAGATCAGAACAATACAATCGTAATTTTGTACAAATTATGTTGTGCATTGACTATCTTCCATGTTTTAACAAGATTATAAGCAAAGCTTTAAGTTGTAGTACATTAAATCATCCTTAAAAAAAATTCCCCTAAAAGGAGAGAGAGAGAATTGAACACTCAAATGAACCAAGATTAAATGGTAGGGTTTAGGACAATATTTAAGAATATCAAAAGCACCCATTTTTAAGTATAAATGAAAAAGGAAAATTATAGATTTGCAAATATGAAAATGCACTATAATCAAACTAAATTGAAACTATAATCTAGAGATTTAAAAGGGTCCTTTACCTGCAAGGCAGAGGGGGTTTGCCTCTTTTTTTGAAGCAGAAAAGATAGAAGGAAGCAGCCAAAGCAAGAGATGGGGACAAATAGGGAGAAGGGATATGAGTAAGACCCAAGTTTTTTGTGAACTAGAAATGAAACATTGAAAGATTATTTATAGGCCAAAAAGTAAAGTGAGGGGTACATGTGTGTGAGTCACAAAGTTAAAAGATGGTTAAATGATCTGTGGCTTAGAGAGACTTTAAAAAGTTTCACAGTAATTTTAATCTTTTATGCATTTTGGTCTTCACTTACCATTAAAAACAATCTGCACTTAATGGTACAAATTTTTTTGGCATAAACTACACCTCAATTACAAATCCTCTTGTCAAAATTTATTGTTGAATAGTCAAATAGTCGAATGCTTGCTTTGGTTTTTCAATACAACTTATGAATTATTTAGCCGCAAAATGCCAGTTTAAAAAGTCTGTAATGAAATTTTTTGATACAAAATATTCACAGTTCTTCAAAAATTAATCTAAATTAAAGCTTATTATAGTCATGATTACATTTCTAAACAGCTAGCATCAAGTATAACTAAGCATATAACATATAAAGTTTGAATTTTAACTTTTTTTTTAAATTTTCAAATTATAAAAATTTCACCCTTCAAAACTTTATATTTATCCATTTAGTCATTGTGAAATATATATATATATATATATATATTAGATATAATATTGATGAGCTGGCAAATAATTATTTAATTTGTTAAAAACTGGATAATTACTACCAGGCTCATACACGTGGATTTTAAATGATTAAAAGAGAAGTAATTTACTAAAAAACAAATAATAATTAAGAGGGAAAAAAAGGAATAAACTTAGAAATAGTAAAAAAAATGAAACCTCTTATCTGTCTTTGCCACCCTATACGTGTAGTGATTGGTTTCACTATTCATTCTGCCATTCATGCAAATGCTTAGCCAAACTTACCATAAAGTCAATCTCCATAAAAGGCAGGTCCACCATGGTTGAATTAATTTCCAAAACTCAAAAACAAATCTTAAACTATAATTTAAAAACAATGTAATTGTTTAATTCTTTTAGGTTGGATAAAAAGGAAATAATTTCTTTTATTAAATTTTTTTTCTATTTTTACAATTAAAAATTGGTATGATTGATGAAATAACCAAACGTCGCACTATGTGTATTTCATGCTATTGTAAAGGAATCAACTTTTAATACTAAAAATGAAAGAAATTTTTAACAGTACTAGTTTGCTTTTTAATCTAATGTATAGAAATTAATTTGTTATTTTTTTAGTAAAATAGACAAAATACAATCTAACTAAAAAGCAGGTAACCTTATATTCCCAATAATACCAAAGAATTAGAAGGTATATCACATTTTTTATTTATTTATAATTTTACTCTTATTTTTAATAATTTTAGTTCATTTTACTTGAACATAAACAAAATAATAATAACTATTGAATTAAATTCTTCCATTTTTTATATATATTTTAAGTAACATCTCAACTAAAATTAATATTTTGTCTATTTGTAAAATATTTTTTCTATTACATTATACTTCAAAAATGTTACACTTTTAATAATATTACCATTCCTTTTTTATATAATTTTTGTCAGATTTTTCCATATATCATAACAAGTAACATGTTTACTTAACCATTTGATTGGATTCAAAATGATTTTGGCTATCACTTTCCACCATAATCTTATGCGAGTCATTCTAAAATAAAATGTAAAAATAGAGAGTGCTTCTTTCGTTAAGATTTAGTGTCTTTAGTGTAGTTATTTTGTCATATATGTTTATAATTTTTTGAATAAATTCATTTAGTAAAATTCCATCATTTACATTATTATCTTTTTTTTGTCTTCAATGATTTTTGCACGAAAACCAAAATGTATAAGTAAATATTGACTCACTGATTAATTAATGTTTAACTAATATTAAATTGCATCATGTGGTCGGATCATGATATGAGACAACTTATATTGGTAGATAATCTAAATGCTCTATGGTCTAAAGAATCAAAATTGAGCAAATTTATTCAAGAGACTATTGTGTCGTCTATCAAGTCCAATTGGAGAAATATCTTATCCTAGGTACTGGAATGGATGACTCCCAAAAACATAGAGACATAGGTGCGATTGTCTAGACTAATAATACATAAAAAAAGACCCAAGTTGAATTTATCCTACATCTGTTTATGGATTTATTTGCTTGTGACATTCATAATACGACTTACCTCAATCTTGAATAAGTAACTGACTATGCGTATGTAACTCGTATACTTTGAGATATTGAAAGCCAGAGTTCAATTTGTAATAGAGCCAAAAGTCGGTATATTGGGTATACAACTTATGCATGGCATTGCCTTACTTACAACAATGAAAGTCATAGACTAATAAATGGTTAATGATATCTTCTCTATTACATTTTGGTTGATGGAGAAGTAATGCTATCATGGGTCATTTGTCTAGGAAGAATGATTTAATTACTATGTATTAGTAATTGGCTTTTTCATGGAGGAAGATGAGGTGGTCATCATGAGATAAAATATGATCATATTGGGTGATTATATTTAACCCAATGAGATATAGGATATCCTATGAAGGCAACACACATATAACAAGTTCATTAGACAAACATAAATTGAATTGCTTTCGTAATGGTATATAATAAGAGAGAATTTAGTTATGGTACTTTTAGTGGATTGACTCTATGACTAAATAATGTTGTAATTATTAGGGAAGAGTTAGAACTTAATTTTAAATTATTTGAGCCCTAATTATATATATCTAATCAGTCCTTCTGTTAGCTCAACACAATCATTTATAGATTGCATTTGAATTGATATGTTGAATGAATGAAAACAACAAATAGAGAAACATATTGTAGTGAATGCATTTTCTTATGAGGAACAAAAGATAACTTAATGATTAATTTAATTTATTTAAATTATTAATTAGTTTATTATAATTAAATAATTGAAGCTTCAAGTGGAAATTAAATCAATTAGTTATCGCAATTTTACGAAATAAGACACTTTAAATTTATTTACACATAGATTCTTGTACGGTAAAGTCGTCATGACTTTAATAGAAGTTGCCCTCGTGGATCCTCCCATCTTGCCACTTGTATTTTATTTTAAAAAGAATTTGGGTCACAATTCTAACAAGCCAAAAATAAATAAAAAATAAGATTACAAAATTCACCCAAAGCATACTTTGAGTCTTCAATTTTGTCACCACAAACTTCTGCTACTATAGCGGTTCACGTTTTTGTTGTCATCGTCTTTCTTCCATCGTTTTTGTGTCGACGCCATTGCCAGTCACCATCGGACCACCACCAACAACTTTCATCGAACCACCTCTAGCCATTGTTGTTTTCGCTGGGTTGGATTTGATTATCTCGATTCTCAAGTTTCGTTGGGAATATTTAGGTTACAAAATTCCAATTTTTGTTTCCTGCTCACACATTTTATTCTAAAATAAAATAAATCTTGCGTGAAGATGATAGCCCACAATCTAAAATATACATGCTCGAGATAATAATAAATTATATTTATTTTCTAGGAATCACAACTTTAGCAAATTTACTTTATCATCCATAGCAATAAAATTATATCATACATTCATCCGCATACATTCCCCTAAGTATGCATACTATCACAAGAATGTCATATTTTATCAAATATAATCAATCATTAAGAAGAGAGAGAATTTCGATCTCGGTTTACACTATAAACATAGAACAACTTGGCGCTCTAATACCAACTGTTGAAAAAAATTAGGTTCGAAAACTGTTTTCTTGCACAACGAAGAAAATGAAATTGTGAAAATCTACCCGATTTGTGATATTTATAGTAATAAACTCTAGACCGAATTCACACCTGTGTTTTTGGATAGATGGATTCTTATCATTCTCAACTTTTAACCAAACAATTTTTTACGCTATTCTCGTATCACGAGCTACTTTGAGTGTGGGCTCGAATAAATCAAATCAAATATAGAACTAGAAATAGTTTTTTTTGTGTGGAAACGATAATCTCTTTTCAAATAGAAATCGATAGAATCATTATTCTGGAAAATATATTTAATTCTTAGAGAATAAAAATCTCTCTATTTTCTGGTAGAATAATAATATCTGAAAGTTGTGTAAATAACCCTACTGGTGTCATCTATTTATAGGGAAGAAAGTAGAACTCTTCTTAAATTAAAAAAGTTTATTTCAACTAGTAAAATGAACTCCTAATCTAAATAAGAATATAGGTGGCGACAACCCTAGCTATTTTTACTAGGGCTAGACTTCCACCTCTTTTCAAATGAGGGGCTTTTGGGACTATTCCATATCGGGTTCAAGTCCAAGTACTTTTCGAGCTTTTAATCTAATATTTTATAATTCGATTCAACTGGATTTTTTTTTCTATTTCTCAAAATAAAATTCAATATATTTTTATTTAAATAATTTTCTCAACCCAATTTTAATTCCATTAAAATTAGGACAACTTTACCATAAAAAGAATTTATAATAAAATATATTTAATATTCTCATATTCAGCTATTCAAAAAATATAAATTCATTTTTTAGGTGATTTTCATTTTGAAAGTACACTTCCACCATTTTCTTATTTGATAAACATTGATTTTCTTATTTGTAAAGACAGATTGACCTAAGCAACAATGGGAATTGATGGTGGATCCATAAAAATGAGTAATCATCGATCTACTGGTCGAAAAACCTTTGCTTTGATACCATGTGAAAATGGCAGTGCTCCGGCGACAGTTGCAAGGAAGGCAACCAGAGATAGCAAGCAAAACAAAAAAGAATCAGAGAAACGAACTAATAACTAGAAAATAGAGAAAAGAAGCTCATTTTGTGTATTGAATCAGATCATCAATTACAATGTGCATAAACCCAATTTTATAGGCTAAGCAAAGAACTTAAGTAACTAATTTAACTACTTAAGTACTTTCCCAAGATTGTTTCAACAATGCCAAAGAACTTTACCAAGTAATAGTAGCATGGAGAATTTTGGTTTGGTAATGTTAGCGAAGCATAAAAGATTGCGCGGAATACAATAAGGAAAGGCAGCAACGTTAAGGATGCTTGATTATAAACGGAGGCTGAAGAAAAATATGAGTATGCCTTTTCACTAGCATATGGTACCCATGACCACGACGAAACAGCAGCTAAATTCATGTAAGATCTCCCAAACACGGTAAGTGTTAATCAACCAAGAGAATGAATGAGGTGGTAGGAGAATTGCTGTTAAAAAAACTGCTGCCCAAAAGGTTAACGTGTTGTAAACCCAAAACGAGGAGTATTCAGATGTCCATTCATCTTTTATATGAAAACATCAATTGCGGAGGGACTGGGCACGGGTGCAGTATTGATGTCGGTTTTATGCAAAAATGTGTGGGAATTGAGAGGCTGATCTTGACTTAAAGAGAATTGGTAGTTCTTGAATGCGCTGTCATCAGGCGTCTTTGGAGGGTTTAAAGAGGCATTGTAAGTGGTGGTTATAATTAGTACAGTGACTACTAGAAATGTGTGACGCATCTCATGTGGCATACCCTTCTTTCCTCGACCTGCTTTTATTCATTTTTCATACCATGTCGTATTTTTTTTAAAGATTGGATGTGGAATAAAGAGGTGGAGATATTGGGAAGCGAGGAAGAGGAACCACTCAAACCTCCTGCTTTGCTTAGCATATCTATATATAGTCCTATCCGCTTGCCTTTCATTCCATGGGTATTGTGATTGGATATCTAGTTCTGTCAGTCCCTCCAAATTTTTGGCATTGATTTGGTATCGATCATCGATGCAAGTGTTCCAGTAATACTTCCACCACTGTTAATTAGAATATTCATATATAAACAACCCTTTTATCATACTTACATACATATCAATAATTGACTTGATTAGGAAAATTAGCATATACCCGAGGTCTGTTTCTGATAGCTGCAATGTGTAGCACAGTGTTGCCACCAATGTCTACCCAACTCAGTAGTTCTTCCTCCCAACGGTCGGCAGACTCATGGCAGCTTCTTGTAAGCCACCCCACCAAGACTTGGAAAGCTTCAAACATGTCGTTTTTCACAGCAAGATGGAATACCGTCTCATCTCGAACAGTCACATCTTCAATAGCCTCAGGACAAACCGCAAGTAACTTGATCAAAGGATCAACATTTCCAGTTTGAACCACATGGTGCAGAGGAGTGAGGTCCTCCGTCCCTTTGACACGAACAAGGCCTTCATCAAACCTGAGGAGTCGAACCACTGCTTGAGTTCTGTCATTTTGCAGAGCCAAGTGCATGGGGCTAAACCCAGCTTGGTTTAGCTTTCTCGCAAACGTTGGCTTTAATTTGACCATCTCCACCATAAACTCAATATGCCCAGCAGAGGCAGCTACATGCAATTGAGTATTAAAAAAAGGCACATCATCAATACGCTGTAAAACATATGGATCATTCAGAATCAACTCATACAAGAGGTTAATATCTCCTGTTTGGGCAGACTGTATCATATCCTCATCCATAGCTTTTCTTTTGAGGGGTAATAAATTAAGCAGTAAATTTTCAGATTACTGAAAACTAAGGAAATTTGCAACAAAACACAAAGAAGAAAGAAGTAGAAGACAACATAGAAAAAGAAATAGAACCTATATTTTCCGGAAACACATGTATCTGATCTGACCGCAAGTTATTCATGATTTGAACAGTACTCTAGTTTAAGGAATTAATATTTTTTGAAGGCCCATGGAAATTTCCAAGCAGCAAAGTCATAGAAAGAAGGTATCCAATCCACATGAAATAAAATGGTTGGTTTTATACATGACATTTCCAACTATGAATTCTTGGACCAAACAAAAAGCTACCTGAAGGAGTGATGAATGAATGGTTTAATGCACTATATGATTCTGGAAATATATTTTGTAAATGTTTAAGATTTGTTATTATCCCTCTCAATAATGTTGTGTCTCATTTTTAACTCGTGTTCTCTCTTTAAGAGTATAACGCGTCTTATCATTACATCCAAGAGTTGTTAGTCACTGATTATTAGCACGTTTTTTAGTTTTGTCACCAATGTTATCAATAGTAATTTTTTTGGTTACTCATCAGGTAAATTGTTAATAGAATGTTGCCGTGACTTTTTTATTAACATAATAAAAAATTCATCTTTTAATATTTATTAGTTCTGTCAATTTGATCATAATTCTAAAAATTAATAAATTTAACCCTTAATGTTTGCATATTATATCAATTTAATCTTGATTCTAAAAAAATTCACAAAAATTATTAAAAATCCAAAAAATATATAAAAATTAAACAAACAGATAAATATTCAAAACAATTTAAAAATAGGTAATCATAACAATAATTCTAATAAAATTCAAATTTAAATAGAGTCTTATGTTTATATATCTCTTCTTTGAAATTTTGCCCCCAGGTCTTTCACATTTTGTATTTTTGGCACCACTTCTTTCCTATTTCGCATGTTGGCCCATTTTATCTTTAAATTCACGCTTTTTGTCCCTAAATTTCCTTTTGCCTTCACTTTAGTCCTTATAAGATAAAAAATCATAAAAAACCCAAATTAGTAGGATCATACTCAAAATAAATATGTAATTAATACATAAAAATATGTCATTTCAGAGTATTATCAATAGGTTAAAATATGTCATAAGTCTCTATACTCTGCAAAATTTTGAAATTTAATCCATGTACTTTTATTTCTAAGAATTTAGTCTCTTTACTTTTCAAATTTCAAAATTCAGGTTCAGTTGTTAACATTGTTAAATTTTTTGGTGTTACATTTTGAAAAAAAAACTCATTTGGTAGCGATATAACTAAAAAAAATGTTATAATAAACTTAAATTTAACAAAAAAATTTAACAGCCCCAGCAGTTGGATTTAATTTTGAAATCTAAAGAGTAAATTGACTAAATTCCTAAAAATAAAAATATAGAAACTAAATTCTAAAATTTCAAAGAGTACTTAAAATATATTAAAACTTCAAAAAAAAATGTGATTCAAAACATTATCCGAGTATTAAGTATATCCATATCAAAATTAAGGCAGATTTGTTGGTGAATTAGGGAAATATATAATATATGTGTTCAATTTTACATACACAAATTATTAACAAAACTATTCACATAACATCATTTTACATTTATATATTATATACACTAATAATTTTACTTATTTAATATTAAAATAATTAATGTATTGAATAAGTTTATCATACTAAATTATATTTATTTTTTCTTATTTTGCTTTGAAATTTTTTCCAAGTATATATGGTTTCAAATTTATGTGTTTTAAAGCAGAATTAGTTGTACTATAATAATATTTTAATTTGATATGTATAATTTTTTCAATTTAACTCGAACAATTTTACTTGATTTAAATTGAATTCATTTCACTCGACTCGATTTGAAAAAAATTAAATCAATTTAGGATGATAAAATATGACTCGTCAACTCAATCAACTTAATTTTTTTCACTTGATTTGATTAAATACTCTCCCTTAGTTGAAAGAACCCCTATATATATCAAATAATAATCCTTCCTTCCCTTTACTAAGGATAATTATTTGATACACATATAATAGAACTTCTTAACTCCACAACTAGGATTAAGAGGTTTACAAATGTATTTTACTAATATTTTAAAAAATAAAAAATAAAAATAGAACACATTATGGTCTCTAAAATTACTAAAAAAATTGAAAAGTTCTAAAACTAATTTTTTATTTTTGTAAAATTCTGAACTTTCCTTAAAAAAACCTAAAATTTGAGATATTCTTAAACTATATTTTTCGAATTAAAAAAAATAAAATTATTAAATATGCATTTCAAAATTATTAAAAGAGATAAATTTCAAAACTGTACATGAACATTGATCGGATATACAAATCAATACACGAACTTTGGTTTGGTGCCGTTGTACGCACGAAACTTTCAGGATTTGTCGGTATGATTGTTGGTGTAGCGATTGATGATCCTCCATCTTTGGTGATAACCTCCGTTGAGTTATTCCAATCCCACTCGCTTGCTTCATTGAATCGTACATCACGACTTACCACAACCTTCTTACTTATCGGGTCGAGTAGCTTGTATCCTTTTGTTTTCTCATCATACCCAATAAAAATAAACATTTTGCTTTTGTCTTCGAGCTTCGTTCTTCGCTGATCCGGCACATGTGCATAGGCCTCACTACCGAATACTTTAAGATGAGAAATTGATGGTTTTTGTCCGCTCCAAGCTTCTTGTGGTGTTTGATCATCCAACTTCGCATGTGGACATCGATTTTGCACATAGATGGCACATTGCACGGCTTCTGCCTAAAATTCCTTCGGCATCTTCTTGCTCTTGAGCATTGATCGAACCATGTCGAGAATAGTCCGATTCTTCCTCTCGGCCACACCATTTTGTTGGGGAGAGTACGGTGCGGTTAGGAATCGTCTTATGCCTTGCTCCTCACAATACTCCATGAAAGCCGTCGAAGTATACTCGCCACCTCTATCAGATCGTACAAATTTGATGTGTCTACCAGTTGTTTTTTCCACCATCACTTTGAACTTTTTGAACACCTCCAATGCCTCGGATTTTTCTTTAAGAAAATAAACCCAAGTTTTTCGTGAGAAATCATCGATAAAAGAAATGAAATACCTTTTACCGCTAAAAGATTCAGGGGTGATTGGTCCACATATGTCGGTATGAATCAATTCGAGAAGTTGCTTAGCCTGATATTCTGCCTTATTTTGAAACGAAGTTCTCGCATGCTTACCGAGCACACATTCTTCACAAAATTTTCCCTCATAGTCCATGTCTGGTAGCCCATGCACCAAATTCTTCTTTGCCAACTTGTTTAGACCACCATAATGTAGATGGCCAAAACGGAGATGCCATAGCAAGGCCTTGTCTTCAACATCAACTCGCAAACATTTTCCTCGAACACTTCTCAGATTCAACCTGAACATGCGATTTCTCTCCATTTCAACTCGAGCGACCAAACACCCTTCCTTATCTTTCAAGTGTAACACCCGATCTTTCATAAGTACCGAATAACCTTTTTCCATGAGTTGCCCCATACTCAAAATGTTGCTCTTGAGGTCTGGTACGTAATACACATCATGGATTGACCCAATTAACCCATCATTTTGTAAATAACAAATGGTACCTTGGCCTTTTACCTCAACCTTCGACGCATCTCCAAATGACACATGTCCCGTTTCAACCTTTTGCATCTCTTTGAATAGGTGCTTGAGCCCACACATATGGTTGCTTGCACCCGTGTCAAGGTACCACACCATGTTGTTGTTGGTGTTGACTTCGTTGTGTGCCATCAAGAGAAAACCTTCTTTTGCCTCCTCATTTTCCGTGGTTAGGTTGGTTGTCTCTTCCACCTTTTTCGAGAAGCGACATTCTTTCGCGAAGTGTCCCGCCTTACCACAATTGTAACACTTATCAGAGTTACAATCCTTCGCATAGTGACCATATTTGCCACACTTGTAGCACTCGACATTGGAATAATTCGACCATCCGCCTCTTCCACGACCACGTCTTCTTCCCCGCCAATTTTGTTGGTTTGAATGCTCCTTCTCTTCATAATTCCCTTCTTGACCACGACCTTTTCCACCACGACCATTTCCTCGATCTCCACGACCACGGCCTCTACCTCGAAAGCTTTGAGAATAGAGAACCTTTTCGTCTTTGATTGATTCCTTGGTTTGAAGTGCTTGCTCGAGTGTCTCCTCTTTCTTCTTCTTCTTACGTTGTTCATGTGCCTCGAGAGAACCGGCGAGTTCATCGACTGTAAGCGTTGCTAGATCTTTTGACTCTTCTATGGCACATACGACATTTTCGAAACTGTCAGTTAACGATCTCAAAATCTTTTCCACAACTCGTGCATCAGTTAACGCTTCTCCGTTTCGGTTGAGTTGGTTCACCACGGTTGGAACACGGGTGATGTAGTCGGAGACACCTTCTGATTCCTTCATCTTTATGCCTTCCAGCTCGCCACGAAGAGTTTGAAGTCGGACTTGTTTAACTCGGTCGGCTCCTTTGTACACATTTGCTAAAATGTCCCACGCTTCTTTTGAAGTTATCGCACTTGCAATCTTCTCAAAGCCCGACTCATCAACGGCTCGAAATAACATGTACAATGCCGCCTTATCTTTCGACCGTATTTCTTTCAACGCCTTGTTTTGAGCCGCTGTATATCCCGCAGTAGTTGTCGGTTCTACGAAACCTTCTTGGACCACCTCCCAACCATCTTGAGACCCGAGAAGAGCTTTCATTTGGATGCTCCAATTCTCATAGTTCACCTTTGTTAGTCGAGGCAATGGCACATTACTAGTCACACTCTCCATAGCTCTGATACCAAATTGTGGAAAATGTTCTCAATATAAAATTGTTCTATCATATAAAATCAAAAGCTTACAAACTATTTATAGGCTATAGTTTACCATTTAAAACAACAAAAATTGAAAATATTAAAATCTAATAATAACCATAAACCAATGACTCTTGACCTTTCATTTTCTTAAACAAAAAACTACTAATTTAAACCCATTAAAAAACAATATAACTCTTGACCTTTCAACTCTTGACCTTTCACTTACATGACTCTTAACTTTCATTTAAGTTTATTTAACAATATATATGCAGTAATGATAATGAAGTGTGAAATTGTTTGTTTCGTATGTGGCTCGGTAGTAGTTCAGTGAGGACCATAAATGGCGCTGCTGTTATTATATTGTTCTTCATTGTGATAATAATCAAGTGGGAATGTCTTTCTTATGTGGAAATGGATTAATTGTTCATCTCTTCATTGTAATACAAATGATCAGCAATCACAAAAACAGTGCCTAAAACCAAGAAGTAAACATCCTACTTCTTTTAACACCAAGCTTTGTTTCTCGATATACATTAACAAAGGATACTTGTTTAATTTTTACTTCTTTTTTTTTTGGCGATAAAGGAAACTTGTTTAATTAAGTCAACAAGACCATCATTGTAGGGTTGGATGCTGATATAAGTGTTTTGGATTTAAAAGTTAATAATGCTCCTGGGTTTATATGCTGATGACCATGAGCAGTAAGTGATTGTAGGGTTGGGAAAAGACATTTTGGTGAGCTCTGATTTCTAATTGTTGATTGTGGGTAAGATTTGCTGATAGGGGAATGGTGGTAAGTTTGTCAAATTTCCCTTTGTTGGTCAATGTTTATGCGTTGAACTATTTTTTTCACCGGTTATTTTTAGGTTTAAATTGAGATTTGTTGATATTGTGGATTGGTAGTGGATTCTGGTGCTGCATTTGAATTGAAGTTAAAAATTTCTACAATTCGGTGATTAAATTTTTTTACTAGCTAAGGTTAATCCATCGTGGCAAGCTTTATATATATATAAAAGAAAGAGGCAAAAGCCTTAAAAACTAATTACCCACAGACAAGCACAGGCGCTGGGGCAAAGAACCAGCAATATCATCACAGAGTATAGTTGAACTTGAGAGAGCATTTGCAGGTGGCTGTCGTAGTAAACTTAGATCAAAGCCGGAATCAGACCCCATATGGGCCAATAAATCTGTTGGTGTTATGAACAAGAGCAAGCAAGTTTAGCTGAGACTTGAGCAACAAGGTTCGAGACTTGCAGAAGAAACAAAACAGAATTCAAGAACATAATTGAAAACAAAAACAAAAAAAAAATGGAGAGTATATGGAAGGAAATATGATGAAATTTCATTCAAAAATGAATAATGGTATAATGCCAATACATAAACCAAACATTCAGCTTGTCAAAATCAATATATGGTCACCTAATCAATACCTACTACTTCTAGTACATTGAAACTTGGTAAACCAAGCTTGTACACATGAACAAAGCTGAGTTAACAGCTCAATCACTATCAAAGTACATCGAACATCAAACTATCATAGTTCAAAATGAACTAAATTACATTACATCAAACTAAGGTTACAAAATGAACAAAAAATCAATAGATGCACTTGCTTCAGCAGCTCATGCATGGCTCGAACTACATGGCCTGCTTCTTGACTGCTTCTGGTGCTACATGTTGACCAAACTTCAACACTCCTCCTTGGTTAGCATGTTACAAACTCCTATTTCAGCTCTCAAATGTAAGAATCTTGACACACTAAGGGCTTTTGTCAAAATGTCAGCTAACTGCTTTTCAGAACTGCAATGAACCAGTTTCACTTCTTGTGTTTGCTCCATTTCCCTAACAACATGAAGTTTAATGTTGAAGTGCTTTGTCCTTCCATGGAAAACTGGACTCTTTGCAATTGCAACAGCAGATTGATTGTCACACATTATCTTTGCTGCTTCCCTTTGGTGAAGATTCAAATCAGCCAAGATCTCCCTTAGCCAAATGGCTTGGTTGATAGCTCCTGTAGCTGTCACATATTCTACCTCAGCAGTTGACTGAGCAACAACATTTTGCTTATTCAAACTCCAACAAAAGATGGTTGAACCAAGGGTGAAAACATACCTTGAGGTGCTCTTCATGTCATCCATCGAACTAGCCCAGTCACTATCAGTATAGCCAACCAATTTCAAGCTTTCAGCCTTGCTGAGCAACATTCCATAGCTCAGAGTACCTTTGATGTACCTGAGAACTCTTTTGGCAGCTTTGAAGTGACTTGCATTGCAACAATGCATAAATATTTAAAGTAAACTCACAGCAAACATTATGTCTAGCCTAGTAGCAGTCAAGTATAGCAAATAACCAACTAGGCTCCTATAGGTTGACTCACATACCTTCTCAAAAACACTTTGGCTCGATAGCTTCTCTCCAACAGCAACTGGTGTGCTTGTTGCTTTATAATTCTACATTGAGAATTTGTTTAAGATCTTCATGGCAAAAGCCCTTTGGCTAAGAAAAATTCCTTTTTGAGTTTGTGTTACTTCCATGCCTAGGAAGTAGGACATTTTTCCCAAGTCAGACATCTCGAACACTTGTCGTATTTGGCTTTGAAATCAACTAACATTGCTTGGTCTCCTCCTGTCACTAGCAAGTCATCAACATATAGAGACACTATCAATTGTGTTTCAGTACCTTTCTTCTTAACATACAAAGTAGGTTCACTGCTGCTTCTTTCAAATCCTAGGCTAGCAAGGTAGCTATCAATCCTTCTATACCAGGCCCTTGGTGCCTATTTCAAGCCATACAAGGCTTTCTTTAATCTGTAAACCATTTCTTCCTTATCAGCCACTTTGAAACCTTGAGGTTGCTCAACATATATCTCTTCTTCAAGGAATCCATTTAGAAAAGCTGATTTCACATCAAGCTGGTGGATTTTCCATTTCATTTGAGCTGTTAAGGTAACTAGCAGCCTAATGGTGTCAAGCCTGGCCATTGGTGCAAAGGTCTCCAGATAGTCTAAGCCATACTTCTGGCTAAACCCTTTCACAACTAGCCTTGCTTTAAGTTTGTTCAAGCTCCCATCAGCATTATGCTTGGCTCGATAGACCCATTTCACCCCAATGATCTTCCTATTGGTTGGTCTTTCAACTAGATCCTAAGTCTAGTTTTTCTCAATCATGTTGATTTCATCTACCATGGCTTGTTTCCAACCTTGCTGAACGTCAGCCTCCTCAAAACAGCTTGGTTCTACCTCAGCCATATGAGCCCTTTCATAAATCTCAGCCAATGGTCTAGTGCCCCTGATTGGTTCATCATCAATGTCCATTTCAGGACCATTTTGATCAGCCTCAGTCTGATCTGCCATAAGCTCTTTAGAAACTACTTCTGGTTTATTCTTTTCCCAATTCTAGCTTGATTTCTCATTGAACACCACATCTCTACTCACAAGCATCTTACTTACTAAAGGATCCAAGATCCTATAGCCTTTCTTGACTGTGCTGTAGCCTACCAGAATACCAGGTTGAGCCTTCTTAGCCAACTTGTCCCTCTTCACTACTAAAACATGTGCATAGCATATGCAGCCAAAGATCCTCAGGTGAGCCAGTGATGACTTGAACCCAAACTAGGCCTCGAATGGAGTCTTCTAAGCCATGCCTTGGTTGAGAGCCTATTTTGAAGGTACACAGCAGTGTTTACTGCCTTAGCCCACAAGGTTTTGGGCAAATTCTTCTCAAACATCAGGCACCTGGCCATATCCATCAAGCTTCTATTCTTTCTTTCACTAACACCATTCTATTGAGGTGTATAGGTGTTGGTGAGCCAGTGTTTGATGCCTGCTTCATCACAAAAGACTTGAAACTGAGCTGAGGTGTACTCAGTTCCATTGTTAGACCTTAGAGCCTTGAACTTCCAGAACACTGAGGCCACCTTTGATTTGTGCTTCAAGAAGTAAATCCAATAAAATCTCGAGTGATCATCAATAAACAAAATGAAATACCTATTGCCATTCAATGGCTGAGTTTTCATGGGGCCACACACATCAGTGTGTACAAGCTGCAACCTTTCTAAGGTTCTCCAGGCCTTGTTTGAAGGAAATGGTAGCCTGGCCTGTTTTTCTAGCTGACATACCTCACAAACCTCCTCCTTTTCAACTGAGATGATAAAGTTCTTAACCAGATCTTCTTCGATTAGCTGGTCTATCGATCTATAGTTGGCATGACTAAGCCTTTAGTACTAAATCTTGGATTCATCTAATGAGGCTATGTAGGCTGAGTCTGAGTCATTTGTCCAGTCAACAATAAAGCTTTTATCAGCCATAGTGACTGACATGAGCTTGGATCCACTTGGATCACTAATTTGGCACTCCTTGCCTTTGAACACAATAGAATAGCCTTTCTCTAGCAGCTGAGCTATGCTGAGCAAATTTCTGTCAATTTCAGGTGCCAACAACATATTTGAGACAAGCTTATTACCTGTGGGAGTGCTTATCAGCACATCCCCTTTGCCTTCTGCATTGATGAAGTGGCCATTACCTACTTTCACCTTTGTTTTGAAGCTTCTATCAATTGACTTAAAGATGGCTATAGCGACGTAAAAAATTTCTCTTTCGGTCACTAATTGAGGCGATTTATTGGAAAATTTGAAAAAGGAATTTCAATTTTAAAGAGAAAAGGGAGTCGCCACCGATACTTTTTCCTAGGTGTGATCGTACACCTAATAAATCCTCTTTTTTAAAAGAAAATTTATTTTTTAAACAAAAAGAAGGCCAAGTTTAAGTCTACGTCAAAAGCTAGAGAAAAAATAGGGTTCAGGAGTCGGTTATGCACGAGGAAGGTATTAGCACCCTCGCGACGCCCAAAATTGGTATCTCGTTAAACATGTGTTGTCTTAATTTTTGAAAATGCGAATATAACATTTAATCGTGATCCGATTAAAACACGAGAAATTTCAAGTTTTTTGGTTTCTTTCGAGAAGGATGTTCCGTTTTTAACACGACCCGATTAATATTCACCCAACATAGCGATGAAATCGATGACTTAATGTTAAACCAGTACGTTGCCTTATTTGTTGAAATTAATTAAAAAGTATGAGTAAAACATTATTATAATAAGAATTCGTAAATAATGCAAACAATGATGCAATTAATAATAAAAATATTAAAAAACTAAGAATATTAAAACAACAATAACAATATCTACAAGAAAATAATGTACTATTAATATAATAAGAAAAATAATGTATTTATAACAATAATAGAGAATAACAATATATACATAAAAAATATATATATACATATATATGTGTATATACATGTTAATAATGATGAAAAGAATAATAATTATACTAATAATAATAGTGGTAATGGTAATGATTAAGGAGTAATGAAGTATGTATAAGTATGTACAAAAAGATATATGTATACCAAATAATACATAATAATATTAAAAAAAATAATAAGCAACAATAGTGAAAATAATAATTATAATAATAAATATAATGATATATAACAATAATACTATATACAAAAAGTATATATATATACACGTATAATAAAATATATACTAATATTAATAATAAATATAATAGGGGTAAAAATAGATATAATAATAAAATGTACATAATACGGTATTAAAATATATATAATATAGTATTTAAAAAATGTATACATAGTATATATACTAGGAATAATAATAATAGTAAAAACAACCATTAATAATGCTAAATAAATAGATATATAGTAATAGTATATACATAATATAGTTATTAAAAAAATATATACGTAAGATAATATGAAAAATAGAAAATATATAAATAATATAGTATTAAAGATATATACATAACATATATAAAAATACAATATTAAAAATATATATATACGTAATATATATAAAAAATGTATACATAATATAGTATTAAAATATTTACATAGTATATACATATTAGAAATAATAATAATGTTAAAAAAACAACTATTAATAATATTTCATAAATATATACATATATATTAAAGATATATACATATAATAAAACACACATACTAATAATAATAATAATAATAATAAGGATATTATAAAAATATATACATAATATATATAAAAACATATACGATACACATATATATGAGAAATGATAATAATGTTAAAAAAAACTATTAATAATATTACATAAATATATACATATATATTAAAAATAAATACATAATAATATTAAGAGTATGTACATAATATATATTCATTATATATTAAAAATATATACATAATATATAAATATATATATAATATTTAAAAAATAATATACATAATATAATATTAATATATATATGCGTAATATGGAGTATAATATATATATATATATATTAAAAGAATACATATGTGACATACAAATACATTAACAAAAACAATAATATTAAAAACTATTAATAATACTATAATATATATATATAAGTATTAAGTAATAATAATAATAATGAGATGCTAATAAATAAAAATATAATAATAACAGTAATAAAATATAATAGTATGAATAATATTAAAATTAAAATAGAATAATGAGAAAAAGTAAAAAAGGACGAAATTGAATTAAAAATGGAATTTTTGAGGCGAATTCGAAATAAAACAAAAAGAAGGGGCTTATTTGAACGCGCGCAAAACATAGGGGGACCGAAATAGCAATTATTCCTTCCCATCAAAATGCAGCACATTAGCGGGGACTAAATTGAAAATCGCGACAAATTTTGGGGCCAAATTAAAAATAAAAAATGATTTAATTGCAAAAGCTTGAAAAAGTGGAAGGGCCAAATGCGCAAATTGCCCTTCAGCTCAAAAACACGCGGATCCTAGTCTGGAGCGGGTCGGATCAGGTCGGGTATAGGCCAAAACGACGTCATTTTTGGGTTAAAAGGCAGCCCCCAAAACGACATCGTTTTGGAAAGCTATAAGGCCAATTTTTTGCAAAAAAATTCATTTGTAGCGGAGGGAAGAAAAAAAAAAGAGAGGGGAAGGGGAGAGGGGGGATTTCCAGCCACAGGGCCGGTCACCGTCCGGTCGCCAGACCGCCGGGCGCCGCCGTCGCCGGCCACAGTGCACGGTGGCCGAAAAAGGTAATTTTTTATATTTTTTTGTTATTTATTTCCCTTTTGTTTATCTATATATAAATGTAAAAAAATGAGAAAATATAAAAAGATTCGAAATATACAAAAGGAAATGAAAATCACCTATTTTCTTCCGATTTGGCTTTTGTATTTCTCTATTTTTGATGCTTTTGAATCACTGTTTTTGCTTGTGTTTGGACTCACTTTTTTTAGTGTTTTGAATCTATCTTTTTATTAAAAAAAATGACCCCCTTTTTTCATTGGTTTTGATTCGACTATATAGCCTTATACAACTTATTTTTTCATTGATGTCCTCTCTATGTTTGTAGGTACAAGTTGGACAGTGACAAGGGCGATGGCGTGCTGCAGGTGTGGCCAGTGGAGTTGGTGGTGGCAAAGGCTAGGAGCGGCGGCTAGGGGGGGCTAGGGTTTAGTTGAGAAAAGTTTAGGTTGTGGGCTAGGGTTTTTTTTATTTTGGATTTGGGTAGTTGGGTTTAGGTTATTTATTTGGGCTGGGGTCTGATTTTGTAATTGGGTTTTTAGTTTAACATTTTTAGGGTTATTTGGGTTATGGGTTTAATTTTGGTGGGTTAGTAGGGCTAAATTGGGATTGTAACAGTTGCCCCTCTTTGCTCGTTTCGTGTAATGGGAATAGAGCAAAGACACAAAGAAAGGCCAATTTTGCCCGTTCTTACCGAGTCTTGACTTCTTTGGTGCTCTTCTTGTTCGGGTAGTCTCTTTCCAGTCCACCGCATCTTGTAGCTTTGGTTCAATCCACTGTAACTTCAAAGAGATAGAGATTTGTATTTTCAATCTACTCGTATTTCAGGGATATAAGATTCGTCGTGATCTGCTCTTCTACAACTTCAGAGAATATAAGATCTACAACTTCAATCCGCTCTTCTACCGCTTCAGTGAGATAAGGCTTGTGATCTTTTCATCTGCGACTTCAGAGAATATAAGATCTGATATCCTCGATCAGCTCCACTGCAACTTTAAGGAAGATAAGACTTGCAATTTCAACCCGCTCCACTGCGACTTCAAGGAGGCAAAATCTGGTGTTTTCAATCAGCTCCAATCTTTATTCTTTATTAAGAAACAATCATCGAAAATAGATCGGCCTGCGAACTTAGTGTGACCTAGGACTCAACTCACCTCTCGCAATATGAGTTGATTTTTTGAAAAACTGAAATTAGAAATACCTCGACGTGTGACCCGAGGCTCAACTCACCTCTCGCAATATGAGTTGATTTTTTTGAAACACATAAACAGAAATTGAAAAGCAGAAATTAAAAATAAAATTTGAAGAGACCTCGGCATATGGCCTGAGAGTCAACTCACCTCTCGCAATATGAGTTGATTTTTGACGAACAGAAATTGAAAAAATCTCAGCGTGTGAGCCAAGGCTTAACTCACCTCTCGCAATATGAGTTGATTTTTTTTATGAACAAAAATTAAAATTACCTCAGTATGTCCTGAGGCTCAACTCATTTCTCTCAATATGAGTTGGTTTTTTTGAAAGACAGAAATTGAAAATACCTCAACGTGTCTTGAGGCTTAACTCATCTTTCGCAATATGAGTTGATTTTTAAAAACAGAAATAAAAACATCAAAATACCAAAAGATGTCATCTGGTGGAACTCAGGTGTCTTTTCCTTTGATTCAGTACAGCTACCATCACATCCTCTTGCTCTACTGGAGTACCTGTATATGTCATGCATGATGTTATCATGATATGCACATGTTTGTCTTAAATGCCTTTATGCCTACATGCTTATGCTATGCGCCTTAGGCATGTTTGTCGTATGTCCTTTTTCGTCACGATTTTTGTGATGATCTGCATTCATTACTTCGGCTCTTGACTTTCTCTTTAGGTCATGTACCCGTCCTCAAGCTTCATGAGTAATCAACGTTCCTCAGATATCACTCTTTTGCCCCTGGTTGAACTTTGTCCTTACTTTAAGACTCTTGTACTTATCCAATTCATATCCGGGTAATGCTCAACATTTCTTTTGTCTAGAGTGTGTCATTTCACTATTTATCATTTAAATAAGCCACATAATGAAATGCATGGAAATGGTCAGGTAGGTAAAAAAGGGATACCTCCATTTATTTATTTCAAAGGTGACAAACAAAGGAAGTTAACCAAGAATAGTAACAAGTGTAATAAAAAGAAAGGGGATCGCATTCAGCGGATACAAATGCTTAGATTTTCAATGCATGAACTCTTCCACGTTTCTTAATCAAGAATCTTTTCAAGCATGGCTTCTTGCATAGAAGATCTCGAGTTTTCAGAAATGCTTCAAATACTGTAGTCTCGCTGTTTGACCCATCGTTCAAAACGCCTTGCTTTTCAAGCCCAGTGTTTGCTTCATTAGAATGCCCATTCGGGTTTTCATCCTAATCTCTTCTTTTTTATGCATAATATTTCTTTACAGCATCTGAGTTCACTGGTTAGGTAACTCTTTCCCATCCATCTTGGTGAGAATTAGAGCTCCGCCTGAGAAAGCCTTCTTTACGACGTATGGTCCTTCCCAATTTGGTGCCCATTTTCTTCGGAAGTCTTTTTGTATTAGGAGAATCTTTCTCAGCACGAGTTCTCCTTCGTGGAATTCTCTTGGCTGTACTTTCTTATCATGGGCCGTGATCATTCTCTTTTGGTACATCTGTCCATGACAGATTGCCTTCAAACGTTTTTCTTCGATAAGGTTTAACTGGTCATATCGAGCTCGAACCCACTCTGCTTTCTCTAGTTTTGACTCCATTAAGACTCGTAGAGAGGGGATCTCAACTTCGATTGGTAGTACAGCTTCCATTCCATAGACCAGAGAGAAAGGAGTTGCTACCGTAGACGTCCGCACAGATGTGCGATATGCATACAAAGCAAATGGTAGCTTTTCGTGCCAGTCTTTATATTTCTCGGTCATTTTTCCAATAATCTTCTTAATATTCTTGTTGGCTGCTTCAACAGCTCCGTTCATTTTTGGGCGATAGGTGATGAGTTATGATGCTTTATTTGAAATTGCTCACACACTTCCTTCATCATCTTGTTGTTCAGATTCAAGGCGTTATCTGAAATGATTCTTTCAGGCAAACCATATCGACAAATGATTTCCTTTTTTAAGAACCTGCAAAATGTAATCTTTGTCACATTAGCGAATGAAGCGGCTTCTATCCATTTCGTGAAGTAATCTATCACTACAAAAATGAATCGGGGTCCATTAGAAGCTTTTGGGGAAATTAGCCCTATAACATCCATGCCCCACATAGAAAAAGGCCACGGAGAAGTCATGACGTAA
This sequence comes from Gossypium hirsutum, assembly GCF_007990345.1. Lineage (NCBI taxonomy): Eukaryota > Viridiplantae > Streptophyta > Magnoliopsida > Malvales > Malvaceae > Gossypium > Gossypium hirsutum. The sequence goes on along the minus strand of NC_053433.1, from coordinate 112,958,334 downwards.
AGTGGCGAAGGGGTTACATGAATTTTATCACCATAAATTTGACATTTGTGGCATTTTCGTGCAAAATTAATGCAGTCACTTTCCATCGTCAGCCAGTAATAACCGAGTCTCATAATCTTCCTGGCCATAGTGAAACCATTGGCATGTATCCCACAAATCCCCTCATGGACATCTTCAAGTATTTTCCTGGCTTCAACATCATCTACACATCTCAAGAGCACTTGATCTTTTCCTTTTTTTGTACAGGATGTCCCCATCAAGAACAAATCCAGCTACCATTCTTCTGATTGTTCTTTTGTCGTTCTCATTTGCTTATTCTAGATACCTTTGATTCTTGATTTATTCTAAGATATCATGGAACCATGGCCTTCCATCTGGCTCTTTTTCAATGCTGAAACAATGTGCAGGGACTTCATATATGCTCATTTGAAGAGGCATTATTTCTGTTTCTCTGTTCGCTTTGAACATTAAAGCCAAAGTGGCCAGGGCATCAGCCAATTGGTTTTCTTCTCGTGGGAAGTAATTAAAATTTATTTCTTTGAATTTTTTAACTAGTCCTGCCACTAGATCGCTGTATTTAACTAATTTCGAATCTCTCACTTCGCACTCTCCACGGATTTGGTATATCACCAATGCTGAGTCCCCGTATACCTCTAAGATTTCAATGTTTCATTCAATAGCTGCACGAAGTCCTATGATGCAGGCCTCATATTTCGCTATGTTATTGGTCCAGAAGAAATTCAGCCTGGCAGTGAAGGGATAATGGTTCCCTTCTGGTGATACTAAGACTACTCCAATCCTATGCCCCAATGTATTCGATGCACCATCAAAGCTCATCTTCCATGACTTCTCTTTGGATGACTCACATTCTTTTCCCGTAATGCACATCAAGTCTTCATCTGGGAAACCAAATCTCAATGGCTCGTATTCCTCCGTTGTTCGAGTTGCTAAGAAATTAGCTATTGCACTCCCTTTTATCAACTTTTGGCTCACATAGACAATGTTGTATTCTGATAGTAGGATCTGCCATCGTGCCATTCTTCCTGAGAGTGCAGGTGATTCCATCATGTACTTTATTGGGTCCAGCTTTGAAAGTAACCACGTCGTATGATACAACATATATTGCTTGAGCCTCCGAACTACCCAAACCAAAGTGCAACAGAATTTTTCAATTGACGAGTACTTTACTTCATACTCTGTGAACTTTTTACTGAGATAGTAAATCGCCTTTTCTCTTTTCCCTGACTCATCATGTTTCCCCAGTACGTAACCCATTGAATTTTCTAACACAGTCAGATACAATATTAACGGTTTTCTTGGAGTTGGCGGTACTAGCACCGGAGGACTAGACAAATACTGTTTTATCTTGTCAAAAGCCACTTGGCACTTCTCGTTCCATTCTCTCGGATTATGTTTTCAAAGAAGTCAAAAAATTGGGTCACACTGATTGGTAAGTTGAGCAATGAACCGAGCGATGTAGTTTAACCTCCCTAAAAATCCTCTTACTTCTTTTTGCGTGCGCGAAGGTGGTAGTTCTGGTATAGCCTTTATCTTATCTGGATCAACTTCAATGCCTCTCTCGCTGACGATGAAGCCTAGCAATTTTCCCGAGGTAGCCCAAACGTACACTTGGCTGGATTAAGCTTTAGCTGGAATTTTCTCAGTCTTTCGAACAACTTCCTGAGGTTCCCAACATGCTCTCTTTCCCCCTTGGATTTGGCAATCATATCATCGACGCAGACTTCTATTTCTTTGTGCATCATGTCATAAAACAACATCACCATGGCCCTTTGATATGTTGCCCCAGCGTTCTTCAATCTGAACGGTATCACTTTATAGCAAAATGTTCCCTACATCGTTACGAAAGTAATTTTCTCCATATCCTCAGGAGCCATCTTTATCTGAATATAACCCGAGAATCCATCAATGAACGAAAACAATGAATGTTTGGCTGTGTTATCCACCAATGTATCGATGTGTGGCAAAGGAAAATTATATTTAGGACTTGCTCGATTCAAATCGCGATAATCCATACACATTCGTACCTTGCCGTCTTTCTTCGGTGCTGGGACTATGTTAGCTACCCATTGTGGATACTTGGAGACTTGTAGGAAGCCAGCATTGAATTGTTTCTTGACTTCTTCTTTTATCTTTAACAGCATTTCATGTCTCATTCGTCTTAGCTTCTGTTGAATGGGTTTGCATTCTGGTTTCAGTGGGAGTCTATGGACCACTACATCATCATTCAATCCTGGCATGTCCTGATACGACCATGCAAATACATCTTTGTACTCATGAAGCAAGGCGATCAAATCATGTTTGGTGTTATCTGAAATGGAGGTCCCAATCTTCACTTCTTGCCTCTTTTCTTCATTTCCCAAGTTTACTATCTCAACAGATTCTTGATGAGGTAGAATCTGTTTATCTTCTTGTTCTACCATTCTTAGTAAGTCAGGAGACGAGACACAGTCCTCAACATTTTCCTCAGCTTCGAACTCTCCTAAACAAATAGCTTTCTCGAAATCAATTTCAAGATTTGTAACGAGTTTGTTCATATCGTTGATATCTGAGCACCTGAAAGTTGAATGGAAAAGAAAACTATAGAAGAGCATCAAAGTATTGGGACCAACAAGCATAATGGCATGATGTGAGATATATAAAATGACAGGCTGTGAGAAGAGGGAAAAAGTATGAAGTTAATGAGAATGAAAAGACTATGACAAAATACATCTCCATTAATGTTCATTTAAATGATAAAAAGCAAATCATAAGCTCTTACAAAAGAATCCCTACTATTACTTAGGGACACACAAAAGGGACACACAAAAAAAAGAGTGTTAACATTGAGAATTACTCTGGAGAAGGCTTAGAAACTACAAGGAGATCCACAGCAGTCCAATTGTTCAAAACGAATCCAGGAGGACAAGGGTGTATCATTGAAACATCTTTAATTGCGTCATTTCCTTTGTCAATAACATTTATACTGACATTCTGAAGACCCCTTTCAATTAATAACAGCATGCTTCGTGGATTATCTTGCCCGAGGTATATCATTCCTGCAAATGTAAATGTTTTTTACAAATGAGGGTACGTTATGGGCTCCCATTCTAATTCTCAGCCTGAGGCTCTTGCAATCTGCCTTTCTCGATCTTTCTGCAACTATTTTCTTTTTTGTCGCATATCCGGTTCGAACCCTAAACCATATCGAGCCTTATGAGGCACTGGTCTTAGAGCTCTAACTATCCCTTGCTGATATCTTCCCAAACCTTTCCTCGCTTGGGCTCCCTTTCCCACAGTCAGCTTAATTCCCATCTCGGTATTCCTTGACAGCTTAGGCATGAGAATCTTATTTCCTTCAGCAATGAACGTAGCATTGATGAATTCGAAGGAGCGGAAGGAACATTCTACTGTATCTTTGCTTACTTCGAGGTATGGTGTATCCTTAAAGATAGATGCGACAATGTCTTCTTCACCCACGACAGTGACCAAAAGACCATCCATGATAAACTTCACTTTTTGATGGAGAGATGAAGGAACTGCCCCAGCAGAGTGGATCCAAGGCCTTCCTAAAAGGAAATTATATGAAGGCATGATGTCCATGACCTGAAACTCGATGTCATATATATAAGGGCCCACTTCTAGAGGAATTTTAATTTTTCCCATGACTTCTCGTCTTGTCCCATCGAAGGCTCTTACTGTAGAATGAGAAGGTCTTAGATAAGACAGATCAATTGGAATTCTAGAAAGTGTGGCCAAAGGCATGACATTGAGTACAAACCCATTATCAATGAGTACATTTGGTATTATATAACCCTTACAACGGGTTGTGATGTGTAATGCTTTTACGGAACCCCTACCATTTGGCTGTATTTCTCATCACTGAAAGAAATAAAATTATCCGAGTTCAGGTTATTCACCCACCTATCAAGCTTTTCGACAGATATATTGCTTGCAACATAAGCTTGATTTAACACTTTCAGCAAAGCATTCCGATATGGTTCTGAATTCAACAGTAAGGATAATACCGAGATTCGTGCTGGTTGTTTGATTAACTATTCCACGACGTTATATTCACTATGCTTGATGAATTTTAAGAATTCATGTACTTCCTCTTCATTCACAGGCCTTTTAACTTCTTGTTCAAATGGAGTCTCAAGTTCGACCTCGGCCTTATACATCGGTGCCTTTCTTTTCTGGTTCGAGTCACTCGTCTTTTTCGTTGGTTCAACCATTTTAGAATAGCATCTACTGCTGCGAGTAAAATGTCCTACTTCACCAACACTTCCAGTCATGGCTTTGGATTTTTCACCTTCAGGTGTAATAATGTTGACATCGTATTTCCATGGTACCACCTTGTTGCCTTTGTAAGGGAAAGGAGATGGTGCTTCAATTATCATTTTCGGTTTCACTTGTTCCTTTTTTGCATCGTAATAAATCACCAATGGTCGATCGGCGCTATAAGGGAAACTTGATGATTGATTGTCAGAAGCGCATACTTCTCCCTCATCGGCCTCTTTGTTAAAGATCCCAATCTCTTTATTGTTCATCATTTCTTGAAGTAACCTTCTAAATTCCCCACAAGACTGAATGTCATGCTCTTCAATACCATGAAAGTCATAAAAACATTGACCTTTTATACTTCCTTCTTTAAAGATTCTGTAGGGGCGACAGAATAGCCCCTTTTCAACCATCACCTTCTATATCTTCTGTAAAGGTGTCTTTATTTCAGAAACACAGCTTTTGGTTCACCACTTGTCTTCCTCGGTCACCACGCTCACATTCCCTTCAGTATGGTTAGGGAGCAGATTTCCAGTTGTATTGCTAGAACCATCAAATCGTAAGATGCCTGCATCAATGAGGCCTTGAACCCTCCTTTTAAATGGCAGATAATTTTTTGTAGAATGCCCCTGGTTTTCGGCGTGGTACATACAACTGGCATTAGGATCGTACCATTTTGGGTATGGAGGCTTCAAGGGTGCCATATAATGTGGGGATATTAATTGTTTTTCCAACAGTTTTGGGTACAGCTCTCCGTATGACACGGGAATTTGGGTGAAATTGGGTTTTTTAGGATTGGATCTTGTCGGTCTTTGTTCATCTTTAGGTTAGCTTTGAGCTAGCATGGTATTCTGTGGGAATGTAATGACTGGTCTTTGGTTATTTATGGCGTAGACGGGGTAAGAAGGGTAATGAGGTGGTGCTTGATAGTAAGGGCTTTGGGGAGGATAATAGAAGTTTGGAGATGGGCGATATCGAGGTCGTGACTAGGTTGGATATGGATTAGAAGTGTAGTGATTCTCAGTTCCCACCATATAGGATTCTGCCTCTTTTTTCTTTACAGCTGCTACCCTTTTCGAGCTCTTGGAACCTTCCATCCTTCCACTTTTGATGGCATTTTTATTACAATATCTGCGAAGTCTTTCGTGGCACTTCCTACCAACTTATCATAAAACGGTGCTTTCAAAGTGTTGATGAAGAGGACCGTTATTTCAGTTTTGGTCAATGGGGGGTTCTACTTGGGCTGAGATATCCCTTCATCTTTGTGTGTATTGCTTAAAAGTCTCTGGTGGCTTCTTTTCCATCATCTGCAGAGTTAGTCGATCAGGCACCATGTCGGAGACATGATTGTATTGTTCGCAAAATGCTGATGCCAAGTCTTTCCATGATCGAATCCTTTCTCTACTAAGTTGATTATACCATCGAAGGGCCGATCCGACCAAGCTATCTTGGAAACAGTGTATTAGCAATTTATCTTCATTCATGTAACCAGTCATCTTCCAAAAAAACATGATAAGATGTGCTTTTAGACATCTCGTGCCATTATATTTTTCAAAATCTGGTACTTTGAATTTCGGAGGCAGAACCAGACCGGGCACCAAACTGAGCTCTTTGACACTCAATGCAGAGAAGGCTTCAGTACCTTCTATCGCTGTGAATCTTTCTTCCAAACTCCTATACTTATCTTGAACATCATGATCATCCATTTTCAACTTGGCTATTTCTAATGAATCATCCAAATATGGAACATTGGGATCGACAAGAATAGCTCCGGGGTTCGATACGAATATACCTTGCCCTAGATGAGCAGACGGTCCGGGTCATTGCTCCACGCTTGCAGGTTCTCCTTAAGGACATTCTCTTTGCATTACATGTGCATGAGGTGAGTGAATCCTGGGGGATGGAGTAGATCCTGATCATGATTAGTTCTTGGCTGAGGCTCCATAGTGTCAGTGCTCTGCATAGGTTCCTTTCCTTCAACCAAAGCTGTCATCATCTCCATCATTTTGGCCATCTGATCTGTTTGGTCGAGTGATTCCTCTTGAGATCTTAACATCAGATCTCTTGCTTCCTATTGTGACTTGGTCAACTGCTCTTGCAATTCTCTTTGGGTCCTTTCCATCCTTTCAATTCTTTCATTGAACTCGGCTTCCATAATTCTAGCTTTTCGGCGCGTCCTATAAGAATGGCGTGATTCCAGACTTGTAGTGTCGCAACTGCGGATTATACGATTTTAGCCTCAGAGAATGATTATGGTGATATGTACATGCAATGAATGAATGAATGAATGAATGTCAAATGAATGTTAGTCATGAATGAATGTGTAAGAATTTGGTGTTGATTTTAAGATGACCCCAACTTAGGCATTTCATTAATCAAAAGAGTCTATTACAAAATGTTTCGCTATTTTTTATTCAACAGTTACACAAAGTTTCTAGCCACATTGCCTTGTTTCTTCACTCGTTCTAAGAATTTTGATATGCTTGATCTTTGACTCAGAGGGACTTGGCAATTGAAAGCTTCGGCTTCATCTGATAACTGCACAACTTGCATAGCCACCTTGCGAATTTTATTGATCAAAAAGCCGAGTTGCATTTCTTTTTCTTGGAGAGCTCTTTCATAAATGCAAGTGTCTCTGTCGTACTGATTATTCTTTTCTTCTAGAGCTTTTAGAAGAGTATCTAACTGTTGCTGACGAGATTGCAGCATATTTTCTAGATCTCGTATTTTCCTTCTTAGCTCTTGACGTTCAGACTGACTAGTCACAAATTCTGCAGTCACAGTTTCATACTCGACATTCTTATTTCTTAACTCTATCATAGCACGCACAGCTTTTTCCTCTTCTTTCTTTGCTTTCCCTTTCCAGAATTCCATCCCACCTTTGATGTTGCTAATTTCTTCTTTCCATTCTGCCGACGATTTGCCCAACCCACTATTTTTTATAGTGCTTCTTAATTTCTTATTTTCCAAATGAAGGTCCCTTAAGTCATTTCTCACTATCTCAACTTCTCTTTGGATTTTCACGGTTTGGGACTTTTCAATCTAAATATCGATCTTTAGCTGGTAGTTTTCCTCTTGAAGAGAGCTGATATCCCGTAACAATTTAGCCTTTTCACGTTCAAATTCGTATCTTGTTACTTCTAGCTCGGATGGCATTTCTTCTGAGAAAGGATTCTGGAAAATGTAATTCACCGATGAGACTTGTTGACTATTCACTCGTCATTTTCTCTATATGTCATAATCTTGAGTGATAGTATCAGCATAGAGAGCTAACTCCATTAGGTGAATTTCTTTCCAAGCCTTTGCAGTATCCCGGACTCTTTTCATGTAACCTTCACCTGTAAAGGCAAACTCTGACTGTGCCAACCCTCTGGTGGCAGGTATGAACTGTCGGGAAGCAAACTGCCTTTGAACCATTAATGGAGCATATCCAACCCCTCCCAATAATCCAAGTAAAGGCACCAAATCTTGGCTTCCGCATTTATATATCAGAACTGAAGGACGAATCCATGGTACTCTCCAGGTTATCTCTTCAGCGCGAAGGTTTTGAAAAACTGAAACCCAGTGCTGCTCGGTGACATCTTTCGGCCAATATTTCTCAAGGTAAGCCCTTAACAGGGCGAATGTTTTTGAGAACATATGGAAAAGTGTGCGCTCTACTTTCCAGAAATGGCTCAGAATCCAGACATTAAGCAACTGCGTGCATCCGATAAAACCTCCTTCCCCTTTTCTCCTGTAACTACTCAGAGATCTAAAAGTCTCGGCCAAGATAGTTAGGACGGGGTTGATCCTTTGCCCCAACCTTTCGAAGAAATCCAATACCGTGACTTTTATATGCCCCAAAACCTTTGGGAAGATGATCAATCCGTAAATGGCCAAAGCAAACAGATCTATTCTCTTCGTAATATCTGGATGGTTTTAAACTAGTTCTCGCAGAGAAAACCACGGAACACAACTGACTTCACTCTTTTTCTTTATCTATTTTTCAACCCATATATCGGTCATTCTGGTCAACCTCACCAGATTTTTCTTAAAGGTCATTGGCTTAGGCTCTTTCACATATATCTTGTTGAATTGTACATTGTCAACATGAAGCAAAGCAGCATATTCTTCTATGGTTGGGGTCATATCTTCCTGATTGAAAGTAAAGCACTGGTAAGCTGGGTCCTAGAATCGAACCATGGCTTGAATCAATTGTTCGTCTACGTTAATGGCGATCAAGTGAGCTATATCCCCGTATTTTTCAGTAAAGATGCCCCTAGTATCTGAGTCCCACTGTTTCCAAATCTGAGTCAAATCTTCGAGGTTATTCTGACGAGCATTTGAAGTTTCATGCTAGGGAATATTGAAGATACATCCTTCTGTTAGACTATTCCCTTTTGCTTTCTAAATTTTCAAAGACCAATCTCCAACCATGACATTTTTCTCGGTCACTTGTATAATTGACTCCTCCATCAGAAACCTGTTTTTGGCAACCAATCTCTAATCAGCACCTTCCTAATCAAGATGCCTATGATACATGATGCAAAATAAAAACAAAGACAAATACCTTGGTTAGTACAACAAATATGAATAGAGGAAAATTATGAAAAATCCAAATAAAAAGTGTAAATGTCAAAGAAATAAAAGGTAAGAGGCGTTTCTCCCATGTACTTATTTTGGTGACTATTAACGGACAGAGGTTCGGCATGGCTCTAATTAGGTGGCTCATATGGTTCACTATATGCGGTTTTGGTTCTAGATAGGTACTCGAATTGTCCGTACTGTCATCTGCTAAGATTAGTACGAAGCCTCGGTCATTGCCTATCACAGGCTTACGAGTTCAATTCGAGGGATCACATTTACTTATGCCTATGCGGTGGGACAAGTTAACTCACGAAAGCATAAGTCATATGTAACCCGAAAGTATTCACTAGCCTGTGTGGAGGGACGAGTTAACTCACGAAGGCATAGCATTTACTTTCACTTAAACGGACGGAGCCCGGATATAGAGCTTATGTTATGCAAAAATGCAAGTGCTCGGTGTGTGGGGAAAAACTCACAAACCTTTTCGTTTTTATTTAAAACTAAAAGAAGCTAAAACTATAAAGACTTAGAGCTGAAAAGCAAAAGGATAAAACAAGTTAGAGAAAATACTTACAACATGATGCAAATGCATGATTTTTTTGAAAACAAAATTTGAGGATCACGACTAAATATTAATTTGAACAAGAAAATTTGAAAATTTTGACAACAAGCGTTTAATTCGACTCGACTCTAAAAAATAAGTCCCCAGTGGAGTCGCCAGCTGTAGTGACCTAAAAAATTTCTTTTTCGGTCGCTAATTGAGGCGATTTATTGGAAAATTTGAAAAAAGAATTTCGATTTTAAAGAGAAAAGGGAGTCGCCACCGATCCTTTTTCCTAGATTTGATCGGACACCTAATAAATCCTCTTTTTTAAAAGAAAATTTATTTTTAAACAAAAAGAAGGTCGAGTTTAAGTCTACGTAAAAAGCCAAAAAAAATAGGTTTGAGATTCGGTTACGCACGAGGAAGGTATTAGCACCCTCGCGACTCCCAAAATTGGTATCTCGTTAAACATGTGTTGTCTTAATTTTTGAAAATGCAAATATAACATTTAATCTTGATCTGATTAAAACACGAGAAATTTCAAGTTTTTTGGTTTCTTAAACATTTGTTGTCTTAATTACTACTTGGCAATGAGACTAGCTCTCGTGGTATTATACAGGACATCCTATTATATGCTATACAGGTTTGTACCCAAAAAACAGTTCTTCCTCCTCGTACAAATCGTTTTCCTTTGCATATTTGCTGTTATTCTTGTTCCAGCTATCCTAAATTCCGAAACCATATTAAAGATTTCCAATGTCAATTAGTGTTCATCATCGAATACTTATTCCGTTAATCAGTCCCCTTCATCTCTTGTAAGGAGTCTTATTTGCTTTTTTTATCAAGGGTCAAGCTCTGCAGAGACATTTTCGTCTCTTGAAAGCGAACCTAATCATTAGAGTAGTCTAAGAGATATTGTGTGATGTATATATGCAGTAATGATAATGAAGTGTGAAATTGTTTGTTTCGTATGTGGCTCGATAGTAGTTCAGTGAGGACCATAAATGGCGCTGCTGTTATTATATTGTTCTTCATTGTGATAATAATCAAGTGGGAATGTATTTCTTATGTGGAAATGGATTAATTGTTCATCTCTTCATTGTAATTCTAATGATCAGCAATCACAAAAACAGTACCTAAAACCAAGCAGTAAACATCCTGCTTCTTTTAACTCCAAGCTTTGTTTCTCGATATACATTAACAAAGGATACTTGTTTAATTTTTACTTTTTTTTTGGCGATAAAGGAAACTTGTTTAATTAAGTCAACAAGACCATCATTGTAGGGTTGGATACTGATATAAGTGTTTTGGAATTAGAAGTTAATAATGCTCCTGGGTTTATATGCTGATGACCATAAGCAGTAAGTGATTGTAGGGTTGGGAAAAGACATTTTGGTGAGCTCTGATTTCTAATTGTTGATTGTGGGTAAGATTTGCTGATAGGGGAATGGTGGTAAGTTTGTCAAATTTCCCTTTATTGGTCAATGTTTATGCGTTGAACTATTTTTTTCACCGGTTATTTTTGGGTTTAAATTGAGATTTGTTGATATTGTGGATTGGTAGTGGATTCTAGTGCTACATTTGAATTAAAGTTAAAAATTTCTACAATTCGGTGATTAAATTTTTTTACTAGCTAAGGTTAATCCATCGTGGCAAGCTTTATATATATATATAAAAGAAAGAGGCAAAAGCCTTAAAAACTAATTACCCACAGACAAGCACAGGCGTTGGGGCAAAGAACCAGTAATATCATCACATAGTATAGTTGAACTTGAGAGAGCATTTGCAGGTGGCTATCGTAGTAAACTTAGATCAAAGCCGGAATCAGACCCTATATGGGCCAAGAAATCTATTGGTGTTATGAACAAGAGCAAGCAAGTTTAGCTGAGACTTAAGAAACAAGGTTCGAGACTTGCAGAAGAAACAAAACAGAATTCAAGAACATAATTGAAAACAAAAACAAAAATAAAATAGAGAGTATATGGAAGGAAATATGATGAAATTTCATTCAAAAATGAATAATGGCATAATGCCAATACATAAACCAAGCATTCAGCTTGTCAAAATCAATATATGTTCACCTAATCAATACCTACTACTTCTAGTACATTGAAACTTGGTAAACCAAGCTTGTACACATGAACAAAGCTCAGTTAACAGCTCAATCACTATCAAAGTACATCGAACATCAAACTATCATAGTTCAAAATGAACTAAATTACATTACATCAAACTAAGGTTACAAAATGAATAAAAATCAATAGCTGCACTTGCTTCAGCAGCTCATGCATGGCTCGAACTACATGGCCTGCTTCTTGACTGCTTCTGGTGCTACATGTTGACCAAACTTCAACACTTCTCCTTGGTTAGCATGTTGCAAACTTCTATTTCAGCTCTCAAATGTAAGAATCTTGACACACTAAGGGCTTTTGTCAAAATGTCAGCTAGCTGCTCTTCAGAACTACAATGAACCAGTTTCACTTCTTGTGCTTGCTCCATTTCCCTAACAACATGAAGTTAAATGTTGAAGTGCTTTGTCCTTTCATGGAAAACTGGATTCTTTTCAATTGCAACAGCAGATTGATTGTCACACATTATCTTTGCTGCGTCCCTTTGGTGAAGATTCATATCAGCCAAGATCTTCCTCAGCCAAATGGCTTGGTTGACAGCTTCTGCAGCTGCCACATATTCTGCCTCAGCAGTTGACTGAGCAATAACATTTTGCTTTTTCGAACTCCAACAAAAGATGGCTGGGGTCTGATTTTGTAATTGGGTTTTTAGTTTAATTTTTTTGGGGGTTATTTGGGTTATGGGTTTAATTTTGGTGGGTTAGTAAGGCTAAATTGGGCTTGTAACAATGGCAGCATCTGGTGTCATATGGTTGGTGTAACCACTATCTATGAGTCATCCCTTTGTGGCCTTTTCTTTAACAGCTGAGCATGAAACTTCAAAAACATACTGTTCATGGTAATTGCCTTCTTCTGCTATTCGAGCTTCAGCCTTTGGCTGTTGTGGTTGATTCTGCCTTGGTCTGCCTTTGCTTGTGCAAACCTTTTCAACATAGCCCATCTTTTTGCAGTATTGGCACTACACATCTGGTTTAAACCAGCAATTAGCTTCTGGAAGACCAGGCCTTTTGCAATGCCTGCAGGGTTGATCCCTTCTTCTTGTAGCATCTGACTTAGGCTTGTCTTTCCAAGTATTTTTGACTTTATAGGCAGAGGTGCTCGAAGCAGGTTTGGTTTTGGCTTGGAAGGCACCTTCTTGGTGCTCCTCCAGTCTGCTAGCTCTTCTTTGCTCTTGTGCATAAAGAACATTGATCAGCTCTGTCAATGAGATGCTAGTCAGGTCCCTTGAGTCTTCGAGGGAAGATATTTTTGCCTTATACCTCTCAAGTAAGGTTGAGACCACCTTCTCCACTATTCTTGTTTCACTAAACTATTCTCCAAGGAGCCTTATGCTATTTACCACAACCATAATCTTATCTGAATACTGCTTGACAATTTCTTCTTCCTTTATCTTCAAGTTCTCGAAATCCCTTCTCAAATTCAGTAGTTGTTGCTGCCTTATTCTCTCAGTTCCTTGGAACTCCTCTTTTAATCTGTCCCAGGCCTACTTTTGTAACACCCCAAACCCGGCCCAAACGTTATGGCCAGATCGACATGCCACATCGAAGCGTTCAAAACATTTTATATTGTTGATCCATAAAAACTTACGTAGTGTTTTAAAAGATAATTTCATTATAGGTTAAAGTGAATGGAAGCTGTGCACCAGGTAGGAAACCGGAAAAGAGGTGGTAAGTCCATCGGACTGCTTAAGTACCAAGCTCCCTTCGGATCCAATCCTAGACATGCATACCACCATTGCCACACCTTAACGTCATGGATATTTCTAGGAAACCGATTTGATTAAGTCATTTTTAGGAAAAGTGATTAATTTTGGAAAATACTTTCATTGCGAAAGCTTTGCTTGTTGTCGTGTTATTTTGAAATCAATTGTTGTTTTTGAAAACGCGCCCTAAAGCTATCCAATTTCAACAGTTAAAATAAGTAATACCTATCTTAGTAATACATATTAAAACCATCAAAAATAATTAAGCAGCCTTATTACATTTAAAAACCCAAAACTTCAAACGTAAATAAAAGGATGTCCAGTTCACCAGAAGAAAATCAAACTTTCAGAATGGGTGGCCACTCCGAATTCCCTTACAGCTCCAAGCCCACTATGGTTGGGGATTTCCTGTGTGGATGAAAATAAAAGGGGTGAGTTTGGGGAAACTCAGTGTGTAAGGAAAACTCATTCAAAGCCCAAGTCAGCTCAAGCCTATTGGGCCTGAGCCCATTCAGGTAATAGTGGTACTGGACCAGAGCCCTTTTCAGATTACAATAAACTGGGCCTTAGCCCCTTATTCAGATAACAGTATGGCCCATAGGCCCATTTTAAAATACATGCAATATCAATAACATATGCAAGCCCATTTGGGGAGATTACTCAACCCACCAACCACTACACTCCACCCGTACCAGCCCTACACTCCATGTGGGGAATAGCTCAACCCACCCAGCCCAACACTCCACAGTTGCAGCCTTGCTGCTCAGTTAACAGTAAATTGAGGCAAAGCCCCCAGTACGTGGACAAGCCACTTTCAGTACTTCCTCCGTCAATATCCCAATCCCATGCATCAGATAATAACAACATGGCATGCAGTAAATAACAACAGTCAAACATGCATTTAGGTCAATTTAACCCTAGGGGTATTTCAATAATTTATCTCCTAGGGGTAAAACTATAAATTTTTCACTTTTAAAGGTATTTTAGTAATTTATCTATTTTAGGGTTTTTCATGCATATTCCTACCTTTCACGTACTACAGAATCACGTACCGAGGGTTCTTACCGAATTGGGCCCGTTGGCCCATCATTCCAATTTTGGCCCATTAAGCCCAAAAATATCGAGGGCACAGAAATCATGCACTTTGCAGTCCAAACATTGCAGCTTACCAAAAACATTAATCGATTTTCCTCACGAGCATTCGTACACTCGCAAATCTACAAAATACCGGTTTTCGGCATTTTGGATTTTCGACTTTTGCCAATCTAGACTAAGAAAGAGGGTGTTAGTTACACACCTATTTGCGATGATATGCTGACGAGATCCACACACGAACTACCTACAATTGGATTACTAACACGTTAATCTAACTATTCAAATACGAACTACGTATTAACCCCTTACAATATTCGGCCAACCACACCTACAGATCATAGTAAGCTTATAAGAAAACAATAAGCAACTCATTAACAAATTTTTGTCAATGTTTACCACATAATCATAATTTCACTGGAAGCTGTCTTCCTGAGCAACAGTCGCTAAATTATTTATAACTAGAGCTACGAAACTCCAAATCAAGTGTTGTTAATTTTCTCTGAAAATAGACTCATATATCTTCTATCCATAAAATTTTCAGAATTTTTGGTATGGCCAATCAATACCAGATTTTTCTTAAAGTTTCCCATGTTTCACTGTTTGACTAATCTGACCACTCTTCATTACGAATCAAATTTCTCATTGTACAGAATTCAAAATATGTTCTCGTTTATTCCATTTGAAACTAGACTCATTAAGCTTTAATTAAATAATCTATTTAGCTTCTAATTCATCTCCCACAATTTATGGTGATTTTCCAAAGTCACATTACTGCTGCTTTATTACCAAATCACTCTTTCACACCTAACTTGCATGCTTGTTATTTAAACATGTATATCACCAATCAATCATCACATATCTATGATTTTACTTAAGTATAATCTCCATTTCATCATTTTAAAGTACAACATGTTAGCCGATTTTTCCCCTTAGCATTTAAGGCACATGCATGCTCATTTGTTTGGTTCAACTTCATCTATCTTCCATTTTTCATCAAAAGAACATGAAACAACAACCGTTTCCTTCATTTTAATTCATGACTAAATGCTCACAACACAACTAAAAACCAAAATATGCTTCAAGAGTTAAGGTAGAATCAAGAAGAACTCATGAACCTCAAAATAAAAGCAAACTACCATGAACTTACCTTCAATTTTCTTCCCCAAGTGACCGAATATTCAAGAGCTTTCTCCTCTCCTTTCTCTTCTCTAACTTTAGGCTATGATGAACAAAGATGGACAAAAGTTTGTTCTTTTCACCTCTTTTTTTCTTTTAATAAAATTTCATATTTCATCCATTTAATTCTTTAATACAAAAGACATGAAATTCCCATCATGGAACATTTACCTAAACCATTATCATGGAACATCTACCTAACTCATTATCATGGAATATTTACCTAATCCATTATCATGGAACATTTACCTAACCCATTATCAATTTGTATCAATTTGTACCATAAATTATGGATATCAAGTGCTCATATTGTCTACAACAACATGATGGCTGGCCACTTCATGTAAAATGGGAGGTTTGTCATGCAAATCCTCCTATTTTGCACTCCTATTTATTTGGCCACTTTAATTTAGCCTGTTGACACCATTTTTTTGATGGAAACGGGGTCGACTTGGATTTTGAAAATAAAACGAAAAATGGGAGTCGCCACCAATCTTTTTTGATGAGGTGTGATCGGGTCACCTCGTAAAACGGTTGTTTTTAATAAACGATTTAGATTTTATTAAAACAACGATTTTTGTCTACGAAATTCAGAAAAATGGGTTCGGGAGTCGGTTACGCACGAGGAAGGATTAGCACCCTCGATACGCCCAAAATTGGTACCTAGTTGATTAATCAGTGTCTTAGTGTCGAAAATTGAAAATTTGAAGAGTTTTAAAAATGCGATCCTTAAAAGAAACTCTGATAACGTGAATTGAAATATAAGATTCTCTTGTTCCGAAAGAATATCACATCCAGCACGTTAGGATACGATACTCTAAACCATCGAAACCAAGATCACCTTATAGTTTAATGAAACCATACTTTGAAGCTTTAAGAGGATATTTGGCTATTTAGTCGAACGAGGAATCGAAACCCAGCACGTTAGGGCACGTTTCTCGATTTTCCAAATGCGAAATATTGCCTCATTTAGAAAAATTTTCCTTTTGATGTTTAGTGTCAATGCTTGACAAAACAACAACGAATACGACGAGGTGAGCAAAGTAAAGTGAGTAACAACAATACAATAGGCAAAATGAAATGACGAGGCGATTACATAAACAAAGCATACAAATAAATAAATAGAACTAACCTTTTAGAAAAAGCACAAGTGTACATGAATAAATAAACAAACGCCAAATAACAATGATGACAATAAATACAATTATGTAAAAAGTATATGCATGTATAATTTTAAGCCATAAAATAAGAAATGCATATAAATTATAGAATATGAAAACATAGATAAATATATACATATATGTGTAAAAAATAATATTATAAAAAAGGGTACGTATACATGTATAAAAAAATAAATGTATTAACAATGAATATAATAAGGGTAAGAAAACAAGTATATACACAATATATATGTAACGTGGTACTAAGGATATATATATACAATACAGTATTTAAAATAATATTTACGTAATACAAAATATAATATTAAAAGGTATATGTACATACGTAATATATAAATACATATATAATATAATGTTAAAATATTTACATAATACTAAAATATTTAGGTAATATATGCGTATATTGAAAACTAGTAATAATATTACCGAGGTATATACAAATATATCAAGTATATATACGTATTATAAATATATAAATATATAACAAAGCATAAACTAATAAAAATAATAAGAATAATAATAATAATGATAACATTGGAATATAAAAGAAACAAACATAACATTAATAAAATATTAAAATAAAGTGAAATAAAAATATTAAATATGAGAATATATATAGGTATACACGTACATAATAAAAATATATACTAATACATAATAATAATAATGGTAATATAAAAATAACAAGGATATTTAATAAAGATATAAAAATCAACAAAAAAAGGACTAAAATTGAATTAAAAACAAAGTTGTGGGGCCAATTTGAAATGAAAACAAAGAAAAGGGACTTAATTGTACGCGCGTGAAACGTTGGGGGACCGAAACAACAATTATTCCTTTCCTTTAAAACGCAGCACATTGGCGGGGACTAAATCGAAAAGCGCGAGAAATTATAGGGCCAAATTGAAAACCATAAAAAACTTAATTGTGAAGCATCAGAAAAGCGGAAGGACTGCCCGCATAAATATCCCATTCAAATGAAAACACGCGGATCCTCTAGCGGGTCGGGTCGGATGGGTCGGGCATGGCCAAAACGACGTCGTTTTGGGGCTTAAGTGTAGCCCCCAAAACGACGTCGTTTTGGAGGGCTATATAAGGCCTAAACTAACCAAAAAAAAAATCATTTGGGGAGAGGGAAAGAAAAAAAAAGAGAGAGGGAAGAGAGAAGGGAGAGAGAAGGGAGGGGAATCCGGCCAGGGGCCGGTCACCGGACGGCCACCGGAGGCTCGCCGGCGCCGGCGCCGGCCACCGCACGCGGTGGCCGGAAAAGGTAAAAAAAATATTTTTTTATTTTTTTTTATTTTTTTATTTCTTGTGTTTTTTATATATATTAATATTTATGTATGGAAAATAGGTTTAGAGAACGAGACAAAAAATAAAGAAAAAGATTACCTTATACTTGTGGTTTTTGATTTTTTTTTGACAACTTTGAACTTCTGATTTCAGTGTTAAAATCACGGCTTGTACATGTGTTTCATTCTATCTTGATTATTGATTTTTTTGAACATTTGAACGAATGTTAAAACGAAAACAGAAAAGAAAAAAAAAACCCCCTTATTACAAATGATAGATTTCGGCTTTTAAAGCCAATATATTTTTTTCGTTCCTTTTGTTTATTACTTCCCCCATCATTCGCATGCTTTCTTTGCTGTTGTGTTTGTTCTTGTTGCAGGTGGTGGGCACGGTGGAGCAGGTGGGAGTGTCAGACGCGTGGGGCGTGGTGGCCAAGGCTGAGGGGCATGGTGGCCGACATGGTGGCATGGAGAGCTGGAGGTGTGGCAGATGAGGAGGCCACGTGAGGCATGCGACGGCCAGCTAGGGTTTGCTGCTGAATTTTGCTGAAAAATGTTTTAGATTTTGGGCCATTTGGGCTTTAGGATTTTGATTTGTTTGGGTTTAAATTTTGGGTCAGAGTTTGGGTTTGTAAATGGGCTGTTACTTTTGGGTTTATTATTTGAGTTATTTTGTTGGTATGGGCCCGGGCAAAATGGGCTCGTACATAGCCTATAGCATTTTCAAACATTTTCACATAGGTCCTATTTCATAATTTCACCCCCTTTTTTCTTATGGAACAAAAATTAACTAAAATTGTCGGGTTCTATCTTAAGCTTGGGCCTTCTAGAGGCCCGCTAACATAATTAAACCTATGCCAACATTTACAGAATTCCCGAAAATTTGGGCGTTACAACTTTGGTGTCTCACAGGCCATGATCCTTGTGAAGATCACATCTGACACACAATTTTGGATACAAGACATGGCTTTATGCCTCTTTGTCCTTTTATCAGGATACTGCCTGATTTGAGCCATTGTTGGATTGGCTCTAAGAGGTGTTAGCTCAACATCTGAGTTGACCACCTCCTATAGATTGAATGCCTGTAGGTAGGTCTTCATTTTGACCACCCATATGTGATAACGCTCTTCATTGAAGACTGGTGGTGTAGTTGGTGAGAAGCCTGATGAAGCCATCATTTTAAATGTTGAACTATAACAGGTTTCCTGAGATTATAGCTCTAGATACTAATTGTTGGTATTATGAACAATGAGCAAGCAAGTTCAATTGAGACTTGAGCAACAAGGTTCGAGACTTGCATAAGAAACAAAACAAAATTCAAGAACAGAATTGAAAACAAAAACAAAGAAAAATAGAGAGTATATGGAAGGAAATCTAATGAAATTTCATTCAAAAAATGAATAATGGCATAATGCCAATACATAAACCAAGTATTCAGCTTGTCAAAATCAGTATATGGTCACCTAATCAATACCTACTACCACTAATACATTGAAACTTGGTAAACCGAGCTTGTACACATGAACAAAGCTGAGTTAACAGCTCAATCACTATCAAATTACATCAAAAATCAAACTATCATAGTTCAAAATGAACTAAATTACATTACATCAAACTAAGGTTACAAAATAAACAAAAAATCAACAGCTGCACTTGCTTCAGCAATTCCTGCATAGCTCGGACTGCATGGCCTGCTTCTTGACTGCTCCTGGTGCTACATGCTGCCAAACTTCAACAAAATCTAAAACAAGATTTCCTTCTCTGTAAATATGCTAAATTCGGATCTCTCGATCACGACCACAAAATTCCTTCATACTATGCACTAGAGCAATGTTATTATCCTCATCACCTGTGCTACTCACCTTACAAGTGACCTCTAAATAGTCAATCTCAAGAACAATGTGCCGATAGCCCTTATTCCAGGAGAGTGAGAGCCCATCAAAAACTGCCCACAACTCAATCAGCAGAGGTGACGTTGCACCAAGGTTTCTTAAGAAACCAAATAACCATTTACTATAACTATCTCTAAGCAACCCTTCTGAACTTGAACATCGCAGCCCCATATCAAAAGAGCCATATGTGTTCAATTTCAGACCCATCCTTTCGGCGATGAAGTCCATATATTGCTTCATAAGTGCCTGGAATTATTTTTATATTCTTTGTTCAAATGCTTATTTATTGAATGTCAAATCGATCGGGTTGTCTCGACTATCAATGTGGTGCTACTTGTTCGATCAGGCCTTCGAATTAGATAAAAGTGTTATATATCATTGTTTCAAATATATTAAAAATATAAATATAATATTAAAGTTAATAAATTAAATTTGAATTAAAATATAAATAACTTACACACGAGAGTATTTCATGTCCACAAATAAAACTTACTTTCATAATGTAAATGCAATTTAATAATAAAAATGACGATAAGTAAACTAAATAAATTAAGGGTAAACTACAAGACCAATCATCTAACTATGCCTTTAATTTTATTTTAATCACTAAACTATTAAGTTTTTCGATTTAGTCATTCAACTTTCTAAAATCAAATATTTGAGTCACTCTTCATTAATGTTTACAAAATTTTTCATTTTCATTTAAATTCTAAAAAAAAATCAATAAATTTAATCCTCAATATTTACAAAATTTATCAATTTAGTTTGAATTCTAAAAACTTCAATTATAAGTTCATTCTTTAATATTCAAAAACATACCTCCAAACCCCATTGAATAAGAAGAGTAGTTAACACCATTTGTATTGTGCTCACTTTAAATTAATTCCACCTTCGTGAATATAGTAAAAAATCAAGTTGGCTTAAATCCAACTAAGTTTTGTATTTTAGATTAATATCATATTATTTAATTAAAATTCTCTAAAACTATTGATAATTTTTTAAACTATTACAAAATAATTTTATTGAATTTTTTTATTATTTTAAAATTATACAGAGACTTAATCTTTAAGTACAGAAAACAAAGCAATGTGAAATTTTTACGTTGGTCAAACAACTAAAGTCTTGGGAAATTTGGTTCATGAATTGAGCATATGAGCTGCACTGAACAAAAATTCCAAAAACAATTTAGTACATGAATTGAAAATACGAGCTGAAGTAAACCAAGAGAGATAACTTTGTTGATTTTATGTCTTATGGGGATATCAAACTTTATCTCTCTTTAATACCTATCAATTCATTTCTTTTTGAATCATTTGATATTATTTTTTGCATTTTTAATACATATGTTTTGGTATTTTATTTATACTTTTTAGATTGTTAAATCAATTTTATCATAAATTAATTTTTTTAAATTTCCTTTTTTTAAAATTAATTTTATCATAAATTAATTTTATCATTAGCGGCGGTTGTCAAAAAACGCCCCAAATGTGTTGACCAAAACGGCGTCGTTTTGATGGTGAGCTGTTGAGGCATTAGCGGCGTTTTACCAAAAATGCCACAAAAAATTCAAGCAATAGCGGCGTTTTTTGAAAACGCCTCAATAGGTGACGTATTAGCGGCGGTTTTCTGAAAACGCCGCAGAAGTTTTGAGCAAAACGGTGCCGTCCCTTAGTTAGCTATAGAGGAATTAGCGGCGTTAATGTGAATCATTAGTGGCGTTTTTTAGAAAACGCCGCAAATAAATTACGTTATTTTAAGGTTTAAGGTTATGAATTTTAGGTTAATTTAGAGTTTTAGGGTTTATGATATAATGTTTATTATTTTGGGTTATGGATTTATGTTTTAGAGTGTAAGTTTAGGGTTTACTGTGTTTTAAGTATTAGCTAGGGTCGAATTAATTTTAATGTTCATGGTTTTAGGGGTTATGTTATTATGGATTAGAGGTTATGATTAATGATAAAAAATTAATTTATTTTAGGGTTTTGGTAAGCATTAAGATTCTATATTAATTACTTTTGTCCCTTGTTATATATATATTAAGATTCTATATTTTAGGGTGTAAGTTTAGATTAATTTAGGGTTTAAGGAAAGGATACTATTAGCTAGAAACTGAAGAACATTTGGATTTTACTGAGATTCATGCCATTTAATTTGTATATATATACCCATATTATTTAATATAAGAATATAAACGTATATATGTGTTTTGATTTGTACTATACTAACATTGGCCACACGAATTCCCAAAAATATGTCTACGATTATGGTTTAGGGTTAATGATTTTTAGAGTTTATAGTTTGGGCACTTTATAGTCTAGGATTTATGGTTGGTTTAGGGGTTACTGTGAATGGTTTTTGGGTTTAAAGTTTGGGGTACTTATAGGTTTTGTGTTTGTGGTTTAGGGTTTAGGGTCTCAAGTTTAAGGTTTCAGGTTTAGAGTATAATTTTGGATTTAATTTAGAAGATAAATATAAATAAGATAAATATATATAAATTATTATTTTAAAATAATATATGTCAAAATGGGTTAAATCCCAAATAGCTAAGATGAAAAGTGGTTTAGTGTGCAATTGTGTACATGAACTGTAATTTGATCTAGATCTTTCCACCTATTAACACAATTATTGATATAAATAGCGTCATGTTTTTATTTAATTAATTTATATGCATATGTAATATTTATATTTATTCAATATAAAAATATATTGATGTATTTTAAAATGTGTATTAAATCAAAATTGAAGTTTTAACTATAGTTAGGGTTTAGAGTGCTGTAAGTTTATGGTTTGAGGTTTAAATTTAAAGGTATATTGTTGAAGACTGAACCAATATTTGGAATTTTATGAGATTCTTGCCATTTTGTACTACACGTAATATAAATATATGAAAAATATATTTTGTACTACTTTTACACTAACATTACTTGGATATAATATAAAAGAAATTCTAAATATATAGTTTTAAATTTTGACCAATTTTTAAAAAATATTCAGGTATTAGCGGCGTTTATACATAAACGCCACAAATGATAGGCAATAGTGGCATTTTCCAAAAAACGCCACAAAATTTAATTATACATTAGAGTAAAACGGCAGCGTTTCCTCTGAATATTAGGGGCTTTAGCGGGGTTTCTATAATAAACGCCACAAATTGTATTAGAGTAGTGTCGTTTTGTAGTGGATAAAAGAGACGTTAGTGGCGCTTTGCCTAAAACGCCGCAAAATGTCTCATTAGCGGCGCTTTGATGAAAACGCCACAAAGTTTCCTTATTTGAAACGGCATCGTTTTTTCTCCCTTGAGGTTTATGCCCTTTACCCGAAATCAGTTCAGTTTTTTACTAAGTCTTTTTTCCCCATTTTTGTTCTTCCTTCCTTAAATCCCTAAAACAAAAAACACCACTTTCTTTTTCCCCAAATCATCCCCTAATTCCCCAAACCCGAAATCCCTAACATTTTCCCCTAATCACATTTTTTCCCTAAATCTATTTTCCCATCCCCGAAATCCCTAACTATTTTCCCTTTCCTCTCGTCTCGCTTTCTGTTATTCCCCGAAACCATTGCATCTGTCCGATATCAACTTTGGAAGCGGTTCATCTGATTCTGCTACACTCATCGTGTAAGTTAGGTACAAATTTGTTTTCCTCATTATTCTTTACTCGTTATGCTTACAATACTTTTTCTTTGATTTTTCAGTGTTGTTGGATGGTATAGTCATCAAGCAAGAAATTGGTTTTTGTGGTTTTTGAAATCTACCGCTTCATCGGGGACTGATTTTGAGGTATGAATCTTGAACTTTGTCTTTGTCTGTCTTTGCCTTTTGATTTCTATTTTGGTTTCAGATCAAAGTTTTTTTTACTTCTATTTCAGTGGGTTTATTTCTCTGCCGTTTCTTTGTTGTGATTTTTGTAGCCCCTGCTTCATCCGAGACTGATTTCAGGTATGAATCTTTGCTTCAACATTTGTCTTTTGGTTTTTTGGTTTTTTCATCTCTGGTTTGGAGTGTGGTGTGTTTAGCTCTGTGGGTTTGGGGTGTTATTGGTTCAGGTTTGCAGTATGGTAACTTGTCAACTGAATAGGTATTGGTGTTTTAATGTATACTTCTAAAACTTCGCAGTTAGTAACCATTTGGTGTTATATGCTAGAAGCAATATGCTGTTGGCATGCGTGCATTGTACCGCATTCCGTAATCCCATCATAATCACCATTGGGGAAATTTGAAACTGTTTCAGAACACTTTTTCATCACTTCTCTTCCAAATTTCTCAAGAAACTTGTGTTTTTCATATCCATAGCGGATGACAGCATATGACTAGCATTAGAATAGATGGATTGTAGCATCCCTAACCCGGCCCAGACGTTATGGCCGAATCCGACATGCCACATCGAATCGTTCAAAACATTTTATATTGTTGATCTAGAAAAACCTACTTAGTGTTTTAAAAGATAATTTCATTATAGGTTAAAGTGAATGGAAGCTGGGCACCAGGTAGGTATCCATAACAGAGGAGGTGAGCCATGAAGGCTGCTTAAGTACCAAGCTCTCTGATTGGATCCAATCCTAGACATGTCCACATCCATTGCCACACTTGGTTATAACAAGTTGAAATTTCTTTGGTAAATCGAATATTCGTGACGTCGTGTTATTTAAAAAAAAAACAAGTATCGTTATGAAATCACGCCCTAAGTCTAGCCCATTTGAATTAGTATCCATCAATTTAAAGTTGTTTTTAATAATATAATCCCAGAAAAATCAAATAAGAAAATAAAGTTAAAATGGCCTTATTACAACCCAAAAATTAAATATAATTAAAAATAACTTAAGAAAACCAGTCTTTTTTTACAAACCCAAAAGTATTCACCATGGCCACTCTGAATCCCCTCCGGCTCCAAGTCACCCACATCAAGGCTCACCTGCAAGGTTAAAGAAGGGGTGAGTTTGGGGAAACTCAGTGTGTAAGGAAAACCCATTCAAAGCCCAAGTCAGCTCAAGCCCATTGGGCCTAAGCCCATTCAGGTAACAGTGGTACTGGGCCAGAGCCCTTTTCAGATTACAATAAACTAGGCCTTAGCCCCTTATTCAGATAACAGTATAGCCCATAGGCCCATTTCAAAATACATGCAACATCAGTAAACATATGCAAGCCCATTTGGGGAGACTACTCAACCCACCAACCACTACACTCCACCCGTACCAGCCCTACACTCCATGTGGGGAATAGCTCAACCCACCCAGCCCAACACTCCATAATTGCAGCCTTGCTGCTCAGTTAACAGTAAATTGAGGCAAAGCCTCCAGTACGTGGACAAGCCACTTTCAGTACTTCCTCCGCCAATATCCCAGTCCCATGCATCAGATAATAACAACATGGCATGCAGTAAATAACAACAGTCAAACATGCATTTAGGTCAATTTAACCCTAGGGGTATTTCGGTAATTTATCTCCTAGGGGTAAAACTATAAATTTTTCACTTTTAAAGGTATTTCAGTAATTTATCTATTTTAGGGTTTTTCATGCATATTCCTACCTTTCACGTACTAACAGAATCACTACTGAGGGTTCTTACCGAATTAGGCCCATTGGCCCATCATTCCAATTTTGGCCCATTAAGCCCAAAAATATCGAGGGCACAGAAATCATGCACTTTGTAGTCCAAACATTGCAGCTTACCGAAAACATTAATCGATTTACCTCACAAGCATTCGCACACTCGCGAATCTACAAAATACCAGTTTTCGGCATTTCGGCTTTTCGACTTTTGCCGATCTAGACTAAGAAAGAGGGTGTTAGTTACACACATGTTTACGACGATATGCTGACAAGATCCACACACGAACCGCCTACAATTGGATTACTAACACGTTAATCTAACTATTCAAATACAAACTACGTATTAACCCCTTACGATATTCGGCCAACCACACCTACAGATCATAGTAAGCTTATAAGAAATCAATAAGCAACTCATTAACAAATTTTTGTCAATGTTTACCACATAATCATAATTTCACTGCAAGCTGTCTTCCTGAGCAACAGTCACTAAATCATTTATAACTGGAGCTACGAAACTCCAAAACAAGTGCTGTTAATTTTCCCTGAAAATAGACTCATATATCTTCTATCCATAAAATTTTCATAATTTTTGGTATGGCCAATCAATACCAGATTTTTCTTAAAGTTTCCCATGTTTCACTGTTTGACTAATCTGACCACTCTTCATTACAAATCAAATTTCTCATTGTACAGAATTCAAAATATGTTCTAGTTTATTTCATTTGAAACTAGACTCATTAAGCTTTAATTACATAATTTATTCAGCTTTAATTCATCTCCCACAATTTATGGTGATTTTCCAAAGTCACGTTACTGCTGCTGTCCCAAGTAGATTTATTACCAAATCACTCTTTCATACACCTATCTTGCATGCATGTTATTTAAACATGTATATCACAATCAATTATCACATATCTATGTTTTATACTTAAGCATAATCTCCATTTCATCATTTTAAAGCATAACATGTTAGCCGATTTTTCCCTTTAGCATCTAAGGCACATGCATGATCATTTGTTTGGCTCAACTTCACCTATCCTCCATTTTCATCAAAAAAACATGAAACAACAACCAAAAATCAAAATATGCTTCATGAGTTAGGGTAGAATCAAGAAGAACTCATGAACATCAAGATAGAAGCAAAGTACCAAGAACTTACCTTCAATTTTCCCCCTCTTAGTGACCGAATATTCAAGGGTTTCCTCCCCTATTTGCTCTCTCTCAAATTCGGCTATGAAGAACAAAGAATGAACAAAAACCTTCCTTTACTTCCTTTTGTTATTCTTATCACTCAACATTTTATGACACATAAATGATATACTAATATTTGTGCCATACTCATGCCATAATTCCAATAAAAATATGCCCATAATGCTTACCATGCCCATCATCCATTAACTATTAAAATGCTAATGCCCATCATCCATTAACTATTAAAATGCTAAAATGCATACATTATCAACTATCCATCACCTTGGCCGGCCACTACATTAAAAGTGGGGAATTTGACATGCAAATCCTCCTATTTTGCATTACAATTTATTTGGCCACTACAAATTAGCCTGTAGCATTTTCAAACATTTTCACATAGGTCCTATTTCATAATTTCACTCCTTTTTTCTTATGGAACAAAAATTAACTAAAATTAGCGGGTTCTATCTTAAGCTTGGGCCTTCTAGAGGCCCACTAACATAATTAAACCTATGCCAACATTCACAGAATTCGCGAAAATTGGGGCGTTACATGGATAGAAAGGATATGCTCTTTTGTTGGGTTCTACTTTCCGAGATGATCCAGGTAACTGTTTTGGAAATTTCATGGCAATCCTGCAGATTTAAATTTCTGTACATATTTACAATCATGGGGTATATCTACCAGATGGCATTTTGAAGTATTTATAGTTCATACTCGCTGGGATTGTGTTGTTTGCTTTAGTAATTGACATGATGATAAAGCAACTTTAGTCATAACTTGGCTTTTTGCATGGTTGTTTTCGTTGATGTGCCCAAACCATGTACAAAAAAAATGCATGCTGGAATTTGCCATTATCCAGTATTTTATTCTAAACTCGTAAGCTTGTATAGGTTCATATGTTGGTGGGTTTTGTTATATTGTTGTTATTATGTACCATCTTGAGGAGATCCAATTAATATGCACACTTTTCTTGTTCATCTGGTCATCATCTAAAATAATTTTGCATCCAACGTTGCCTTTGACCCCAAAACCACACCCGATAACTCTGACCATTTTTAAGGTGTTCCATTGCAGTTTAATCGACTAAGTTGCGTCCCATTTTTTCAACCTTTTTTTTTTAATTTTGCCTTTCACTAAAGGAGTTAGTTAAACCGCTTAAAGTTGATCCAAATCCTAGCATATCAAATAATAAAATAACAAATAAATAAGTAAAAAGTTTGAGCAACTCATCATTAAGAATTGCGGTGGTGCAAAATTCTCATATTGGATGGCAGATTCTTGTTTCAAGCATTTGTCAGTTTTTGAAGCTTCGCAAATGTGATGAATTTGGTATACTTCAATATGAGCTTGAAATTATATTTAAACCATATGATATAAGCATGCAAAACTCAACTTATTTCCATCATTTTGCATGATTCCTATCTCATCTTTCTTCCTCATTTTGCATTAATAAAGTGTTTGATTGGATCTGCAGAGTACCCTTTGTTAGACATCGTTAAATACATGAGAGTGCTTTTGTAGCCATTGCTTCGTTGAGGACCACACAGGCTAACACTCAAACCACATGTGTGAAAACATTTAAACCTGGACCAATTTGATGGCTGTTTAGTTCGATAATATGTGATTGTCCTGAGGAACAAGATGATAATAGCAATCAATATTATCTTTGCAAGTGAAGAAAGCTAAACTGGTGAGGTAGTGTTCATTTCAAGAAAATTAATGAAGGCATTCAACTGAGCTAGTTTAGCTTATTTGATTTTTATAAAGAGGTTAGTTGATTCTATTATACAACATTTATTCAGCAACTTAAATGCTGTGTTTTCATTTGCATGTTCTAATTATTCCACTAAGCTTCCTTTCTTTATACCGACCTTGTATTCAGGATTGTGGATACCATCCTGGTGACATTGCTATGCCAATCCTAAATTCATTCAATCTACAATGTATAAATGTTGGCGAGAAGTTATTGGCATATTGTGATTGAGTGTACCTTTGCAAAATTACCACACTTCAATGGGTGGAATTTGTGATTGAGTATTTTGTAAAAGGCTAGTAAAAGGGTGGGTGGTGTTTTAGTATTTTCAGGGTGGGTGGGTGGAATTTGTGATTGAGTATTTCTTGGAGCGAATGGAAAGAAAAGTAGATTTTTTTCAAAAAAAAGTACATTGGCTTCTAAGAGTGATTATATTTCTTTAGTTTTGACATTTGAGTTTCAAATGAATTATTAGTATTTTAAGAGTGATTATTTGGTGGAATGAATTACCGAAGCTAAATCCGGGATCCTTACCATCTAATTACAACAAAATTAATTAAAGTTTCTTTAATTTCCTTAGATTATGAAATGTTAGGAAGTGTATGGTGAAAGGTGAAATGAAACAGAATTGGTCATCCACTCAAACCTCACTCCATTTTCATTGACCATCAATATTACATCAGCTTTGGTCATTGCTTTTACGTCAAGAAATGCCACACTTGCTTCCAAATTCTTCTTCTCTCATATCTCTATCTTTATCTATAACTCCCTTCTTTTATGCCCTTTTCTCTCTCTCTCTCTCTCTCTATATATATATATATTCAGCAGCTTTATAACTAATTACAAAGTGCCATGAGGCATCTTTATATATAAAAAAACATATTCTTTTATTAAATGTATATACAAGTTCTAGGTACTATCGAGCATATGTGAATTGCATACTTTCTTGGCTTATTTATATGCATTTTCATGTTCAAATAATTAACAAATAATATTTTTCTGACTCCAGCCTCTGTTTCTTGGTGAGAGTGGAGTAGACCAGCTTGTTGAAATTATTAAGGTACGTTTTAGTTCAAAATTCTCATCAATAATAATGTGGACTTAGATGACACGCTGAGGTAATTTCAATTTCTGTTTTCAAAATTCAACTTATATTGCAAGAAATGAGTTGAGCCTCAAGACACGTTGAGGTATTTTCAATTTCTGTTTTAAAAAAAAATCAACTCATATTGCGAGAGGTGAGTTGAGCTTCAGATTACACACTGTGGTATTTTAATTTCAACTCATATTGCGAGAGGTGAGTTGAGCCTCAGGACACACGCCGAGGTATTTTCAATTAAGCCTTTTGATTTCTGTTTCTCAAAAAATCAACTCATATTGCGAGAGGTGAGTTGAGCCTCAGGTCACACCGAGGTATTTTCCATTTCTGTTTTCATTATTATGTTTTTGAAAGAATCAACTCATATTGCGAGAAATGAGTTGAGCCTCAAGACACATTAAGGTAATTTCAATTTCTGTTTTCAAAATTCAACTCATATTGCGAGAAATGAGTTGAGCCTCAAGACACGTTGAGGTATTTTCAATTTCTGCTTTTCAAAATTCAACTCATATTGCGAGAAATGAGTTGAGCCTCAGGACACGCTGAGGTAATTTCAATTTCTGTTGTCAAAAAAATCAACTCATATTGCGAAAAGTGAGTTGAGCCTCAGTTCACATGTTGAGATATCTTTAGTTTTTGTTTTTAAAGAGTCAATTCATATTGCGAGAAATAAGTTGGGCTCAAGATCACATGCCGAGTAAGAATAAAGATTGAAGTTGATGAAAGACACCAGACTTGGTCTCCCTGAAGCTATAATGGAACCGGTCAAAAGTTGCAAGTCTTGTCTCCCTGAGGTCGCAGTGGAACTGATCGAGGATATCAAACCTTGTCTCGCTAGAGTTACAAAAGAGAAGATCACGAATCTCATCTCACTGAAGTGATAAAAGAGCAGATTGAAGCTGTAGATCTTATCTTTATGAAGCTACATGGAAGCAGATCAAAGCCACAAATCTCATATCCTTGAAGTTATATTGGAGTAGATCGAAGCTACAAGGCATATGTCAGAAGATGTAGTGGATTGAATCTAAAGCTACAAGATGCAGTGGACTGGAAGAAGATTATCTGAACTAGAAGAGCACCAATGAAGTCAAGATCCAGCAAGACCAGACAAAATTGGCCTTTCATTTTGTCTTTGCTCTATTTTCGTTACACGAAAATGAGCAAAGAGGGGCAGCTGTACAGGCCAATTTTGGGCCTTAAACCAAACAACCCACAAACCCAACATGACCCATTCACACTAAAGCCCGTCAAACCCAAAATACCACCAGCCCAATTAGCCTAACCCAAGTACTACTAGCCCAATACCTTAAATTAACCTAGCCCAGCAGCCCAAAACAAATCAGCAGAGAGGAAACCCTAATTCCACTTGTTCTGACACCAGCCATCAGCCCCATACCCTGGCACCCCAGCTCTCCATGCCACCATGTCGGCCACCTGCTCCTCTGTACCACTATGCCTCTGTCACCTTCACCCATTCCCTGTAGGACCAGAAAGAAGACAAGACAATAAACATTAAATACAATTTTGTAAAGGCTATAAAAGCCTATTTGGCTTTCTGTAAAGGGGGCTTGATTTTTAGATCTTTTGAATACACATATATTTCAAAAAAGTCAGTAGATATAGCAAGAATACCAGTCCGAAATAGATATCAACACAAAAAAACAACCACCAAATCGGCGCACAAAACACCAAGATTACAAATCGAAAACAAGAGGTGGTTCTAGATTTATTTTCATTTTTGTTTATTTTCTCACAAATACATACATTAAATACGTTAAATGTATGAAAGTATAATATAAAAAATACAAGAAATAAAAAAATAAAAAAAAATAATTTTTTTTTACCTTTTCCGG
Source organism: Gossypium hirsutum (assembly GCF_007990345.1). NCBI lineage: Eukaryota > Viridiplantae > Streptophyta > Magnoliopsida > Malvales > Malvaceae > Gossypium > Gossypium hirsutum. Next base: position 112,927,029 of record NC_053433.1, on the reverse strand, counting down.
CCACCACACGCGGTGGCCGACGCCGGCGTCGGCGAGCCTCCGGTGGCCGTCCGGTGACCGACCCCCGTGGCCGGAGCTCCCTTTTCCCCCCTCTCCTTCCTCCCTTCTCTCTTTTCTCCCTTCTCTTTCTTTTTTTTTCTTCTCTGCTATGCCCAAATGATTTTTTAAAAATTTTTTGTCTTATATAGGGGACCAAAACGCACCGTTTTGGTCCTCCCCCCTTAACCCTTAAAACGGCGCCGTTTAGGCCCAGGGTCGGGTCGACCCGACCCGCACCAGAGAGGATCCGCGTGTTTTTCTTTGGAAGGGCTAATTGCACTTTTAGCCCTTCCGCTTTTCTGGGAGTTTACAATCAAGGTTTTTTATTCTTAATTTGGCCCCATGGTTTTGCCCCGAATTCATTCTGGTCCCCCACGCTACGCAGCGTTTTAATACCTGGGTTTATTGCGCTTTTGACCCTCCAAGTTGCACGTGTGTTACAATTAAGTCCCTTTTCTTTGTTTTTATTTTAAATTGGCCCCATAACTTCGATTTTATTTTAATTTTAGTCCTTTTTCTTACCTTTTCTCATTTTTAATGTTATTGTATTTATTATTACCTATTACTTTATTCTTATTTTATTTTTATATCATTATATTTTATCCACTTTTTATATTATTATTATATATATTTTAATCTTACTTGTCATATTTTTCTTTTACACTATTATATACATGTTTCTAATATTATATTGTATATTCTTAATACTATTGTTTATATATCTATATATATATGTGTGTGTATGTATTTGTGTAGTGTACAAAATAGTTTTATTATTATTATCATTTCTAAGGTATGTACGTATTGTATATGTTCTATATGTTATATATATTTTTAATATTACTAGTTATATATAGTTCTTATACATTTCCATGTACATATTTTTATACCATCTTATGTATATATTCATTGTTTCTATTTCGTGTTTAATTCTAGTATTGCGCTAAATGTCGTATAGATCTTTATCATTTTAATATTATTGTCACATTGGTTATTTGTTTCAATATATGCCTAGCCCTATCATTTATTTATTTTTATTTCATATCAATTTACTTTGCATTATTTCGAAAATCATATACTTGTTTTGCTAATTAATTTCAATAAACAAGGAAATGTACCGATTTAACATTAAGTCATCGAGTTCATCGCTATGTTGGGTGAACGTCAATTGACTCGTGTTAAAACGACATATCCTTCTCAAAAAACTGGAATAAACTAAAATCTCTCGTCCTCTTTTAATTGGATCACGACTAAATTTTAATATTGAACTTGTATTTTTAAAAGTCAAGACAACACGTGTTTAGGAGATACCAATTTTTGGGCGTCGCGAGGGTGCTAATACCTTCCTCGCGCGTAACCGACTCCCGAACCCTAATTTTTCTCTGACTTTTAACGTAGACCTTAACTCGGCCTTTTCCTCGTTTTTAAAGAAAAATCTAATAGGTGTCCGATCACACCTAGAAAAAGGATCGGTGGCGACTCCCGGTTTATTTTAAAACCAAATTTCAATTTTCAATTTCCTAATAAATCGCCACAATTTAGCGACCCGAATCCACAAAATTTTTACGTCGCTACAGTCCAAACTAAAAGACTCACTTTAAATTTTGAAGGGTAAAAAATTAGGTCTAGAAAAAAAAAAGTAAACTTGTTTAAAATGTGACCGGGTTGAGCTCAAACATTCAAGTTCTGACCTCCTCACCCTAACTAGTCCGATTCATTTTCTATAATTTTTAATATAGTATATAAAAAAGCATAATATAAATCCTTGAACTATTTAAAAATTTTTATTTAAATTATTAGACTATTAAGTTTTTTTTAGTAAAGTTTAGCTAACGACTTCCAAGCGATAATACAACTATCAATATCGTTGATCAATACCTACCGACAAATATAAGAATATAAATTAGATCTAAGTCGATTTAATGGACAAGTGTGGAGATTGAAAAAGAGATTAATTTAGATTTTAGTTCGTAAATTCATAATTTTTAAAGCTATTTTATGAAAAAACTGAAGGGTTGAAGAGTAAAGGAAGGAGAGCTTTCGGTTGGTATAGGTGATGCGAATAGAGAAGGCCAAACAACAATAATTATAACAGCTTTGCGACTTAAATGGAAACTTTTGAATAATTTAGTGATCATTTTATAACTTTTTAAATTTAGAGGGATGTAAACTAGTAATCTTATAAGTACTAAATTATGTTTAAAAAAAACCAGGTTGAGGTTGGGAGCATGCAATTTGCTATGTTTTAGGTAGTGTCCAATTTCATGCTTAACCAAAGCTTCAGTTTGACTTAAATGTAAAGCAACCAATTGAAAGTGTCAACCAAAGCCATTGAAAGTAAAGCAACCAATTGAAAGTCTGAACCAAAGCCATTAGAATTGCCTAACAAAATTTTTTCCGAGTAAAAGAAATATCACTCAAGTATACTTGATTTTCATATGTAACTTTCCACTATTTTCGTAAGCTAATTGTATTTGATACAGTAGGCTTTTCATATAAAACGAAAAGAACGAATTGTATACATTAGCCTTCCTCGTTCACCTACTGCCTCCCATTTATTTAAACATTTGACTCCGAACATATCACATTAGCCTTTCAGTTGATCCTTCCTCCTGTTATGGATAACATATTGGAAAGAGCTGCTCGAGCAGGAAATATTAGTGAGTTGTATACATTAATCGAGAGAGATGGAAATGTTTTGAAGCGCTTTGATGAGGTGGAGTTTGTCAATACTCCATTACACATTGCTGTAGACGAAGGGTGCATTGAATTTGCAATGGAGATTATGAGTTTAAAGCCATCCTTTGCCAGGAAGCTAAACCACCAAGGCTTGAGCCCTATTCACCTTGCTGTCGAGAAAGGCAATCAAGAGATGGCGTTGCGTCTCATAGAAACCGATAATGATCTTGTTCGTGTTAGAGGGAAAAATGGTGTGACTCCTTTGCATTACATTTGTGAAGTTGGAACCGACGATGGTCTGTTAAATACATTTCTGAACACTTGTCCTGATAGTATCCGAGATGTAACAACAGCGAATTGCACCGCTTTGCATATTGCAACGGAGAAAAATAGATTAGAAGCTCTTCAAGTCCTAACTCGAACACTTAGGAAGAAAGCCTATTGCTGGGAAGTGGTAAACAGGAAAGACAAAAATGGCAACACTGCACTACACATTGCTGCTAGAAATTATCAACCCGAGGTTTGACTCATCCGCTTTGATAACTAATATTACATAGATTCTTTTGTATTTCATGGACATGACTAATTCACTGTATCTTTTTTTATATCTCAAACTATTGATTAAACAGATGGTCAAAGTGCTATTAAACTGTAGAGCGAATAAGCATGCCACCAATCAGCATGGTTTGACAGCATTGGATGTTGCACAAAAACGTAATAGCAGAGAAAGCATCACTGTTCTACGCAGTTGCTTTATTCCAAGAGCTTCAAACTTTAATCATAAGTTGGAGAAACAAATTGACAACTATGTGACAAAAGCATCCTTACTAATTTTTCATGATATGGATAATATATCAGGCGATGACCGAAGTGCCTTATTAGTTATTTTAGGACTCCTTCTAACTGCAACCTACCAAGCCAGTCTTAGCCCACCTGGTGGTGTTTGGCAAGGCGACAGTTCTTCAAACTCCAACGTCACTACACGTATTGATGAAAGGAATTCACCTGGGAGTATAGGGACATCAGTCATGGATCAATCCTTTTTTCTTATTTTCTATACTTTAACCTATGTTGTCTTCATTGTAACCTTTTTCCTAACCCTAGCGCTACTTAAACCTTTTCCCCATGGTTTCAGGACAGCACTTCAAGTATTACTTGCGTTTCTTGCTTTATGCTTCGACCAATCAATATCTTCCATAGCTCCAACCTTTTTAACAGTTATAATTCTCCGTATATTTTCAACAATTATTTTCATTTTAATGGTGTTCATGTGTATCTCATATCGGGTGTCAAAACTCAGTGTTTCAATAGTTGGATGTTGGCTATTGCCTTCGTTTTCTCTTTCCATTTTGGGTGGAGAAAGAGTTGTAGGTGTGATTCAAGGATTTTTGTTATTCCTTATTCTACATGATGAATTCTGGAAAGGAACCATTTTAGTTATATGTTATAGTTTATTTGTTAGAATTGATGCTATCGTTGGTGATGGTGGTGGTTTTAGTGGTGGTTATAGCTGGGCATACCCAATTGTATTCATAGGATATTGGTTATTTCTTAATTTTTGTCAATTCTGTTTAAAACGATGCATTCAATATTATAATAATTAAATTATAATAATTAAGTAGTCCAATTGGCATTTAAGCCAACTTAACTATGGAAACCTATTCTTGTTTTGTATCTATTTGTAACATGTTTGAATGGGTTTGTTTTCTTTGTAAGTTATAATTTGAATACATTTATCAATACCATATACAAATTAATGTAGGCTTTAGGTTTTGTTTTCTTTGTAAGCCAATCTGCATAATAGCATAACAATGGACATGACCATTACCTTTAATTTTATATTTATTAAAATTAATATTTTAGCTTTTTATGAATTTCAAACAGTAGCAGAATCATTTACCTTATTACACAAAAAAAATATTTTCTAAAGATAATTTATTATGAATTTGGAAAAAAATTAGAAATGGTGAAAATACAATCATACTATTTGATAACTAAAAAAGACAATACATTCTACATTCAAATCATAAAGTACAAATGGGATATAATCTAGACAAAAATATTAGAATTAAGAAAAAATTAATTTGGGTAAATCATAGACTTATTTAAAGATTAAACTATCCACCGGATCTGAAGGTTTGTCCAAAATTTAGAAGAATTGAAAAATGAATTTAAGTAAAAAATTTAGATATGTTTAAAATATATAGGGTTCGAACTCAAATATTTAAGGCCTAACATTGAGTGGCCAGACCCATTTTCTAGTTTATAATATTATATTATCTTTATATATTATATAATTTATAATGCATTATAGAAATATAAGTAAACATTAAATAGTTTGATGTATATAAAATTTTAATAAATGAAAAAATATTAAATATAATATGGGCTAAGCTTAGGTTAATCATTTACAAATATATATAAATTTGGATAAAATGAGTTATCATCATACTTAAGTTCAACCCGAAACCTAGATTAACATATTAATACATCTAATAAAATCTATAAATGATTTACTCATAGTGTAATTCGAATTTGGACATTCAAAATTCGATGTTTGAACCTTACTAGCATAGTCAAAGACTTGTTGGCAAAAAAGGAAAAAGAGTAAGAAGAAAATCTTAAATTAATAACATAATGATATGTTTGATAAGAGTATTTTTTTTTCTTAAAGTAAACACAATTATCAAAGTTACCGCTTTTGCAATCATGAGAAGTCATAAAAGAATCAAACATCTTGCACCACTATCTTGGTGATTGTTTCAAACCGTAAATGGACTTTTTTAGTAAGCAAACATAATTCTCTTTTTTTTAGACTGTAAAACCCTCTGGTTGTTGCATGTAAATATCCTCCTAAAGTTCTCCATGCAAAAATGTAGTTTTTACATCTAACTGCTTAAGCTCCAAATCATGCATGGCCACAATACCAAGCAAAGCTCGAACCGAACTATGTTTCACAACTGGGGAGAACACATCTGTGAAGTCCACTTCTGGAATTTGACTGTAACCCTTTGCAACAAGCCTTGCTTTATATCTGGGTTCTTCAATTCTTAAAGTACCTTCTTTCCTTTTAAACACTCATTTACAACAAACAACCTTTTTGCCTTTAGAAAGTTTCACAATATCCCATGTTTTGTTTTTGTGGAGTGATTCCATCTCCTCTTGCATGGTAAACATCCACTTTCCGAGTCTTCATAGCTAACTGCCTCAGAATAATTAGATTGCTCTTGGTTTGCATCTATATCTTCTGCCACATTTAAAGCATAAACAACTAGATCGGCCTCGACATACTTCTTTGGATGTTTAATCTCTCTTCTAGTTTTGTTTTCGGCGATAGAGTATTGTGGTGAAAAAGCAACTCTATTTTAAATTTTTATACTGACTTGAGGAGTCAACTCTATTGTAGATTTTGGATTAATCTAATGCTCCACCTACTTTTGATGTTCTTTATTGGAAGAGTCTTTAAGAGATAAGTTAGGTAGCACAGCAGTTTCATCAAAAACAACATCTCTTCTAATCACAACTTTTCTATTTTCAGGATACCATAACTTATACCCTTTTACACTAGCTTTATAACCAAGAAAAACACATTTAATGGATCTCGGTTCCAATTTTCCATTATCAACATGAGCATACGCAGGACACTCAAAGATCTTTAAATCAGAATAGTCAATAGGATTACCAGACCGTACCTCTTGTGGAGTCTTTTTCTCAATGGCAACGGATGGAGATCGGTTGATCAAAAAACATGTAGTAGAGGTTGCTTTGGCCCAAAACAATTTTGGTAAGTTAGCATTCGACAATATACATCAAACTTTCTCCATAATCATTCTGTTTATTTGTTCTGCAACGCTGTTTTGTTGTGGAGTATGACGAACTGTCAAGTGTCTCACAATCTTTTCTAACTTGCATAATTCATTAAACTCATTAGAATAGAACTTTAAGTCATTGTCTATGTGGAGGTGTTTTATTTGTTTTCCCAGCTGTTTTTCAATCATAGTTTTCCATGACTTAAATGTAGAAAACACATTGTTTTTCTGCTTCGGGAAAAACGCCCAAACTTTTCCAGAAAAATCATCAATAAGTGTTAGCATATAATTAGCTCCACCTCTCGAAGGCACTCTAGATGGTCCCCTACAGATCAGAATGATGATACTCCAACATTCCCTTCGTGTTATGGATTCCTCTAGTGAGTCGAACTCTCTTTTGCTTCTCAAAAACGCAGTGCTCACAAAACTTCAGTTTGCAAATTCATTGCCCATCAAGAAGTCCTCTTTTACTCAATTCTATCATGCCATTCTCACTCATATGCCCTAGGCACATATGCTAAAGTCTAGTAACACCATCATCTGACAAGGAAGATGAAGCGACAATTGCATCATCAGTAACAGTAGAACCTTGCAAAACATATAACTTGGTAGTCTTTCTCTACCCTTTCATCACATTAAAGGAACCTTTGGAAATCTTCAAAAACCCACTTTCAACTGTGTATTTGTACTCTTTTGAATCAAGAGTACTCAACGAAATTAAATTTCTCTTCAATTCTAGAACATGTCGTATGTCGTTAAATGTTTTAACAACTCCGTCAAACATCTTAACTATAATCGTTCCGACACTTGTGATTTTACACGAAGCATTATTTCCCAACAAAACAACACCTTCAGACACTGTTTTGTAAGTTGTAAATCAATCCCGATTGGTACTCATTTGAAAGGTGTAGCCCAAATCAATGATCCACTCCTCGCTCACTTTAGGATTGTTAACAGAAACGACTAGAATTTCACCATCGCTATAGTCTTCTACAACATCAGCTTCACCGAATTTTTTCAGTTGTTTTCCCTTTTGATTTGGGGCCTCCCTTTTAATTTTGTTCTGTAATACCCTTAACCCGTATCCAACACTGGAACAGCGTTACAGAGCATTACCAGACTTAAAATAGAACAAACATACATTTCATGTTCATCTCATATTCAAATAAAAAACCATTCATAATCAATCATATAGTCCCTAATACAAGCCCTCGAGGCCCAAAATAGACATTAAAAACAAATCGGACTCAACGAAGTACTTAAGAAATTTTTTAGAAAACATTAAAATTTTTCAAAGTGTAAGGGACACATGCTCGTGTCTTAGGCCGTGTGGGCATTCGAAATACGGACACACGGTCATGTCTCAGCCCGTGTCCGTGCCCGTGTAATTCACTGACTTGGGTCACACGGCCAAACCACACGCCCGTGTGCCAGGCCGTGTGAAACCTGGAGGGTATACTAACTTGTGTCACACGGCCAAGCCACAAACCCATGTGCTAGGCTGTGTGAAGCTACTGAATTGCTCCCTTTAGAAATTACAGGGGACACACGGTTGTGTCACCTAGCCATGTGTCACACACGGCTAAGATACACGCTCGTGTCTTTGCCTGTGTGGACAAAAATAGGCCATTTTCCAAGCCATATTTCTCACCCAGAATGGTACCAACCTAAACACAATAATTTGCATATAACCAAGACATAATTAGACATTCAGAACCAACCAATATCAAGCTTATAACATGTTACAATACCACATACAGCCATGATACTTATAGGCACCTCAATTGGCCACTTAATTACATGCCAAATATGTCTCCAAAATCTACCTAAATGGATAAACAAATATATACATCTTTGTGCCTAAAACTTAACATGTATGCGACTTAACAATCTCAATTATTTAGTACACAAAATACCAATTCACAAATAAGGCATTCACATAGCAACTATACACCACATATAATAAGGCCATTTACACATATATATACATAACAAAATATGCCAAAAACAAGCCAAATCAAATGGCTAAATACATGACCAAAACATATTGGCTACCATGAGCCAAAATGACCTATACATGCCATTTAACCAAATTATATTGTCAAAAGTACCAAAATAAGCGTTTGATAGTGTGATGCAATCTCCGACAACTTCCAATCTGTACGAGCTTCGGAACTACTATAAAACACGAAAAATAAAACAGAGTAAGCAATTAAGCTTAGTAAGTTCATATAACTAAAAATACAACTTACCATTCAACCACAATTTAGGTAAGTAAAACTAAGGCATAAAGCAACTCCATTTTTGGCCAAAAAGCCTAACACATAATCATCAACCATGTCAGCCATGTATTCATATGTCAAACATATATACCACTTTCCATATTTCACATAAATATCTCTACTAGTTCGTATCGAACTCTTATAACCTCATAGTAACACTGTGCCCATTGAACCACACAGAATAATATCGGATACGTGGGTATCTCGCACACTATGTGCCTACACGTGGTCAAAACCACTACTATCTCATATCTCGTATCAATGCTCTCTATCGAGCCATAACTAGGTCTACTCACATAAGCTGTCAGTCAAGACGTAACAGTAACACATGCTGAAAACTTAGCCACTAGTAGGACGTACGAGACCAACACCTAAAACATGGTAACCTCTAATGACATTCATTTGTATCCTATCTATTCCTAAGGTTCAACCGGGATCCATAAGTTGCCAAAACTTCGTCGAATATTTTCGTGGAGTCGTATCATCAAGAATATAATAATAAAGCATTTAAATCAAATATAATTTAATTCTTATTAAACATACAAACTTACCTCAAATTCGTACGGAGAAAATCGATCGATTACTCCAACACTTTATATTTTTCCCGATTTAATTCTGTATGTTGCTTTTCTTGATCTATATAATCAAATTTAACTAATTTAAGCATCATTCTATTCAATTCAATTCAAAATCATGTTATGGCAAAATTACCATTTTGCCCCTATACTTTTGACTTCTTTACAATTTAGTCCCTAAACTCATAAAATGAAATTCATGCAATTTCACACCTAACCAAACCTAGAAAAATTTAATACATGCTTATAGCAGCCCATACATTTCACAATTTCACACATTTACCACACAATTATCACATTTCTCAATTTAACCCCTAATTAACAATTTCATTAAAAATCACTTAACAAACTTAACACAATGATTCATTTTCCTCCATTAAACTTCACAACAAAATAAAATGCTTTCATGGTAAAACCCTATACTTTCATTCATTTTGCAAATTAGTGATAATACTCTAGAACGTCATATTTTTATGTGCAATTATATGTTTATTTTGAGCATGATCCTACTAATTTGGGCTATTTATAGTTCTTTGTCTGGTAGGGACTAAATTGAAGGCAAAAGGAAATTTATGGGCAAAAAGCGTGAAATTAAAGATGAATTGGGCCAGCATGCGAAGTAGGAGAGAAGTGGTGCCAAAAATACAAAGTGTGGAAGACTTTTGGGGCAAAAATACAACAGAAGAGGTTTTATAGCACAAGACTCTATTTTAATTCCAATTATATTAGGATAATTATTAAGGATAATTATTTAGATTTAATTTTAGAATTTATTTCCATTTATCTTTAATTATCTTTATTTATTTGTATTTAACTTTTAGAATTTAATTAGGAATAGGCTAGGTTTTCTAGTACTATAAATAGGGAACGGAGTGACACAAATTGGACACATCTTTTTCTGTAAACACTCTCTCTTCCAAAAAGCTTAGCTTTTGTTCTCTCCATATTTTCTTCAATAAAATTTCCATTTCCATTATATTTATTTCTTTCCCAAAAATCATGAGCCACTAAATCTATCTAGCCAAAGGTTGTCAAAATTTCCCAAAAAGGGTTCACGAGGCTCAGGATTGGTGCTTAGTCTTCTCAACAGGGTATTCATCACTTCTCCGCATTACTAGACTGACGCTTCCGTCCATGTCCCTTTATAGGTGATCTTTTCAACTTTTGTAAGGAATGGCCGCGTTGTACGTTTTGGGAAGGTTGCGTAGTCAGTTTGTTGGCTTTTTGTGTCAGAGGTTGGCGATTCCAAGAGACAAAATGGCATGGTATTCGCCGTTGGGAAGTGATGATCTAGTAGAAGATAGACCCACAAAAGCGATTATTGGCTAGAGTCAGGTTCCACCAAATCTTAAGTCTAAATTCTTGGAGCTGGTGGTTGTAGGCATCCTCTTCCACTATAACTGGCGTATTCTGCTTGAGAAGGGTCATTTAAAAGCCAAGGATTGAACCCAAGGTGAATTGAGACAACCGGAGGCTGGAAAATCACCATAAGAAATATTTTTCTCAACTTTATTTTTACTTTTAATTTCTGAAATTTCAATTCAACTTTTAATTTCATTTTTTTTATTTTACTCTCAGATCAAAACTTCAAAATTCTATTTTTTTTTATTTTTTTCAGGAACGCAGGTTTTTTTAGGCACGATTCTACCCAAGATTTCGAGAAACAAGCATTTGTACAATCTGGTCCCTGAGGATTCGTCCCTACTTCCCTTTTACTATTCTTTTTCATTATTTTGTAGGGAATAGGATATTTTTAGTGCTCCTAACATTTGCATCAAATTTTGGCGTCGTTGCCGTGGACTGATAACGTACTAATCTTGTTTTTTGTTTCATATGACCAGATCTACTCTAGGTACTCTTGTGTTTAATTCAGAAATTGAAAAGACTGCGAGAGCTAATCGCAAAGAAACAAAGATAAGGAAAAAGTAGTCAGGAGTGGTTGGGACTCAGAGCAACCCACCGACAGAAATCAAAATTGACGACGAAGTGGAGTCTAGGGTTAACGAAAACCCTACTCAAACATTTGAAAGTAAAAAAGTAGAAGTCCATTCACCAAAAGAAGTGTTTAACGCCATGTAATGCCCCAAAAATTGGACTTAGAAGAGTTGGACTTTGAGTCTGGGATTCGGATAGAAGAAAACCTGAATATTGAGAAGTTTTGAATATTACTAGTGTTTAAAAATATATATATATTGATAAAATATTTATGTTCGTACTAATATTTTAATTTTTATGAAAATTATTATCATTATAATTATTAGATACAAATATATTTATAAAATTATTGTTGTTAATTTAGTGTTTAAATTAACATATTATTAGAAAATTTTACAGTATCTATTTTTATTGATTTATGGAAATTATAATTATTATTATTAGGAAAAATATATATATATATTATCGTATTTGAAATTTTCATTATTATGGTTATTATTATTATTATTTTAGTTTTTAAATAAAATATGAATGGCTTATAGTATGGGAAAAAGTCCAGGCTCGGCCCATAGCTTTAGCAAAATTTTCAAATTTTGCCTCTTTTAGAGAATCTGGGTAGTAGGCCTTATTAATAACTTCGGCTGAGTTTATCATAAAGAAGCACCTAGCCCAGTGGCTAAGCACGCTAGGAGGCCGTGGGAAGTGCCTGTGTTCAAGGCACGGCGCGCGCAAATTGGGTTTTTTTTTTAGTATGCAGGTTGCAGTTGGAATAGGCCTTAAAGGAATTTGCGAATGAAGTTGGACACAAGGAGAGCCTGTGGCGCAGTGGCAAGCAACGTATGTGTGTGTTTAAGAGGTCGCAGGTTCGAGATGTACAGCAGGCAAAAATTTTCTTTTTGTTTCGCAAGTAACCGGAGCTTCAGCAGGTAAGGTTTATAAATAATTGTGACCGTATATAAGTAAAGACAAGCATGGTGCAGTGGTCAGCAGCATGGGCGAAGGCACAAGGGCAGACGGAGGTATGGGGTTCGAGCCTCACCTCGCGCAAGAGGGGGAGAGTCAGAGTTCGACCGAAACTCTCCTAGCCATGGCTTGAGTCGGTCAAGCGGTGGACTACAGCTGATGGTGCAAGGAAGTTGGATAGGATTTAAATTGGTGGGGGCTGAAATTTAGGAGAAAAGTATGGAATTTAAATTTGGGAAGGAATTTATGTCGAAATGGCAGAGTACCAATTCGGCTATAGACAATTAAATGCTGAAAAAACTCTTAAAATTTTGGTGTTAGTCTTGGGTATTTTTAAGTAACTAATAGATTTAGGTTGAGGCCATTCATATCTACTGTTATTTTTGAGATCGACCTTCATTGTTTCTCCTCTCTTCTCCCCTCTCTTGCATTCATATTTTCTTTTCTCCATAGCCGAACCCATACTTCTTTCTTTCTATCTTTTCCCTTATTTTCCTTTCTTCATTATTTCTCAAAAAGCTGAATCTTGCTATAGTCGAATCTCTATCATTTTCCCTTTTTCTTTCAAAAGCCAAAAACCTTCATATCTGGGGTGTAGGAAGCCGAATCATTGGCTACTTGAACCTGTCTCTTCTGACTATGGTAGATCGGGATTAAAATCATAGATAAGAGCACTCTCTTGGGCTAAAGTTAGTTTAATCTAGCTACTGCCAACTTTTCGTGGGTTGTAAAACGAAAATCCCCGCAAACATCTGAAAGAGTTTTATATGGTTTGTCTTAATATGAAACCTCAGGGGGTAACTGAGGATAAAATCAAATTTCATGCTTCTCCTATCTTCCTAGCAAATTCTGCTAGGGAATGGTTATTTTATTTACCTCCTAGATCTATTGCAACTTGGGCTGATCTTTCTCGTTTGTTTCTCAACAGGTTTTTTCCTGTATCGCGTGCAGCTGAGTTAAGAAGGGAGATCGTTGGAATAAGGCAAAAAGAATCAGAGTCTCTTTATGATTATTGGGAGTGATTTAAGAAGTTTTGTGCAAGTTGCCCATAACATGGTATAACGGAACAATCTCTTCTCCAGTACTTTTATGAAGGTCTGAAACCCATAGAAATGAATATGGTAGATGCTGCTAGTGGAGAACCGTTGGTCACATGCCGCTAGTGGAGGACCGTTGGTCAACATGACTCCCCAATAAGCAAAAGACTTGGTCTCCACGATGGCTGCAAATACCCAGTAATTCCGAGCCAATTATGAACCCCCTAGGAGGGTTTACCAACTAAGTAATTTGACCTTAGAAGATAAGGTTGATAGAATTGCTAATATTCTGGATTCTCTTGTTGCAGAAAAAGCAAAACCTGTCCGGCTGTGCGGAATATATGCTACACATGAACATACGACAGATATGTGCCCTAGTTTGTGTGATGATACTATTGCCCATTTAGATGTTGTGGGAAATTTTCCTGGGCCACCATAAAGGCGATACGACCCTTACACTAATACCTACAACCCAGGATGGAGAGACCACCCTAACTTGAGTTATGGGGCCAATCCACGATATAACCAGCCATACCAAAATCGAGTTCCACAACAGCCACAAGATTTAGACAATTCTCTAGAAACTTTGGTCAATAAATTAGCAGTTAATATGCTTGATTTTCAACAGAATACCGAGGCATCTATAAAGAATTGACCATGTCGAACCCATCTTTTTCGAATTTAAAGAAATCGAGGAATTGACTTTTTGAAAAATGAAAATGTAGAGTCGCCACCAATCATTTGTTTCGATGTGATTGGATCACCTTAATAAAATATTTTACTATATTTAAACCGATTTTGGCCTACGTAAATTTGAGGAAATAGGTTCGGGAGTCAGTTACGCATGAGGAAGGATTAGCACCCTCACTACGCCCAAAATTGGTACAAAATCGAAATTTAAAAATGTTTTTGAAATGTGATTGCCTTAAAAACATTTTAATAGTCCAAGTTGGTCGTCGAAATTCTCTTGTTTCGGAGGAATACAACATCACATCCAGCACGATAGGACACGATCCTTTATGCCTTCGAAAACACGATAAATTTTGACTTCCAAAAGTTCATATGTTGAAAATCACAAAAGGATGCCCAATTGTTTAGTCTAACGAAAAATCGAAACCCAGCACAGTAGGGCACGATTCCTCGAATTGCCAAACATCGAACATTTCCTTCGTTTTAAAGAATTTTTAAAGACATGACTGAAATTCCAAAGGAATATTCGATTGTTTTGAACGAACGAGAAATCGCAACCCAGCACGATAGGGCACGATTCCCCAAATTGCCAAACATCGAACATTTCCTTCGTTTTAAAGAATTTTTAAAGACATGAGTGAAATCCCAAAGGAATAATCGATTGTTTTGAATGAACGGGAAATCGCAACCTAGCACGATAGGGCACGATTTCCTGAATTGCCAAACATCGAACATTTCCTTCGTTTTTAAGAATTTTTAAATGAATAATTATAAAACTAGCTAAAAACGCATTAATTTTACTTGAAATAAGGTGGTATAATTAATTTTAAAGAGTTGGACCTTATGAAATAACATTTCGTAAACCAAAAAGAGCATGGGATAATATATGCATGCATAAAATACGACAATGGATGAATGAAGATAATATAACTTATTTAATCAACTAACAAAACAATTAACTATAATTAATTTAAAAATTATAACTCAATGTTCAAGCATGTATGGAGAATAATTGATATAACAATACGATGAATAAATAATACGCAACGATAATAAATATATGGCATAATATAAAACAATCAATGCAAGATGTAAAATAAAATAAAATAAAATAAAATAAAATAGCAATTTGAAGCCAATGTGATATAAGAAATTTAAAATAAGGACAAATAAATGAACACATTATTTATACAATATATGAATTGTTGAATTTAGAACTATTTGTAAAAACAACCTAGAGATATTTATTTTATTATTAATATATAGGTTATGAAATGAAAATTTTAATCGAACAACATACAAAATATTAAAGAATATTGGTTTAAAATTGACAATTTATATATAATATAAAAAAATTTTAAATTATGTACAAAATATGAAAAGATTATAAAAATGTATAGTGAAATATAATCTTAGAAACATAATAGATTTACAAATCATATATACATAAATAACTTGAAAAATAATTATTTGCAAAAACATGGAAATACATACAAGATTAAATTAATTTTATTATAAATTATATATAATAAATTTAAGAACATACTTATATATATCAAGAAAACTATATGTATAAAATACACTGATTTAGTAATGTTTATATCAAATATACGTACCAATGTATATGTACAACAATAAATTCAACTAAAGTATAAAGCACGTGGTTTCCTTTCAAACAAAAAATATATATCTACTAAAATATGTAAAATAATTCAAAAACAATTATATGTATGAAATAATATAATGTTGATAATATACATAGAATAAAATTAATTTTATTATAAAGTATATATGTATGTATAATAATGTATAAAGACATTTAAATAAAATAGTATCCAAAACGTGAAAATATAATTACCGAAATTAAAATAAGTGAGTAAGCAAATATATAAATAATATAATTAATACAAACATTACAAATGATATCAATGATATGATAAAAATAAATATTTAAAGAAAAAATAATTACTAAAGTAACTTAAAATATACAAGTAAATAAGCCCGAATTAAGAAACTATAAAATGAATCTAAACAAATTACCTAATTGAAATCAAAATAAAATAAAAAGGATAATTTACAAATAAAATAAACTACTAATAATAAAATAAGGACCCATGTATAACACGCGTGAATTCATAGGGACCAAGACTGAAATTATCCCTGATCCCGAAACACTGCGTTGAGACGTGGGCTAAAATGTAAAAACATACAAATTTTAGGGAACATTTAAAAAATAAACAAAGTACAAACAGAAACCAATTGAAAATTGGCGCGAAAGAGGAGGACCAAATGTGCCATTAACCCATTTGAAACAAAAGAACGCAGATCCAATCTTTTGGATTGGGTCAACACGGTGGGTCCCCCTCCTTTAAACTCCATCATTTTCAAATCTGATGCTAAACTTTAATTCCCATTTATTTCCTTTTCAAAACTCAGCAAAACTTTCATTTTTTTTTAAACAAAAGCTTTAACCCCTCCCCTTAGGGTTTGATTCAACATGCAGCCGCCTAAACCATCATCTATTTGATAGCCGACGGCGCGCCAATGGCGACCGGACCTTGTCAACGGAGGACACGCCCATGGAGATCGGGTAAGCGCACTCCTTTTTCCTTTTCTTCTTTTTTTTTTTAAAAAGAAAAACTTAAAATCTTATGCTATTCTACCAAAAAACAAAGTAAAATCTGAAAAAAATAATAAAATAAATAAAGAAAACAACCCTAGCCCGAATCTCTATATTTCCGAGACATGTGGGCTTTCATTGGTGTTGTTTCAAACACACCTTTCATTTTCCATGCTAAAAAAATCACAAGCAGATCGAAAATAAATGAGAAAAAATATGAAATCACATTTCAATGGCTTTTTTTTATTTCTTTTTGCTATTCAGTATGCGTGTGTCTGTTCATAACCTTTACAAAGATTCAAAACTATGGCTTTATAGCCGAAAAGAAAGAAGGACAATCAATAAAAAATATACAACATTTTCTTTTTCTTTTTTTTTTTGCTGCTGTGTTTGCCTTGTCTGTTTCTTCGCAGGTACAGATGCGTTGGCGTGTGTACGAGAGCGTGGCGTTGCTGAGGGTACAGAGGCGGTACGGAGGCCGAGGCTGCTACGGCGTAAGCAGGAACTGTTAGGGTTTCTGTAGTTTTAATGTTTTGGGCCTATCGGGCCTTGTAAGTTTGGTTCAGGTTTTAAATTTGGGTCTAGATTTAGTTATTGGGCTTGGGTTATGTAATCTGGACTTTGGACATTTAATTAACTTTGATTTATTTTGTGTATATTTATATTTTCTTGGTTTCTAGTGGGCCCGGGCCAAAATTGGTCATTACAGACCATATCAATTGAGAAATTGAACTCTCAAGGGAAGCTGCCGTCACAAACAGAACCTAATCCAGGACAACACACAAATGCAGTGACGTTGTGAAGTTGAAAGGTACTGGAACCAATTCCTTGTAGGAATCTTAGCCAAGAAATTGCCCAGGAAAATCCAAAAAGTGACGAACAGGTCCAAGCAAAACCTCCATTGCCGAAAATTTAACCTCCATTTCCAGAACGATTAAATCAATGTCGAAAGGGCAAAGGAGACAAGGAGATCCTCGAAACATTCAGAAATGTCAAGATCAATATACCACTGTTGGATGCCATAAGACAAATTTCGCGGTATGCTAAGTCCCTTAAAGAACACTGCACTAACAAACAAAAATTAACAGGTAATGAAAAGGTAAGTGTTGGTGAGAATGTATCTGCAGTGTTACAGCGGAAAATGCCAGCGAAATGTAAAGATAGGCCCATGTTTACAATACCATGCAAAATAGGCCATTTAGGAATTAAAAAGGCTTTGTGTGATTTAGGGGCCTCCATAAATGTCATGCCTTTTTCTATTTATGAATCACTTAAAGCGGGTTTTTTGACAAAGTCAGGTGTTATCATTCAATTGGCAGACAGGTCTATTGTGCATCCCGAATGAGTCTTCGAGGACGTATTAGTCAAAGTTAATGGGCTTATTTTCCCTACAGATTTCTATGTGATAAAAATGGAAAAGGATAACGCTTCTGGGTCTTTAGACATCTTGCTGGGGCGACCTTTCCTTAGTACTATGAATACTAAGATTGACATACGAAGCGGAACCCTCATGATGGAGTTTGATGGAGAGATCGTGAAGTTTAACATTTATGGCACTATTAGTCACCCAAGTGAAGTCTTGGACGTAAACCGTGTTGACATAATTGACTCATTAGTAGAAAAAACTTTTAAGTCATCTTATGAAGATAAATCTAAAATGATGTTTGATGATTTTGAATTTATTAATAAATTATTGGCTCCTATGAATACTAAACTTCTACCTTCTGTTGTGCAGGCACCAAATCTAAAATTAAAACCACTTCCTGAGCATCTCAAATTCACATTTTTGGAGAATGATGAGACCATTGCCGACTTAAAAGGGATCAACACCTTGGAGGAAAATATGAAACCAAGGAAAGAGGCACAAGGACGATTAAACCCAAATATGGTGGATGTGATAAAAAAGGAGAATTTCCAAACCCATACGAACGAAAGAATTCAGCTGGAACAGGCCCAATACTAGTTAAGGCATCAAGCTAGCGACGTTAAACAAACGCTTATTAGGAGGCAACCCAATTTTTATTTTTATTTTTATTTATTTTTATTATTTATTTATTATTTTATTTTATTATTTATTACTTTATTTTGTTTGGGTGATAATTAATTTCTCTTCTTTTATCTAGGTACGCCGATGCGAAAATAGGGAGAAAAAAGAGAAAAACTAAAAAAATTGGCATGAAATAGTCTTTATCCTATCCCTATTCCAACCAAGAATAGCGCATCCCTGCTCCTGATTACCCACAATCTGCAACCAAACATCAACCCTTCAGTCAAACACTCCACCTATACACCTCCAAACCCTAAAAACTTATCTCATTTTTCAACCAAACTCGCACCAGCCACCGCACCTTCCTTCTACCCCCTCCACCACCGATTTCTCCAACACCATGGTAAGAACTTGAAGCCGAGCTGCTGCCGAACCATCCTTCACTGTGAACAGCTATCGGCGTCAATTCTCAGCACCCTAATACGTTAACTTAACCGATGAACACCTTCCCCTCCTCCACACGACACCAAACCTTCTCCTCCTTACATCTATGCATACACTATAGTGACGACATGGGGAGTGTTTTAAACTCTTTATTTTCAGCATATTTATTAATATTATTTTTCACATCGAGGACAATGTGTTTTAAGTAGGGGGAAGGTATTCCTCATTATTTCTATCATTTTATCTGTTGATTTTACTGTTGTGTTATTGTTGTTGCTGTCTTGTGCTCGTTTCTGCCCACATTTATTTTTTTAAGAATATTCTGTCTCTTTTCATGCTAAAGATTTTTACCAGGAATTGCTCACTGTTTGACTTACAAGCATGATTTTTGTCTTCTGAGAAAATTATGATTTTGCTATAATTAATTTCATCTCCACTGTTTTATTTATATTATGTTAAAATAATTATGATTAATAGAGTTAACCCTATTTTTCTTTTAGTAATTTTGATTAAGTCTAAATATATAGAGGTCACTTAATACAATTGCATGCTTAAAATATGTTCATGACTATTAAGGTGGTTGCTGAAACTTATTTTTGACACTTGATTGTTGCTCCTAAGTCCTCCAAAATTAAAATTTCTTTTAATAATAAAAATGTTTTCGTGGCTATAAGTGTAGCTTAAGACGTGACTAGCTGAGTAACCGGGGTAGGGTGTTTGGGTTGTCATCCTATTTCGTGTCAAAAGGTTGTGTGACGTGTTAGGTAAAACTCCGCTAACCGGAATTAATTTTTAAGAATGTGTTGGGCTGAGTAACCGAGGTGAGGTGCTTGGTCATCTCTCTTCGCGTCAAAAGGTTTAATATATTCCTAAGCAAAAATAAATTAATTAATTAATTAAAAATTAATTAAAAAAGAAAAAAAAAGAGATGTATTAATAAAATGTGGGGACTAAAGGTAGAAACAAATAGGGTGTATTGATAGGTTTGGTACATTACCTAATTTTCATGAAATAATTCAAGTCGATCTTAATTTTTGTGTGTGTTAATTGGAACATTTTTTCAATTTTACTTAAATCAAGCTAAGGGTTCTCTTTATTTTCGTATGCATTTTGACTAATTTTTATAAAACTTTAGAGTAGTATTTCTTTCATGGTAGGATCCAATTTCCACAGTGGATAGGAACCATACTTGAGGGCAAGCATGGGCTAAGTAGGGAGAATTTGATAATACTCTAGAACGTCATAATTTTTATGTGCTAATTACATGTTTATTTTGAGCATGATCCTACTAATTTGGGCTATTTATGGTTCTTTGTCTTGTAGGGACTAAATTGAAGGCAAAAGAAAATTTGTGGGAAAAAACGTAAAATTAAAGATGAATTGGGCCAGCATACGAAGTAGCAGAGAAGTGGTGCTGAAAATGCAAAGTGTGTCTATTTTAATTCCAATTATATTAGGAAAATTATTAAGGATTATTATTTAGATTTAATTTTAGGATTTATTTTCATTTATCTTTTATTATCTTTAATTATATTTAATTATTTGTATTTATCTTTTAGAATTTAATTAGGAATAGACTAGGTTTCTAGTACTATAAATAGGGGATGGAGTGCCACAAATTGGACACATCTTTTTCCGTAAATACACTCTCTCCCAAAAAGCTTAGTTTTTGTTCTCTCCATATTTTCTTCAATAAAATTTTCATTTCCATTATATTTATTTCATTCTCAAAAATCATGAGCCACTAAATCCATCTAGCCAAAGGTTGTCAAAATTCCCCAAAAAGGGTTCACGAGGCTTAGAATCTGCACTTAGTCTTCTGAACAGGGTATTCATCGCTTCTCTGCATTACGGGATTGACGCTTCCGTCCATGTCCCTTAATTGGTGATCTTTTCAACTTGTGCAAGGAACAACCACTTTGTACGTTTTGGGAAGGTTGCACAGTCAGTTCGTTGGCTTTCTGTGTCAGAGGTTGGCAATTCCAAGAAACAAAATGGCGTGGTATTCTCTGTTGGGAAGTGATGATCTAGTAGAAGATAGTCCCACAAAAGCGATTATTGGCTAGAGTCAGGTTCCACCAAATCTTAAGTCTAAATTCTTGGAGCTGGTGGTTGTAGGCGTCCTCTTCCACTATAACTAACTTATTCTGCTTGAGAAGGGTCACTTAAAAGCTAAGGATTGAACCCAAGGCGAATCGAGACAACCGAAGGCTGGAAAATCACCATAAGAAATCTTTTTCTCAACTTTATTTTTACTTTTAATTTCTGAAATTTCAATTCAACTTTTAATTTCATTTTTTTTATTTTACTCTCAGATCAAAACTTTAAAATTCTATTTTTTTTAGGAACGCAAGTTTTCTTAGGCACGATTCTACCCAGGATTTCGAGAAACAAGCATTTGTGCAATCCGGTCCCTAAGGATTCGTCCCTACTTCCCCTTTACTATTCTTTTTCATTATTTTGTAGGGAATAGGATATTTTTAGTGCTCTTAACGTCTGCATCAAATAGTCCGCTAGTTATCTAGGTTAAGCTACAACGATCACGAAAACATAAAAATCAACAAAAATGGAACAAGATATCACTTACATGCAAAGGAAGAGCTTGAAAAAAATTATCCTCTTCTCCTATGGTAAATTCGACTAGCATAAGGGAAATGGGGAAGATGATAGCTTTAATTTTGTTTATTTTATCATTTATTTACCTAATTACCAAATTACCCTCATTTAACTTTAAAATTTTCATAATTACCAAGCCATGCACATCCACTAACTCATTTAATTGTCTAATTACCATATAAGGACCTCCACTTTAAATTTCTATAGCTATTTAATACATTTAGCTATTAGAACACAACTTCCACACTTTACGCGATTTAGTCCTTTTCATCGAATTGAGCATACAAACGGTAAAATTTCTTAACGATTTTTTTATACAGTAATACTATCATGATGTAGATCACAAAATAATATTAAAATAAAATTTTTAACCTCGAATTTGTGGTCCCAAAACCATTGTTCCGATTTTATTGAAAACGAGTTGTTACATTATTCTGTAGCTTATAGCACTCAGATTTAATGTGTCATTTCTTCTTGCAGAAGTTACAAGTTTTACCTATGTTTGAAAACTTTGATCTACCCTTAGATTTATCGTGAGGATTTCGTTCTTGTGTCATTCCACGATTATCATCAACATTCCGATCTTGTCTCCCATGAATAATGAGACTCTCTCCCTAAGAGTCGGGTTTAACCACAAGATGCTTCATCTTATCATACGAGGTTAAAGAATCATAATCCTCATCAACTATGAGAGACTCGCAGCTATATAAAATTGTGTCTCTAAAGGTTGAATAAGACGTGGGCCATGAGTAAAGTAGAATTAACCTTAGATCTTCCTTATCATACTGAACCTCCATGGCCTCCAAGCTTGAGAGAATTTCTTTAAACACTGTTAAGTGTTCGTGCACATACGCACCTTTCTCCAAATGATGAGCATAAAGATGCTACTTCATATGCAACTTGCTGGTTAGAGTTTTCGACATACATATTTCTTCCAGCCTCTTCCATAATGCAGCAGCGGTCTTTTCCTTCATCACATCCTGCAAAATTTCGTTAGAGACACGAAATTTATATCTGGTTAATGCCTTTCGATCTTTATGCCTCTTCTCTTCCTCTTTCAAGGTCAAAGGCATCTTATCTATCCCTAACAGGGCATCCTCTAAGTCTATCTACGCAATAACTGCTTGCATCTTTATCTGCCACAACGCGAATCTGGTGTTGTGATCCAACAATGAAATTTCATACTTCAAACACACCATTACTGTGATTGAGATGAATAACCCTGAAGCTCTAATACCAATTTGTGAAAAATAGAACATCGATAATGACACTGTATCACAAAGAAAATAGAAAGAAAATAAACACACAGATTTTACGTGGAAACCCTTTCGGGAAAAACAATAGGCAGAGGAGAAGATAATTAACTATGTCGAATTTGAATAATTACAAAAGGAGCAAACTATGTCTATTTATAGGCTTGAAAAACTATATTTTAATAAAAGGAGTGTAGTAAGGTTGAAACACTTTATTCTAATCAATATCAAATAAACGATTTGTAATAATGTTGAAAAAACCTTATTTTAAGATAAAATAAAAGAAGTTAAGTTTTATATGGATTTTACTTTTATTTTATTTTACCACTGTGTTTTATTTTAACAAGAATTCAGGTCACTCAATTCTAACAGCCCACATACAAAGTTGCTAGAGGGTTAAGACAAATGTTCTCTCAGATACAACGAAGCTTTTGAATTTCCTTTTATTAGCAAAATCGAGAAATTCCCTAACTCTTACTTTAATTTTTGAAAATATGATTGACTGTAATTGTGATTTGTGAGCACCATAGACCCTCTATTTATATGGACTTAAAAGGATACTATTTTAAAGAATCACAACCCTTCATGTTAGGCATACTTCTTAGAAGAAATATATCCCATGGAAATGTATCCATTGAATAATAAATTATCACTTTCTAAATTTAAATAAATACTCATCAATAATTAAATTTGCAACCTATAATTTCCAAGACCTACTTCATTTGACTGAGCACCTATGCCTTCACTCTTGTATTTCAAATACTACTTGTGTTGCTTGCAGTGTGCTTCAATGAATCAATATCTGTCATAGCCCCACCCATTCAACATACGTAATTATCAATATATTTTCAGGAATTCTTTTCATTTTAATGGTGTTCATGTGTGTCGTATATCAAATGTCGAACTTAGTGTTTCAATAGTGGGATGTTGGATATTCCCTTCAATTTTATATTTATGTTTAGGCAATAAAATAAGTATAGGCGTAGCTCAAGAATTGTTGTTATTCCTTTTTTTTTATATGATGACTTCTGGAAAGAAACCATTTTAGTTGTATGCTATAGTTTATTTATAGGTATTAATGCTTTCATTAGTGATGGTAAAACGTTGGGATACCCTGTTAGATGAATAGAGTGTTGGCTATTACTTAGTTTATGTCGATTATACATAAAACAGTACACTCAGTGTTGTAACATTTATTTCTAGTATGTCAACATTATCTTTTAAATTTTTTTGTGAGTGATTCTTTGAATAGGTTTATTTCACTTATAATTTGATTAATTAACTAAAAGTGTATTTAAGTATACAAGTAATGTATAATCTTAGCTCTAAATTGTTGATTAAGCATCAATGTTGTAACATCCTCAGTTATCTAATTGGCAATGTGGTTTTAGTTGTTGATTTTGTTTATTTTAAACATAATGGTTTATTTGATCTTCCAGCTTTACAAAAAAAATTATTTTATTCATCTATTTAATTTTTTGTCTTTTTAGTCATTAAACTTGTATTGTTTATCAAATCATTTCAAAATAGATGAAAATTTAACATCTTTTAACTTTTTTGATATGGCATCCACATGGAAGTCCATATGGCATTTAGCAATTAATTATTTTTTAAAAATCATACTTTTTAATATTTTTTTTATAACTTTTATATATCTTTTATTTTAAATTTTTTTATATTTAAAAATTAATTACTTGCTAACGTAGCATTCATGTGGCAATCTATGTTTATGTCATATTAGTAAACTTTTGTATTTATATTGTGGTGATTTGACAAATAATACAAGTTAAAATGCTAAAAAAACGAAAAAATAAATAAATGATTAAAATAATTTATAAAGTTAAAATATCAAATAAGTTATTATGCATTTATTTCTTATCTATTTGAAGCATGTGAATGTAACATCTCCTGTAATTTCTTCTAACTTTTTTTTTGGGGGGTTTTATCATTTGGATGGGTTTATTTCACTTATAATCTGATGTATAAATGGATTGAAACCTATCCCACGTTTTACATAAAAAGTGTACATTGCTTTTTGTTTCTTATTTTATATGTATTTTAAGTGTACAAGCAATGAATGATCTTGGCTCTCTTTTTTTATTAGTTATCCTTTAAATTATTTGTAATTTTCATACATAATTCAAATAATACTATAATATTATTTGTTTTCACATAATTTTTATAAATTTCGATTAAATTAAAGAATCTTTTAATAGGTATTATTATTCAATTAACTTTGTATTTGTTTATTGGCAAGGTAATAGTATGACGGCTTCTTTAACAATAATAAAGGTGAGAATTTAGACGATATTTAAAACTTAGTGAAGAAATGTTTTTTCATTATTATTAATTGTTTGAATAGGTGAAGAATATCTAAAATTATTTAGGAATTTTATAATGTTTTTTCATTACTACATTCCTATCATATGAAATTAAAGAAAAACATCAATTCCTGACATCGCAGTTAAATAATCGGAAAATGGTAATAACTAATAACAATGCTTTATCCTTAAACAAAAATGTCAACAACCAATTCGAGACTTTCATAATTCAAAATCTTTTTACTGGTAGACTGAGGAATAAGTTGCAAGTATTGAATTGGTATTAATTTCTTTGGTGGATTAACCACTTAATTTTTTAGAGATTACATTAATATTCTATTATGAGGTTAATAACAGTTAATGGATAAATGATTAAAATTTTATAAATCGATAATGTTAATGATAATTTTCCTAGTTTAATAACAAAGCAGAAATGTAATAATAATTAGATAATAGTGTAGTTTGAACAGAACATGTTAATCAATATCTTATCAGATGAATAAATAGGGTTTTAAAAAGCAAAAACATTTAATTAATTAATAATTTGTTTAAATTCAAGTAAACCTTGGTTGAAATAAAAATGAATTGCACCATCAAATATTAAGATAATAAATAAGTAATGTTGAATAAGTGCAAAAATAATATTTAAGCAAATCCTTATTTTATAATCATGACATCAAACTAAATTTATAATAAATCTTTCCAACCATCCTTCAAAAGGAAAAAGCTTTCCAATGAATTCTTCAAAAAGAAATATAAAAAAAAGCTTCCCAGCTCTAAATGATAAAATTCTTTTGACATGGTGGAACCTCCAAGCTTTTCAAAAAGAAAAATGTTTCCCAATAATTCTCATAAAAGAAAGAGAACAGCATCGCTTCTTTTCTTTTTAAAGTGGCTTTTTGTTCGCACTAGTGCCTTTCATTTCTTTAAACTTTAAACATACACTATCAAAATTTCATAATAATCCTCTACTAAAGGCGAATCCCAGAAAGATATACATAATTCGTCTGCCTTTTTTCTAGCTTTTTATTGTTTCCTTGTTGGCTGCAATTAACAGACCATACAGCAGCAATTGTTTCCTTTCATTTTCTCTCTTCCCATTGTTCATTGATCCTTCCTCCTGACATGGACGAAAATTTAAGAAAGGCTACTCGTACAGGAAAGGTTAACGAATTATATAGAGTAATTCAAAGCAATGGAAATGTTTTGAGGCATTTTGATGAGGTGGAGTTTATCGAGACTCCATTACATATAGCTGCAGAAGAAGGGTGCATCGAGTTTGCAATGGAGATGATGAACTTAAAGCCATCATTTGCTCGAAAGCTGAACCACCAAGGTTTGAGCCCACTTCACATTGCTGTTAGAAAAGGGCATAAAGAGATGGCACTCCGCTTCTTGGAGATTGATAAACATCTTGTTCGTGTCAGAGGAAAGAAAGGTAAGACTCCATTGCACTACTTATGTAAAGTTGGAAACCAGCTTGGTCTGTTGGATCCATTTCTTGAAGCTTCTCCTGATTGTATCCAAGATGTTACAACTGAGAATCGCACTGCTTTGCATATTGCAATCCAAAACAATAGACTAGACGTTCTCCAACTCCTAATTCGAACGCTTAAGAGGAAAGACTATTATTGGGAAGTGGTGAACCGGAAAGACAAAGATGACAACACTGCACTTCACATAGCCGCTATCCATAATCAACCCAAGGTTCGACTCAACTGCTTTGATAGTAATTCATATTACATAGATTCTTCTTTTTACTTCATAGACATGATTAATTTATTCTAGCCTTTTTATATCCTAAACTATCAATTGAACAGGTGCTTAAACTACTATTAAATTGCAAGGCTGATAAGCATGCTACCAATCAAGTTGGTTTGACCGCACTGGGTGTTGCACAACAACATAATAACAGAGAAAACATTGCTATTCTGAAAGACTGCTTTATTCCAGTAGCTTCAAACTTTAAACGCAAGTTGGAGAAACAAGTTGTCAAGTACGTGACAAAAGCATCACTACTAATTTTTCAAAATATGGACAATATATCAGCCGATGACCGCAATGCCTTGCTAGTCATTTTAGGACTGCTTCTAACTGCAACCTACCAAGCCACTCTAAGCCCACCTGGTGGTGTTTGGCAAGGTGAAAATACCTCAAAGTCCAAAGGATCATATGATGCAATGGTACTAGGGAAATCAGTCATGGATCCATTGAATTTTCTTCTCTTCTATATTCCAACCTATCTTGTGTTCCTCGTAACATTATTCCTTACATTAGCTCTACTCAAAACTTTTCCCTGTGATTTTAGGAGTGCACTTCAAGTATTATTAGCGTTTCTTGCAGCTTCCTTCGATCAATCAATATCTGACTTAGCACCCACCACTTTAACATACACAATTCTTAATATATTTTCAGGAATTCTTTTCCTTTTAATGGTCTACATGTGTATCGTACATCGAGTGTCAAAAATTAGTGTTTCAATAGTGGGATGTTGGATATTCCCTTCAATTTTATATTTATGTTTAGGAAGTGACATAGGTGTAAGTGTAGGTCAAGGATTGTTGTTATTCCTTATTTTATATGATGAATTCTGGAAAGGAACTATTTTAATTGTATGCTATTGGTTATTTGTACGGGTTGATGCTTTCTTAGGTGCTGGAATTGACCTCTATTACTTTCTAGACATTGTTACATTAATAGGATGCTGGCTATTCCTTAGTTTAGGTCGATTATGCATAATGCGGTGCACTTAATTTTGTAACACCCGTTTGTAATATGTAAATGTACATCTCCTTTATTTTATTCTTATTCTTTGGATTTATTTCGCTTACAATTTAATTAAATATACAAATGGATTAAAACTTCATCCATATATATTTCACAGTAAAGTATATCAATTTTTTTTATATATATATCATATATGCTACAGGGTCTAATACAGATACTTTGTTATAATACATAAACAATTTAATTTACCAACAAGTGAGACATTTATATTTTTATTTAATTTTTATATTTTTTCTTTTTAAAAAATAATTTCTATAAAAAAATTTTAATCGACGAATTTAAGTACGTTTCCGTATCTAATTTTGTTCTTGATGATTTGATATAATAGATCCTGATTTACAGTTTTAAGTTTATATCAAATTTTGTTTTACAATTCTAAACCCTTGATGGTTAACTGATTGAAGCTTTTTTTACATCCTAAACTATCAATTAAACAGATGCTTAAAATACTATTAAACTGCAAGGCCGATTAGCATGCACAACAACATAATAACAGAGAAAGCATTACTATTCTCCGAGGTTGCTTTATTCCAGCAGTTTCAAACTTTAAACGTAAATTGGATGCTTTTGTCACGCATCATCACTAATTTTTCACAATGTGGACAATATATCAAGCGATGACCGCAATGCTTTGCTTGTAATTTCAGGATTGCTTCAAACTGCAACCTACCAAGCCACTTTGAGTCCACCAGGTGGCGTTTGGCAAGGTGAAAATACGTCAAGGTCCAAAGGATCATATGATGCAACGGTACCAGGAAAATCAGTCATGGATCAAATGGATTTTCTTTCTTCCTACATTCAAAACTATGATGTGTTCCTCTTAACATTTTTCCTAACACTAGCTCTACGTAAAACTTTCCCCTATGGTTTCAGGACTGCACTTAAAATACTACTTGCGTTCCTTGCAGTGTGCTTCGATGAATCAATATCTGTCATAGCCGCCCACCCATTCAACATAAGTAATTATTAATATATTTTCAGGAATCCTTTTCAGTTTAATGGTGTTCATGTGTGTTGTATATCAAGTGTAAAAACTTAGTGTTTCAATAGCGGGAATGTGGGATGTTGGATATTCCCTTCAATCTTATATATATATGTTTAGGCAGTGAAATAAGTATAGGTGTAGCTCAAGGATTGTTGTTATTTCTTTTTTTATATGATGAATTCCGAAAAGGAACCAGTTTAGCTGTATGCTATAGTTTATTTGTAGGTATTAATGCTTTCATTAGTGATGGTAATACCTTGAGATACCCTGTTGGATGAATAAGATTTGGGCTATTACTTAGTCTATGTCGATTATGCGCATAATGCAGTGCACTCAATGTGACATTATCTCCTTTATTTTCTTCTAATTTTTTTCCGTTATTCTTTGAATAGGTTTATTTCACATTAGATACAAATGGATTGAACTAAAAGTGTATCTAAGTATACAAGCAATGTATAATCTTAGCTCTAAATTGTGGATTTAATGGTGTAACATCCTAAATTGTCTAATAGGCAATTAAGCCAAGTCCAAGGATACTTGTAATTACTTGTAATTGGCAACGTATAATCTTTGCTTGTTCTTTTTTATTAGTTATCCTTGTATTTTTCATTCATTATTCAATTTACTTCACAAACACATAATATACTATAATATAACCAAATTTCACATAATTTACATAAATTTCGATTAAATTAAGATTAACTGGTTTGGAAAACATCGATTCCTAGTATTGCAGTTAACTTATAGGAATAATATGGTAATTGTTATGAATATCTTAGTGGATGTCCATCAAGATCAAGATAAGTTTTGATGTACTTTAAATTTTAATAATTATTAGAAGTAGATCTCTATTTCATTTATACTTCGTATGTCTATAAATAGAGACTTTAGAGAAACTTTATAAATATTACAATTGATCAATAAAATACAATCCCTTTTACTCTCCAATTTTCTTTGTTCCTTACTCTATGCAGTAATAACTAATAACAATGCTTTATCCTTAAAATAAAAATGCCAACAACCAATTTGAGACTTTCATAATTCAAATTTTTTTATGGGTAGACATTGAATGAAATAGAACTAATTTCTTTGGTGGGTTAATTTTTGTCACTATTAATTAAATTCATTTTGGTACTTGGACAATATTAAAAGTTTGATAATGTTGCATAATCTCAAAACGTCATGCCATCACCTAAATTTTTAAAAATTATTTTTGAAAATTTTTAGGTAATGACATGGTATAATATCAGAGTGTCACATCATTAAATCTTGATGGTATCCAAGTTTAAATACCAAAATGAACATGGTTGCCAAATTGAGGCACCAAAGTCGGAAAAAAAATCCAAGTATTAAATTGAACCTAGTCCTAAAATTTATATCACCCTCTTCTTTGATTAATGTCTACTGGATTAAGTAATAAGGATATCAATGTTCTTAATTCAAATATCTTAAGATTGAGTCTCACGGATGGTGAAAATAACACTAGAGAAGCTTTGTCTCTCATTCAAATATCCGATCTGATTCAACTTTGAATTTAGTCAAGACCCAATATTACCTCCAGAGATCAAAGCAAAAAAATTGTTCTTTGCGTATTTCAGGAAAAAGAAATAACTAAAGTTGCGCTTTTTGTGTTTATTTAAATCTTCTTATTGAATAAAGAAAAAAGGACAGAAGTTAAAAAGGTTTTCAAACAAAATAGATGGTGCGAGGGAAGAACAATGAAAGGGAAATTCCATCTCCACTTTTTTCTTTATATCATATATCTAAATTCAATTGCAATAGATAGTATAATAAATTCTAACGTAATATAAATATATAGATGAATAAAATACAAAATAAAAGAAAAGGGATGAAAACCTCTCCCACGTTTTACACAAAGTGTACATTGCTGCACCTGCATGCAAATTTATGAGGATCTCTTAATTGAAGACCAAGATAAGCACCATACAACGTCTAAAAAAATCTCGTGCAATGGTAATTCTTATATAAAGAAAATGCAATTCTCTTCAAGTGAAGTAAAATTGTTGGCAAGGTTTGAAAATCTTTCTTTTCCTTTTTTCACTGGAAGAGAGTTTTAGCATTGTAGTTGCTCCACCGATGATGGAAGAGAGAGCTAGGGAAGCCGTTCAAATTAGTGATATTGAGGCAATGTACGAACTTATTCGGGACAAAACAGACGTTTTGAGTGAGATGGCAGGGAAGGAGTTCTTTGATACACCATTACGAGTAGCAGCTGCGGGCGGACAAATAGAGTCTGAGATGGAATTGATGTTGTTGAAGCCATGTTGGTGTTGAGAGCAAAGAGCAAACAAGTTTTGAACTAAAAAACTTGAGCAGCAAGGCTCGATGCTTGGTGAACAAACAAGCAGAATTCAAGAACAAAAACAAAACAACAAACAATGGAGAATATAGAAGGAAAATCTGATGATTTCATTCAAAATGAATATTGCCATAATGCCATTACATATACCAGACATAAGCTGGTCATTGCAAGTCAAATTCACCTAAACATCTACCTAACTCCACTAAAACACATTGAAACTTGTTAAATTAACTTGTACAACAAAATAAAGCTGATTTTCAGCTCAATCACTACCTAATTACATCAATCATCAAACTAACATAGTTCAAAATGAACAAGATTACATTACACCAATAAAATGAATCAAAAAGAACTAAATGACAGCAGCTTCACTTGATTCTACTGTTCTACATGGCTCGGTGCGCTTGGCCAGCTCCTTGGTGTTACATGCTGACCAACCTTCAACACTCCTCCTTGGTTAGCATGTTGCATACTCTCATTTCAGTTCTCAAATGAAGGAATCGAGTCACATTAAGGGCTTTTGTAAAAATATCAGCAAATTACTCCTCTGAACTGCAATGAATCAGTTTCACCTCATGTGCTTGCTCCATTTCTCTCACAACATGAAAATTAATGTTGAAATGTTTTGTCCTACCATGAAAAACTGGATTCTTTGCAATTGCAACAGCAGATTGGTTATCGCAATAAATCTCTGTTGCTTCCCTTTGATGTAGGTTCAAATCAGCTAGTATTTTCCTTAGCCATATGGCTTAATTCACAGCCCCACCAGCTGCTACATATTCAGCTTTAGCAGTTGACTAAGCAGCCACACTTTATTTCTTCGAATTCCAACAGAAAATGGCAGAACCAAGGGTGAAGGCATACCCTGAAGTACTCTTCATGTCATCTTTTGAACCAGCCCAGTCACTATTAGTATATCCAACTAATCTTAACTTTTCAGTCTTGCTATATAGCATTCCATAACTCAAGGTACCTTTGATGTACCTAAGCACTCTTTTTGCTGCTCGAAAATGCTCCTGATTAGAACAATACATGAATCTTGAGAGCAAACTCACAGCAAACATAATATCTGGTCTGGTGGCAGTTAAATACAACAAACATCCAACTAGACTTCTACAGGTTGTCTCACAAACCTCGTCAGAATTGCTTTAGCTTGTTAATTTCTCTCCAACAACAACTGGTGTACTTGTTGCTTTGCAATTCTGCATTGAGAACTTGTTCAAAATCTTCATAAAAAATGTTTTTCTGGCTTAGAAAGAATCCCTCTTGAGTTTGTGACACCTCCATGCTAAGAAAATATAACATTTATCCCAGATCAGACATTTCAAACTTCAGTTCCATTTTAGCTTTGAAATCTGCCAGCATTGCTTGATCTCCTCCTGTCACTAGCAGATCATTAACATATAAGGACACTATAAGCTGAGTTTCAGCTCCTTTCTTCTTAGCATACAATTTTGGCTCGCTAATGCTCCTCTCAAATCCCAAGTTGACCAAGTACTCATCAATTCTGCTATACTAGGCCCTTGGTGCTTGTTTCAAGCCATACAAGGCTTTGTTCAGTTTGTAGACCATGTATTCTTTATCAGGCACTTTGAAACCTTGAGGTTGCTCAACATAAATATCTTCTTTAAGAAAGCCATTTAGAAAAGCTGACTTTACATCAAGCTGGTAGATCTTCTACTGCATCTGTACTGCTAAAGCAACCAACAACCTAATGGTGTCTAGCCTGGCCACTGGTCCAAAGGTCTCTAGGTAATCTATTCCATACTTCTGACTGAACCCTTTTACAACTAACCTTACTCTCAGCTTGTTCAGACTCCCATTAGCGCTCTGTTTTGCTCAATAGACCTATTTCACCCCAATAACCTTTCTGTTGGCTGGTTTTCAACCAATTCCCATGTCTGGTTCTTCTCAATCATGGCAATCTCATCAGCCATTGCCTGTCTCCAGCCTTCATGAGCTTCAGCATCTTCAAAATAGCTTGGTTCTACATAACTACCTGAGCCCTTTCATAAATCTTAGTCAATGTCTTTGTGCCTCTGACTGGTTCATCATCAATGTCTATTTCAGGACCATTTTGACCAGCCTCAGTCTTATCAGTCATAAGATCCTCAGAAACTGCCTCTGGCTCATTCTTGTCCCAAATTCCAGCTTACTTTCTTATTGAACACTACATCTCTACTTACAAGCACCTTATTTATTGAAGGATCCAAGATCTTATAGCCTTTTTTGACTGAGCTATAGCCTACCAGAATGCCTGCTTGAGCTTTTTTATCCAGTTTGCCTCTCTTTACAGCAGGTACTTGTACATAACACATGCAACCAAAGACTCTCAAGTGAGCCAATGAAGGTTTAAACTCGAACCAGGCTTCAAATGGTGTTTTGTGAGCCAAAGCCTTAGTTGGGAGCCTATTTTGGATGTACACTGCAGTGTTAACTGCCTCTGCCCACAAGCTTTTAGGCAAATTCTTCTCAAACAGTAGGCACCTAGCCATATCCATTAGGCTTCTATT
Organism: Gossypium hirsutum; assembly: GCF_007990345.1. Lineage (NCBI taxonomy): Eukaryota > Viridiplantae > Streptophyta > Magnoliopsida > Malvales > Malvaceae > Gossypium > Gossypium hirsutum. Next base: position 112,893,171 of record NC_053433.1, on the reverse strand, counting down.
CTTTCTTTCACTAACATCATTCTGTTGAGGTGTATAGGTGTTGGTGAGCTGATGTTTGATGCCTGCATCTTCACAAAATGCTTGAAATTGAGCTGAGGTATACTCAGTTCCATTGTCAGACCTTAGGGTCTTTAGTTTGCAGCCTGTTTCAGTCTCTGCAACAGCCTTGAACTTTCAAAACACTGAGGCTACCTCTGATTTCTACTTCAAGAAGAAAATCTAGCAAAATCTAGTGTGATCATCAATAAACAAGATGAAGTATCTACTTTCATTTAGTGATTCAGTCTTCATAGGGCCACACACATTAGTGTGCATTAGCTGCAGCCTTTCAGAGGCTCTCCAGGCCTTGTTTGAAGAAAATGGCAGTCTGGCCTGCTTTCCAAGTTGACATGTCTCACAAAAATCCTCCTTCTCAACTGAGTTGATGAAGTTTTCAACCAGATTCTCTTTGTTTAGCTGGTCCATGGATCTGTAGTTGGCATGACCAAGCCTTTGGTGCCAAAGCTTGGATTCATTAATAAAAGCTATATAAGCTGAGTTTGAGGCCTTATTCCAATCAAAAATGAAACTTTTATCTATCATGGCTACTATCATGAGCATGGATCCACTCGGATCACAAATTTTGCACTCACTACCTTTAAACACCACACGTAGCCCTTCTCAAGAAAATGAGCAATGCTGAGCAAGTTTTTGTCAATCTCAGGTACAAACAACACATTTGAAATGAGTTTGTTACTTGTGGGAGTGCATGTCAACACATCTCATTTGCCCTCTGCCTTGATAAAGTGCCCATTGCCAACCTTTACTTTGGTCTTGCAGCTTTTTTCTAATGACTTGAAAATGGCAACATCTGGTGACATGTAATTAGTGCAGCCACTGTCTAGGAGCCATCCTTTTGACACTTTCTTTTGAGCAGCTGAGCAGGAGACTGCAAAAACCTGCTCCTCATGGTCACTATCCTCTTCAGCTACTTGAGCCTCAGCCTTTTGCTGCTGTGGTTGGTTCTGTCTTAGTATGCTTTTGCAAACTCTTTCAACATGCCCCATCTTCTTGCAATATTGACATTGAGCATCTGGTCTAAACCAGCATTTGGCCTGTGGATGACCAGGCCTTTTGCAATGCCTGTAGGGTCTATCTCATCTTCTTAGAGCATCTGACTTAGGTTTGTCTTTCCAAGTCTTCTTACCTTTGTAGGTAGTGGTACTCGAGTCAGGCTTGGTTTTGGCTTGGAAGGCACCCTCTTGGTGCTCCTCTAGTCTGCTGGCTCTTCTTTGCTTTTGTGCATAAAAAGCATTGATCAGCTTAGTTAATGTGATGCTGGTCAGATCCCTTGAGTCTTCAAGAGAAGATATTTTTGCCTCATACCTCTCAGGTAAGGTTGAGAGCACTTTCTCCACTATCCTTGCTTCATTGAACTGCTCTCCAATGAGCCTTGTGCTGTTAACCACTATCATAATTCTATCTGAATACTGCTTAACAGTTTCTTCCTCTTTCATCTTTAAATTCTCGAAGTCCCTTCTCAAGTTCAATAGTTGTTGCTGCCTTGTTCTCTCAGTCCCTTGAAAATCCTCCTTCATTCTGTCCCAGGCCTATTTTGGTGTCTCACAGCCCATGATCCTTGTGAAGATCACATCTGACATACAGTTCTGAATGCAGGACATGGCTTTGTGCCTCTTGGTCCTTTCATCAGCATGTTGCCTGATCTAAGCCACTGTTGGATTGGCTTTTCAGCATCTGAGTTGACCACCTCCCATAGGTCGAATGCCTACAGTTAGGTCCTTATTTTGACCACCCAAATGTGATAGCCCTCTCCATTGAAGACTGGCGGTGTTGCTGGTGAGAAGCCTGATGAAGCCATCGATTTGAGGTTAAATTACTATAGGTCCACTGAGATTATAGCTCTAGATACCAATTGTTGGTGTTGAGAGCAAAGAGTAAACAAGTTTTGAACTAAAAAACTTTAGCAGCAAGGCTCGATGCTTGGTGAACAAACAAGCAGAATTCAAGAACAAAAACAAAACAACAAACAATGGAGAATATGGAAGAAAAAACTAATGATTTCATTCAAAATGAATATTGCCATAATGACATTACATATACCAGACATAAGCTAGTCATTACAAGTCAAATTCACCTAAACATCTACCTAACTCCACTAAAACACATTGAAACTTGTTAAATTAACTTGTACAACAAAACAAAGCTGATTTTCAGCTCAATCACTACCTAATTACATCAATCATCAAACTAACATAGTTCAAAATGAACAAGATTACATTACACCAATAAAATGAATCAAAAAGAACTAAATGACAGCAGCTTCACCTGGTTCTGCTGTTTTGCATGGCTCGGCGCGATTGGCCAGCTCCTTGGTGTTGCATGCTGCCAACCTTAAACAAGCCATCATTCGCCATAAAGCTAAACCAAAATGGGTTGAACCCCCTACACCTTGCTTTGTTGAATGAGAATAAGGAGATTGCGCTGTCACTGTTTACGGTCAACAATGATTGCCCTGAATGTATCCATGATGTGACAAATCGGAATGACACTGCCCTCCATCTCGCAGCACGACCTGGCAAGTTGAAAGCTTTTCAAGTTTTACTGCCATGCCTATGGAGCAGGGAGTATGATTAGCAGATTAAAAATTTTCTCAATTTCAAGAACAGGGATGGCGACACCGTGTAACACATTGCAACATCTAACAAATAACTAAAAGTGTAAAAATCTCTCTTAGCTCAGCCACTTATTCTTCCATGCGCCATGTGTAATGTATTTTGCTTGATTTTCCAATGCAGATTCTCAAGCTATTAACAAGATTCAGGATCAACTTATGAGCTACCAATTCAAAGAATTTAACTGCGACAGATATCTTATTACGAGCCAAGAATAAACAAGAGAACAAAGAATGCTTGAACATTCCACGATGTGCTCAGAATCGCAATATTCATTTTTCAATTATATGGAGTATTTTTTACCTTGTGAGTCATTTGGGTTTACCAAGCTAGGAACATGTCAAGCAACAAAAGCAGCGCTTTGCTAGTAGTAACCACGTTGATTCTCACAACCACTTACCAAGCCGCCTTAAGTCCCCCTAGGCAGTGTTTTTCAGGCAGAAGCTCAACCCAAAGACAACACCACACCCGCCGCCATGGATATCCATTTAGGTATGAGTATGGGACTAGTGGACAAACTACTAAAAAGGGGTCCATCCAATGTAGGAGCATCAATACTAAGTACAACACCATTTCTCTGGTTCTTCATTTCAAATATTGTAGCCTTCTGTATCTCTTTCATCTTCACACGTTTTGTCCGTATCAGTATTCTTCCTAGTTTCTTCTGGTTCACCCTCGTTGTTGCGCTACCCACGTTATTGTTTTGGCTCCTGGCATCTTCAGCGCTGGTCATATCACCAAATTCAGGGTTCGCTGCTATTAATGTATCATCAAGGTTCGCTGCTATCAATGTATCAGTATGTCTATACCCTTGCCTATATCCTTGTTCCCCTCATGTACGTAATAATCTTTATCACAGTTTTGTAAGACGATATAACAATTACATAAACAAAAGACATTCGCTAAAGAAACCGTAAGTGATACCCATGGTTTATGGGATTTCGAAGCTCTGCTTTAGATTGGTTAGTTTTTAGTTAGTCCTATGATGTACCGGTCTTTGTCTGTCTTGTGATTTTACCAATAATTGGTGCTTTAGCTTTGTTTGTGTCTCTGTTTTTTGAGATTTTGTCTTATAATAAACTCAACCTTCTTACTACTTGAACCTTGACTCGATTAAAACCAAAAAGTAAAATCCATTCATTCAGGACATCGTGTGTAAAATCCTAAACCAAATCCCATGCAGACTTTAAGTAGGAAAAACATAGTTCCTTACACATATAATGCAGACACGAAAATAAAGAGTCCTAACATAGTTAATCGTTCTAACAAAACTGTTGAAAGCAAGGAAGACATTGGTTGATCTGCTTAGATAATTCCAATCTTGTTTGCCACATCCAAAGCATCATAATCCGGAGTCAACCTAACATACGCCTTCTTGGTTCCATCAGGCCTGCATAAAGATAACAAGAGTTTAACAACCATGTAGATGTTTTCATTCCACTAAACAATTACACAATGTGGGGATTCATGACAACACGATCAAGTAGCTAGTTGGGCTACAAGGGGCAGTTCAAAATAATAAATCATAGGTCTATATTAAACTTGATGTATCAGATTTCAATCCAAGGCCTATGGTAATACCATAAGTATTGCATGTGTAATCAAAACTAACAATCTGAAGATTTTAAACATGAAAATCCAATCATACACGACTAAGATAATGAAATCTACCTGATCAACGTATTCACTTTCTTTGTCTGAATGTCATACATCTTCTTCACAGCATCTTTAATCTTCTTCTTGTCAGCACGGATGTCAACAATGAAAACCAAGGTGTTGTTGTCCTCGATTTTCTTCATTGCAGACTCAGTAGTTAAAGGATACTTGAGAATTTGATATTGATCCAACTTATTTCTTGGTGGTGCACTGATGCGAGGATACTTAGGGTTACGGTCCTTCTTCAAAGTCCTTGGCCGATGAAAGGTAACCTTTGTCCTGATCTTCTTGGACTTCTTCTTAAATGCCACGCCCGATTTTACAGCCTTAGCAGCCTTCACTGCTTGAGCCTTCGGATCGGCCTTTTTCTTGCTGTCAACTGCCAAACGTTTAAAAAATATTAATCTAAAAGCACCACAATACTTAAAATGCATTATATACTAGTTATTTCATCCCAAATGCATGAAGGTAATGTAGACTATATTAGCTAATGATTACAAAAGCTAACTCAGGTCAACCATGCTTACACCTTGGAGCAAACTAAAACCACCAGATCGCGATGTAAGAATAAATTACAAATTGGCAAGTTTAACCGAAAAATCATCATTTGACACATAACATTAAACAGCAAAAACAGCACAGATATCGAATTCAACACAAGAATCCACTTGGATCCAACTAAAAGAACCACCTTCCAATTCCAGCAATTACCCTGAATCAACATTTGCACACGCTAATCAAAGAACACAAAAAGGGGGGTTAGCCCAATCTGTTCATATAGTCATCCTTAAAAGGCATTATATTCACAACTCGGATTCAAATCCTCACATTCGCAGTCCCTTTCCTGTTAGAACCAACTCATTGATACAAAGAAGAAACCATTTTTTTTTTTTTTTATCATCCCCAAAGCACTTACACAAAACACATTTCCAACTTACATTATTTTCCTCAAAAAGGAACTCCTATCTAAAAATTAAAATAGTAAATGTCTTCAAGGAAATTGACTTTTTACATTTCTATATAAAATCTTAAAAGAAACATTATCTAAAATACCCAAAGAAACAAACTTTCAATCTTCTATACAAAAATTACCTTCATTTAACAGAAAACCCAAAATCCAAAAAGCTCAAAACTAAAACTAAACCAAAAAAATTCCTTACCTTTAGCAGGAGACATTGCTAAATTTCTTACTTCAATAACCTGGTTAGAAAAATTAAAAAGAAGAATATTTAAAACAACTTAAGATACCCAAATTAGAGAATTAAAAAGACAATCAATCAACTTAATATAAAGAAATTAAGATACCCTTTTCTAGCCGCGGCTGCTTGAGAGTTTAGGGTTTTCTTTCCCAAGTGAAGAAGAAGATACGGCGGCTTTATAGTTTAGTAAAAATAAAAATTCCTGCAGTAAGCTGGATTTTATGGGCCTAATTTACAAAGCCCGTCAAAGGATCAATTCTAAATTTTTAGCTTAAAATTTGGGCGAAATTGGGTTTATTTAGGCCCATTAAATTATTAACTAACGGGTTAGGCTAGTTGTATTACTTAGGAATATACACAAGACATTGGTTAAATTCTGTTATTAGTTTTTATATAATGTTTCATGTATTTTAATTTGATCATTTTTTATCCATGTAATTTTTCATATTTCAAAATTTCAATCTTGATCAAATTGTAGTCATTAAATTTATTAAATTATGTTATTTTCAAAATCTGATGTGGCAAACATACTATCATATTGTAATATCGTGTCAACTTGTTATTTTCATATATTACTCATAAAAAAAAAATCAATTAATGGATTTAATGACTATTGTTTAAATCAAGAATGAAATTTTAAAATTAAAAGAATATATAACAACTAAGAATGATCAAATTGGAGTATATAGACTAAATCTAAAACTTTACAAATAGTACAGGATTAATAACAGAATTTAACCAAACAGATTCAACTAGTACCATTTGGTTAGGACTCAAATTTTAAAAATTAAAAAGTAAAAAAACTAAAATTGACTAATTCAAAAAATATAAAAATTAAAATAAATAAATTATGTGTAATAGTGGAATTTAACCCAGACGATTGCGTTTTTGAGTTTTATATAGTTTGAATTATGTTCAATAAACTTTCATTTTTTTGTTTTTATCTTTGAACCAAATGTGAAGGTAAGAATTTTGTGTTAGAAGATACAAGATAAAATTATAAAATGGTAAGAATTAAAGCAAATATATATATTAAAATATTCTAAATTAAATTGTTAAATTTTGAGAAGAGTTAAAATGTTTTTTTATTAAATATATTTTAATTAAATAAAATTGTCGATTGAATTTTTACTTGATTGGAATGGATATTGCTACCAATGCAAGAGGACGTGGGTTCAAGTGCGTTGAACCGCATTATCCTTCTATTTATAGATTAGACAGGGGTTATGAATAATTCTAATCATTGTATTAAAAAGAACATATATAATCAAAACCTATAATAATCTAAATTTGTTCGTAAAATAATTTTTTTACTAAAATAAATAAAATAATTATATTTTCAATAAAAACTTTCTATTTACTCTAAAAACTTGAGTAAATTTTATAATTGAATATCCTTAACCACTACATTTTATATAATCAAATTATTGAAGTGGCTGATATAACATGTTATTTGAGTCGAAGGTGATAGACATATGATTATTATATTCTTTTTAGCCTAAATTAAAATGAGTGCAGCTGCAATAAATAAAAATTGGAAAGATTTCCATATTGTATTATCAATATACATACATTTAATTTATTATAGTGACATAAATTTTTATGACAAAACAATTATTTCTATAAATTTGATTTTTATATTTAACATGTATATGAAATAAAAATAAAAATTTAATCATATGATATATATCAGGGATTAGGGAGGGATTCACTTTCATTGTTGGAAATCTAACATGGTTTTACAATCTTTCGTAATATTTTCTACAATCGATATTTCAATAATTCAACCGTCATAGTACATGTTTCATTTATGTAGACCATGCAAATCAAGTTTGGAGTAAAGAAAAGAATTTAACTATTTGTTTTATGTAAAAAAATTCAATCGTTAAATATATATTAATATCGACGGGTCCAATATTTAGGCGTATTCTAGTAAAAGAACATGTTTGGCGAAGTGTAATTTGCCCATATGTTTCTTTTGGCGCGTAAGTGTTGGCGTATAGTAACCGCCATGTAAGTTAGTGAAGATTTCATTTCAAATTATTTTACTATTTAAAGGGAGATGTTTTGTTAAGTAAAAAGGTAATTATGGTATGAGTTAATGCCAAAGATATAGACACCTTGTTTGTCTGAAGTACTGTGCTAGTTAGGTTGTAAAGTAACCTGGTGAGGAACCAACTGGATAGACTGGCCTAATATCTATTATGCAAGATTCTCATTTATGTTTCTCTTGGAAACTGTAGACCATTAAGAAAGCAAATTCTGAAATGTGTGACAATTGTTAAGTTCCACTAAGAAACATGGGTCATATTTATATGTGTGCATGAGAAAAGTTTTGGAAAAGGTTATTCTTCTTCCTAAAATGTTACTCTCTGATTCTTTTCTTAAGTCAAATTGTATCTCTTTCCCGCTAAGCTGGAAGTTATGGTTCTTAGTTATTGAATGGTTATTCCATCTCTAGTTGTTGTTATTGGTTCAAAAAGGATGTTTGAGTCTGGAGTTTCAAACTTCAGTAGGTGAGTATCAGGTGAGTTTCTACCCTAACTCTTATATGTGAAATGTTCAAGTAAAAGTATATATATATGTTCAAGTAAAAGTATATATATAAAAGATGATGATATCCATGATAATTGGTAGGTGTATGAGTGTAGTAAAGATGAGATTATGCTGTAAAAATATGTATAAAGTTCTGCTGAAAAGAATAATGAGAATTGGTAAGCATACAGGTAAAGTTTGTTATACGAAAAGTATGAATTGGTCAAGAATACGAACAAACCTAGGTAAATGAATGCTGAGCATTGCCCCTCTTTGATGCCTTTGGTAGGGCAGATATATTGCTAACCAAGTTGGCATATCACAATATGAAAATAAGTGTAAGACCATGAGGTTGAGACTCATGACATCGTATGATATGAAAACACTCATGGTGTAGCCTCCAGTAAGATGAAGACTGGATGGTAGATCATGATACATGAATGTGTGTAAGTCCATGTGGATGAGACCCATGGCAAGATACGTTCGTGTGAATGTTCATGGTGTAGCCTTCGATATTATGTAGATCGAATTGGCAGATCACGATACATGAAATTTATGTATAAGTCCATGAAGGAGAAACCCATGGCGCCTTCTGTGAAAGTTCGTCGGGATAGTAAACACATGATTTTGTATGTGCCTTTAAGGCTTATTCTCTTTGGCCCTTGTGGCATACTTTGATAAATCTATTTGGTATAATGTGCTTATCCGCCCTTATGGTCAGTTCTAGATAAATTCTAATTGATCTGTGATAGATATTGCTAAGATAAGGTCGTGATATGTCCGAATTTAATTTGGTTGAATTAGATTTGTAAAGTAATTGAATAAGTTATCAAGGAAGTTCTTAAAAAGATATATGTATTTGTATGTTCAAAAAGGGGTATTCACCATGGTAATCTATCACTTTGAATATGGGCATAGTCGTAGTTATGAAAGACATAAGAAATTGCCAATTTAAGTTCGTCTCTATTATATAGTATTGAATTCTTAGTATCTAATATCCACCATATCTGAGTAGTATCATGTCTTCTCCTGAAATAGTATAGAATCTAAGTTATTGTTATTTTGAATATGTGGAGTTTTGTAATCAAAGATATGTGGAATTTATTTAAATGATATGTTAAGTTCATTATCATTATACGCTTGTAGGTATTGAAGAAGAATATGATTTGATTAGTAAGCTGATGGTATTCAAATCTATGTGATATTCCGCCAAGCGTGTATGTATCCGCCAGTGAACAATATTTGTGAACAACCGTTCTGGAATAACTTAATGTGTAAAGAGATGGTCTGTATGAAGTGGCTCTAAAGATAGATTATTTGAAAAGTACATTTGTGATTTTAAGAAAAAGAAAGGATTAATGAAATGTCTAAAAGGATCTTAAGTTAATCAGTTAAGAAAGAATTGGCACGCTAAAAGTATATTAGTTGATGTGTACGTGTAAGCTGAAAACTGTGAAAATGTACGCCCAAAACAAAGATAAGTGGTTAAGAAGGGTGGCTGGCGCACAAATGATCTTCAAATATTAAAAAGTATCCGTCAAGGTATTTTATAGTAATTCTCACTAAGTTCTCTTGAACTTACAATTGTTATGTTTATGTTTCACGTAGAGTGGTAAAAGATTGTGCCAAGAGGGACGATGCTAGGAGTATGCCAAGGAAGCGATGAATTAGGTTATTATACATACAGTGGAAAAGTGGTGTGCTGTAGGACTTACCCTAAGAGTCCGCTTTTAGTAATTTTCTTTGTTGTACCAAGTTTGATATAAAATTTTGTCCCTAAATTATTTCTTTTGTTTCTTTGAAACAGAGTCTTTAATTAAATTAATAAGAGTTATGTTTTAAGTAGGAAGTATTTGTCAATGGTTTCGAAATTTTGTTCAGTGTTATGTGTAGTAACACCCGAGATCTGAATCCAGTAAATTTGATTGGGTTTAGGGCATTACAACCTAAAATAAGCCTGATGTCACAACGAGGAGTATCGAGACATCGGGAAAATGCGACAACGTTGAAATGGTGAAGCAAAGACGATGTCACGATGAGGCACTATGCTACGTCACGACATGATCTCTTATTTGGCAGCCGCATTTTAGACTTCAAGTAGGGCTACTTCTCCAGTTGGACTCTGATTATTCTAGAGATAGTTTAGTATGATCATAACTCTAATCTAAGCCTATTTAAAGGGGCTATTGTATCCCTATTTTGATATGCCTATTAGCAAGGGCTTTTCTTTGAAGGTAACAAGATGTAGTCGCATATATGTTTTGATAAGAGTTTCGTGGTAATTAAGAAGAGTATTTTATACCCCTTTTATGAGTGCCCAATGAGATTTAAGTTTTTGTTTACCGGTTCGCTCTTTAGGATTTTGAGTTTTGTATTCGAGGTTTTGGGTAATGTATAGGTTGTACATTTCGGTTTATTTTCTCCATATTGTACTCTAGTTTGTTTACTTATTTAATGAAAAGTCGATATCTCATTTGCCCGTAATTTTTATCCTTTTTAGAGGAGTTTTTCACGTAAAATTTGTGTTCGTTCTTCTCCACTTTTACTATCTTATTATTTATATAGGTTGAACCCCAACAAGCAATGGTCTGTTAAGAAAGAGAAGACTTTTACTAGTAGGGATAAAGAAGGCTAGGGAGGGCTTCACTTAAGTATTGATGAGGTAATTGAAACTCATAGATCCAAGGCCTCACGTGTTATGCAGAATCTTCCTCCCATTGTCACTACTATTGTTCTCACGTCAATTTTCATTTCTACAATTTTTCTTTTTTGTCTACCTTTGTTTCCTTTCCTTGCAATTCTACCACCACTTCCTTAACCATGGCAGTGATGCTAGTAGTAGGAATGAGGCAATTAACTACTGTTATATCTTTTGCATCATCTGTTAAGGCTATTAAAGCATTTATAAAGCTTTGCTACTACTAGTTTGAGCTCATAGGATAAAAGAAAAAAGTTTGTTGGGTTTAACACCAAATGTTAGAACTCTAAATTGCACCCATTTTTGTTGGTGAGACAATATTCCATGGATCAACATCCTTTCAATCCAAATGAAGCTCTTTTAAGGCTAGCAAGGAACACTCCCACAGGTTTGAAGGATGGTGGATTCCCTTTACGCCCCAAGACCTCTCTTACTACTTCATTTAAGAACTACTACTGCTCAAACCACCTTTTAATCACCTTATGACTCTCAGTCAATTGAGTGTACTACCCGTAATCTCTAAGCCACTTCTTTATATCAACAACCTCAAACTAACACATTCACACATAGCTTACATTAAATCTAAAGCCTTAACCTTTTCATTTCAACCAATCCTTCATCCACCAAGAAGAAAAAAAGGAAAAAGAATATGAAGGAATAATTTGGTTTTATCAAATTGTTAAACTAACATGCAAATATAAATTTCAAACTTCAGTAGGTGAGTATCAGGTGAGTTCCTACCCTAACTCTTATATGTGAAATGTTTAAGTAAAAGTATATATATAAAAGAAGATGATATCCATGATAATTGGTAGGTATATGAGTGTGGTAAAGATGAGATTGTGCTGTAAAAATATGTATAAAGTTCTGTTGAAAAGAATAATGAGAATTGGTAAGCATGCAGATAAAGTTTGTTATACGAAAAGTATGAATCAGTCAAGAATATGAACAAATCTAGGCAAATGAATGCTGAACATTGTCCCTCTTTGATGCCTTTGGTAAGGCAGATATATTGCTAACCAAACTGGCATATCACAATATGAAAATAAGTGTAAAACCATGAGGTTGAGACTCATAACATCGTATGATATGAAAACACTCATGGTGTAGCCTCTAGTAAGATAAAGACCGGACTGGTAGATCACGATACATGAATGTGTGTAAGTCTATGTAGCTGAGACCCATGGCAAGATATGTCTGTGTGAATGTTTATGGTGTAGCCTTCGATATTGTGTAGATCGAATTGGCAGATCATGATACATGAAATTTATGTATAAGTCCATGAAAGAGAAACCCATGGCACCTTTTGTGAAAGTTCGTCGGGACAGTAAACACATGATTTTGTATGTGCCTTTAAGGCTTATTCTCTTTGGCCCTTATGGCGTACTTTGATAAGTCTATTTGGTATAATGTGCTTATCCGCCCTTATGGTAAGTTCTAGATAAATTCTAATTGATCTGTGATAGGTATTGCTAAGATAAGGTCGTGATATGTTTGAATTTAATTTGGTTGAATTAGATTTGTAAAGTAATTGAATAAGTTGTCAAGGAAGTTCTTGAAAAGATATATGTATCTGTATGTTCAAAAAGAGGTATTCACCATGGTAATCTATCACTTTGAATATGGGCATACTCGTAGTTATGAAAGACCTAATAAATTGCCAATTTAAGTTCGTCTCTGTTATATAGTATTGAAATCTTAGTATCTAATATCCACCATATATAAGTAGTATCATGTCTTCTCCAGAAATCTTATGGAATCTAAGTTATTGTTATTTTGAATATGTGGAGTTTTGTAATCAAAGATAGGTGGAATTTATTTAAATGATATGTTAAGTTCATTATCATTATAAGCTTGTGGGTGTTGAAGAAGAATATGATTCGATTAGTAAGCTGATAGTATTCAAATCTACGTGAGATTCCGCCAAACGTGTATGTATCCGTCAATGAACAATATTTGTGAACAATCGTTCTGGAATAACTTAATGTGTAAAGAGATGGTTTTTATGAAGTGGGCTCTAAAAATAGATTATTTGAAAAGTACGTTTATGATTTTAAGAAAAAGAAGAGATTAATGAAATGTCTAAAAGGATCTTAAGTTAATCAGTTAAGAAAGAATTGGTACGCTAAAAGTATGGTAGTTGACGTGTAAGTGTAAGCTGAAAATTGTGAAAGTGCCTGCCCAAAACAAAGATAAGTGGTTAAAAATGGTGGCTGGTGAACAAATGATCTTCAAATATTAAAAGGTATCCGTCAAGGTATTCTATAGTAATTCTCACTAAGTTCTCTTAAACTTACAATTGTTATGTTTATGTTTCACGTATAGTGGTAAGAGATTGTGCCAGGAGGGACGACGCTAGGAGTATGCCAAGGAAGTGACGAATTAGGTTATTATACATACAGTGGAAAAGTGGTGTGTTGTAGGACTTACCCTAAGAGTCCGCTTTTAGTAATTTTCTATGTTGTACCAAGTTTGATGTAAAATTTTATCCTTAAATTATTTCTTGTGTTTCTTTGAAACTGATTCTTTATTTAAAGTAATAGGATTTATGTTTTAAGTAAGAAGTATTTGTCAATGGTTTTGAAATTTTGTTTAGTGTTATGTGTAGTAACACCCGAGATCTGAATCCAGTGAATTGGGTTGGGTTGGGTTTAGGGCATTACAACCCAAAATAAGCCCCATGTCACAACAAGGAGCATCGAGACGTCGGGAAAATGTGACAACGTTGAAATGGCGAAGCAAAGACGATGTCGCAATGAGGCATTATGCTACTTCACAACATGTTCTCCTATTTGGCAGTCGCGTTTTAGACTTCAAGTAGGACTACTTCTCCAGTTGGACTCTGATTATTCTAGGGATAGTTTAGTATGATCATAACTCTAATCTAAGCCTCTTTAAAGGGGCTCTTGTATCCCTATTTTAATATGCCAATCAACAAAGGTTCTTCTTTGAAGGCAACAAGATGTAGTTTCATATGAGTTTTGATGAGAGTTTCGTGGTAATTATGGAGAGTATTTTATACCCCTTTTGTGAGTGCCCTATGAGATTTAAGTTTTCGTTTATTGGTTCGTTATTTGGGATTTTGAGTTTTGTATTCGGGGTTTTGGGTAATGTACAGGTTGTACATTTAAGTTTATTTTCTCCATATTGTACTCTAGTTTGTTTACTCATTTAGTGAAAAGCAGATATCTCCTTTGCCCGTGGGTTTTATCCTCTTTAGAGGAATTTTCCACGTAAAATTTGTGTTCGTTCTTCTCCACTTCTACTATCTTGTTATTTATACAGGTCGATCCCTAACAGGCAATGAGTTGTTAAGAAAGAGAAGACTTTTTGTGACATCCCTAATTTGACCCTAGTTGGAAAGTGGTTTCGGGACCACAAAACCGAGTCATAAAAATAATTAACTGTCATATTTTACGTTTATTTTATGTGAATATGAATGTGTAAAAGTTTCATGCTTTAATTTTATCAGTATATGTGAAATTTATTAGTAGGGACTTATGTGAGAAAATTGTGAAATGTTTAGACAAATATAAAAGTGATCAAATAGTGCATGATAAAAAAAATTGTACTTGCATGTCTAATTAACCAATTAGAGATAGTGGCCGGCCATGCTAATGACTAACACATATTATATGCATTTTTTTAGTTTGTTTACTTACAATTTAATATACAAAATGAACTATTGACTAAGAAAATAAGTGAAAATTTGGGTGAAGAAAACAAAGCTCATCTTTGTTCTTCTTTGCCGAATTGAAAAGAAGAAAAAAGGGGGGAGACTTTCGGTCATTTTGAAGGAGAAGAAGGTTAGTGAATGGTGTTAGATTTTTTTGAAATTTAAGCTTGTTTTAGGTTAATCATCTTGTTTCTTACTTAGCCCATACCAAAAAAAAATTTAAATCTTGATGGATGTAGGGCACATTCGGTTATGGTTAATGAGAAAATAATTTGATTGTAGCCTTTAAGCTTTGATGAAGAATTTGTTGTTGCAAGAAGTTGAGCTTATTGATAGTAAATTTTTAATGCTCATATGTGTAATAGTCGAACATGTAGTTGTTTAATGTTTTGAACAAGTGTCGTTTAGGTGTTCTAAATTGTCTAAATTAGATGTTTAATCATCTAAGGGTTCGGCATTGTGCATTCTTGCTAAGAGTTCGATTTGAAATCATAAGATTTTGTTGACTTGTGTTTAATGGCATTCGGTCAAGGTCTATGGGTGTTTGCTAATCCGGTTTAAATGCATAGGTGTTAAATACTTTGTATTTGAAACTTTGATGTATAAGTAGAAGTTAATTAAGATGATATTGAGTAAATTCTTAGTTTAGTTGTGTTAAGTATTCGGCAATATTTATAATAATGTATATGAGAGTGTATATATATACATGTTGTGCATAACTTGAGTAATCGACTAAAATATATTTATATGAATGTTAATGCCTTATGTATACGCCTTGTGTCATAGAGACATTTGAATATAAATATGTATTAAAGTTACATATATAATTGTTTAATGTGACTTACCAAGTACACAAATTTGAAAACGAAATGATAATAGACTTAAGTGGTCAATTGATTCAAAGGAATTGGTTTTAAAATGTATATGGATGCCGTATGACTATGTTTGATTGGGAAGTAAATTTGTTTGATTTAGCTCAAGAGCTTAGAGGATCAAAGTTGGATAGGGGAAAGGAAAAAGTAATCGAATAGCCGTTGAAATCGTTCGACAACATCCGAGGTAAGTTTCTAGCATATAAGTTTAGTTATAATGAAGAATGATATGGAATACGGGTAAAGATGGGACTATGAATTGGTGTAATTACCTATAGTAAAATGATAAGGAATAAGTTACTTCTATGAGCCTTAGCCGATTGGTAATAAGGAGTACTTATATATGATGATATGTTTTAAACTCAAATGGTAAGTTCTTAAGTGTTTGGACTTGGAAATTTAAGAACAAATTGTAATAATCTGCTTAGGACAGCAGTAGTAGCGTGAATTTTGAAAATCACCATAAATTGTTGGAGTGGAATTAGAGACTGAATAAAATATGTAATTAAAGCTTAATGAGTCTAGTTTCTTATAAAATAAACAATGCAAGAAAAGGAATTTCCTATAGAGAGATATTTAAAGTTGTGTGTGACAGTGTCAGAATGAATCTGAAATCCCCTGTTCTGTTTTTAGAAAATCATTATAAATAGTACAAAAATGGTTATAAGATAAATTTTATATTCTTAGACTCCTTAATGAGTCTAGTTCCAAATGAAATAAACAAGAACATATTTTGAAATTTTTACAATGAGAAATTTGATTCGTAGTGAAGAGTGGCCAGTATAGTCGATCAGTGAAATAGGGGAAACTTTAAGAAAATTCTGGTTTTGATTGGCCAAGCCAAAAATCCTGAAAATTTTATCGATAGAAGATATATGAGTCTACTTTGGGGGAAAATTTACGTCACTTCATTTGGAGTCCCGTAGCTACAGTTACAAATAATTTAATGATTGTTGCTCAAGAAAACAGCTTGCAGTGAAACTGTGATTTTGTTGTAAACATTGATGAAACTAATTGAGTTGCTTATAAGCTATTGCTGAATTGATGTACAAGATAAATATATAGGTGGTGAGGCCATAATGGCTAAAATTTAAATGTGTGTAAGTTATCCGAATGGCTATTTTATAAACGTAAGCAATGTATATGTAATATGTGTTGATAATTTTATAAATTGAAGGTGTAGTGACTTATATGTTGTTTAGCCGAATGGTTGTCATGAGAAGAATGTAAGTCATGTGTGTATTTTCTTATTTAGTTGGAAGTTTATTGATAGATATATATATGTATTAAAGTCGAATGATATTATGACATGAAGATAAGGTACATACTATATGCTTATATTCGAATGAGGTTAATGAATTACAAAGGTGATAGTTTGTATGAAATGTAGTAACATGTGATTAAATATACATGGAATTTGGAAAGTATCCGGGTTAAGACTCGCTGACTACGTGATGTGGCCTAATGGCTCCCGTGAAATGAGACTATTTATATTGAGATACGAATAAGTTCGAATGAAGTGATACCTAACAGGCTATGGCTAAGTGTCTTGAATTATTTCAAACCGAAGACCATTTGTATATCTTTAAGATAAGGATTTAATTAGTTTCATAAAAAATTTATTAATTTGAGTTGTATTCGGCAGGATGTGCAAATACAAGGTATGGATTGCGTTTGGTCATTTATGTATATGTGATAAGGAATATGTTTAGTCCTTTATATACGTATACGAAACTTTAATACTTGTCATGATTTGATTATTTGAAATATTAATGTGAATATGAACTAAAGAACTAAGCTCCTAAATACATATATATACACATTTGTGTATGTGCACGAAATGAGTGCATATGATTAAGTGGTTAGAGGTATTGAAGGATTTAATTGGTAATTGGTAACTATGGAAACGGTAAGTGTACAAAGGTTAAGTATATGGTAAGTGATACTTACTTGCTATGTGAACTCGATTTCGTTTGTATTACAAATGTACTTTGGGAATCACTTATGAGATGGTTATAAGTTATATTCAACGAGTATTGACTCTATCAAATTGTTTATGTAATGTGAAACATGAATATGTGTTTCCAAATATGAAAACCGAATGTGATTATAGTGTTATGTTTTAGTTTGACTGATTAAACTAAAAATAGCATTGATGTTTTTTTTTTATGCGAAGGGTATATACTCTTAAATTTGGATGAAATAGATGAATTACTTGTGCATACATAGGGTTTAATCTATTTGACCGAATGGTGATATATCTTGACATTTCAAAACGTGATTTGTGTAAGGTCTAATCTTAAGCGACTTAGTAATAAATCAACAATTTCGGATGTTCAGCACATTAAGTTGGCCAGGTATGTATTATGTACTTGTGTAGGCCTATTAAGCCCATCGAGACGTCACTTGGATTTTGTGTAAGTTATAAATGTATTTAATCTAGAAAAGTTAATTGTTTTACTTAAGACTTACTAAGCCTTGAAAGCTTACTCTGTTGTTACGTTTCTCTGTTTTATAGATTATCAAATTTGGCCTTTGCTCGGGGATCGTCAACAACTCGTCACACTATCACTATCCACTGTTTGGTACTGCTATGTTTTGGATTATTTCATGGCATGTATAGAATAGACTAGTAGCGGAATAATACTCTGATTAATGTATATGAGCCATGCGAAAATGGTATCCTTTGAATGTGTACTTATAGAAGTTTAATTTTTTTTTCTGGCTGTATTTAGCATTTATCTAAATGAATGATCTTTATTTCAAGAAAAAGTTTAAAATTTTACTATTCTGACATGAGTTACAAGTCCGGTAATACCCCTTTCCTATTCCGACAACGGTTACGGGATAGGGGTGTTACACTTTTACTAGTAGGGATAGGGAAGGCTAGGTAGGGCTTCACTTAAGTACTGATGAGGTAATTGAGACTCATAGATCCAAGGCCTCACGTGTTGTGCAGGATCTTCCTCCCATTGCCACTACTATTGTTCTCACGTCAATTTTCATTTCTACAATTTCTTCTTTTTTGTCTACCTTTGTTTCCTTTCCTTGCAATTCTACCACCACTTCCTTAACCTTGGCAGTGATGCTAGTAGTAGGAATGAGGCAATTTCCTACTATTATATCTATTGTATCATCTGTTAAGGCTACTAAAGCATTTATAAAGTTTTGCTACTGTTAGCTTGAGCACATAGGATAAAAGGAAAAAGTTTGTTGGGTTTAACACCAAATGTTAGAACTCTAAATCGCACCTATTTTTGTTGGCGAGACAATATTCCATGGATCAACATCCTTTCAATCCAAATGAAGCTATTTTAAGGCTAGCAAGGAACACTCCCACGGGTTCGAAAGATGGTGGATTCCCTTTATGCCCCAAGACCTCTCTTACTACTTCATTTAAGAACTAATACTGCCCAAATCACCTTTTAATCACCTTATGACTCTCAGTCAATCAAGTGCACTATCCGTAGCCTCTAAGCCACTTCTTTATATCAACAAACTCAAACTAACACATTCACACATAGCTTACATAAATCTAAAGCTCTAAGCCACTTCTTTATATCAACAAACTCAAACTAACACATTCACACATAACTTACATAAATCTAAAGCCTTAACCTTTTCATTTCAACCAATGCTTCATTCGCCAAGAAAAAAAAAGGAAAAAGAATATGAAGGAATAATTTGGTTTTATCAAATTGTTAAACTAACATGCAAATATAAATTTCAAACTTAATTAATTAATATAGACATAGGTGAAATTCGAACCTAGGCACCAACATCTAGAGCCCTAACCTTGTCATTTTAACCATAGCTTCATTATTAAAAAAAGAAAAAAATTTGAGTTTATTAAATCATCAAGCTAATATGTGAATATAAATTTTAACTTAATTTGATTCATAAAAACATAGGTGTAATTATAAATTTCATCCATTTACAAAAAAAAAAACTTGAAAATGCTAATCCCTTTACTTTAATTTTTCAAAATTTGATCCTCTTTCTTTATGATAATTGACAAGTTAATCCAAATTGATGTTAAACACATGAATTTAAGTTGTTGATTTTGCTAACTTGTTGTATATAATTTGTTAATTGTTGATTATGCTAATTCTTTACATATATATTGTTGAATTGTTAATTTTTAGATAAACAATTTAATGATAAGATTTAACAATGTTACCTCATTAGATTAACTTTTAAATTTTCATAAAAAGCAAAAATCATATTTTAACAAAAGTAAAAGAACTAACTCTTTAATTTTCATAAAATAAAAAAGATAAAATTCATAATTATAACATAAATATAATATCCAACTGATTTTAGATTAAAAAAATGCATTTATAATTTGTTTTCCGATTCCTAAATTATGTTTTTATTTTCATGTTAGATATGAGAATAATTGGAAACCATAATTTTAAATGGCGGTGGCTGTTTGCTTGATTGTTATGAATGTGTATGACAGCATGGTTGAAAAACTCTTGAATGCTTAAACATTAAAAATGGTTTCATTGTCTATGGATCAATAATATTATTATAATAATTAGAATAGTGACAATTAATGTACCAAAAATAGAAGAAAAGTGACACAAACAAGCCAAATAGTTGATATGGCATGGAGAACACGTAAATGAAACACATGGGGCTCTTAAATTTTAATCGATTGCTATTATTTTTTTCATTAAAGTTTCAACTAAATAGTTGAAAAAAAGGTAACAATAGATTTTGTCTTCACCTATTTAGATTAAGTTTAAAATTTAGAATTATGATTGTTGAAAGATTTTATCTAAATATTTCTCACTACTTGAATAGAATTAAATTTAGATAGTAAAACAAATAAAAATATCAAAGTTATAAAAAAGTTTAAATATAGTTATCACATTCAGAGATGAATTTAAAATTTTTTAACAGGTGCCGAAAATTAATTATAATTTTTTCATAGATTAAAATATAAATTTATTAAGTATCAATTTATAATTTCATCATTTTTGAAGAAATTAAACATAATTTTTTTTTATTTTTAAGGAGTTTAATTGTAATTTTACTATTAATTTATAATTTATTTATTTATATAAAAACTGAATTAAAAATTTTTCATTTAATTCAAATTGTTATTTTATTATAATATTAATTTATAATTTCTCATATAAAAAATAAATTAAAAATTTTGCCTGCCGGCCTTTTAAGCTTCATAAATTTATTGCTCAACGATTAGTCTAAAAGTTGTTTAAAACGAGTAAAGTTGGCTCAAGTTGAATAATCAATGGAAAGCTGGTTCCAAGTTCCAAGTTCCAAGTTCCAACTTCCAACTTCCAAGTTCCAAGTTCACGTGGAAGCAAATTGGTGGCATATATATATATAAAAAAACATTCTCACTCTTTTTTAATGGGTTAAAAATCTGACATTAATTTTAATTTTATGTAAAATCATTTTATTTATTTAAGGAGAACAATATTTTTACTTTTGGAGAATACATAGACCGACCTAGTAGCTAGCTTGATAGAACAATTGATCAGCAACTATAAAAAAAAAAAAGTACCAAAGGTAGAAAACCAAACATGAATTTGTAAGCACCAGGGATATCTTTCAGATTTGCCTGTCAAATATCCACACAAATAATTGCAACTTGCTTAAAATTCCTTAAAGAAAAACATGAACTGCAATTTCCTTAATTGAACTAATCGTCAAGCCTGACAAAGTTCAAGCACTCATCATTGATCCAACTATACTTCTCAGTGAAGGGATTGACCAGGTTTTTTCTAGGGTACTCATCAATGCAATCTTCCCAAACCCTAGTATCTTCCAAACCATCCTTCATTACCTCCCACACACAGTTGTTGCACATGAACCCAGCTCCAAGGCTCACCATGAAAACCTTATCACCTTTCTTCAACCTCTTCTTAGCTTCCATGTAACTCAAAACATACCATAAACCACCTGCTGATGTGTTTCCAAATCTGTATAGTGCCATTCTAGTTGGCTCTAAGTCATATTCACTAAGTCCCAAACTCTTCCCAAGCCCATCAATCACTGCCCTTCCACCGGGATGGAGACAAAAATGGTCAACCCCAGACTTGAGATTTAAATTGAAACTTAAATTTTGGCCTTTGGTTGATTTTTTCCGGAGAGTTGATATTGCATATCGAAGCAGTTCCCAAACTGGTAATATTTTGGGCAATAGGAGCTTGAGATTCCCTGTAAAAGCTTTAGCAGCAGCTTTTGTTAAGTTTTTTGTAAGGAGGAAACCTTGGTAACCTTGTGGATCTTCAACCTGTATGCAACATCCGTATGCTTCGTCATCGTATCCGATATTGGTTCTTACGGTACACTTTAACTTCAACAAGCATCGATCCCTCAAGTTCCTTTTGTTTGTTAAGAGGATTGAACACCCACCGTTACGGAACAGGCAATTCGATAACATCATAGACTTCTCTTTGCCGCAGTACCAATGCCTGGCGATTGATTCGGTGCTCACAACGATGGCGAACTGGTTCTTGTATGTCTTGAACAACTGCTGCACCATATCGATTGCAACCATGCTTGCACTACATCCCATTCCCGAGAGACTGAAGGACTTAATGTTGTCCCTCATCTTGTACCTGTTTATAATCCGGGAAGTTAACGACGGTGCTGGTGAAAACAACGAGACATCGACGACGAGTATGTCGATTTCCGACGGGGAAACTCCTGTTTTCTCGAATAGAGTGTCTAGAGTGCTGAACATGATCTCGTCCATCTCGGCATGTGCATCGTTTTCCGAAGGAAACTCTTCTCTACCATCAATAACATTCCTTGGACCATAAGTTTCTTCACCAAGACCAGAACTAACAATGGTTTTTAAAAGAAACCTGTATTGGTCCAGACCAAGATTCTTGTTCCTCAACACAACTTTCACGCACGCATCAGTGTCGAGCTTCCTGTCATCGGCAGCCTTGAAACATTCATAACCCAACATATAGCATTGCTGATTTCTCTTCTGGAAAATCATGTTAACAAAGTGAGAAATGAGGCCACAAAGGAAAAGGAGACATATTTTCATTAAAAACTCCATTGAAAAGGCTTGAGAATGTGATGGAGATGGGATGTTTATGTATAAAATCAAGAAATGTGAAGAAATTGAGAGAAATATACTAGTTGGTATACTCTTGGTAGATTGGATATATGTCTATTTATATTAAAAAGAAAACGATATCCCAATCTGACCTGGCTGGGAAACCAGTTCAATTAAAACAAAAACACCTTGGTCCTATGTAATTTTTTTAATATAAAGGACAGGGAACACAGGTTATGCCCCCCCTAAAAAAAAGAGAATTTATGCTTTAGACCTCCAAATTAGACCCCAAATTCATAAAATCATAATATATGGTAAAATTATAGTGTGACCACTAAAAAATGTTAAATTTTGATTTAGTTCTTTCAAAAAACGTAAAGATATAAACCAATACAAATGTGAAATCACATTTTAACTCTTATAAAAATGTATAACTTAACCTAAAACCCCCTCAAAAAAATTCTAACTTCACCCCTGTTTAAACAAGACATTTGTGAACTAGTTAAATCAATATATATATGGCCAATAATGCCTTTGTGTTGTTGATTAGGGCAAATATCTTAGATTGTTAAGCACTCATGTTCACGATATGTGGATCTCTAGTCCCAACATGTGTGTATGCTCATGGATGGATATTGCTCAATTCTTTTTGATTCTCCATCCATTATGCTTTATATTAGTTTAATTATATGTTATGGTTACTCATATATTTATTTGTGTTTGTACTATAATTATGATTGTTAAAGAAATCTTTTTTCCCAAAAACATTAATTTTCTTGAATCATAAAATAGACATAAAAGATATCTTAGTCATAATAAATACTAACAAAAATTGATTTTAAAAGTTGATTACACAAATGAGACTCCCCCTCCACCAATTTTGTGGCGAAAGTTTTGTGATCTCCAAGCCAAGGTTACTACACAAATGCCATCAGGAACAATTACCCTTCTACCATCACAACATGTTAATGATCACTCATCTCATCAATCTAATGTTTGAGTTACTGACGTGACTCTAGATTGCAATCTGGTTGATAATTTTCATGATTTTACCCTTCAATCTTCATGATCACATGTATGATTTTATCTTAATTTCAACTAAAAGTTTCATTTTTATTTTAGCTTTATGTTTTAGTATTTGAACCTTAGTACTTGATTTTAATTTTTGTAAGGTGGACTTTATGTATTTGTGCTCATTTCATTATTTTATTTGCATTATGACTTTTGGGGACTTTTGATATTTATATTCTGAATATTTTCTGTGACATTTTTTTTTCTTTTCATTCCCTTTTATTCAAAATATAAGTGTAGCAGAAAGTAACAGTTTTCATGACACTTTTGTAACTATAGTTACCTTTGATAAGGAAAACAAAAGTTTTTGTTTGAAAATTTTGGTGACATTTTTAAATGTCACAAGTAGACAAAAATATGTTAGTTTCTCTCCATTTTTTGTGGCGCTTAGGGACGTAACGAAAAGTCACAAAATGGAAACTTTTTATGATGTTTCACCCTAATTTTCCATGGCGATTTACTATATGTACAAACCTATTGTTACATTTTCATTAGTCAACGTGGCATTTTGAAATGTAAGGAAATATGTAGTTTTTCATTTCGTTTTGTGACTTTTCATGATGTTTACAATTGTCATGAAAGAAGAAGTGTTGTGAAAACATCACAAATACGTTCTTTACAGTAAATGCGTGACATTTTTTACGTTTTACCAAAAACATCATGAAAATTCAAATTCTTTTTTAGTGACATCTTGGTGTTGTTTCCATGACATTTTTAAAACGTCATGAAAAAGTCTATTTTGGTGTAGTGTGATGAGATATGATTCATATAATTTCTTAGTTGTAACCATATCACTTAGCAAAATTCTTATCTAATACTTATATTTAGATACTTTAGTGAGTTGATGTCACTCTTAATCAAATCACTAAATCAATTATGAAATTATAGAAATACCTCTTATTTTCAATTTTAATTAATATTCTTATGATGACGCTTTTGTTTATCCAAACTTCAAATCATCTTTAAAGAAAAAAAATTTAAAATATTTTCTTCCACTAACATCATGGGTGTGACAAAATGTAATTTTTTTGTTAAGTATTATATTTAATATTTAAATTTTGTTTTAAATTTCCAGATGAAGTTTTGTCTAAAATGATAAAATTGAAATTTTGATGTTTTAGATTTGAGTACTATTATGTATGAACTATATATTTGTAACGACCCGGTTTTCAGTGGTATCAGAAAAGGCAATTTCAGAATCTCATTACTATAAACTGAATTCGTAAATATTAAATATGGATATTTACAGAGTTAGTGTATTAATGAATTAAAATTTGGTTAAGTAATTTAGCCAAATTTGTGAGAAATTAAGGCTCAATGACTAAATTGTAAAAGTTTAATCACTATAATTTTTAATTAGATTAAGACTTAGGGACTTAAATAGAAATTAACCAAAGGACTAAAATAGAAAATATACCTATTTTAAATATATGTTAGTGGGAGATGATGGATGATGCCATTTGCTTAACTTAATTAATGATTAAGCTTAAATAATTAAGGCTTAAGTTAATTAAACTAGTTTAATTAAAGTAAAACATAATATAAATAGAAATTGGTGGAAGGAGAGATGAAATATTCATCTTCTCCAACCGGCCAAAGAAGAAAAATAAAAGAGAAACCATCATTTTTGTGCCCTAAAGATTTCAGCTATAAAACTGTAAGTGCAATCAACGTCTTTTCTTGTAATTTTTATAGATTTGAGATTATGGGAGCTTAAATTAGCCAAACCGTACACTAAACAATAGACTTGGTGGTACATTTATAGTTGGCAAGCCATAGGATTGGATTGTGTAGGAGTTTATGCACTTACGCGGTAGGATGCACTTCATGTACTAATATGCGCTTTGTGCACCAGTATACACTTTATGTGCCAGATTCCTTTATTTCAACTTATATGATAATGCACTTTGATGCCAGTCTAGTGTGTTCCGTCCCATTCTGAGTCAAGTTAATAAGGGTTATAAACTATAAATATGATTTTAATGCTGAAAATGGAATTAGTAATGTTATGAAATTAATGGTATAATCGAATATGGTTTGTATTTTGAAAAAAGTTTGCGTTCCAACTTGTAAGTTCATCGAAACGAGGCATGGGGGTCAAAACGAATATGGATGAGTTGGTAGACTCCAAAATTAAATTGAATGTCATGATTATATAAATATTTGTGTTTAATTCTTAATTGTATTATATGATATGATCATTAGAGATCAAGTTGGAAATTGAACATTTATGAATAATGTTAAATAGGTTGGTAAAAGTACCCTTTCAATTGTAAATGACATTTACCTAGGGTTTAAGTAGGTTTTGTATCGAAAATGTCAAACTTGAAACTTAGCCGCGTAATGTAATTTTGAAGTACCGTTTTGGTATGTTTTGTCTAATATGCAATTGTAAATATGTTGTTTGATTGTGACTGAGATTATTCATGTTAATACAGGTTTTTAAAACTTGTTTCAATGGTCCTTTTTGGAAACAATGGGTCACATTACAATGATGAACCATTGATGTTGCGACGAGAAATAGAGCAAAGTCCTTGTGGAGATGTCGTTGCTTCAAGGTCACGATGAGCACCAAATAGAGAGTTGCATCGTGACAAGAAACCCTCAGTGTTGCAACGTCAACCCAAAATTTTAGAATCCTTATTATTTGGTCCTATTTCGAGCTCAGGTTAGTAAAAGATCTTTCGTAAGCTCATATAAGACCCGAAAATGATTATGTATCTTTTAATACACTTGTTTTAGTTACATTTGAATGTTTAATGGTTTGAAAATGAATGTAATTTAATCGTAATTGCTTCAGTAACGAATATGACACCTTATAACTCATACCCGACAATCAAGTCAAGTAACGAGGTGTTACAATATTTTCTCACCTGAATTTATTTTAACTTTAAATCCCACAACGTGTAACTCTATCTAAAATATATTTTAAATTTCAATCCATTTATGTTTTATACTAATTTGATTGAGGTAATCATTCAAGTACTTACTAATATACTTGTAAGATCCTTAAAAAAAATATTTTTGATTCAACTTATCTATTGAATTAATTGGATTAATTACTCGAAATCTTCTCAATTTGACTTTATTTTGGTTTGGTTGAAACAAGTTGTTTTTTTTATGTGTATCTTTACAAATTTTTAGATCTAATACTTATACTTTAAAAGTTAAAAAAACAAGTTTTATTATTTTTCCAATTTAGAACCTTACTCTAATTATTTAACATCATTAATAGTTTCTGTAAAAAATTGTCAACTTAACATGGCTATTTTCTGTCAATCATATACCAAATTATATGATGGTAACCTAATCAACATGCTAAGTTAAACAAATTTTGATTGAAAAATACTTATGATAATAATGATTAGACTAAGGTATTAAACAAAATTTGTAACTTTTTAAATGTAGAGATTTTAAATTTCTAATTTTGCCGAAGTATTAGGGCTAAGAAGGTATTTTAACCCTTCGACTATTTTTTCCCAACTTGCTCAACACTTATTAAATTGCACCTAATAATATCATTATCACAATCAATCCTATAAAAAGTAAGAGACGTCTTTAAATGTCACATTACCTATTAGTTTAATGTGGACTTTTTTTCGGATATAAAGTACTTGTTCACATCAATGTCTTTTATGAGATGAAAGCAAAATTGATCAACATCAATTAATTCATATAAACTTATAAAAATTTATAAAAAAATTAATAAAATACATTTAAAATTTTTATAAAAACATATTATAATTTTATGAAAATCATAAAAAGTATTAAAATTTATATAAAATTACAAAAATTATAAAAAAATCATAAAAATTTGAACTAGATCGAATTAGTCAGTTGGACCAATTAGATCGAAATCAACAAGGGTATCAGTCTAGAGAAAGCCATTAGATCGATTGAATTGGGAACCAAACGGTTGAACCAATTTTTTATTCTTTTTATTTTTTTAATTTTTATTTAATTGAACTAGGCAGATCAATTGAACTGAAAAACGGGTGGCTTGATCGGTTTGACCACCAGTCTGATACTAAAAACCTTGGTTAGAATATTTCATTTTGACATATGATAATAGTTGGATAAGGAAATTTTGATTTGAAAAAAGTATTTAAAAATAAAAAAATCAATTTAACTACCCAATTCCTAAGTCAACTGGTCTAATGGCTTTCCCCAGACCTATACCCTTGTCAATTTGGGGATAACCGATCCAATTCAAGTTTTTTATGATTTATTTTATAATTTTTATAACTTTATATCATTTTAAATATTTTTTAATAAATTGTAACAATTTTTATTATTATTTTTAAAGAATTCTAATACGAGTTAATTGAGTCTTTAGCATGGCCATTGTTTTCAATACAAGAGGATATGGGTTTGAGTGCATTGAAGCACATTATCCTCCTATTTATGAGTTAGGGAGGGGCTACAGCTAGTTCTAAGCATTATATCAAAAAAAGAATTTTAATACATTTTTTAACTTTAAATATTTTAAATAAACTTTATTAATTTTATAAATTTCCTTTTATAATTTATTATTATTATTTATAATTTATAATATTTATAAGTTTTTATAATTTTATAATTTTAATAATTTTATATTAATTTTAATATTTTCTTTTTTATATAATTTTTATGATTTTTTTAACCATTTTGTATGAGAAAAATAATAGACTAAACCAAAAGCTACGACATGTAACCGTTTGATTAGTTCGTCAATTTATTTTAACGGTCAACATGGTTAATGACAGACACTCTTAATGGAGAGATTTAATTAATTATTTTAATTAACGACAATAGCTTAATTGAGTGTGAATTTAATATATGAACTTAATTGACTTTTTGACATGAGATAATTAAGATAAGTAGGATCTTTTCTTTAACATTAGTATGGCTTCTTATCCAGTTTTGTGTTGTATTAATTGTTTTTGAACTAAATAATTAAAATTTAAAGTTTATAATATGGTTCTACTTTTTAAACTCTGTGTATATTTGAAATTTAATTACTATATTTTTATTTTTAATAATTTAGTTCCTTTATGTTTAGAAATTAAAAATTTAAGTCCAGTTGTTAACATCGTTAAAATTCTTATATCAATTTTATTGGCGTAACATTCTAGAATTTAAAAAGTACTCACTCGATAATCATGTGACAAAAAAATAACATTATAATGGACATGAATTTAACAAAATATTTAATATTTTTAAAAATTATTAAAATTTATGTTAGCATTTTAATTAGAATAAAATATTTAGATTAACTAATAACATTATAAATGTTGATGTGTCACATTATGTTAAAATTAATTTATAAAAATTAAATCTCAAATTTGAACATAGTATAAGGATTTAAATTAAAATTTAACCTTTTTTATATAATATAAAAAAATAGAAGAACCAAAATTAAAATTTAACCAGTAATGTAAAAAGAAACAAAGAAAATATATTTATTAAATAGATAGAACTTTCCTTTTAAGAAAAAAAAAAGGACTAAAATACAATCAAACTCTAAATACAAATATTTTCACGATATTTTTACAGATTTACATGCATAAAATGTAGTGATTAGTTAGTTTGGGATTATAGTGTTGTGGTTGTGTTTTCAATATCCGAAATCTTCAATATTCATCCATCAATATGGGTGGGTTATAGATTAGTTGATAACAATTCAATGGTTCATAGAGAAAGTTTTGGATATATATAAATGGTTGTAAATGATTACAGAGAACAGTTGCTTGGCCAACACACATTTAATGACGATCACGCTATGTTTGATTTTAAACACACAAAAACAGTGCTTGCAGTACTATCAACGTACGCAAACCCATAGCCATATTGTTCATTTTGTCATTTATTTTCTGCTTTGAATTATACTGTCTTTTATCGAATTCCCTTCCTTTCGTTTCTGTTTGAAGACATCATTAATGACTACTCAACTAGATCATGTGACAGTTCTTTGGCTAATTTCCACTGCTTTTCCATGAAAAGATATTCAGTCAACTGTTAATAAAAGACTTGATTTGACTAATTGCTATATAGTATACCCAGATTTTTAAGGAAAACAAATTCATTGTTTCAATAAAATACGAAAGAAAATAGAGATTACTTCATGCTCAAGGCATTGTGGATTCATACGTTCAGGCTGAGGTTTATGCACTAAAATGTCACAGTTCAGTCAGTGGTTAACCAAAGCCGCCATACATTTATCCCATCACCTAATTTTCATCTGACTTTTCAGCTTCTCATTGAATTTTAAATGCCAACCCCCACACTCCCTAAACTTTTCGTTTTCATCCATTGAAATTTAAGTCTGTTTTTCAAGTTGCAGCTTACAATTAACATTTATTTTCAACGACTTTTGGATTTTCTTTTTGGTTTCGATTTCACACTTTAGTAATGGTAAAAAATTATGTCCATATATTACCCAAATCATTGAGGGAACATTATACATTTCAAACTCGTAAATTTCAAGTAATGCAGCAACAAATTAATACTCAATTAATTTTAAGGAGACACTTCAAAAGAAACTACTAGTTTCAATTGCTCAACCGTGGTTGATGATTTAATGGTGGATGAAAATTTTGCCAACTATTCCACATATTTCCTTTAAATGTTGTGGACATGTGCATGGGCCAGCTGGATTGAGCCTGATTTAAAAAAAAAGGGCCTAATTGAAAAAAAAAACTCTAAGCTGAGGCAACATTCAGTTCGACCCAGCAACCCATTTTGCTATTCATAAAATAATAAACTATTAAAAATATATAATCTTTTATTAACCTTTATATATTTTTGTCATTAATCTTTAATTCAAGCGGGACGTACCTGACCAAGATGAAAAATGTCATACTCACATTTATCTTAATTAGAGTGGGTTATTAAACTCATGAGTAAGTCTAGACCTGTTATGTTTTTATGATCACCAACTTAAAATGTAGATAAAGTCTAAAGTTGTTTACCCGTGACTCGGCTGGGCTCTACTAGATGGATGCATGTGTGCAGGCCCCTTACAGTGGGGGCTTAGCAAGGGGAATTCGCAATCTCAGTTCGCATATGCCAAGGAGTGCTCACATGGGGAGTCCACGGTTCCAATTTGCATATAAACCCAAAGAGTTTACATGTGGGGGCCACGAAGTCCATCAGACAAATCAAAAGTACATGTGTCCAACATGTATAGAACTTACTAAGGACGTCAATTCCATGAACAATAACAATGTGTATAAATACTTGATTGTCCCCTTCAATGAGACACAACGGAAAAACACTTAACAATACCTAATCTGTCATTTTCAATTTTAAAGTCTTTCATAGATAAGGGTACATTAAAAAACTAGTAGATTCAAGTAGATTTGTCTTCAATTGGGTGGATGAATTTGAATCAAATTAATTAAAGTTTTAAAATTTTCGGAGCATCTTAGGTTTGAATTGTTTTGAGTTTGGATTTTACAAATCAGATCATATGGATTTGAAGTATTTTGGATTCTAATCTCTTCGAGTTCAAATTATTTTAAATTAATTCGAGTAAATAAACAATTTAGCTTAGGATGAATTCGGGTTTGAATTCAAATTATTTTTTTTTCGATCAAATCAAAATTTAAGACTTCTAGTTCAATAACTGAAATTTCTAATTCGAATAGATTCGACAAGATAATCCGGCAAAATCTAGGCAAAAGAAATTGAAGCTGAAAATACAAGGAAAACAGAGCCAGCAATGAAATCATTGATTTCATCCCCAACGACCATGCAAGGTAATTTCTAACAATACATGTTGTTGATCCACATATGACTTGAACATAAATCCAAAACATAATATCTACTCTATTTGCATCCACAACCTGTACCGATAATGTATTGTATTTCTCTCTATTCTTTTTTTTTATGGATTATTGTGGTGGTGATATTTGTAAATGCCCAAATTTGACTGGGCCTTAATAACAACAAGCCCAAATCAAACCAAACACTACCCTAGCCCAAAATTTTACAAGTCCATAACCCTAAAAAAAAAGAAGAAACAAAAAAAAAAACCTAGCAGCAGTGTGCGTCGCTCCCCACGTGCCTGGTCAGTGCATTCAACGCTCAAGGATCAACCACTCCTTGCCCCGTCCCATCGTCTGCACCTCCAAGGACCTGCAAACAGCGAGAAAAGAGGACACAAAAGCAAAAGATAGCAGCAAGAAATGATAGAAACAGTAGCAAAAAGTGAACAATAGATTGGCTATAAAGCCACAAAAAATAGATTGTAACGGGGGGGTTTTTCTACAAAAAAAGAGATTGTATCACAAATATTTCAGAAATCAAAAGCAAAATAAAAAAAAGAGGTTGATCTTGATTTTATCTTCTTTTTTTTCTTTTCGTTTTCCCTATTCTTTCTTTTTATATATTATTACAAATCTATTTTCAAGTAAAAAAAACGAAAAAGGAAGGGAATGGGGACTTACCCGAGTCCGATCTTAGCGTGGCTCCGACCACCGTCCACGGTGGAGCCAAGGCTGTTCGGTGATGATGGGTTTCTTTTGAAACCCTAGTAGAGAAAAAAAGAGGGGAGGGTCCATTTTTTTTTTAAAGAGGCTGAAGGAATGAATTTTTCTTTTGTTGAAAATTTGGCATTTATAAGGAAACCATACGACGTCGTTTTGGGCCCTGGTTTAAGGCGCCAAAACGGCGTCGTTTTGCGTAAAACGGGTCGACCCGACCCTTAACCATGGGATCCGCGTGTTTCTGCAAAAGAGGCTATTTACCCTTTTGGTCCTCCGGCCTCTTAATTACTCCACAATTCAATTTTCTTTATTTTTTAATTTGACCCGATGATTTCACTTTTATTTCATTTTAATCCTGCATGAGGTGCAGCGTTTTGAAGGGCGGGGATATTTTCCTTTTGGCCCTTCCACTTTGTTTGCGCGTTCAGTGTTAGCCCCTCCTTTTTTATTTTTCACGATTTATCCCCTTTAACCTCATTTAGTTTCGATTCGGTCCTTATTTGTCATTTTTATTATAATCTAGGCTCTAAATTTCATTTCAAATTTCGATTTAACCCTTTATTCATTTAATTTCAACCTTTATAGATTGTTATGTTTTGTTTTATTTGTTTATTCATATATTCATGCATTTATTTATTTCTTTATACGTTTATTTTGTATTTTAAATTTGTATTATTATTTATTCTGTCATTCGCATGTTTCACATTGTAATTATTATTATTATTATTACTATTTATTTATCTATTTATCTTGTTGCTATCATTTCTTTATTTTTATACACATTTAAAATTAAATTGCTTACATTTTATTTTTACATTCTTTACATATTTGTTATCTTCATTATTATTGATATTATTATTGATATTATTATTATTATTATTATTATTTTTTGTTACTATTGTCATTATTATATTATTACTATTAGTATTATATTTATATTCATGTTTATTTTATTATTCTAACGTTATTACCGTTTCTCTAATTTTAATTATTTATTTATGTTTCTATTATATTTCTATTCATTATACTTCTATTTATATTTATGTATTAATATTACTTTTATTTTTTATATACATTTTATTCTTGTTATTATCATTTTATTTATTTATATACTTTTACATAGTTTTTTTTAAACTTCAGATTTTTTATTATATTATTAATATCATTTTTTTATCTACTCTTTTAAATAAGCTTTGTTTATTTTCATCGTTTCCTATTATTATCATTTTACTATTTATTTATTTATTTTATATCTTTATATATACCTTCAAATTTTAGATTATTATTATTGTCATTATCATTTTACGTGTTTTATTTAACATTTTATTTCTTTTATTTATTTGCTCTTTTTTAAAATTTTATTTAGACCCTTTTTTATTTATTTATTTATTTATTGTCTTTATTTGTTTTTTTTTTTTGAATTTGTTATTGTTATTTGTTATTCTTGTTCCCCATATTATCATTTGCATCATATTTTTGTTGTTGTTAATGTTTGACGACATTATGGTTCGTTGATGCTAATGTTATACGTTGTTTTTTTTATGCGATATTATTGTCACTTCAAATATTTGTTGTACTATTGTTATTAGCCGCGAATGACCCTTTTTAAAAGTTTTAAATGATTTTTTAACATAATTAAATAAACCATATATATATGTATCATTTTAGCATTTCACTAATTTCCACCAAAATTCATAGAAAATGAGTTTTTAATAAAGATAATATTTCGTGTTTGGAAATTCGAGAAATTGTGCCCTAACGTACTGGGTTTCGATTTATCGCTTGACCAAATAATCGAATATCCTTTTAAAATTAAAATACACGAGTTTTGAAAATCAAAAGATAATCTTATTCTCGAGGGTTTAAAATGTCGTGTCCTAACGTACTGGATGTGATATTTTATTACTTCGAGACAAGAAGGTCTTTAGCATCTCCTTCGATTTATTCAAATATTTTTGTAAAATTAACATTAATAAAAAGAGGGATCGTATTCTAAATTGTTCTCGAGTTTTTAAATTTCGACTTTAAGACATTAATTAATCAATTAGGTACCAATTTTGGGCATTACGAAGGTGCTAATCCTTCCTCGTACGTAACGATTCCCGAACCCGTTTTCTCAAATTTCGTAGACCAAAATTGTTATTTTAGTAAATCGAAATGTTCTATTAAAATGACCAAATTTCTAGGTGATCTGATCACACCTAAACAAAAAAGATTGGTGGCGACTCTCAATTTTTGTTTCCATTTTCAAAACCAAAGTCGACCCCGTTTTTCAAAAAAATGGTTTCGACAGCTTGGCGACTCCGCTGGGGACCCTGAGAGTCAAGCCATAAATTGATTGATTTTTGTCCTTTGTTGAAAATTTGAAAACTCGTTTTAAACTTATGATCCCTTCATTGCATTTCATCAGTTTTTCTTAAGGTTTTCATTATTTTTCCTTTTTTCTTTATTGCTTCGAGTTTTTCTTATGCATATATCCTCGCACATTGCATTGCATGACCGCTGTGGTCACACCTTTTAAGTGGGAGTGAGAAGCTATGCCTTCGTAAGGTTTTCACCTCCGCATGGGCTAGTCGATTACTTCCGGGATACATCTATACCTATGATTTCGTAAGATTTTCATCTCCCCATGGTCATAGAGAAATGTATCCCCCTGAACCGAACCTAATCTATATGAGCCTATAATGGGTGAGGATCAAGGAATCTATTGGTTCGGGTACTCTTACTTTAGAACCGAGCCACATATAGAGAGACCTAGGAGCTTACCCTAGGTAGAGCCACTCCGAACCCCTAGTGGTCACCCGAATAAGTGCTTTATTTGTTATTTATTTCTCCTGTACTAACGTGTTTTGTTTGTGTTTTGTTTATAACTGCATTGTATTACATCATCATAGAAAGGAGGTGTTGATTCATATTTGATTGCTAAATAGAACAGTTTGTCATAAGAAAACGAATTTCTTGATAAAGTGGATTATAACACGGTTGTCTAAATATGGTCCAAGTAAACACAATGATAGAAGGCTGATAGCCCATGAAGAAATACACAACTTTGCTTCATTGCCTGAGGATTAAAACCGACAAAGATTATTCGAGGGCCGTTACGTCTTGACTTTCTTAAAGGAGCTGACGAGTATCGCGAGGATAAGTGAGCAACGAGTCGCAGCCTAGATCAAGCAAAAAGGAGTTAATGGGGATATCTTTTAGAAAATTTGCAAGACTCGACCATAACATCCAGATATGAAAAGGAAGATAGGTGTCTTCGCTTGGAATATGAGAGAAAGGTCGTATATGTAATCCGTTTTATGTAAAGGAATTTGTTTTCTAGAAAAGTTGTTCTAATGAAATTGAATTTAGAATCAACGCCTTCCTTTCTTTTGCATTCATTCCATACATTTGCATTGCATTGCATCATTTGAATTAGAATTTCCCTAAAGCACTCTAATTAGGTAAAATTATTTTAGTTAACCTGGGAACCAAAAAAATTCAAACGATTAGGCATCTTTACGGTACACGAAAAAAGATAAAAGATATGGATCAAAGATTGGAAAGACTTGAACAACTTCAAAGAGAGATGCAAGACTAGTTACAACTGCAAATGCAAAAGCAACTAGCAAAGATCCAGCATGATATGAGGGACCAAATGCTAGAGTCCCAAAAGAATGTGATGAATCAGTTGTCCCAATTACTGACTAAGGGGCTAGAAAAAGGAAAAAATTCCATGATCAATGCTGGGGAGGACAATGAGGAGTCTCTGTACCCTCCGGTTTTCTTCCCGATAAACGATCAGACATGTTCGCAAGATGTACTTATTGCTATCAGATCCCAACAACATCAGGCCGATACCTCGGCACCCATGAACTACCCGACGGGCTCAGGTTCCAATCCAAGGAACAGTCCAACCAATCATGTAGTTCCTGATCTAGACAAAATGGCAGGAATAGAAAAAGCAAGGTTGAACTGCCAAAACAACTCGAAGATCGAAGTGGTTGGAGGAAAAATTTAGAGCAATGGAAAATGCTGATTACCATTGCAGGGTCAGCGCCAAAGATTTCAATTTGGTTCTAGATTTAGTACTCCCGCCGAAATTCAAGACTCCAGAATTTGAAAAGTATAATGGGACTAGTTGTCCTAAAGCTCACATCACGATGTTCTGCCGAAGAATGACAGGTTATGTTGATAACAATCAACTATTAATTCATTGCTTCCAAGATAGTCTGATTGGGTCAGCTGCCAAATGGTACAACCAACTAAGCCGTGCCAAAATCCATTTATTGAAGGACTTGGCACAGGCTTTTATGAAGCAATATGGCCACGTGATAGACATGGCGCCCGACAGAATTACACTGCAGAATATGGAAAAAAGGAAAAGTGTGAACTTCAGGGAATCTGCCTAAAGATGGAGAGAGGTAGTGACACAAGTCCAGCCACTTCTTATGGAGAAAGAAACTACGATGCTTTTTGTCAACACTCTGAAAGCCCCGTTTATTACCCATATGTTGGGAAGCGCTACAATGTACTTCTCAGATATAGTAATGTCCGGCGAGATGATTGAAAATGCAATCAAAAGCGGGAAGATAGACGCAAGAGAAAGCGCTCAGAGACCAACCCTAAAGAGAAATGAAAATGAAGTGAATAATATGAGTAAAAGGCATCCCAAATTGTTCAACGTAGGCCAGCCGAGGACTGTTACCACTAGCTATCAAGGCTCTTCAAAGTAGGAATCTAACTCGAGGCCGAATGCAGAAAGACTCCGGTTTACACCCATCTTAATGTCATATAAGGAGTTGTATCAGAATCTCTTTGATATACATGTGGTGTCTCCGTTCTACTCGAAACCCGTGCAACGTCCATTCCCAAAATGGTATAATAAGAATGCTCAATACGAGTACCACGTAGGAATAACGGGACACTCAATTGAAAACTGCACTACATTTAAAAAGTTGGTCGAAAGGTTCATTGAAATAGGAGTTGTAAAGTTTGACAATTCATCAGAACCAAATCGCTCAGACAATGCAGTAAATGCGATTTGAAAGTGGAGGCAAAAGAGTTGTAATGCCTTGAACAAGTCAAAAGCCTGGAAGGAATATCGTGGAATCTGAATGACATATCCAAAGAGGGAACCAGGGAATAAAAGTTTCCAAACCCTTGCATACTTGGGAGTGTTTTGAACAATGGGACTGTGGAAGAGATCCCTTTATTTTTAGAGCTAATCTAGAGTAATATTTAAAACATGCTTGTTGCTTTAAGCCTAGAAGCAATAAGAATCCTTTGGTGAAATAGGCTTGTGTCCTAAGTCTTTATTTCAATAAAATACATCTTTTTGAGCAAATATTCTTTTATTTCATTTCATACGGTACAAATAATTGTTCTTAGATTCTTTTGTTCTTTGGACTTTCTTTCAAATATTCATTTATTCTTCATTCATGATCATACCGTACAAATAATCATCCTTAAAATCATTTATTCTTTGGCATCTGCCTTCAATAGGTCTCTAGATATCAACGACATGAGCGACGTTGCTACTGACCCAGAATCTTCTTTTGAGCGAGATATGTGTCTTGAGGGATCTTAGGACTTGGAAGATGACAGAGACTGTAACATATCTCCTGATTTGTTAAGGATGGTAGAGTAAGATGAAAACAGATCCTACTTTACAAAAAGTCAATGGACAGTAAGCCTAGGACAAGAGAAAGAAGCAAACATCAGAGTCTGCATCACCCCAAAGACAAAGCGAGACATCATTGAGTCATTCCAAGAAGTCAAAGATATTTTCACATGATCGCATCAAGATATGCTTGGGTTACTAAGGCGTGAGGATGCTACAAGGTGTTTGAACAGCATATGCTAATGGTTTTACGATGGCCAGGCTAATCATGAGATTTAGATTCTGCTGGTCCACCGTAGAAGGGGATTGCATCAGTATGTCGTAAATGCCAAATTTATGGAGACAAGATCCATTTGTCCCTTCATTTTTTCGTAGATTTTCTTTATATGAGGCATAGAGGTTATTGGGCCGATCTCGTCGAAAGCTTCTAGC
This sequence comes from Gossypium hirsutum, assembly GCF_007990345.1. Lineage (NCBI taxonomy): Eukaryota > Viridiplantae > Streptophyta > Magnoliopsida > Malvales > Malvaceae > Gossypium > Gossypium hirsutum. The sequence goes on along the minus strand of NC_053433.1, from coordinate 112,855,239 downwards.
AGGCATCAATTACTTCACCAAGAGGGTGAATGTCGCTTCATATGTCAATATTACTCAGTCGATAGTCATCAAATTTTGAAAAAATAACAGAGAAAAGAGGTGCCAACAAAGAATGCCAGAAAGGATCATGCCTAACACAACTACAAAATGTCAAGAGTTTGCAGTCTGTTCAAAGATTAGGCGTCATATTGCAGTGCAGCAAAGGCAGCAACCAAAAAAAACTAAGGATCATGGGGAAGATAACCGAGACTTTTAAAGATTGGCATAAGAAATCACCATTTATCCACTATGTTTATCGAACGTCGGTTAGGACCTTAGTTGGGGCAAGACATTGCTCATTGGTTTATGGAATAGAAGCGCTTTCGCCCATTGAAAATGAGATTACTTTTCTCCGAGTCTTGTCAAAATTGAAATTGGAAGAAGCAGAATGGATCCAGTGAACTTAATAAAAGAGGTTGAAAGTTACCCGTCATGGTCAAACGTACCAAAAACAAATGATGCAAGCTTACGATAAAGAGGTTCGCAGTAGATAATTCCATGAGGGAAACTTGATGTTGAAAAAGATCTTTTTTATACAAAAGGACTTAAGAGGAAAGTGGACATCAAGCTGGGGAGGACCTTATATATAACACTCCCTACCCGTATCCATTACCGGAATAAGGTACGAGGCATTACCGGAGTTTACTGAACATTTTTAGATAATTCTGAGTCATTTATTATTCATATTTTGAGAATAATCATAACGTCTCTCTATTGGGCCCTTGAAGCCCCAAACATACATTAGAAACCAACCGGAATTAAATCGGGATCATAGAAAAAAATTTCGCAAAATCTTAAATTTTATTTTCATCTAAGTACTTACTATTTCAATGCTCCTTATAATTAAACATGTTACCATTCAATCAATAGCTTGGCACTTGTCTAAGCGTCAAACAACATCATTGTTAGTATACTTGCACATATTTCATTTTACATTCAACATTGATATACTTATTTTCTCGACATATCACACTTGAGTTTAATAATAGTCTCAACTTACATAATTTCCTTGTATCAACATATCAAAGATAATCATATATGTACGTGTCATGAAACATATCATGCTCTTACCGTTTCTTCATAAGTATATATCAATCATTTCATTATATCAATATTTCATGCTCCATCATTTCCATATATTTTATGTATATTTATTTCGGTAAAGTTCATATCAAACTTAACATAAATTATATTCCATGTACTTATTCTTATTGCGTTTATCTATCTTCATAATTATTTCATACAACTATTTTGTACATATATTTCTATATGACCAGTTCTTGTAAACATTTCACACAACCATTTCATATAACCATTCGTCATCTGATACGTATTACTTGAATATCAATTGTTCAATAGATGTCATAGCGTCTCCCATCCACAGTCATATTTATCTTTGACATGATGCCATAATGTCTTTCAACTATGGTCTTACTCATTTTCTGTCATGTTGCCATGGTATCTTTCAACCATGGTCTTATTCATTTCCCGTCATGTTGCCATGGTATCTTTCAACCATGGTCTTATTCATTTCCCGTCATGTTGCCATGGTATCTTTCAACCATGGTCTTACACATTTCATATTAGGTTGCCATGGTATCTTTCAACCATGGTCTTACACATTTCATATTAGGTTGCCATGGTATCTTTCAACCATGGTCTTACACATTTCATATCAGAGAGCACACTCTCGCGAACCTCATCCTTACAATGGGGTTACCAGTACAGGCTAAATCCCTTGTAATATAAACTTATAGAGTATTGTCGGGATTACCAGTCCAAGCTAAATCCTCTGCAACGACAATTACTTTAATGAGCTTGGATCTGAATTACCAGTCTAGGCTAAATTCAGACCCTAATTCGGATTACCCGTCCGTGCTACATCCATTTTCCACATATTCTTCGGGAGGGCTATATCAAGATAGGATCACCCATCCGGGCTAGATCCTTTTTACCGTCAATTCCTTTTCAGAGATCTATCGAATTTTCCTTTCATTCAACCGGGATTTCTTCCTCTTTTATCAAATATGTCAATATTTCATAAATTTTTATACAATGAACATTCAAATCATATTCACATAAATAACATACAATCTCAAGCATTTAAGAATATAATTCAAGTTATACGAACTTACCTCATTGCTTGTTTGTGTTTATAATTTCATTAATCCGATATCTTTTCTTTTCCTCATCAAGTCTCATATTTGAGTCGTTCGGATCTTTATAAATAAATTTGATCATCATTTTCATTCATTTCATACTCTAATGCATTTAATTAATGCTCTAGGAAAAATTACCATTTTGCCCCTAAACTTTTAATTAATGACGATTTCATCCTTAGGGTCAGGAAAATAAAATTCTTGCAATCTAATCCTTATTTCCAGCTATTATTCTCATATATATTGATAACAATCCATGAATTCTATAAAATATCAGAATTTTCCATAATTTCAACACTTTTCAATTTAATCCCTAAAACATGTTTTCCCCTATCTTGAACTAAATTAATAATTTCATTCAATTTTATAATTTAAATAATAAAATTAATCCATTTCATGCAATTTGGTCATTTCTAAAATTTTTACAAAATTGCCCATAAAGTTTTATTTTTATTCAATTTAGTCCCTGAGCCTAAAATGTGCAAATTAGCCATGCTAAATGAAAATTCATATATGTTTTCCTCCTCCTCCACTCCATTCCACATCCTTAATGTATATAACACACTTGTAAGAAACATTATCTATATTTTTATTATTATTTACTTTTATGAATATTCAAGCTGTCCATCTGTGTCATAGTCACTAAATTATTCATATCTGGAGCTTTAGAACTCCAAATTAAGATCCGCTAATTTTACCTAAAACTAGACTCATATATATTCTTACCATAAATTTTTCAAAATTTTTTGTTTAGCCAATAAGTACAGTTTATTCTTTAAAATTACCACTAATTTGCTGTTTGACAGTTCTGACCCTTCTTTAATAAAAATTAATTTTCTCCTCGTACAAGATTTAAATGATGTTCTTGTTTATTTATATTAAAAATATACTCATTCAGGATTCTAAACATATAAATTTAAGCTCATAATTATTTTTCTAAAGTTTTTTATGATTTTCCAAAGTCAGAGCAGGGGAACCCAAAATCATTCGGACCTTGTCTCACAAAATTTATTATATCTCATGATTTACAATTCCATTGCTTACATAATTTCTTCTATAAGAAACTAGACTCAATAAGTTTTAATTTCATATTTTATTCATATTCGATTTATACAATTTTTAGTGATTTTTCAAAACTGTTTTAGTGCAAGATATTACTTACCATATTTATAACACCCTTATTTTCTTTCTCTACACTATTTCTCATCACTTTCTCTTGTTTTCTCTTCACTAACATATCAAGAACATAGGACCATATGTAAGGAAACTCTACATTAACATTAATCCCATGCTTTTTCAATAATATCAAACTTAAAAATATATTGAAATCATGATGTTCTTACCTTGTTCTATTGATTTCAATCTTCATCTTGATTTTCTCTCTCCTTCAGTTTCTATTTCTTGAATCCAACTTGATATTCTAACTTCTCATAGTCTCCTTAACATTTTTCTCTCTTGGTAGCTATGGAAATTCTTTTGATTTTTGGGTGAAAATGGTGAATTTTTGGCAAAAGGACCAAATTGTAAAGAAAGTCAAATTTTCTTCCTTTCTCTCTTTCTCTCACGTTAGTGCATGGGAAATATGGATGAGAATTCTCATCTTTCTTTCTTTATATACTAATAAAATAATAATAAAATATCTTATTAAAATATTAATAAAATAATATTTATCTAATTAAATAATTATAAAATATCATAATATCTCTAACATCATTATTACTTTCTAGATTTCTCTCTCTTTCAATTGACCATTTTACCCTTCATTATCTTTTAAAATTCCATCCTTGAGTCGTCATTTAATTTGGTAAAATTACAATTTAGTTCCTCATAGTTCTTTATCTATTCAATTCGGTCCTAATTCATCCATTTTCCTTAGTTCTAGATCATTTCACCCTTAAAATATTTATACTATTGGTCCTTCAACTTTTTCATATTTTCACTTTAACCCCTCAAATTTTGAGTATTTACTCTTGTGCAACAAAACTTTTCTCACTTTTACAATTTAGTCCTTTCTTGAATTAATATATCATAATATACTTTCCAATATTGACATAACTCAAAATTTCTCTTTTTGTCACTTTATTTCCTTATTTTACTATATCGCGGATAATATTTTATTGTAAAAATTTTTGGGATATTACATTTTTCTCCCCCTTAAAATAAATTTCGTCCTCGAAATTTTCTTATTTTCTTTTGATCATGAATTTCATTATTTCTATAATTTTATAGTTTCTTTCTGCACATATTTACCTAGTTTATCATTTATATCCATTCTCTATCCTTTCATTTCACTTTTTATTTTCAATTCAATATTTCACATTTGTCTCTCAGAGGTTTTACCAACAGAAATAGAAGATAATATCATATGAATCTTATTATCAAGTGTTTTATCACATATATTAGCTTGGAAAGCCAAAGAAAGATAAAGTAGTACCACTTGTGAATCAATCAGACTTACGATAATTTCTATCTATTAGCATATTTATCCAACCTTTCCATATATTGATTATAGCATCCAAACATGAACAGTTGCATATTCCTCTGAAAAATCAGTACATATAAAATACCCGTATAAAATCCCCAAAAAACTTTACTGTAATATACCTATTTATAACAGCTATATTCAAATGTTTTTTTTCAATTTATTTACCAATCCATTGACTAGTATAGTCATCAATAATTTCACATCATTCAGTTCACTCAAGAAACTAATTCGGAAGAAATTTTCAGTTAACCATTCTGTAAATACTATATTTGAACAAATCGATTTTCCTATAAATAACTTCTTTATTTAACAGTAGTACTGTATATCCCAGCTAGTTTTCAGAAAAAATTTGATGTCTCTATTAAGAACCCATCTTTACCTATTAACTCATTCTCAGTTCCGACTGTATTATTAATTGTTCAACCATTGAACTTTTCACTTTCCACTTCTGAACTTAATCAATATAAATCTCATGAATTTCATTGTATATAACTGTACTAGTAAAGGGGTATAGATCGCAAAGTCTCATAATTTAATTTTCATATATTTACTCATATAAAATTTATCATTCTCTAGTACTATAAAACATTTATTCGTACTTTTACGAGTTCTGCTTCATCATAACTAATATTTTTACTCAGAGATAATCCTTTACCTCGTAACGAAAATTGTTTACTTTTTACTTAGCAGAGGCCCAGTAGACTAGATAGAACATTTCGGATATACGAGACTTATACAGAGGTGCATTATTATGCACTATTAAATAGAGAACACTGAACTGCTATACAGAGAGTACGAATGTGCTGAATGTACTAATAATCAGAGAGCACTAACGTGCTAGTAATCAGAGAGCATGCTAAGGTCCCTTAATATCTTAGTAGTTCTAATCTTGTCTACTTGGGCAAATTATTTCATGTGCGCATATCACTTTTACACCTTTCGCATAATACTTTTACATGCTTTACAATTTAATCCTTGTACCAATAATTCATATACTTATATCTTCTGTATCTTTAATACATGTAATATACTTTAAAATTTACTATTCATTCATAATTCCTTAATAATCCTTATCATGTACTTCATATATTACTTTTATATATTTTGTAATTTAGTCATCAGCACAATATTTCATGTAGTAATATAATTTGCTTTTAATAATACATATAACATAATATTCATCATTGACATGTATTATAAAACATTTATTTATACCTTTTTTTTTTGGTACCGATTCATCATAATCAACTTTCTACTCATATACTTGAGTATCGCTTTTAGCATTATCGGAATTAGCTTGGTTGAAAAACATCTCTTTCTATAAATAAAACAAATCATATCAGAGTCGAAAGATATCACACTATCACATATTATAATGACATGTGTTTTTAGTCTTCACATATACTACGTTTGGTCCGAGAACCGACAAAATCATAGCTCTGATACTACTAAATGTAACACCCCCTACCCATATCCATTGCCGGAATAGGGTACGAGGCATTACCAAAGTTTACTGAAAATTTTTAGATAATTCTGAGTCATTTATTATTCATATTTTGAGAATAATCATAACGCCTCTCTATTGGGCCCTCGAAGCCCCAAACATACATTAGAAACCAACCGCAATTAAATCGGGATCATAGAAAATTTTTTCGCAAAATCTTAAATTTTATTTTCATCTAAGTACTTACTATTTCAATGCTCCTTATAATTAAATATGTTATCATTCAATCAATAGCTTGGCACTTGTCTAAGCGTCAAACAACATCATTGTTAGTATACTTGCACATATTTCATCTACATTCAACATTGATATACTTATTTTCTCCACATATCGCACTTGAGTTTAATAATAGTCTCAACTTACATAATTTTCTTGTATCAACATATCAAAGATAATCATATATGTACGTGTCATGAAACATATCATGCTCTTACCGTTTCTTCATAAGTATATATCAATCATTTCATTATATCAATATTTCATGCTCCATCATTTCCATATATTTTATGTATATTTATTTCGGTAAAGTTTATATCAAACTTAACATAAATTATATTCCATGTACTTATTCTTATTTCGTTTATCTATCTTTATAATTATTTCCTACAACTATTTTGTACATATATTTCTATATGACCAGTTCTTGTAAACATTTCACACAACCATTTCATATAACCATTCGTCATCTGATACGTATTACCTGAATATCAATTGTTCAATAGATGTCATAGCGTCTCCCATCCACGGTCTTATTTATCTTTGACATGATGCCATAGTGTCTTTCAACTATGGTCTTACTCATTTTCTATCATGTTGCCATGGTATCTTTCAACCATGGTCTTATTCATTTCATGTCACGCTGCCATGGTATCTTTCAACCATGGTCTTATTCATTTCCCGTCATGTTGCCATGGTATCTTTCAACCATGGTCTTATTCATTTCATATCACGTTGCCATGGTATCTTTCAACCATGGTCTTACACATTTCGTATCAGGTCGCCATGGTATCTTTCAACCATGGTCTTACACATTTCGTATCAGGTTGCCATGGTATCTTTCAACCATGGTCTTATACATTTCATATCAGGTTGTCATGGTATCTTTCAACCATGGTCTTACACATTTCATATTAGAGAGCACACTCCCGCGAACCTCATCCTTACAGTGGGATTACCAGTCCAGGCTAAATCCCCTGTAATATAAACTCATAGAGTATTGTCAGGATTACCAGTCCAGGCTAAATCCCCTGCAACGACAATTACTCTAATGAGCTTGGATCTGAATTACCAGTCCAGGCTAAATTCAGACCCTAATTCAGATTACACGTCCGTGCTAAATCCATTTTCCACATATTCTTCGGGAGGGCTATATCAGGATAGGATCACCCGTCTGGGCTAGATCCTTTTTACCGTCAGTTCCTTTTCAGAGATCCATCGAATTTTCCTTTCATTCAACCGGGATTTCTTCCTCTTTTATCAAATATGTCAATGTTTCATAAATTTTTATACAATGAACATTCAAATCATATTCACATAAATAACATACAATCTCAAGCATTTAAGAATATAATTCAAGTTACACGAGCTTACCTCATTGCTTATTTGTGTTTATAATTTCATTAATCCGATATCTTTTCTTTTCCACGATCAAGTCTCATATTTGAGTCGTCCGGATCTTTATAAATAAATTTGATCATCATTTTCATTCATTTCATACTCTAATGCATTTAATTAATGCTCTAGGAAAAATTACCATTTTGCCCCTAAACTTTTAATTAATGATGATTTCATCCTTAGGGTTAGGAAAATAAAATTCTTGCAATTTAATCCTTATTTCTAGCTATTATTCTCATACATATTGATAACAATCCATGAATTCTATAAAATATCAGAATTTTCCATAATTTCAACACTTTTCAATTTAATCCCTAAAACATGTTTCCCCCTATCTTGAACTAAATTAATAATTTCATTCAATTTTGTAATTTAAATAATAAAATTAATCCATTTCATGCAATTTGGTCATTTCTAAAATTTTTACAAAATTGCCCATAAAGTTTGACTTTTATTCAATTTAGTCACTGAGCCTAAAATGTGCAAATTAGCCATGCTAAATGAAAATTCATATATGTTTTCCTCCTCCTCCACTCCATTCCACATCCTTAATGTATATAACACACTTGTAAGTAACATTATTTATATTTTTATTATTATTTACTTTTATGAATATTTAAGCTATCCATCTGTGTCATAGTCACTAAATTATTCATATCTGGAGCTTTAGAACTCCAAATTAAGATTCGCTAATTTTCACTAAAACTATACTAATATATATTCTTACCATAAAATTTTCAAAATTTTTTGTTTAGCCAATAAGTACAGTTTATTCTTTAAAATTACCCCTACTCTGCTGTCTGACAGTTCTGATCCTTCTTCACTAAAAATTAATTATATCCTCGTACAAGATTCAAATGATGTTATTGTTTATTTCTATTAAAAATATACTAATTCATGATTATAAACATATAAATTTAAGCTCATAATTATTTTTCTAAAATTTTTGATGATTTTCCAAAGTTAGAGTAGGGGAACCCGAAATCATTCTGACCTTATCTCACAAAATTTATTATATCTCATGATTTACAATTCCATTGCTTACATAATTTCTTTTATAAGAAACTAGATTCAATAAGTTTTATTTCATATTTTATTCATCCTATAATTCGATTTATACAATTTTTAGTGAGTTTTCAAAATTAGACTACTGCTGTTGTCCAAAACTATTTTAGTGCAAGATATTATTTACCATATTTATAACACCCTTATTTCTTTCTCTACACTATTTCTCATCACTTTCTCTTGTTTTCTCTTCACTAACATATCAAGAACATAGGACCATATGTAAGGAAACTCTACATTAACATTAATCCCATGCTTTTTCAATAATATCGAACTTAAAAATATATTGAAATCATGATGTTCTTACCTTGTTCTATTGATTTCAATCTTCATCTTGATTTTCTCTCTCCTTCAGCTTCTATTTCTTGAATCCAACTTGATATTCTAACTTCTCATAGTCTCCTTAACATTTTTCTCTCTTGGTAGCTATGGAAATTCTTTTGATTTTTGGGTGAAAATGGTGAATTTTTGGTAAAAGGACCAAATTGTAAAGAAAGTCATATTTTCTTTCTTTCTCTCTTTCTCTCACGTTAGTGCATGGGAAATATGGATGAGAATTTTTCATCTTTCTTTCTTTATATACTAATAAAATAATAAAATATCTTATTAAAATATTAATAAAATAATATTTATCTAATTAAATAATTATAAAATATCAAAATATCTCTAGCATCATTATTACTTTCTAGATTTCTCTCTCTTCTAATTGACCATTTTACCCTTCATTATCTTTTAAAATTCCATACTTGAGTAATCATTTAATTTGGTAAAATTGCAATTTAGTCCCTCATAGTTCTTTATCTATTCAATTCGGTCCTAATTCATCCATTTTCCTTAGTTTCTAGATCATTCCACCCTTAAAATATTTATACTATTGGTCCTTCAACTTTTTCATATTTACACTTTAACCCCTCAAATTTTGAGTATTCACTCTTGTGCAACAAAACTTTTCTCACTTTTTCAATTTAGTCATTTCTTGAATTAATATATCATAATATACTTCTCAATATTAACATAACTCAAAATTTCCCTTTTTGTCATTTTATTTCCTTATTTTACTACATTATGGATAATATTTTATTGTAAAAATTTTCGGGATATTACATTATATAGTGGAGAAGGCCTGTTCTAGAGGAGCATTTCGTAATGGATGGTAAAAAAAAAATTGCCCAATCTTGCGAATTCAGATTCTGTCAAGAAGTTTTTCACCTAGAAAGTGAGAAGCCAAGGCGAAAACCCGCAAATGATGCTTTGAGACCTTCAAAAAAAAAGAAAAAAGAAGAAAAGAAAAGAAAAAGGAGAGGCCAAGGCGAAAACCCGCAAAGGCCGCCTTGAGACCAAAGGGGATTTGAATTGAAAACTCGAAAAGGGCGGCTCAAATTTTGATCAAAGTGTGGCATACAACAGTCTTGCTATGCCTGAATTAACAATGAAAAAGTATGCTACGTCTTGGGGCATCGACAAAGTACTCCGGATCCCCTGAACACATATTGAGCTTAGAAAGGTCCTCAAAAATTTGGTACAGAGAAGCTTAAGCTGCGATATCTGGGGCACCTACCTTCCATTTTGCCCATTTTGAATTTGTTATCTTTGATTACCTTCTTATTGCATTGCTATCTTTGATTAACTTATTCCTTTTGAGTTAATTTCCTTCTTATTGCATTTGCAATCTTTGATTAATTTATTCATTTCCAACTATGCTCCCAATCAATTTCCTTCTTGTCCATTGTTTTAATCTTTTTCGAGCATTTTGCATTGAAATAATGATTAATGGACCAAAAATACATTTACAAAAGAAGTTCTTCGTATTACTCTGGAAGCTTCTAAATAATACAAGAACCTGAAACAGGACTATTGTTTAGAACTCACTAAGCTTAAGGGTTGGAAATATTGGAGAAAGATGATTATCTATTTGGACTTTTTATTTGTTGAACAAAAAGAAAAGACATCGCGTCGATGATACAATCTCGACGAAAACGAGCAATGTCAACCAAAGGGTAAAAGAGGATCATTCTCGGGAAAAAAAATGATACTCTCCATTCATGCAAATATCAGGCACATACATTTGGTCATTACACCCAGGGAATGGTGTAATAGATCAAACTGATTGAAGATGATACAAATCATATACCTCTGAGTTGCAAGAGGATGGATGGAAGAAACCAAATGTTATTCCCCTGAAGTTGCAGTGGGATGTACAAACTTTATGTCCCAGAAGGAACAGTGGAAGGGATTCTCAAATTTCAGCGGGGCAAGCTTGCTGAGCAGAATGTGATTGTTTCTTCGACTTTTTTTGAATACCAGCCGAGCAAAATGGCAGCGTGATACGTCAGTGATAATGTCCTGATGAACAATGAGCAATGATACCTTAAGCCTTTTAAAAAGGATCATTTTCATTTCTGCATTCATATATCATTCATAACATATCTAGTTAAGAGCATTTGATTCATTTCGATTATAGCATCCTAATTATTTTACACAAGCATCACATCTAGTTATGAGCATTTGATTCATTCCGATCATAGCATCCTAATTATTTGGCATAAGCATAAATACCTGAAATCGATTCTACAGATCATATCCCTAGAGGATGGTGTAGCAACATCGGTGAATTCGTAAAATTTTATCACCCTAAACAGTAGGGGAACAGATCGAAGGTGATGGGCCTTAACCCCCTAAGCAGTAGGGTAACAGGCTGAATTTACAAATCTTATCACCCTAAGTAGTAGGGGAACAGATCGAAGGTGACGGGCCTTAACCCCCTAAGCAGTAGGGTAACAGGCCGAATTATAGATCTTGTCTCCCTAAGCAGTAGTAGAGCAGATTGAAGACGGTTAGCCTTAACCCTCTAAGCAATAGGGTAACAGGCTGAATTACAGATCTTGTCTCCCTAAGTAGTAGCGGACCAGATCGAACACGATGAGCCTTAACCCCTTAAGCAGTAGGGTAACAAGCCGAATTACAGATCTTGTCTCCTTAAGTAGTAATAGAGCAGATCGAAGACGATTAGCCTTAACCCCCTAAGCAGTAGGGTAATAGGCTGAATTACAGATCTTGTCACCCTAAGCAATAGTGGAGCAGATTGAAGACAGTGAGCCTTAACCCCCTAAGCAGTAGGGTAACAGGCTAAATTACAGATCTTGTTTCCCTAAGCAGTAGTGGAGCAGATCGAAGACGATGGGCCTTAACCCCCTAAGTAATAGGGTAACAAGCTGAAGATTATAGATCTTGTCTCCCTAAGCAGTAGTGGAGCAGATCGAAGACGATGGGCCTTAACCCCCTAAGCAGTAGGGTAACAGGCTGAATTACAGATCTTATCTCCCTAAGCAGTAGTGGAACAGATCGATGCTACAAATCTCTTCTCCCTGAAATGGCATTGGAGCGGCTCGAAGCCACAGTCTGTATCTCCTTGAAGTTTCAGCGGAGTAGATCGAGGCTACAAATCTCTTCTCCCTGAAATGGCATTGGAGCGGCTCAAAGTACAGCAGATCTCCTTGAAGTTTCAGCGGAGTAGATCAAAGCTACAAATCTCTTTTCCCTGAAATGGCACTGGAGCGGCTCAAAGCCACAATTTGTATCTCCTTGAAGTTTCAGCGGAGTAGATCGAAGCTACAAATCTCTTCTCTCTGAAATGGCATTGAAGCGATCAAAACTACAAACCTTATCTCCCTGAAGTTACAGTGAAGCAGGTTAAAGTCACAAGTCTTATCTCCCTGAAGTTGTAGTGGAGCAGACTGAAGATAGAGAATCTTATTTCCCTGAAGTTGCAGTGGAACAGATTGAAGCTATAAATAAATATATCTTATCTCTCTGAAGTTGCAGTAGAGCAGATCAAAACAAACCTTACCCCCTGAAGTTGCAGTGGGGCAAGTTGAAGTTACAAGTCTTATCTCCCTGAAGTCGCAATGAAACAGACTAAAGATAGAAGATCTTATCTCCTTAAAGTTGCAATGGAGCAGATCAAGCTATAATTGCAGAAGAACAGATTAAAGCCTCAAACCTTATTTCCCTGAAGTTGCAATGGAACAGGTAAAAACAACGAGTTACAAGTCCATACCTCTGAAGTTGCAGTAGGATGGATCAAATTTACCATGTCGCAAATCTTATCTCACTGAAGTTGCAGTGGGTTAGAACAAAGCTACTTGAAGAAGAGAAGCACCAAATAGATCAAGATTCTACAAGACCCGGCAAATTTGATCCTTTTTAAAGTCTTTGCTTCATTCTCGTTACACGACAACGAGCAAAGAGGGGCAGCTGTAAATGCCCAAATTTGACCTGGCCACAAAAAAAAAACCTAGCAGCAGTGTACGCCGCTCCCCACGTGCCTGGTCAGCGCATTCAACGCTCGAGGATCAACCACTCCCTGGCCCTGTCCCATAACCTGCACCTCCGAAGACTTGCAAACAGTGAGAAAAGAGGACACAAAAGCAAAAGATAGCAGCAAGAAATGATAGAAACAGTAGCAAATAGTGAACAATAGATTGGCTATAAGCCACAAAAAAAAGATTGTAACGTGGGGGTTTTTCTAAAAAAAAAGAAAGATTGTATCACAGATATTTCAGAAATCAAAAGCAAAATAAAAAAAGATGTTGATCTTGATTTTATCTTCTTTTTTTCTTTTCGCTTTCCCTATTCTTTCTTTTTATATATTATTACAAATCTATTTTCAAGTAAAAAAAATAAAAAAGGAAGGGAATGGGGACTTACCCGAGTCTGATCTTGCCATGGCTCCTACCACCGTCCACGGTGGAGCCAAGGTTGTTCGGCGATGATGGGTTTCTTTTGAAACCCTAGCAGAGAAAAAAAAGGGGAGGGTCCATTTTTTTTAAAAGAGGCTGAAGGAATGATTTTTTTTGTTGAAAATTTGGCATTTATAAGGGGACCATACGACGTCGTTTTGGGCCCTGGTTTCAAGCGCCAAAACTGTGTTGTTTTTGCATAAAACGGGTCGACCCGACCCTTAACCATGGGATCCACGTGTTTCTGCAAAAGAAGCTATTTACCCTTTTGGTCCTTCCGCCTTTTAATTACTCCACAATTTAATTTTCTTTATTTTTTAATTTGGCCAGATGATTTCACTTTTATTTCATTTTAATCCTGCATGAGGTGCATCGTTTTGAAGGGCGGGGATATTTTCCCTTTGGCCCTTCCACTTTGTTCGCTCGTTCAGTGTTAGTCCCTCCTTTTTTATTTTTCACGATTTATCCCCTTTAACCTCATTTATTTTCGATTCGGTCCTTATTTGTCATTTTTATTATAATCTAGGCTCTAAATTTCATTTCAAATTTCGATTTAACCCTTTATTCATTTAATTTCAACCTTTATAGATTTTTATGTTTTGTTTTATTTGTTTATTCATATATCCATGCATTTATTTATTTCTTTATACGTTTATTTTGTATTTTAAATTTGTATTATTATTTATTCTGTCATTCGCATGTTTCACATTGTAATTATTATTATTATTATTACTATTTATTTATCTATTTATCTTGTTGCTATCATTTCTTTATTTTTATACACATTTAAAATTAAATTGCTTACATTTTATTTTTACATTCTTTACATATTTGTTATCTTCATTATTATTGATATTATTATTATTGTTATTATTATTATTATTGTTGTTGTTGTTTTTTTGTTACTTTTGTCATTATTATATTATTGCAATTAGTATTATATTTATATTCATGTTTATTTTATTATTCTAACGTTATTGCTGTTTCTCTAATTTTATTTATTTATTTATGTTTCTATTATATTTCTATTCATTATACTTTTATTTATATTTATATATTAATATTACTTTTATTTTTTTATACACATTTTATTCTTGTTATTATCATTTTATTTATTTATATAATTTTACATAGTTTTTTTTAAACTTTAGATTTTTATTATATTATTAATATCATTTTTTATCTACTCTTTTAAATAAGTTTTATTTATTTTCATCGTTTCCTATTATTATCATTTTACTATTTATTTATTTATTTTATATCTTTATATATACCTTCAAATTTTAGATTATTATTATTGTCATTATCATTTTACGTGTTTTATTTAACATTTTATTTCTTTTATTTATTTGCTTTTTTTTTTAAATTTTTATTTAGACCCTTTTTTATTTGTTTATTTATTTATTGTCTTTATTTTTTTTCTTTTGAATTTGTTATTGTTATTTGTTATTCTTGTTCCCCATATTATCATTTGCATCATCATTTTTGTTGTTGTTTATGTTTGACGACATTATGGTTCGTTAATGCCAATGTTATACGTTGTTTTTTTTATGCGATATTATTGTCACTTCAAATATTTGTTGTATTATTATTATTAGCCGCGAATGACCCTTTTTAAAAGTTTTAAATGATTTTTTAACATAATTAAATAAACCATATATTTATGTATCATTTTAGCATTTCACTAATTTCCACCAAAATTATAGAAAATGAGTTTTTAATAAAGACAATATTTCGTGTTTGGAAATTCGAGAAATCGTACCCTAATGTGTTGGGTTTCGATTTATCGTTTGACCAAATAATCGAATATCCTTTTAAAATTAAAATACACGAGTTTTGAAAATCAAAAGACAAGCTCATTCTCGAGGGTTTAAAATGTCGTGTCCTAACGTACTGGATTTGACATTTTATTACTTCGGGACAAGAAAGTCTTTAGCATCTGCTTTGATTTATTCAAACATTTTTGTAAAATTAACATTAATAAAAAGATGGATCGTATTCTAAATTCTTTTCGAGTTTTTAAATTTCGACATTAAGACATTAATTAACCAATTAGGTACCAATTTTGGGCGTTACGAGGGTGCTAATCCTTCCTCGTACGTAACCGACTCCCGAACCAGTTTTCTCAAATTTCGTAGACCAAAATTGTTATTTTAGTAAATCGAAATGTTCTATTAAAATGACCAAATTTCTAGGTGATCCGATTACACCTAAACAAAAAAAATTGGGGGCGACTCTCAATTTTCGTTTCCATTTTCAAAACCAAAGTCGACCCCATTTTTCAAAAAAATAGTTTCGACAATATTTATTTTTTTCAATATTATAGAAACGAAGTAATTATCATCTGGGTTAAAGAACAGCAAACCACAAATTTATAACATAAATGAATTTAACTTGAGATGTAAAATTTCCTAACTTTTCTTATCATGTTATTTTAGGGATAAAAGACACTATGCAAAATGGGAACCAACTCTTTTTTGATTTAAAGATCAAACAAGGCAGATATTGTGGTGGTGTTGGTTGATTCACCCCATTTAAGAACTGACGGTGGTGGTTGGAGCTTGATGAACACTAACAGTGAAGTTTCCATAGAAAAAATGGGAGCATTAGGTAAAGAAGAGAAGAAGAAGAAACCCCTGATGAAAGAATTAAAGTGTATAGAAGGGTTCTCAGTGGGACTCGCGCAATAATGTGATTACCATGTGCTGTAGGGTCCTGAGCAGTTAAACCCCTCGGCTCTTTTGGGTTTGTAAACCCCCGAGAGGTGTATGTGTACACTCTCGTCGAGCAGTTGTGTATTTACCTTGTATGAGCTATATGTATATATATATTTTTTTTCTCGCAAGCATTCAAGATTTCTAGTCATGGCCTCTTAAAACAGAGCTTGTCAACTGACAATTTTTTATTTGGTTCCATAACTCATTAGTTTGAATTCAAATATTAGACACTTTGAAGACACTTTGACGAAAGGTAAAATTATTGATATTTTCCCAAGCCACCCAGAGATAAATGTCATGTCATGTATACCTTATCAATAAATGAGTAAGCATATTATAACTTTTCAGATACATTCCGCCGACAAGTAAAATATCTATTATTAAAAAATTTATTGATATGTTTTTAATTCGTGCAAGGATAAATGTCATATCATGTATACTTCACCGATAAATGAGTGAGCACATTTTAACATTTTCAATCACACTTCGATGAGAGGTAAAATATATATTATTATAAAAAAACTACTAATATTTTTTCGAGTCATACAGAGATAAATGTCATGTCATGTATACCTTGTCGGTAAATGAGTGAGTACATTCTATTCTTTTTAAGCACACTCTGATGAGAAGAAAAATATATATTATTATAAAAATTTGCTTATATTTTTTTGAGCCGCACAAGAATAAAGGTCGTGCCATGTATACCTCGCCAGTAAATTATCAAGCACATTCTAGCCTTATCAAGCACATTCACCTTTTCAAACTTGACATTGCCTTTACAGGCTCAACATGTCTTTTCAAGCTCACTAAATTTAATAGCAAAAATACTACTCAGTGGCATATCTAAGCGAGACTAACAGAGACTTCGGCCTCTCCTAAAATAAAAAATTATTCATTTAGTCCTTTTAAAAATTTTAAATTAATAAATATAAAATTACACTTTACCCCCTAAAAATGATAAAATTTTAATTTAATTTTTTTTTAAAATTATAAAAAATTAAATTAGTAAAAATTACAATTAAATTTCAACTCCCTTAAAATAAATTTCTAATTAACTTTACCTCTGACACTACTAATATTTTAAGGCATTAAAAACTTGTCAATTTACGTACATAAAAATAATACAAATACAATATAAATATAATAAAAGTCAAAGTCTATACAAAGTATATTAATAACACGTAAAATTTTGTATAAACTTCTATTCCTTTAAAAACAAAGAAATAACACAATTTATCTCTAAATTGAACCACTAAATCAAATCGACATGAATACATATTTTTCTTAAATAAAGTTACAATTATAAATTGTACAAATATATAAATCCGACACAATAGTAACACATCATAAAATAATTAAAACTATAATCTAATTAAAATTCAATAACCTAAAAAGTAAGAAGTTTAACATTGAAACTGATAAGTTCTAAACAAAGAAATTGATAAATTTAACTATTGCTTAGCTGCCTCCAAATCAACCATCCTCCATTCAGAAATTTGTAATTATGTTTGGGACAACTTTGTGCATAATTTAATAGATAAGATCAATTAGAAACCATAATTTAAATGGTGTGGAGGCAGAAAATTTAGTACTACTGTTTTCTTGATTATTATGAATGTGCATGATAGCATGGTTAATAAACTCATGAATGCTAAAAAATTTTAAATGGATATATTGTCCCTGGGTTATTGTTATTTATTGTTAAATAGTTAGACAGCAGCCATAATTAATGTACCAAAAATAGAAACTAGCCATAGCTTCAAGCCAGACTGAGATGTGCTGATAAAGCATAGAATACAGGTAAATGAACACATGGGATTCATAAATTTTTTAGTTGAATGCTATTGTTTTGTTCTAGATTCGAATATTATCTTTTAAATGTTATAGATAAAAAAAATATATGAATGTATTTAGGGTAATATATTAAAAACCCATTAAACTATCTCACTTTGTTTAAACAAGCTCTTCAATTATTTTTATAGTTAAGTAATTTCCTATTCTATGATTTTGTCGATTGAATTTTAATTCGATTAGCATGTACATTATTGTTAATATAAGAAAACGTGGGTTCGAGGATGCTGAAGCGTATTATTCTCCTACTTAAGGGTTGAGGAGGGGTTATGGGTAATTCTAGGCATTGTATCAAAAAGAGAAAATATGATTAGAATCTATAATGAAATTATTCAAAAAAAAAGTTCATAGGAATGAATTATTTTGAATTTTAGGCTATTATCTTAATTTTTCTGTTGATATAATAGAAATCCTATACAATTATAACATCAACATAAAATTTAAAAGAGTTATCCAAAATTTTCAAAAGAGTGATTAAGTGTTATGTATATAAGCATTTTCAAGAAAAACTTAAAATAACATTTTGTTTTACTTTCAAAATTATTATTTTATTTTTATTTAATAAATTATTCACATCATATTAGATTAGTTTAAAAATTCAAAATAATTTTACTTTAATATTAAAATCAATGACTTTTATGGGTAAAAATCTTAGGATAGGAGCTTATTTAAGTGCAAAAATAGTTTAAGGGCTTTTTAAAATATATTAGAGATCTGATCAAATAAATTCTTTTACTATTAAAATGGGTTAATTTAGTCATGATACTATTAAAAAAAATAAAGTCAAATTTAACGGAGTTAACTTTTGTAGTTTAATATATATATATATATATTACTTTTTAATATAGTTAATATTTTGATTTTTTTTTAATGGTTCCGCAAATTAGTTTTGTTTTTTTTTTGAGTTTTTTGAGTTTTAGGTTTTTTGACATATTTTGACAAAATGAGTTTTGTTTTGTAATTTTTAACATTAATTGATAAAATTTTAAAAAATAATTTACGAGTATTTCTAAAAAATAATAATTTTTTAAGCGAATAGAAATATCAAAAACTCTTAAACTAAAAAAATTTAATAACTTTTATATAATATTTTAAAAAAATATTTTCTATATAGAAATTTTAAATTATTCTCACTATTTTAAATATAAAATATTTTTTACATCTTAAAAAATTAATTTAATTATAAATTAAATAGAATTTGGTTTGGTTCATTTAATCATAATTTTTTAACTTATATTTTATGAATGGTCCAAATATCTCAATTCGGGTCGGTTCTTGCTCAACTCTACTGCAAATGAAACTTTTGTTTGTAGTTAAACTACAAAAGAAAAAATAATTTTGATGTCATTTATTAAACGACAAATGTTAACTCTATTATAATTTAAACTTATTTGATTCTTTTCAATAGTACAAGAATTAGATTGACCTATTTAATAATAGAGAGATTAATTTAATCTAATCGTTATAATAGAAGGAGTTAATAAATACTTTCACCGATAAAAAATATTTAGTAACCAAAAATGTTAGTATTTAATACATTTTCAATAAAATATTTTACCTGCACATGTTTTTTTTACTTACTTTTTATATATTTTTTTACATTTTTATTATTCCTTAAATGGGATATAATGCCAATTTTTATGGATATATCAAATAATTTTTCTAAAAAAAACGAGTAAAAGAGTTAGAAATTGAAAGAAAGAGTTAAACAATTGCAACTCACTAGCTTCTATGGTCTCACATGGTTTACTAGGGCCACAACCCACAAATCGCTCCCATAATTTTCACACTTCAAAACATTTTTCTGATTCAGTGACATCACCCACTTTAGCACTTTTTGAGATAATTTTAAACAAAATAAATTAAAAAGAAAGGGTATAATTCAAAAAGTAAATTGTTAATAAAACATTCTGCCGTTAATCCTGACAAAGTTCATGCACTCATCCTTGATCCAACTATACTTCTCAGTGAAGGGATTGACGACGTCTCTTCTAGGGTACTCATCAATGCAATCTTCCCAAACCCTAGTATCCTCCAAACCATCCTTCATTACTTCCCACACACAGTTGTTGCACATGAACCCAGCTCCAAGGCTCACCATAAGAATCTTATCACCTTTCTTCAACCTCTTCTTAGCTTCCATGTAACTCAAAACATACCATAAACCACCTGCTGATGTGTTTCCAAATCTGTATAGTGCCATTCTAGTTGGCTCTAAGTCATATTCACTAAGTCCCAAACTCTTCCCAAGCCCATCAATCACTGCCCTTCCACCGGGATGGAGACAAAAATGGTCAACCCCAGACTTGAGATTTAAATTGGAACTTAAATTTTGGCCTTTGGTTGATTTTTTCCGGAGAGTTGATATTGCATATCGAAGCAGTTCCCAAACTGGTAATATTTTGGGCAATAGGAGCTTGAGATTCCCTGTAAAAGCTTTAGCAGCAGCTTTTGTTAAGTTTTTTGTAAGGAGGAAACCTTGGTAACCTTGTGGATCTTCAACCTGTATGCAACATCCGTATGCTTCGTTATCGTATCCGATATTGGTTCTTACGGCACACTTTAACTTCAACAAGCATCGATCTCTCAAGTTCCTTTTGTTTGTTAAGAGGATTGAACACCCACCGTTACGGAACAGGCAATTCGATAACATCATTGACTTCTCTTTGCCGCAGTACCAATGCCTAGCGATTGATTCGGTGCTCACAACGATGGCGAACTGGTTCTTGTATGTCTTGAACAACTGCTGCACCATATCGATTGCAATCATGCTTGCACTACATCCCATTCCCGAGAGACTGAAGGACTTAATGTTGTCCCTCATCTTGTACCTGTTTATAATCCGGGAAGTTAACGACGGTGCTGGTGAAAACAACGAGACATCGACGACGAGTATGTCGATTTCCGTCGGGGAAACTCTTGTTTTCTCGAACAGAGTGTCTAGAGTGCTGAACATGATCTCATCCATCTCGGCATGTGCATCGTTTTCCGAAGGAAACTCTTCTCTACCATCAATAACATTCCTTGGACCATAAGTTTCTTCACCAAGACCAGAACTAACAATGGTTTTTAAAAGAAACCTGTATTGGTCCAGACCAAGATTCTTGTTCCTCAACACAACTTTCACGCACGCATCAGTGTCGAGCTTCCTGTCATCGGCAGCCTTGAAACATTCATAACCCAACATATAGCATTGCTGATTTCTCTTCTGGAAAAACATGTTAACAAAGTGAGAAATGAGGCCACAAAGGAAAAGGAGACATATTTTCATTAAAAACTCCATTGAATAGGCTTGAGAATGTGATGGAGATGGGATGTTTATGTATAAAATCAAGAAATGTGAAGAAATTGAGAGAAATCTACTAGTTGGTATACTCTTGGTGGATTGGGTATATGTCTATTTATATTAAAAAGAAAACTATGTCCCAATCTGACCTGGCTGGGGTAACCAGTTCAATTAAAACAAAAACACCTTGGTCCTATGTAATTTTTTTAATATAAAGACTATTTCAATCCATAATCCTTTCCACCTTTAAATTGGAGGAAAAAGACACTTAAAATTCACTTAAAACTACATATTCTTAATTGTTGTAAGAGCATTGATGCCAACTGAATTAAGACTTAATCGGTGGTCCAATATGTATTTTAGAACCAAGGGAGAAAGGGAACGCAGGTTATACCCCCCCAAAAAAAAGAGAATTTATGCTTTAGACCTCCAAATTAGACCCCCCAAATTCATAAAATCATAATATATGGTAAAATTATAGTGTGATCCCTAAAAAATGTTAAATTTTGATTTAGTTCTTTCAAAAACCGTAAAGAAATAAACCAATACAAATGTGAAATCATATCTTAACTCTTATAAAAATGTATAATTTAACCTAAGACCCCTTAAAAAATTCTAACTTCACCCCTGCTTAAACAAGACATTTATGAATTAGTTAAATCAATATATATATGGCCAATAATGCCTTTGTGTTGTTGATTGAGGCAAATATCTTAGATTGTTAAGTGTTCATGTTCACGATATGTGGATCTCTAGTCCCAACATGTGTGTATGCCCATGGATGGATATTACTCAATTCTTTCTGATTTTCCGTCCATTATGCTTCGTATTAGTTTAATTATATGTTATGGTTACTCATATATTTATTTGTGTTTGTACTATAATTATGATTGTTAATGAAAATTTTGTTCTCAAAAAGATTAATTTTCATGAATCATAAAACGGACATAAAAGATATCTTAGTCATAATAAATACTAATAAAAATTGATTTTAGAAGTTGATTACACAAATGAGACTCCCCCTCCACCAATTTTGTGGCAAAAGTTTTGTGATCTCCAAGCCAAGGTTACTACACAAATGCCATCAGGAACAATTACCCTTCTACCATCACAACACGTTGATGATCACTCATCTCATCAATCTAATGTTTGAGTTACTGACGCGACTCTAGATTGCAAACTGGTTGATAGTTTTCATGATTTTACCCTTCAATCTTCAATATCATATGTATGATTTTATCTTAATTTCAACTAAAAGTTTCATTTTTATTTTGGCCTTATGTTTTAGTATTTGAACCTCAGTACTTCGATTTTAATTTTTGTAAGGTGGACTTTATGTATTTGTGCTCATTTCATTATTTTGTTTACATTATGACTTTTGGGGGCTTTTGATATTTATGTTCTGAATATTTTCTATGACATTTTCTTTTCTTTTCATTCCCTTTTATTCAAAATATAAGTGTCGCAGAAAGTAACAGTTTTCATGACACCTTTGTCACTATAGTTATCTTTGATAAGAAAAACAAAAGGTTTTGTTTGAAAATTTTGGTGACATTTTTAAAATGTCACAAATAGACATAAATATGTTAGTTTCTCTCCATATTTTATAGCGCTTAGAGACGTAACGAAAGTCATAAATAGACATAGTATATTCCTATTGTAATTAATTCGAATTCGACATAGTGAATTTTTTTCTCCTCTGCTCGAGGTTTTTTTCCTGAAAGGGTTTTCACGTAAAATCTATGTGTTTTTATTTTATTTTATTTTCACAAATTGGTATCCGAGCTTCCAGGTAGTTCATCTCGATCACGGTAATGGCGTCTTTGAAGTATGAAATTCCGCTGTTGGATTGCAACACCAGATTTGCGTTGTGGCAGATTAAGATGCAAGTAGTTCTTGCGTAGATAGATCTGGAGGATGCCCTGCTAGGGATAGATAAGATGCCTTCGATATTAACAGATGAAGAGAAGAAGCGTAAGGATCGAAAGACGTTAACACAATTACATCTGCATTTGTCCAATGAAATTTTACAGGATGTGATGAAGGAGAAGACTGTCATTGCATTATGGAAGAGGCTGGAACAAATATGTATGTCGAAAACTCTAACAAGCAAGTTGCATATGAAGCAGCGTCTTTATGCTCATCGTTTGGAGGAAGGTGCATCTGTACACGAATACTTAACAGTGTTTAAAGAAATTCTCTCAAACTTGGTGGCCATGAAGGTTCAGTATGATAAGGAAGATCTAGGGTTGATTCTACTTTGTTCGTTGCCCTCGTCTTACTCAACCTTTAGAGACACTATTTTATATAGCCGCGAGTCTCTCACAGTTAATGAGGTTTATGATTCTTTGACCTCGTATGATAATATGAAGTATCTTGTGGTTAAACCCGACTCTCAGGGAGAAGGTCTCATTGTTCGTGGGAGACAAGATTGGAATGCTGATAATGATCATGGAAGGACACAGGAACAAAATCCTCACGGTAAATCTAAGGGTAGATCGAAGTCTTCAAACAGAGGTAAAACTTGTAACTTCTGCAAGAAGAAAGAGAACATTAAATCTGAGTGCTATAAGCTACAGAACAAGATTAAAAGAGAGGCTACGAATCAAAAGAGAAAACAACCAGAAAATTCTGGTGAAGTTGATGTTGTAGAAGACTACAGCAATGGTGAACTTCTAGTCGCTTCTGTCAACAATTCTAAAGTGAACGAGGAGTGGATACTTGATTCAGGTTGCACCTTCCACATTAGTCCCAATCGGGATTAGTTTACAACTTACAAAATAGTGTCTGAAGGTGTTGTTTTGATAAGAAATAATGCTTCATGTAAAATCGCAGGTGTTGGAACAATTAAAGTTAAGATGTTTGATGGAGTTGTCAGAACACTTAGTGACGTACGACATGTTCCAGAATTGAACAGAAATTTAATTTAGTTGACTACTCTTGATTCAAAAGGGTACAGATACACAGCTAAATGTGGAGTTTTAAAGATTTCCAAAGGTTCCCTTGTTGTGATGAAAGGGCAGATGTAACACCTTCTACCCGTATCCGTTGCCGGAATAGGGTATGAGGCATTACTAGAGTTTACTGGGCATTTTCAGATAATTCTGAATAATTTATTATTCATATTCTGAAAATAATCATAATGTTCCTCTATTGGGCCCTTAAAGCCCAAAACATACATTTAAACATTCAATTCACATTCATGTCACATAAATGTATAATTTAAACATTCAATAACTCAATTCAAGTTGCACGAACTTACTTCATTGCTTATTCGTATTTATAGTTTTACTAATCCGAAAACTTTTTCTTTTTCACGTTCAAGTCTCATATTTGAGCCACCGGATCTTTATAAATAAATTTGATCATCATTTTTATTTATTTCATATTCTAATACATTCAATTAATCTCTAGGCAAAATTACCATTTTACCCCTAAACTTTTGATTAATGACGATTTCATCCTTAGACAAAGAAAAATAAAGTTCTTGTAATTAAATCCTTGTTTCAAACCTAATTATTCTTATATATATTGATAAAAACCCATAAATTCTATAAAATAACAAAATTTTCCACAATTTCAACACTTTTTAATTTAATCCTTAAAACATGTTTTCACCCGATCTTGATCTAAATTAATAGTTTCATTCAATTTTATAATTTAAATAATAAAACAATTCATTTCCTTCATTTTGGTCATTTTTGACATTTTTACAAAATTGCCCCTATAGTTTTTTTTCTTTAATTCAATTTAGTCCCTGAGTCTAAAACATACAAATTATCCATTTTAAATGTAAACCTATTAAGGGTGGCAACAAACAACAATATGTATGTTACCCGGATGAAATATGAAATACTTCTCTAAATTTTTCATCCCATTTGCTTCTGTTCGTTTGGTTACAACTCCTAAGCCTTTGAATCTCAAACTTACTTCATACTTCATCCGGAATTATTACCTTGTTGCTCTAACTTCAACAAGAGCTTCATATTTCATCCGGAATAATTACTTTGTTGCTCTAGCTTTAACAAGAGCTTCATATTTTATCCGGATAACTTAGTTATGTTTTTTTTTCCTGTGTGAAAAACCCAACAAAACCCTTGCTAACTGAAAATTCATATATTTATTTTCCTCCTCCTCCTCTCCATTCCACATCCTAAATATATATAGCATTCTTATAAGTAACATTATCTATGATCTCACTATTTACTTATAAATTTATTTAAAGCTGTCCATTCGTGTCTTAGTCACTAAATTATTTTTAATTTGAGCTACAGAGATCCAAATTAAGATCCGTAAATTTTACCTAAAACTTGACTCACATATCTTTCCACCATAAAATTTTCAGAATTTTTGGTTTAGCCAATTAGTACAGTTTATTCATTAAATTTTCCCCTATTTCACTATCCGACAGTTCTAACCTCTCTTCACTTAAAATTAATTATCTCACAGTACATAACTCGGATAATGTTCTTATTGGTTTATCTTGAAAATAGACTCATTAAGGATTTTAAAAATATAATTTTTAGCCTCTAATTATTTTTCTCCAAATTTTTGTGATTTTCCAAAGTCAGAACAGGGGAACCCGAATTCATTCTGACCTTGTCTCACAAAATATATTATATCTTATAACTTACAATTCAATTGCTTACACCATTTCATCTATAAGAAACTAGACTCAATAAGCTTTAATTCAATATTTTTTTCACCCTTTGATTCAATTTCTAAAATTTATGGTGATTTTTCAAAGTTAACCTACTGCTGCTGTTCAAAACTGTTTTAGTTCAAGATGTTTATTACCATTTTTCCTCTAAATTTCACTGGTCATACAATTCAGTCCTTGCTTAATTAGCCCATCACTTAAGCTAATTTTTCTCAATTAACATTTTATTCCATCATTCTAAACTATTACACAACCTTTAAAAATCAGAATTTCAACACTAAACCTTAATTCACAACTTTTTCACAATTAGGTTCTAAAATCAATTTCTATTGAAATTAGTTGATAAAATCATCAAACAACAAAGTAAAAGCTTCAAATCTATTTTAGTTAATCATAAACAGCCAACACTTATCAATGGTAGCTTTCAATTTTGTCCATAAAATCAAAAACTAATGAATTAAACACTTGGACCTAATTGTAAAAGTCACAAAAACATAAAAATCTCAAAGAAAAGGGCAAGAATTGAACTCACATATGTCAAACTATGAAAAACAGCAACTTTCAGACCTCCCATGGCGTTTTTGCTGAAGAAGAATGATGATATCTCTAGATTTTTCAATTTTGTCTTGTTTTATATGCTTAATTTGCAAAATTTCCAATTTTGCCCCTTGTTCACACTTGATTTTTATTTTTCCTGCACACACATGTCGTCAGCCCAATAATCGGTGTTTAATTGCCTATTTAGTCCTCCTTTAATTAATACTAGAGCTATTTAATCACATTTCGTAATTTTGCACTTAATTCAATTTAGTCCTTTTTGACTATCAAAACCTTAAAATTTCTTGACGAAACTTTAATACTGACTTACTAACACTCCATAAATATTTCTAAAAATATTTATGGCTCGGTTTATGAATTTGAGGTCTCGATACCTCGTTTTCAACCCAATTTACCTGATTACTTTTTTTAAAATCGCAAAATTCACTAATTCAAAAATTCTTTTAAATTCGCGCTTGGCCCATAATTATTATTTAATAAAATTTCTAAACTTACTCATTGGATTTTGTAATCTCGAATCACTGTTTTCTGATACCACTGAAAAATTTGGCTGTTACAGTAGAGAAAAACTACCAAGTTATATATTTTGCAGGCTTCTGTCAACAATTCTAAAGTAAACGAGGAGTGGATACTTTATTCAGGCTGCACCTTTCACATGAGTCCCAATCAGGATTGGTTTACAACTTACGAAACAATGTCTAAAGGTGTTGTTTTGATGAGAAATAATGCTTCATGTAAAATCGTAGGTGTTGGAACAATTAAAGTTAAGATGTTTGATGGAGTTGTCAGAACACTTAGTAACGTACGACATGTTCCAGAATTGAAGAGAAATTTACTTTAGTTGAGTACTCTTGATTCAAAAGGGTACAGATACACAACTGAAAGTAGAGTTTTAAAGATTTCCAAAGGTTCCCTTATTGTAATGAAAAGGCAGAGAAAAACTACCAAGTTATATGTTTTGCAGGGTTCTACTATTACTGGTGATGTAGCTGTCGCTTCCTCTTTCTTATTTGATGATGATATTACTAAAATTTGGCATATGCGTCTAGGGCATATGAGTGATAATGGCATGGAAGAATTGAGTAAAAGAGGACTTCTTGATGGACAAGGAATTTGCAAACTAAATTTTTGTGAACACTGTGTTTTTGGGAAGAAAAAGAGAGTTTGATTCACCAGAGGAATCCATAACACGAAGGGAACGTTGGAGTATATTCATTCTGATATGTGGAGGACATCCAGAGTGCCTTCGAGAGGTGGATCTAATTATATCCTAACCTTTATTGATGATTTTTTCCAGAAAAGTTTGGGCGTTCTTCTTGAAGCAAAAAAGCAATGTGTTTTTCACATTTAAGTCTTGGAAAATTATGATTGAAAAACAGACGGGAAAACAAATAAAATACCTCCGCACAGACAATGGCCTAGAGTTCTATTCTGATAAGTTTAATAGACTGTGCAAGTCAGAAGGGATGTGAGACACTTGACAGTTCGTCATACTCCACAGCAAAACGGTATTGCAGAACGAATGAACAGAATGATCATGGAGAAGGTTCGATGTATGTTGTCAAATGCCAACTTACAGAAGTCATTTTGGGCAGAAGCAGCCTCTACTGTATGTTTTTTGATCAACCGATCTCTATCCGTTGCCATTGAGAAAAATACTCCACAAGAGGTATGGTTTGGTAATCCGGCTAATTACTCTGACTTAAAGATCTTTGGGTGTCCTGCGTATGCTCACGTTGATAATGGAAAATTAGAATCGAGATCTATTAAATGTGTTTTTCTTGGTTATAAAGCTGGTGTAAAAGGGTATAAGTTATGGTGTCCTGAAATAGAAAAGTTGTGATTAGCATAGATGTCGTTTTTGATGAAAATGCTACACTACCTAACTTATCTCTTAAAGGCTCTTCCAATAAAGAAAATCAAAAGCAGGTGGAGCATCAGATTAATACAGAGTCGACTCCTCAAGCTAGTACAAAAATTGAGAATAGAGTTGCTTCTTCACCACAATGCTCTATTACCAAAAACAGAACTAGAAGAGAAATTAAACCTCCAAAGAAGTATGCCGAGGCTGATCGAGTTGTTTATGCTTTAAATGTGACTGAAGATATAGATGCAAACCGAGAGCCATCTAATTATTCTGAGACAGTTAGCTATGAAGACTCAGAAAAGTGGATGTTTGCTATGCAAGAAGAGATGGAATCACTACACAAAAACAGAACATGGGAACTTGTGAAACTTCCTAAAAGTAAAAAGGTTGTTCGTTGTAAATGGGTGTTTAAAAAGAAAGAAGGGACTCCAGGAGTTGAAGAACCTAAATATAAAGTAAGGCTTGTTGCAAAGGGTTACAGTCAAATTCCAGGAGTGGACTTTATATATGTGTTCTTCCCAGTTGTGAAGCATAGTTCGATTCGATTTTTGCTTGGTATTGTGGTCATACATGATTTGGAGCTTGAGCAGTTAGATGTAAAAACTGCATTTTTGCATGGAGAACTTGAGGAGGACATTTACATGCAATAACCAGAGGGTTTTACAATCTCAGAAAAAGAGGACTTTGTTTGCTTGCTGAAAGAGTCCCTTTACGGTTTGAAACAGTCACCAAGATAGTGGTACAAGAGGTTTGACTCCTTTGTGACTTCTCATAATTTCAAAAGAAATAGTTTTGACAGTTGTGTTTACTTTAAGAAAAACAGTGATGGTTCTTTCGTGTATCTACTTCTTTATGTTGATGACATGTTGATAGCAGCAAAAGATAAAGGAGAGATAAGAAAGGTCAAAGCCCAACTAAGTGAAAAATTTGAGATGAAAGATTTAGGACCAACAAAGAAGATACTTGGAATGGAGATTCTTAGAGATAGAAAAACAAGTAAATTGTACCTAAGTCAGAAGGGGTACATTGAGAAAGTTCTTTGTAGGTTCAATATGCAGAGTGCTAAGCTTGTTAGTACTCTTTTAGCAGCCCATCTCAAACTTTCATCGGCTTTGTCTCCACAATCAGATGATGAGATTGAGTACATGTCACATGTTCCATACTTCAGTGCAGTGGGATCTCTCATGTATGCTATGGTTTGTTCAAGTCCAAATTTATCATATGTAGTCAATGCAGTTAGCAGATACATGGCGAATCCCTGCAAAAAACACTGGAAAATAGTTCAGTGGATTTTAAGATACTTACGAGGTACTATTGATGTTTGCTTATAGTTTGGAAGAACTAGAGATGGAGTCATTGGGTATGTTGATGCTGATTTACTGAAGACATTGATAGAAAAAGATCTCTCACAGGTTATGTCTTTACAATCGAAGGTTGTGCAATTAGTTGGAAAGCCACTTTGCAAACTACAGTCTCTTTGTCTACCACTGAAGCTGAGTACATGGCGATGGCTGAGGCTTGTAAAGAAGCTGTTTAGTTGAAGGGACTCTTTAATGAACTCAATGAAGACCTTCAAATCAGTACAATATTTTATAACAGTCAGAGTGCAATCTTCCTTACAAAAGATCAAATGTTTCATGAGAGAACAAAACACATTGATGTTCGGTATCATTTTATTCGTGATATTATTGCTCATGGTGATATTGTTGTGAGCAAAATTAGTATTCATGAAAATCCTACTGATATGATGACTAAGTCACTTCCTATAACCAGGTTTGAGCATTGTTTAGACTTGGTTGGTGTTCATTGTTGAAGTTAAATCCTTAAGGGGTTTTATGGAAGAGGTGGAGAACTTGTTCGTTAAAAATTTGTTCATTAAGAATTCGTGTCAAGGTGGAGATTGTTAGAATTAAATGACCCGAATCTTTATTTAAATAAAATACAGTGGTAAACTAAAATAAAAGTAAAATCCATATAGAATTACACTTCTTTTATTTTATTTTAGAATAAGGTTTTTTAAACCTTATTAAACTCCATCTATTTTATATTGATTAGAATAAGGTGTTTCAGTCTTACTAGAATATGGCTTTACAAGCCTATAAATAGACATAGTCTATTCCTCTTGTAATTAATTCGAATTTTACATAGTGAGTTTTCTTCTCCTCTACCAGTGGTTTTTTTCCCGAAAGGGTTTCCACGTAAAATTTGTGTGTTCTTTATTTTATTTTATTTTATTTTCATAGTCATCGTATCCAATATTGGTTATTACGGCACATTTCAAATTCAATAGGCATCGATCCTTCAAATCCCTTTTGTTTGTTAAGAGGATCGAATAGCCTCCGTTACGAAACAGACAATTCGATAACATCATCAATTTCTCTTTGTCGTAGTACCAATGCCTAGTGATTGATTCGGTGCTCACAACGATGGCGAACTAGTTCTTGTATGTCTTGAACAACTATTGCACCAGATCGATTGCAACCATGCTTGCACTACATCCCATTCCGGAGAGACTGAAGGACTTAATGTTGTCCCTCATCTTGTACCTATTTATAATCCGGGATGTTAATGATGGTGCAGGTGAAAACAACGAGATATTGATGACGAGTATGTCAATTTTGGATGGGGAAACTCCTGTTTTCTCGAATAGATTATCGATAGTGCTAAACATGATCTCATCTATCTAAGCATGTGCATCGTTTTCCGAAGGAAATTCTTCTCTACCATCAACAACATTCCTTGGACCATAAGTTTCTTTACCAAGACCAGAACTAACAATGGTCTTTAAAAGAAACCACTATTGGTCCAGTCCAAGTTTCTTGTTCCTTATCACAACTCTCATAAAGGCACCAGTGTCGAGCTTTTTGTCATCGGCAGCCTTGAAACACTCGTAACCCAACATATAGCAATGTTGATTTCTCTTCTAAAAAAACATGTTAAAAACATAAGAAATGAAGCTACAAAGGAATAGGAGACATATTTTCATTAAAATCTCCATTGAAAAGCTTAGAGAATGCGATGGGGATGGGATGTTTGTATATGAGATCAAGATCTGTCTATTTATAGTCTTCAATTGGGTTATTCGGATGGAAAAACTTGTACCCGATAGGTTGCAAACTGACCTGATCCTATAGGGTTGGGATTTTTTATTTTTGAAATCGGGTTTGGAGATGGATTTAATTTTTTTAATTAATCAAGTCCGGTTTAAGAAAACCTGCCCGTTCCAATAAAATTATCAATTTTTTAATTAATCAAGTCCTTTTTATATATATACAATATTAATTTAAAATATATAATAAAATTTATATTAATATTTGCGCTAATATAATTGTACTTAAAAATAATTAATAGCATTATTAAAAAATAATAAAATTATTATTCTATTATGATAAAATGTAAAAAAAAATTGAAATTGTGGCATATTACATCGGGTCGGATTTGAGTGTAGCTTTAATTTTTCAAGTCGAATTCGAGACAGAAAAATTAATATCTAATTTCAGGCTAAGCTGGAATTGGATTATGTTGAGGTAAAAATGTTAATTGAATTTTAGCTTGATTGGTATTGATATTATTGCCAGTGCAAAAGGACATGGGTTCGAGTGTGCTAAAACATATTATCATCCTATTTAACGGTTGAGGAGGAGCTATGAGTAGTTCTAAACATTGTATCAAAAAGAACAGATATGATAATAACATATAATGAGATTAATATTAAAAAAATATAAAAAAATTTATATATGCATTAAAAGTGTATAGTTTTATGAACATTATTAAAAAAAAAGTAATACTAAATATAATGTACAAGCCCAATTTGTACGCCCATGTCATAACCCCTAAAGCCCAACCTAAAATCATAAAAGGAAACCCTAGCCGCACTTGTCCCATCGCCCATATCGTCTGCCTCCACCAACCCCTCTGTCACCGCCATTGACTCCATAGGCCTGCAAATAGATCAAAGAAAAGGAAAAAGGAGACAACAACATGCAAAAAGGCGGATAGCAGCAGCAAAAAGGGGATAATATCATGTACTCGGCTATATGTAGCCAAGCAAAAAATTGTAACTTTTTTTTAGGCAGACAAAAAGAAACAAAAGGAAGAAATCAAAAATTTAAAAAAAAAAGGTTGATTCTTCGTTCTTTTAATTGATTATTTTCATCTCACGAGTGCTTTCAACACACCCACACGCACAATACATATGCATATATAAAAAAAAAAGGAAGGGATACCAGTACCTTCTCGAGGTTCGGAGAAGCCAGAAGTCGAATGGTTTTCGTGGCTCGATTCGACCACCGAAGGGGCTTTTTGCTTGCGTAGAACTCGAATCCGGAGAGAGAAGGACAAGGGGAATCGATTTAGCATTCGGCCGCCGTGCACAGCGGACGCCGGCGACGGGTGGGCATCAATTCGGCAATCGAAAATCGCCCAGGCTGGAGGGATTTACCCCTCTCCCTTTTTTTCTCTGCACTGATGGAATGAAGTTTTTTACAAAATTTTTTTTGCTTTTATAGCCTCTATGGTACGACGTCGTTTTGGGACAAACGTTTAATACCCAAACGGCGTCGTTTCACGCCAAACCCGAAGACCCGACCCGCGAGCATCAGGATCCGCGCGTTTCTGCTAAGAGGGATAATTGCTTGCACGGTCCTTCCGCATTTCTGTTATGTTTAATCCAGTCTTTTTCTATTTCTTAATTCTGTCTTGTAATTTTAACCTTTTTTAATTTGATCCTCTGACCATTTGAGGGATAGTGTTGGAACGGCATCGTTTTGCGAATAGGGTATAATAGCGGAATCGGTCCCTCCACTTATCTTGCGTGTTTCATTGAGGCTTTTCCCTTTATTTTTATTTTAAATCGGCCTTGAACTTTCGTTCTACATTCAATTTACCCCTTTTTAGTTATTTTTATTATTTTATGATTGAAATTACTTGGTTATTATGATTATCGTCATTACTATTATATTTTATTATTTTCATCACTTACTTATACATTATCATTACCTATTTTATTATTATACCACTATTATCGTCATTACTATTATTATTACCCTTTTTTTATACTATTGCTGCTATTATTATGATTCCTGATTCTACTATTATTAATGTATTCTTTACTTTATTATTATTATCGTTATTTCTATTATTATTATTATTATGACTATTATTTTTATGATTATACTTTCTTTTTGAGTTTATCTCCTTATTATTTATTAATCTACTTAGCATTATATATTATTATTTTTGTTATTTTTAGTATTATTACTATTATCCTTTTTTAAATTATTGTTATTATTATTCTTTTGCTATGTAATATAGTGTTATCATCTTTTTATTATTACTGTTATGTTAGTACTATTATTATATCTACACCTACATTATTATGCATCTAGTTTTCGTTTATCAATCTATATTTCTTGCTTACTTATATTTTTCGTTACTATTATATTTTAAGGTATGATATCGATATTTATATTTACGTACTAATATCATTATTTTGTTATCTCTATTTATTATTATTATTATTAGCACGGTTATTATTATTAATATATATCATTGTATTATTTTTTATTTATTACTCTATAAGCGCACCCATTCACTTTTATT
The DNA here is from genome assembly GCF_007990345.1 of Gossypium hirsutum. Lineage (NCBI taxonomy): Eukaryota > Viridiplantae > Streptophyta > Magnoliopsida > Malvales > Malvaceae > Gossypium > Gossypium hirsutum. Next base: position 112,821,094 of record NC_053433.1, on the reverse strand, counting down.
CCTCACGCACATTACATGTTATTTATTTATATATATACATACATACATATATACATTTTCATATACCATTCCAAACCTTAAAATATTTATTACTTTTATTATTACTATTAATACTATTATTATCATCACTATACCATCGTGTTTTAGTCTTACATAATGTTTACTTATTTAATACTGGTTCCTTTTAATTGTGGAATATTTCTTAGTTTATTTGTTATTCCTTTTTATTCGTTTAGATCATTTATTTCATTCTTGCTCCTATTATTCACATTCGTATTTATGTTTATTCTGTTATGCCATGTCAATACCGAAAGTTATATTTGTTTATACATTCTTTATCTTACTATTACAACTTATGTTATACTAGCTTTTACCCAATCCAAAATAATTTTTTCATAAAAGTAATATTCCGTATTTGGTAATTCGAGACAATCATGCCCTAACTTACTGGGTTTCGATTTTTCTCATTTACCCTAAATAACGGAGTATTCTTTTAAATCACAATACGAGTTTAAAAAAACATGTGTTATTCTAGAAGATACGAGATGTGGTGCCCTAACTTACCGGGTATGACATTTTGTTACTTCGAAATAAGATTTTTCGCAAGTAAAGGCAATATTTGGTATTTGAAAATTCGAGAAAACGTACCCAAACTTACTGGGCTTCGACTTTTCTCGTGCACCCAAAACAACCGAACATCCTTTTAAAAAGGGGCTAAAATAAATGGATTTTAAATAAAGGCAAGCTCGTTCCCAAAGTTCGAGATACCATGTCCTAACTTCCTGGGCATGGTGTTTTATTACTTCGAGATGAGAAGGTCTTTATCATTTGAGCATTTTTTATAAAGAGGGATCGTATTTCAAAGTCTTCCAAGTTTTCAATCTTCGACACTAAGACACTAATTAATCAACTAGGTACCAATTTTTGGGCGTATCGAGGGTGCTAATCCTTCCTCGTGCGTAACCAACTTCCGGACTCATTTTCTTTTTTTTCGCAAACCAAAAAACAAAAATTATTGTTTTAATAAATCTTAAATTTTATTAAAATGATTAATTTAAGGTGACCCGATCACACCTCATCAAAAAGGATTGGTGGCGACTCTCCTCGTTCTTTCATTTTCCAAAACCAAAGTCGACCCCATTTTTTTCAAAAAAATGATTACGACATATAACTTTTGTTAACATCTTATTAAGAAATATTGTTGAACATCAATTAATTGGGAATGCTATTATATTTATATTATTATTTATTTATTTTATTAATTTCATGTCACGAATAAATAAGATATTAATTTAATTAAAAAAATCAAATAATAACACCTTTAAAACAAAATTCATAAATGTTATATATATAAATAATTTAATGAAGATCTTCATAAAAGGAATAGTATAAACATGTCTTCATATGTTCTAATTTTTAGAGGTTGGAAATAGAAAATTTGCTGTGCAAAAAGCTTTATATCCATCCATAATAATTTATCATGCTAATTATGATAATTATGTTATACTTTTCGATCCCATATTTGATGTCAAATAGCTTATGATTTATAATTGGGAAATCCTTACAGGACGGTCTCTAAGTCATAAAAGGTGTTAAAAAAAATTTTACACCATAAATTTCTTTGTAGTATGCATCACAAGTTTTTAAAATTGTAGTTAAATGATAATTTTATTTAATAAATAATTATGCATAAAGAAAAATTAAAAAATATTTTTTCATAGAAAAATCTTTAATTCTTCAACGTTAGCTTTCGAGCTAGTAGCGGTTCTGCAACATTCTTTTTTTAATTTTGCTCTGTTTTAAATTTAAATACACGGGTTTTATTCACAATTTTGTGGTTTTTGTTTTATCTAATTTGTTTTTTTGAAAGTAGATGTTTTATTTTTACTTTTAATTTTTAATCATGTTTTGGCGTATAGATGAGATTTGTCTATATAAGGATACCGTCAGATCTATTAAGAATCATTTTCAAAAAATTTTATCATGATAGATCATAATGATGATGATAGATTCGAGATGATGATAATGATAGACAATTTGTGACTTGCCTTTTGTGCATCACAAATGTAGTTGGTGTCTTGAGGCTTTTGACAATTTTTTCTTAGTTGAGCAGTATTAATCATCATGTTGATTTGATGATGACGAGATTAGGATGCAAATTGCAACGATTTGATTAAGTTGATGCATTTCTAGTCTGTTTCTGAATTGTTTGAGTATTGTAGTTGCTATCAATTTGTTATTTTTGTTTAAAATTATTCTGCAAGCATGACATTTTTGTATTTTTATAATGATTTGTTTACTTGTTTATACTATATCTCATGTTTTTGTATTATTATTGTTCATGATTATTATTAATAATATTTTTTTAAAAAAATAATTTTATTTAGATAAAATAAATATGGGCATATTGGGTTTACATATATCAAATGTACTTCTTAGTCAGTTTCGGATCATTGTGTTTTGTTTTCTAATATCCAAAATCTGTAATATTGATTCATCAATATGAATTGATCTAGTTGATAAAGTTTTTAGTTGATAATAGAGAAAGATCTATTCGATTATAAATTGGATAAACTACATTTAAGGTTAGTAAAGTATTAGTAAATTTATGTCTCGGTCACAAAATTATAAAATAGTCCTTTAACTATTTGTAAGTTTTCATTTAAGTCACTAAACTATTAAAATTGCTGCTACTTTATATCTTTCTATGTTCGCAACAATTGGAAGCTCTCTTTCTCTTATCTTCTACAATTTAGTTTTCTTTTTCATAAAACAACTTTGAACATCACAAATCTAAAAACCAAAATCCAAACAGTTTTATTCTCCGATCTCCGACACTAATTGATAGATCGACTTAGATCTAAGGCATGTTCTTGTACTTGTCAATGGGTATTGATTCACCATACTAATCGTCAAATCGGTATTTAAAGCTTGCTCTTAAAATAAAACCCTTAGAAACCACATGACTTAAATAAAAACTTTTGAATAGTTTAATAACTTCAATGAAAACTTTCAAAAGTTCAAAGACCATTATGTAACCTTTTGAAGTTGAATAACTAATATGTAAACTTATTAATAATTTAGCCACTTGACTATAGTTTATCCCTATAAATTTTTGACAATTTCAATTGGTATAAATAATAAAAAAAATTCAATATAATTAAAAAAAATGGTGGTAAGAGAGTAAAGACATTGTTGATTCATCTAAGTTTAAACGTCTATTCAATATTTAAGAGAAACTGAATAAAATATAAGACTGAAAAAAAAAATCTAATCAAACTCATGAGCAATAAAAGAACCGCAAGCTTAGAGATGGGTTCCATCAATTTAATAAATTGATTGATTTTGTCATTCTTTGATTTTAAACACATGTAAAATGTGTTTGCAGTACTATCAACGTTGACAAATCCCAACCTATTTTTCTTATATGTTTGAAAGTGTTATTATTTTTTTTTAAATTATAAGTATTTTTATCCATTTTACGATATTAGTTTAATTTTATTTGGATCAAAGGTGGTGTTTAAGTAAAATCCTTTTAACAATGTTAACTTCAGGTGTAACTTCTCAAATTCGGCCTAGACATTATAGCTGAATCTTGAAGGTTATATTAGCCACCTGAATGATCAACTAAAAATGTTCGGTCTAAAAATCGCCATTTTAATCAAATTTTCCAAAAACTTAGCACAGTTACTTTTGGTTTAATAAAATCACTAGTTTGAGCAGTATAGAGGAATTTGGCCAAAGTAATCAGTAATTCGGCAAGAAGAAAAAAAGAAGAAGAACAGAACACAAAGGGGCGGCACAAGGGTGAAGAGAAAATAAGAGAAGAAAAAGGGAGAAAAGAAAGGAAAATTAAGAGAAAATAGAATGGAAGGGGACGACAATAGGGGAAAAGAAGAGAAAAAAAATGAAAGTGTTTGAGTCAGACTAAAATCTGACAATTTGTTAGGGGTAGACGACACATGATTTAAAAGAAAAAGAATTTGTAAGTGAAGAGAATCAACCTCAAATCTTGAAGATAATTTCACTAACTCTTAATCACTAGGTCGGATACTCAATTTTACTATAATTTTACAATTTTATAAATTAGAAATCCGTGATGTGACACCAGGATTCTTACTTGATTCAATACCTAAAAAAGAAATTTACTTCCGTTATTGTGGGGTCCCCTACAAAAAAAATATAAAAATATTACTTTTAATTTTTTTAAAAAAATTTATATAATTGATGCAATTACTCTACAAAATATTTGAAAATGTCCTTATGAAAAATATGTTTTTGCAAAATTTAAAAAAGGGTGTAAGTTTTAGAAAAAAGTGATTAAATGTGTTATATATCTATTTAAACATTTTCAAGAAAATTTAAAATAATATTTTATTTTACTTTCAAAATTATTATTTTATACTGATAAGTTTAGGTGCAATGGAAAAGTACATTGTACTTTCAAGAGGAGATATAGGTTCAAACCTTGGAGAAGAAATTATTGGGAGGGGCAGTCACAAATCCTGAACATGAGTTGTAAAACAGACATGAAGAAAACTAAAAAATAAACTATTATTTTATTTTTATTTAATAAATTATTCTCATCATATTCACATCATATCAACATAAAATGCAAATTAATTTAAAAAGTCAAAATAATTTTACTTTAATATTAAAATCAATGACTTTTATGGATAAAATAATAGGATAGGAGCTTAATTAAGTACAAAAATTAGTTTAAGGGCTTTTTTAATTTATTAGTAATGTATTTAACAAGTTCCTCTATTATAGGGTTTTGATCAAATTAATTCCTCTATTATTAAAATGGGTCAATTTAGTCATTCTACTATTAAAAAGAATCAAAATGAGGTCAAATTTTAAAGGAATTAACATTTATTGTTTTAAAAAATATAAAATTTACTTTTTAAGAGAGTTAGTATTTTGAATTTTTTTAATGGTTCCATAAATTCGGGATGAGCTTTGCTCTATTCGATTGAGTATTTCGGATTTTTTGAACCGTCCATTATAATTCGGTTCCATTCTCAATTTTTCATGCTACTTTTGAGTTTTGAGTTTTTTGACTTATTTTTAAAAATATGAGTTTTGTTTTATGATATTTAAACATTAATTTATAAAAATCCAAAGTCCTTTTTATGAGTATTTCTAAAAAGTAATAATTTTTTAAGCAAATAAAAAAATCAATAACTCTTACATGAAAATTTTAAATTATTCTCGCTATTTTAAATATAAAATAATTTTTTGCATCATAAAAAATAATTTAATTATATATTAAATAGAATTTTGTTTGGTTCATTTAATCACAATTTTTTAATTTATTTTTTATAAACTGTTCAAACACCTCGATTTGAGTTGTTTTTCTTACTCAATCCTATTGCAAATGAAATCTTCATTTGTAGTTAAACTACAAAAGAAAAAAAATAATTGTATGTCCTTTAAACAGTAAATGTTAACTTTGCTAAAATTTAATTTAATTTAATTCTTTTTAATAATATAGAAATTAAATTAATCTATTTAATAATAAAAATCGAATCCTTTATCCACCATAAAAAAAAGTACAAAAAGTGTCAAAACTTAACATGAATTTATAAGCACCAGAGATAACTTTCATATTTGCCATGGACAACCAATTGCAACTTTCTAGCTTCTATGGTCTTACATGGTTTACCATGGCTTAATATCACTGTTAAGCTTTTAAAGTCACACAACTATACATACACTCACTTAAATTATCACATATGGGCACAACCGACAAATTGCTATCATAATTTTGACATTCAAACATTTTTCTGATTCAGTGGCATCACCCTCTTTAGTAATTTTTGAGATAATTTAAAACGAAATAATAATTAAAAAAAGGTTATAAATTGTTAATAAAACCTTCCCTAGTCAAGCCTGACAAAGTTCAAGCACTCATCATTAATCCAACTATACTTCTCAGTGAAGGGATTGACCAGGTTTTTTCTAGGGTACTCATCAATGCAATCTTCCCAAACCCTAGTATCATCCAAACCATCCTTCATTACTTCCCACACACAGTTGTTGCACATGAATCCAGCTCCAAGGCTCACCATGAAAATCTTATCACCTTTCTTCAACCTCTTCTTAGCTTCCATGTAACTCAAAACATACCATAAACCACCTGCTGATGTGTTCCCAAATCTGTATAGTGCCATTCTAGTTGGCTCTAAGTCATATTCACTAAGTCCCAAACTCTTCCCAAGCCCATCAATTACTGCCCGTCCACCTGGATGGAGACAAAAATGGTCAACCCCAGACTTGAGATTTAAATTGAAACTTAAATTTTGGCCTTTGGTTGGTTTTTTCCCGAGAGTTGATACTGCATATCGAAGCAGTTCCCAAACTGGTAATATTTTGGGCAATAGGAGCTTGAGATTCCCTGTAAAAGCTTTAGCAGCAGCTTTTGTTAAGTTTTTTGTAAGGAGGAAGCCCTGGTAGCCTTGTGGATCTTCAACCTGTATGCAACATCCATATGCTTCGTCATCGTATCCGATATTGGTTCTTACGGCACACTTTAACTTCAACAAGCATCGATCCCTCAAATCCCTTTTGTTTGTTAAGAGGATCGAACTCCCACCGTTACGGAACAGGCAATTCGATAACATCATCGATTTCTCTTTGCCGCAGTACCAATGCCTAGCGATTGATTCGGTGCTCACAACGATGGCGAACTGGTTCTCGTATGTCTTGAACAACTGTTGCACCAGATCGATTGCAAGCATGCTTGCACTACATCCCATTCCGGAGAGACTAAAGGACTTAATGTCGTGCCTCATCTTGTACCTGTTTATAATCCGGGATGTTAGCGACGGTGCCGGTGAAAACAACGAGACATCGACGACGAGTATGTCGATTTCCGACGGGGAAACTCCTGTTTTCTCGAACAGACTGTCGAGAGTACTGAACATGATCTCATCCATCTCGGCATGTGCATCGTTTTCCGAAGGAAATTCTTCTCTACCATTAATAACATTCCTTGGACCATAAGTTTCTTCGCCAAGACCAGAACTAACAATGGTTTTTAAAAGAAACCTGTATTGGTCCAGACCAAGTTTCTTGTTCCTCATCACAACTCTCACACAGGCATCAGTGTCGAGCTTTCTATCATCGGCAGCCTTGAAACACTCGTAACCCAACATATAGCAATGTTGATTTCTCTTCTGAAAAAAGATGTTAACAAAGTAGGAAATGAAGCTACAAAGGAATAGGAGACATATTTTCATTAAAAACTCCATTGAAAGGCTTAGAGAATGCGATGGGGATGGGATGTTTGTATACAAGATCAAGATCTGTGAAACTTTGCTTCACAGAAATTTAGAGAAATATACTAGTTGGGTTACTCTTGGTGGATTTGATATCTGTCTATTTATAGTCTTGAATTAGGTTATCCGGAAGGAAAAACCTGGACCCGACAGGTTGCAGACTGATCCGATCCCATAGGGATGGGATTTTTTTTTTTTCAAATATCTCTTATTTTTACACACTCTCAAGAATTTTTATAAGACAAGTATTCATTATATTGATACTTTCAAGTGGATGGTATTCTTAATTGGTAATAACTTTTCCTTTTTCTTTTCAAATTTTTTTTATTAATCTCTAAAAAGAAAAAAAATTTGTAAAATATTTCTTATTTAAGATTTTTTTGTAAGATTTTTTTTATTGAATATTTGATATATTGATTTTATATGACATCGTGATTGGATAATAATTTTTAGAGATTAATTAATACAAATATTTGAATAAATTAAAAATATTGTTAAATATTAATTTTTATAAATTTTTAAATTTTTAAAAAAATTGACCGACAATTCATCAATTAATTGAAATAATGATTGCTCACCAAATTCACGTGACAGTCATTTCCTCTTTTAGATTTTAATACTTTTCTTCGGCTACTTTTTACTATTTTCCATGGAAAGAGATATCATTTCTCTGTTGTTAGTTATATTTATTAATTAAATTTTATTTTAATTATATTTTAAATATTTAAAAAAATAAGTTTTTTAACTCACATGCATTGCATGTAAAGGATTTCATTGTAAAGTCTTAAATAATCAACATAATAATTAAAATGTTAAAAAATATGATTAATATTAGAAATATTGAATAACATAAAGATTTTATACAACTTATAAATTTTTGAATCACTTCATATGAAAATAACTCATTATTTATTACAAAAAATAAAAATACTATCATTTCAAAGATCAAAAGATATTATATATTCAAAAAATTAAATAATTATAAATTTAAATAAAAATTCTGAAATATAATAATGATACTTGCAAAATATAATAATTTAATTGATTTTCTTATATATAAGATTCATTAATAAATTTTGAACTAACTAAAATAATTAGTAATAAATAATAATGTGTAAAAATTACTTAATTATAAAATTAAATAATTTCATAATAAATAACAAAATATAGACAATTTTGTAGCCATTAATTTAATTATACCTATAATTATAATATATCATAATTATCATACTAAAACAAATATAGTTTATTGACTCTTTTCAGCAAAATTTCATATTTTAACCAGTTATGTAAAAATGGTAATTTTTATATGTTATTTTTAAAAAACATAACATGAAACTATATATTGTGATATAACATAACTTTAATAGAAAATATATATAAAAAAAACTAAAAGGAAATATTTAGTTAATATTTAATGGTAATAAAAATAATCAATTAAATAATTATACTTTAATAAAGATTTTAATGTTAATGGTAATAAAAATGATTAATATTTAACTGTAATAAATAAATGATGAGTATTTGTTACACTAGTAATATTTTTTTTAATTCTATAAGTAGTTTTAAAAATTTGACATGTATCTTTTTTTTTTAAATATTATTTTTATTTTTTACTATACTACTACACGACACTATTGTCAACCCTTTAATCTTATTTATGGAGTCTGAAAACTCCACTAACAGTGTTTTCCCGTAAACAAATAGGATTAACAAATTAATTTTAGAAATTATCAAGGGCATACTACTGTTCATTATTTGCACAGGTGTCCTCATTAATTTTTCAATCTAGTTTAATCATATTAAAGCTGAGGTGGTATTCATGTAAAACTCTTCCAATAATGATGACTCCAAAATTTAAACTCATTCAATTAGCAGTATTTAATAAAATAAAATGATTTATACAAAAATGCCTAATATGATAATTTACAACCGACAACATTAGAGAATTAAAAACCAATACAAATCATAACAATGAATAATACGTAGGTAAAGATAACAAAAAAATACTACTACCAAACCATTAACATGTTTGATTTCTCCACACCAGCTTTCCATATTCTTCACTTCATGAAATACAATAAAAATTCATTCCATAATAGGTTTTTTTTTGGTAAAAAAATTACAGCTCAATTATCAACCAGTAATAAAACTCATCTCATAGTTCTTGTCAATCAACCGCAACCTTATTTCTCTGTCTCTTCTAAGCTTGACTATTCTGTCTGTAATATTATTTTCTTCTCTGGGAATATGCTGAAGGTTCCAGTGACTCAGAACCTTCAAAAGCAAAATAATTCTCGTAACTAAAGTAGAATTAAAAACAACGTGAACTGCTTCATGAATAAGATTAACCGCATAATTTTTAAAAAATATATCATATAACTTTTTTTGGTGAAATGTAACAATTAATCGACCAAAGAAACAACGATTCCTCCTTCATTAATAAATTCACTAACTCTCTTTCATATCTAAATTAATTGAAGTTAAGCTTAATTGCAGAATCTCTAAGACATCATTTTCTTTCCCTATTCGATCAAAAACAATTAAAGTCTCTTATATCTAATCACATAGTCTTTCTACTCGTCATCTCGCACAATAGTTATACATTAGCTATCAACGTTACCCTTCAATAACACTTTTAAGTTCCAATATCTCACCTCATCTTACACATAGACCAATACAATTTCAAAAATTTTCTACACCCACCTTCCTTTGATAACAACTAGTTATGCTTACCCGGATGATGATTAATCCATTAGTTCTATCAATGACTATCTAAAAATGAACTTGATATATTTATCTAACTTAAACTTTTGTATATTTTTTTTCATTATTTATCTAATGAAGATAAAGAGAAGAATCACTTTCATGTAACTTTCAATTTAAACTCACAATTTACACCATTAATGTTCGATAAGAGAATCCCTTAATTTTATTTCATTATTTTACATGCTTTTTTTTTTCATACTTGTTTCACGAATCATGTGTAAAATTCGTGAAAATATGATATATCTTAATACCATACTCAATTTTGTTGATTATATTTATGTACTTTGAATGTTCGTATAAGTATTGGGTGAATATATTTTAATATAAATAACAAAATAATCTATTATAGATTACTTTATGGTCATGGAACAGGTTGGATGGTGTCGCAATTATGCTGAGGTTTATGCACTTAAATTTTCTTGTTCACCTTAATCAGTGGTTGACTAAAGCCACCACACACTTACCCATCACATAGTTTCATATCTAACTTTTCAACCACCCCATTTAATATTGAAATCCCAACCCCACTCCCTAAAAAATCCATTGAAAATTTACATTTTTCTCTTGTAAGTTCCACTCATGTGCTAATTAATTGTGCTCATCTCCCCACGTCACTAATTCATTACAATTAATGTCATTGTTTCAACTCACAACTTGCAATCAACATTTATTTTCAACTACTTTAAGATATTTTTTTTGTTCAAATTTGCACTTATTATCCCGTAATAGAAATATGTGGATAGTAGAGCTGTTAATGGGTTCGGTTTTATTTAGTTAGATTGATTAATTAAACGAAATTCAGAGGTTTAATTGGTTTAATTGATGATATATAATAATAAATAATAAGATTTATTTGAAATTCATAAAAAAAAATTGGAAAATTATGGTTACAAATTATTTTTAGAAAATGAATTGATTTTTTGGTGTTTAGGCTCGGTCAACTGGAATATGTATTATCTATATATTATCCATATAGGGGATCCACCAGTTGAGAAGATCCATCGACTTGAGACGAAGAGAAAGGTCTATCTATTTTATTTAGTTATTCAATTAAACCAATAATTCGTTATTGGAGCATATAGCAACAACCATTTCATTTGACATGCATATTTTTTTTAATTTTCCAATCGATTTACATCTTTCATTTATGAAATTTTTTTGATGTAGTGAGTAATAGCTCTGGTTGTTCGCTATTCAAAAATTCTTGTTTAGGCAGTTCATACCATCCGTTCATAGTGTTTTGATCTAAGATTTCAATTCTTCCATGTTTCAACAGCAACATATTGTTTCATGGAGCTAAGGTCCAAAATATGGATGATTCTGCATAAAATATTTTCCGTTGGTTGACAATTTTTTTTAAATCAAATTTTGAAAGTAGTAGCATTTCCTTCTAACAATCAAATTTATTTTATAATAAGATCATACATAAACTTAATAATAAATAATGTCTAATTAAAACTTAATTTAAATTACATATATTACATATGTGAGAGTAGATAGTGATACATTTAAATTGGAGATAAATGAAGCTAAACATGTTTAAACAAATACACATATTTATATAACTAAAATATTCATATTTTGTAACATCCTCAAAATCCCTTTGGTCATAAATAATATGAGATAAAATCTTATCGAAATAAGGTATAAGATCAAAGAAAATGAAAGTTGCAATATATCAAAAGAGAGTTAAATCAAGAAGCATGACATGATGTGTTAAGGAAGGAACTAAGTGATAAATATGTGAAAAGTTTTTGACTCAAGTGTAAATATTCAAAATTTAGGGGATTGAAGTGTAAAAATGAGAAACTTGAAGGACCAAAAGTGAAAATAATCCAATTTACTAAGATATGGAATTGGCATACAGGGACCAAATTGAATAGGTGAAGAATTGTGAGAGACTAAATTGTAATTTTACCAAATTAAGTAATGATTCAAGGATGGAATTTTGAAAGACCATAAAGGGTAAAATGGTCAATTAGCAAGAGGGAGAATTCTAGAATATAATGATGATGTTGATAATATTTTGGTGATTTTTTTAATTAATTAGTTAAATATTATTTTATTAATATTTTACTTAGATATTTATTATTTTTTATTTAGAAAATGGTAGTATAAAAAGAAAGGAAGGATGAAGGAAATTTATCATCCTTCCAACGTGAGTGAAAGGGTGAGAAAGAAAGTTTTCTTTTCTTTACAATTTAGTCCTTTGCCATGAAAACCTACATTTTTATCCAAAATTTTTGAATTTTTCCTTAGATATTAAAGAGAGAAGATGAAGTAGAGGTTCTAGAGAATATTTTCATCAATTTAGAAGCAAAGTAGAGGTTCTAGAGAATATGTTCATCAATTTAGAAGCAAGAAAATAGTAGATGAAAGTGGAGAAAATGGGAAGAAAAAGGAAGGAAAGTGGTGAAGATGAGAAATGCATGGAAATGAAGAAATTCTTGACAAAGGAAGTAAGTTTCATACTAAATCTACTTGTATTTCAATAGATTGAGTTAAAGATGTTTTGAGTGAGATGTGTGAAACATGTATTTAATAAAAATACTAGAAATAGAAAGTAGTTGATGAAGACTAGACTTAAAACACTAAATTGGTAAGAGAGAATGTGATTTGTTTGGTGAAAAGTACTAATATTAAGAAATGAATATGTAATCTAAATATAAAAATAAGTGACTAAATTGTATAGTAATCAAAAGTATGGCAATTATGTGTGATTGAATGAAAGATGGTGCAAAGAACCTTGGAAAAGAAATATTTTCATTAAAACAGTTTGGACAGCAGTAGTGACTTAACTTTTAAAATTCACCTAAAATTATAGAAATTTATTTAGAGATTGAATTAAATATGGAATTAAAGCTTATTGAGACTAATTTCATATGGAAGAAACGGTGAAAGAAACGGGATTTTATAGTTTGAGATATATTAATTTTCGTGAAACAAGGTCGGAGTAGATTTGAGTTCCCCTATTCTGAATTTGAAAAATCATAAAAAATTGTAAAAAAAATGATTATGAGTTTAAATTTATATGTTTAAATTATTAATGAGTCTATTTTCAATAAAAACAAACGAAAAAAAAATCATTCAAACCACGTACTAAGAGATAATTAATTTTTAGTAAAGAAATGTCAAAACTGTCAAGCAACAGAACAAAGAGAAATTTGAATAATTTACTGTGCTGATTGGCTGAATTATAAATTCTAAAATTTTTATGGTAAAAAGATATTTGAGTCTAGTTTTAAAAAAATCAAGCGGATCTTAATTTCGAATTTTGTAGCTCAAGATATAAACAATTTAATGACTATGACTCAAGTGGACAGCTTTGTTATGAACATATAAGTAAATAGTGGAATTATAGACAATGTTACGTATAAGCATGTTATATATTAAAAGCTAAAGGTTTTAATAAATATATACATAAAGGATGTGGAATGGAGAGGAGGAGGAAAAAATATATGAATATATATATATATATAGTAAGTGAATTTGAAATGTTTTGAAATGGTTGTAAGTGATGGAATGATTAATACATGTGAATATGTTTAAACAAATTGATAAAATAATAAGTGAATAATTGTTAATTGATGTGATATTGAATTCTTGTTAAAATTTTATGAAGAATTAAATTGATTAGCACAATTTAGAAATAAATATGAAATATACATAAAGAGGGTAAACTACTTTGAAAGTGCAAGTCTTCCAATGGTTTTATTTGTAAAACTTTAATATTTGTGCTTATTTTATAAACTTTGTTATCTTTTATTGAATATCATGCTTTTATGAGGATTGGAGATTAGAAATAGATGTAAGTGGATGATATGTAAAATGAAGTGGTAGTTATGACATCTGAATACGATTCAAGTAATGATATAAATAAATAAATAAAAATAAATCGTGGAACTTGTAGGAAAATAGAGACAACGTCACGATAACAAGTTCGCCATGTCATGACGTGAAAACCCCAACATCGCGACGACAGTTCAACATTTTTTATGAACTATACAATTTGGCCTTTGATCAATTGTGGATGTTTTAATAAGCTCCTTTAACTCATAATTAGTTTTATTGTAAATTCAATTATTACTGAAACAAGTTAATGATATATATTAATTAAAGAATATGATACATTGATCTGAAATTTTCAATAGTTGCTTCGACAACGAATGTGACATCCTAATGCCTTGACTCGGTAATCGGGTTGACTATGGGGTGTTATATATTTTATACTATAAAATATTTATTAATAAATATTTTCAAATTTTATTATGTATTTATTATCAAAATATTAATATAAATATTTTCAATAATATATTAAGACTATTATTTAAAATTATTATTGTTAAATTAAAATTGTAATATCAAATAATTTATTATTTTAATAAATTATATTAATAATTTATTGTATTATTGAATATAAATAATTAAATTGGTATGTTTAATAATATTCAACATTAGAATATTTTATATTTTTTATTATCAATATAATAATATTAGTCTTGATTCAAGTTAATTTTTATATAAAATAAAATTACTGATAAAGAAGTTTTTTTGAAAAATGATTTGCACTTTTTAATTACATTTTTAACAAAAATTAAAAAATGAACTTACTTTCCGTTAACCTAAGTCATTTTTCACTAAACAAATTATATTCTATTAAACAAGCAAAAAAGATTACAGAAAATATTTTCTACAACTCATTTACTTTTAAGCAAACACCTAAAAATCTGAAAACCTGGTTAAAATTTGGGAAACTAAAAATTTTTTTATTACAGTTTTTAACAAAATTTGGATTTTTCATTATGTTTTCATTCATTTTTATTTTTCAAAATATAGTTTTCTTAATATTTCATTTTTTATTTTTAATTATTATTAATATATTAATTTTATTTTTTAAAATAATTGAATTAAAAACTAAAAGTTCAATCCCTCAAACTGTGGATCGGTTGTTACAACATTGGTTTGGTTAATGTTACTTTTATTTACTTATAAAGGCTTAAGCAAAGAATGGACTGGTCTTAGGGAAAAAAAGAATATGTCCATGTTTGACCTAAATTGGGCAACGTGATGAGCAGTGAAGAAGATAAACATAAAATTCATTCATTTTCATCATTTTGTTTGAAACCTTGAATCAGCTTCAGTCTTCTATAAAGAGGAAAAGATTGAGTCACAATTTGATTCTCTGAAATTTTATCTATTTTTTATATATTTTTTAAAATTAAGAACAAATTAATAGAATACTTAAATATTAAGAGATTAAATTTATTATCATGCTAATAAAAAATAATAATGTCAGACTTCCGTTAGTAACTTAACAACAACATAGGGGCCAAAAAATCAATTAAAATTTTATATTTAAAAGTACAAAATAAAAATACTCTTATAATTAGGTGACTATTTGTATAGTTTATCCTACAATATTTTAAATAATTATATACTTATACCTTTAAATATCTTTAAACTTGAAAAAGGCCTAAATCCAAACAGTCAACACCATACGCACTAATGTTTGACGCCAAAAGAACCAATGATGATCCTCATTTATTTATACTTTTAGAGGGATTGACCACTTATATTTGGAATTCTGGTTATTTGGAACCTTTGTATCTTTGACTGATTACTATTGTCGTACTATCTTTGACTGTGTATGATCTATGAGATGAACTTCTTCTAAATCAAAAAGAGAAAAAAAAAAACCTTAAACCCCTAAAACAAGATCAAATGATCATGACCTAAGCCCTAGGCCCAAGTACTAAACATAACATACCATACATATAAGGGCCAAGTTTAAACTTTAACCAAATTTCGATGTTAAAATTTATTTATTAAACAAATTGAACACATTAAATTTATTATGTTCATGAATAAATTTATTTGTACTCATTTAAAGTTTATTTAAAACTTGATTTATTGTTCTATTAGCATAGATTAATAAAATTGTTATTTGTGTGTTTATTTTATTTGTTTATAATATAAGTGTTAATACTTATGTTTCACTATTTTATATATAAAAATAATATATATGTTTATTTATTTTAATGAACATGAACAAATAAATATGAATGAAGTAATTTTTTTTTTACTCAAAAAGATATTGTTTTGAGTTTTGTTTCACCTGCATAATGTACCACAATTGGAATTGTTTAGTTACTGACCAAATTTTCGACAATTTATTGTTTTCCATATGAGTTTGCAATGGTTGATGTAAGATTTGACGGTGTCTCACATGGAGTGGTACTAAGAGTCAGTAATATGGTGGTGGGCACAAGTCTAGATCCAAGCAGATAACAGCAAAAAAACAGCCAGAACCATGCAATACCATTTCTAACAATAGATATGGCAGATACCTAATTGACTTGGAAATAAATTCAAACAGAAATGTCTTTCTTTTATAGCTTCTTTAACTGTTTAATGCAAAACCGCTGATCATCATTGAATGTTGAGAGCATTTTCTTTGAATTTTATATCTTTCCTCCATATATTTCAAAACGATTACATCAAAAGTAGACCTAAGCTACCATAACAGGATCACCAAAAGTCTGTCCCAAATGTTAAGAAACTCCTTCGGTTTCTTGCAGAAGATGACTTCAGAATTTTTTGTTGCCCAAAAAGACACTTGTCAATTCTGTCTTGGACTCCAAGGAATCCTTAAGTAACCTCAAAGCCTACCAGGGAGAACAAACAAAAAAAAACACTAAGAATCATGATATATATATAAGAGAGAGAGAGAGAGTAGTTTTTAAGAGTTTAAATACCTCATTCATTCCCAAATCAACAACCTTCTCTTGAAGTGCTCCAACATCCTTAACATTGAACTTGTTGAGCATAGTAAATTAGTAATGCTGGAGACTGTAGACATTGGTTTAACAGCCAAATCGTTCATCACCATATATGTCACTACCCCTTTCACAAATCCTCCTCCATCAGTTGTTTCTCCTTTCCCGACATTTGGACCTACAACCGTCACCTCAGTCTCCATCCGTTTCTTACACTGAGGACAAGCCATGCCCGAATCATCAGCCACATCGCGATGATAACTGTTAGGACACATGTACACTTTCCTACCCGCATCATAACCAAGCAAGAGTGGGACACCAGAAGCTGGAGTTGGAGCCCTAGGGTTGAGCAATGAATCTTTGTTTTGGTTGGGTTGCATGTAGGTTTCACTGAGCTTTTCGATACTCTCGTAGAGGCTTCCATGAGAACCCACCATAGAACCCACCATGGAGTTTGTTTTGAGAAGCTTAGTAACAGTGCCAAGAGGCAAACAAAGGAGGTTAAATAGAAAATCAACAAAATCTTTCCCTGCTTCAGCAAAAAGGACTTTGTTACTCTTGCAGTCAATAAGGAGCTTCAAGAATCAAGCTCACCTTAGAACTCGCAGCCATGGTTTTTGCAACAAATTAACACTGTGGTGAGCTATTTTGTAGTGAGCTGAGCATGCTCCATCTTATAGGAGAAGTTAAATTGTTTGTGTGGGGTTCCCAAGGTTTAATTATGATCTTAATTTTGTTTATACCATTTAAAAGCTTGGTCATCGGAAACAAGCAAAGTTGCATGCGGAGAAAACACATAATCGATGTGATCCGGCAGCTTTATCCAAATCTTAATACTAGCTTCGAAAGAATCGATGCATAATTATTTGATTAGCAACTATGCAGAGAAAACACATCGCCTCTATCCATTTCGTAGCGAGCATGAAGATCAGGTGTGCAGTGCTTGTGATAAGTTTACGTATTTCACAAACAAATGTAGGCTTTGCAATTTTAATTTGCATCACAACTGTCTTAAAGTGCCACTTACAGCTCAACCCAGATCTGATGTATATCCTTTCACACTCACTTATCATCATCTGACAATTATTCAGAAAGTCGTCCAATTTCTACCTTCACCACCAAGGTAAGTACCTTACTTTATCGTTTCAAATTCACTAACATCTTTAACGTTGAACTTGTTGAGCAATTATGACAGTGGTGGGACTCGAGGAGCCCTTAAAAACATTACCAGAAACTAAAACCTAACAGTGTTGGCAACCACGAGAGGAACACTATCAAATAATACTTTGAACTGGAACTTGATGGGCCATTCCAGAACAGGAAATAAGCCTCCAAAAATAGGCGTATGCCGCAATAAGCGGCGAGCACACGGTATTCTTTAGTAAAAGGCGAAAGAATAGTTCGCTCTGTACTCACCGCACGGCTCCGTGATTTTACCGGGATGATTCGCGCTTTCATTTATAAAAGATGGTAGAGAGGCCTTATCTGTCTTTATGGAATGTGGGATTCTGCTCCTTTCTAAACCTTAGCAACTTCTTTTCCACCTCATTAAAAAATAAATGAAAAATCCAAATAATGTAAAACAAGCAGATACCAAAAGCACCAAACCCATGACTTTAGGCATTACATTTTTCCGCTAGCAACAACACCATCGACAAAACCCATAGAAGCTAAAGTTCAATAAATAAGAGATGCTACTAAAATTAAATATATACACAATGGATTCAGAAAACAATACCATTCTCCATAAATTTCATTGTACAAACATTCACATTTGTTTTAACTTCTAAACTCAAATTTTAATTAATTAACAAATTAATATAATAAGAAATACAAATTTATGCATGTAAATAGTACTTCCTCTCTTCCCAATAAAAATACACGTGTTGGTAGCAATCAATTAATGACTAATGGGAAATAGATGGCCAAAAGCAAAATATGACTACTTTCCTTCATTGGGTCTCAAACAAACTGTGTTGAAGTGATTCACAAGGGATTCTTTCAACTATTTTCAACATACAGATGGTGTAATTTATAGATCATTTAGCTTTAACAATTTTCAAGAGAGATTGGATCCCTGCATGCAAACTTACATATACACTTAAAAGGGTGTCACATGAAATGGGTTGGAAAATCGTTGTCGTTAAATTCAAATTTTTTGGTTCATTAGCATTTATCGCTCTTATTAATTTCAAAGCTCTCTTCCATTTGGTCATTTAGAGATAAAACGTGTTTTTAGCATAAGCTTATAAAATCGTTAAGTTTAGGAAAAATCATTTGATATTTTTAGAAATCATGTTTTCAGATAAAACCATCATAGTGGAAAGTAAGTTAAATCCAAAAATCGAAAACCAAAGCCAAACAATTTAAAACAGTCAGAGAGTCCTAGAAAATACAAACTCTCAAATCGTAACGCAAAACTTAAATAAAAACTAAAACAAATAAAACAGTTTTGGTTAGTGGTCACTGTTGATTCCTCCGCAGCACCGATCCGCCTAACTCTGTGGATTACCTGTACATATTAAACCAAATAGGGTGAGTTTACGTAAATTCAGCGTGTAACCCAACAAATTTAAGCATGCACACAACCAGAAAATCAGAATCAAACAGATATAAATTCGGGCCTAAGCCCATTACAATCACAGATGCATGTTCGGGCCTAAGCCCATTACAATCACAGATGCATGTTCGGGCCTAAGCCCATCTCAGATACAGATACAGAAATACAATCATCATTAGAAATCAGATATCCTACCCCTACCTCTACACACCATCTCCGACCATCCCAACACACCATGTGGGGTTTAAAACACCCACCCAGCCCTACATACCATATTGTATCGATGTGGCACATAATAGATATATGCAGCCACGCTGCCAGATAATAGGCAAAACTATCTTTTAGAGCACTTCCTCCATTATAATAATCCCTCCCCAATAACCGTAACAAAACAGAACATGCATACAGAATTACAGATAATACATGCTTAACATGCTTATAAAAACGGATAGCAGATATACATGGCACAGACATGCTCAGAACAATACATTAATCTAGCAGAACACATAGTTTTAGGGTTAGTAAGCCTTTACCGACCCTAGGTAGGTCCACAGTCGACTAGGACAACCCATACGACCTTACAGAAAATTTCAGTATAATGGGCCCACATGCCCGTGTAGGCCCACACGTCCAGATTAGCTTTGCCCGTGTGGCCCACACGCCCAGTCTGGTTTAGCCCCGTGTAACCCACACAGCCACACTCCGGCCATCATAAGGCCATGTCTTGCGCACTGCTTGGCCTTCGTCGATCACACGACTGTGTCGTTGCACACGGCCTACCACACGGTCGTGTGGCATTGACAGTAAGGTTTTTGGCTTTTGCTGAAAACTCGTTTTCTTGTGTTTCAGGTACATACCTAGTGTCGTTTCCGCAGTGAAAAACTCCCAAGGCTCCTGAACATACGAACAATACAAAAAACCCAATCAATTTCACTTATCAAGACCATTCCAAACGACAAACTCGAGAACAACCTCAAACAAAGGTTCAATTTCTTACCAAAAGAGAAACGATCGCTCGAATAAACTACTCGTTAAAAGACACGTCCTAGACCCCTTGAACAGCACCTAAACAAGAAACCACCACGTTACTAAAAACCCCAAAAGCAGTTTCCAAGAGCTCAAAACTTCACTAGGACTTACTTACAACGGAACGAACGAAGGTTACAGCACCCCAACCACAGAGATTAGAAAACAAGAAGACGAACAGAAATCCAAGAAGATCGAAATCAAAGGCAAAACTTAGAAGAGGGAAAATTAGAGAAGAAACATTAAAAATCTGAGTAGAAATTCGATAGGAGAGAGAATATTTGAGAAAAAGAATAAAAATAAAAATAGGATATCCCCAAATCCATCAAATTTCTCCCACTAAACCCATTACATCTCAACAAACACAGAATTCCAGTTCAACCGGAACTCTCACCGATAATAGAGCAAAAATAAACTCTCACGCTCGCATAGGGATTCAAACACAAAACCTCCACACAACACACAGACTCTCTTACCACTCAAACTAGCAAGCTCATTTTGACATGGTTTACAAATAATTAAATATAAGCCCACTAAGCAAGTATAAGGCTTACATCAGAAAAATACCAAAATTTACCTAAGGTAAGGCTTGAATTCAAGACCTCTCAAACACACCCAGAACACTTAACCACTAAAGCAGACAAATATTTGTGTCAAAATTTTACAGAAGCAGACATAAGAAATTTGAGGCGTTACAGATGGTGTAATTTTTAGATCATTTAGCTCTAACAGTTTTCGAGATTGGATCCCTGCATGCAAACTTACATATACACTTAAAAGGAATCCTTTACCTCAACTACTCTCATACCAATAACATTCTAGACTTTGAACTTTGTTGAGCAAAGGAATAGTTAACATAGGCCTCACCATTAGTTCATCCATGACCATACAAGTAACACCCTCACATGAGGATGAACCCTTGTTTGTAAGTTTCTCAAGAGTCATATTTTGTAAATAAAGTTAATTTATTTATAAATTTTAAATTCTTATTATTTGTTATTTTTTTATTTAATATAAATAAGACTATTTTGAGAATATAAAAAATTGATAGGGATATTTTAGGTAGAATAAAAAGGCAATAGAAATAATTTAGGCATTAGAACTTAATAAGGGCAATTTAGGCATTTAATTTTGTAAACAAAGTTAATTTATTTATTTATAAATTTTAAAATTTATTTTTAGTTATTTTTATTTAATATATATCTATATAAAATATATTTTTACCTCCTCTTTATTCCAAGAAAGTTAATAGGGCTAAAGTCATTTAAACTCACCATCTTTTAATTCTATACTACTTTAATATATAAAATATTTTGGGTGAAAAATTATATCTTTAAGAAATTTACTTGCAAATAGTCTATTAAAGGTGCAATAATTATGCATATTATTTATTTTATTGAATAAACATATTAATTTATTAAAGATACTGTTATAATTATATTTTTAACATATTGATAGTAATTTTAATACTACAAATACAAGTAAAATATTAATGTAATATTGGTAATACATTTATTAGAATATTAATTATTTCTAACTATTATATTAATACACAAAAACTCTAATTTATGTAGAAAATACATTGGAGAGGATAAAAGAAAAAGAGAGAGGAGGAAATCGAAAAGTCCTCCATTACGGGAGAAACTGATAATTTATTTGTGATTTGATATTGAATTGTTGTTAGGGTAAGTTTATATATGTTACTATTATGGTTTGGCTTCCTTTTTAAATGTTTTATAACATTCATTTGATTTAGAAACCAAAATAATAGTCTTTTCGAGATTATTGGTTGCTTTTTACCATTCCGTGTTATTGGATGAAGTCTTGGAAGTCTCCAACAGCCTCTTAATTGAAGATAAGTATCTCGTTTCTGCATGTTAACGGTTTTTACCATATTGATTTGCACAAACTCGAGATTACCTATTAACGAAGCCATTTGCATTCCACATCTAATCGGAAGAAAAAAAATGAATTAAACATTTAATAAAAAAAATCTCTCAAATATTCCCTTCTTTAATTTACTCACAAGATAAGAATAAATAAGAAAAAAATTGAATAATAACATGCTATTGATTAAAGCGCAAGATAAAGTAAAATTATTTTCTTCTCTTGTTATATTTATTAATTTTTTACTCTTTAAAATTAATAATAAAACTTGATTAATTTTTATTCCTTATTCTCACAATATTTCATGTCAGTTACAAAACAATAACCTACTTAGAATTTGTTAACTTTTCTATTGAAAATCAAAATATATAGAATTATAATCTCATATATACTTTATTTTATTAAAATTTTCCATTATATTATTTTTCCTTTCTATATTCCATATAGAATCATTTACCTATGAAGGAGAATACGCTATCAATATTCCATATAACCATATAATACGCTAATTTTTCGAGAGTAATAATTAAATGAATAACCATTTATTCTTTTTTTTTTTATAAGTCACAAAAAAAAAAACATAACTTAGAGGTAAGGAAAAGTTAAAAGCATCTCAGGTTTACTATTACTTACCATTCTTACAAGCATTTCATGATTCTCATAAATTGGAACAATATAAATATTTGAATTATAAGTTTAGCTTCCATTAACCCATTTTGTTGTTTTTTAATAAACAAACAAACAAGTAAACAAACAAAAAGGCAAAGATGAGCCTTCTACACTTTAGCCATGGACATCTACTGGTGTCCATTGATAGCCACAGCCACGAAATTGAAAAGGAGCATTGCTCAGGATGTGGGGAATTAGTGTCAGGTTCGAGCTTTGGTTGTGTGGAGTGGGTTTTACCTAGACAAGCAGTGTGCTGAGGCACCTGCTGAGATGAATCACCCTTTCCATCGTAACCACAACCTTAATCTTCTTACAAGGAATCCATACGTGGGTAGACGTATCTGCAATTTCTGCGAAAAAACCTGTGAGAATTTTGTTTATCATTGTTCTTGCAATTTAGACTTTCATATCAAATGTGCATTACTTTCTCATAGCATTGCTGAGAAAAGAAATGCAGAGTTCCAAGACATTCCCCGTATAGATCCATCGATCAATACAGGAAATGTTACTGAAGAACTCAAAAAGCTAAATGTACCTGTTGGAAGCCATTATTAGATTCTGTATACTTTTCTCCTAATTGTGGCTTTTACCTACATGCAAAATGTGTTGATCTACCTGCAGAAATCAATCATCTTTTCCACCAAGAACATCCTCTCTTTTTACAATTTAACAGTCAAAGACTCTTTTGCAAGATTTGTCAAGAACCCCAACGTCCAGGATTTGTTTATTGTTGTTCACCTTGCAAATTTGTCCTTCATATCCAATGTGCCAATCACAAACATCCTCTTATTCTTCAGTTTTTCAGTGAACGTCTTCCTTGCCAAATATGTCAAAAAGCCTCCAACCTTGATGATGTCGTGTATTTTTGTTCAATTTGCAAGTTTGTCCTTCATATTAGGTGTGTGTCATCACCACTGATTATAGAAGATAAACTTCATCATGAGCATTCATTCATCTTATTTCAGAGACAAGTCTCATTTTGTGATGCTTGTGGCACTATAGGGAATTATGTTCCTTATATTTGTTCTACATGCAATATTGCGGTCCATAAAAAATGCATTTCAGTGCCACGTATCATCAAATTTTATCAGCATCAGCACAACATTTCCCACACATATTTCATTGAACAACGTGAACATGAAACTTGGGAATGTAGATTTTGCTTCGAGGAGGTGAACACTGAGCATGGAAGTTACTTTTGTTCTAAATGCAATTTCATTGTCCATGTAAATTGTGCAACAAAAGACACTCGTCGCTATTATGAGGTTGACTCAATAGAAGCGATAGACTCAGAGGAACCTGTTGATTTGAGAGAAATTGTGACAGCCACGTGGATTAAACATTTATGGCATCAACATATCTTAACATTGAGTGGAGACATTCAAGATTTTAAACAATGTGACGGTTGCCTTCTACCCATCGTTACTTCTTATTATTGTTGCTCACAGTGTGACTTCTTTCTCCACAAAACTTGTGCTGAATTACCTGTAAAGAAGCATTTTTGGTTTCACTATTGCCAAAGGCTTTTTAAACTTACTTCTGGTTGCATTTTTCAATGTGATATTTGCAGTTATTTAACAAGTGGCTTTGCCTATATCTGTGATAAATGCGAAAGTAGTTGTTGTTTGCGATGTTCTTTGGTTTCTGATATGCCAAGATCCCAAGGACATGAACACCGTCTCTATCCATTTCGTAGCGAGCATGAAGATCAGGTGTACAGTGCTTGTGATCAGTCTACGTGTTTCACATACAAATGTAAGCATTGCAGTTTTAATTTGCATCAAAACTGTCTTACATTGCCACTTACAGCTCAACACAGATCTGATGTACGTTATTACACTCTAACTTATCATGATAATGACAATTATTCAAAAAGTTATTATTGCGATATCTGTGAGAAAGAAAGGAACCCAGAATGCCAAAAAAGGAGATCATCTACATCCTCTCACTTGTGTCAAAAAAGTTCAATATTATCCAGAATGCCAAATCTGTGGTAAGCTTTGCCTTGATCAGTCCCTTGAATGTAAGACAATTGGATGCAGTTATATTGTTCATTGGGAGTGTAAATAAGGCAAAAGGGGTTTGCATATAGCAAAATAAATGTTGCTTTTGGTTGGTTGTTTTAGAACTATATTTCAATTATTCTCTATGGTGTGTCATTGTTTGAATTATTATTTAAAATATCAATGGTTCTGGCTTGATCTATATATGTATACCATAGTATGTAACTTGCATTCGATTTATGATATTTCTTACAGATATTTGAAGATTCCAGGCTTCTTTATTTTTCAGATCAATTAATTGATTTGCAATCATCTGAATTGATTTCTTCCACATACGAAATGTGGTATATTGAACAACATCAACATTAACAATATCTTGTTTTTGGTCTTTCAATTCTCTATGTTTTGAGAAACCAAGAAAAACACCTACAAAATCACGAGCCAAGTTTAGTCTAGCTCACTAGAATATATGTTATCTAAACTTGACAGTAAGTATTAGATATGGATATGTAGTTAATAAGGTTATGTTGGTTTTTTATAACATTTTTCTTACATATACTCATGGTAAGGGTCTCTCCTATTTTAATCAATTGTTAAGCGTTTGATCTTCATTCTAGATATATAATAGCTTTAAAACTTGTGATCAGCGTCTACTTTTTAATGGGTTCACTGAACGTGAATGATTAGTCAATGGGTTTACTCTAGTGGATACTTTAATAAACTAAAAAATTGTGTTAAACAGGGACAAATCTTAATTTTTTTTAAAAAGAAACCGAATTAAATTATAAATTATAAATTTTTAAGAGGTTAAAATAAAATTTTATTATATATTAATTTATGATTTATTATGGGCTAAAGAACTTGTGTGTCCTTAAATCTACTCTTAGTGTCAAACACAAATCTCAAATACTAATATTAAAAACAAAAAGAGAGAGAATAATCCAAATAATGTAAACCAAGAAAAACCAAAAATACCAAACTCATGGCTCTGACAAATATTATGTTATTTCGCAGCTATTAACATCATAAATTAAAAGACAAAACTCATACAAGCCATATGCCAAAAAAAAAAAATAGAAGATGGTAAAATTACATAAATACAAAATTTGAGGGAAAACAGTCACAATCGGTTTACAAAACAGTACTGTAGTAGCCAATTTTGGCCCAAGCAAATAAACAAATAAACAAAACCCAAATTCCAAAATAAAAGTCCCAAATAAGCAACTCCATTTTACAAAATCTAAAGCCCACTACTAAACTAGCCCAAATAATAGCCCAACAACTTAAAGTTTTCAGCAGCAACCCTAGCCTCCTTCACCCTCAACCGCCGCACGTTTCCTCTGCCACGTGCACCACCGCCGATCGGGGCACCAACCACCAGCCTTCCGCGCTCGCATCACCTGTAAAAACAACTCCAACACGCAAAACACAAAGAAACAGAGAAGAAGAAAACAAAAAGTCAGAAAACAAAGAGCAAAAAAAACACAAAAAAGAAATGACAAAATAGAAAGATAATGAGTCGGTTTTCGGCTATAAAAACCCATTCTCAATCCCTTGTAAACGGTTACGAACTTTGGCAATCAAAATCAAAAAGCAAAAAAAACACAAAAAAAGGTTGATTTCCGATCGATTCTCTTGATTTTCATTTCATTACTAATTTCTTTTTTAAGTTCTTTTTATCTTTACTTACAACTCTAATAAATAAAGTAAGCACAAAAATAAATAAAGAAGGGAAGAAGGTCTTACCGAAATCACGTCGACTTCATCGCTAGAGGGTTCTCCTTCGTCATTGGAATCAAGCCGAATAAGAAGGGAAAAACCCTTCCTTTCAAGACTTCTAGGTTGAGAAGGCATAGCCTTCGGGGATGCCTCAAAGTAGGCCGGCTCACACCATCCCAACCACCGCCTGTGGTGGCACTGTGTAAACGGCGGCGAAGAGAGGGGTTTTAAAAACCCTAGCCGCAAGAAAGGAGAGAAAGCAAGAAGAGCCCTCTGCTTTTTTTTTTAAAAATATTAGGGCTAAAATGAAACAAATAAAAAAAATTTTGGGCCTTTTATCAGGTTATAAAACGACAGCGTTTTGAGGAGGTGACATTCGGGCTGAAATGACACCGTTTCGGTGTGCCCACGCGTGACCCGACCCGCTCCAAGGGGTTCACGCGTTTCCTTTAAATGGGTAAATACCCACATTGGTCCCTCCGATTTTGAACTGCATTGTAACGTGGCCCTGACTTGTGTTTTATCTCTTTTAAATTCTGCCCTATTGTTTTATTTCATTCCTGATTTGGTCCCTGACCTGGCAAGTGAAGCACTGCACATAAGCGATTGGGAAAATTTCCCAATCAGCCCCTTAAGGTTTCGGCGCATTTTAAATAGATCTATTATCCTTCTTTTTCTTTCTGAATTCTCTCTTTAATTTTGTCTAGATTTTAATTTAGTCCTTTTAGTACTTGCATTTATTTTATCCGAATCTGAGCATTTTTTAATCATTTTTTTACCTTAAAATTATTATTATTTATCCTAAATTTCCAATATCATACTGTTTTAAAACTGTTCTACTCATATTTCTTTTATCATTTTATGCACTATATACTTTAAATTATTTTATCCACTACTCATCTTAAACCTATTATATGTATTATTCATCCTATATTGTTTTATCATGCATTTTAATTTTTTTTGGTATATATTTAGTTCCAAATTTTTATATATGTTATCGTTTCTTTATATGCCTTTTTTAATATGTTGTATTATTTATTTTAAATTTCTTTTTACATAATATTCATTTTAAACTTATTTTTATTATTATTTTAAATTATCTTACACATCCTTATTTTAAATCTCTTTTACATAGGTCATTTTGAATTATTATATATATTGATCATCTTACATTGCATTTTATTTATTTATCTTTAAAATCCTTTTATATTTTATCCTTGAATTACTTATTATTTTAAGTTTATATAATATTTATTCTTAAATTCTCTTTTGCATGGATCATTTATTTTTAATTTTTCATATGTTTTTATCTTAAACTCCTTATACATTATTTCTTTATATATATATATATACACTACAAGAAAACAGACTTTTAGCGGCGTTTTTTCAAAAACGCTGCTATAGATCGAGAATTAGCGGCGTTTTTAAAGAAGTGTCGCTATAGGTCAACCTATAGCGGCGTTTTTATAAAAACGCCACTAAAAGATTAGGCGGAGCTTCAGTGGCAATAGCGGCGCTTTATCAAAAACGCCGCTATATGTTTGAGTATTAGCGGCGTTTTTTAGAAAGCGCCGCTATAGGTCAGCCTATAGCGGCGTTTGTATAGAAACGCCGCTAAAAAATTAAACCGAAAGCGGCGCTTGCGCAAAAACACAGCTATAGATTGAGTATTAGCGGTGCTTTTTAGAAAACGCCGCAATAGATATGAGTTTTAGCAGCGCTTTTTGAAAAAACGCCGCTAAAGATCTAAACTATTTTAAGGTTTATATATTATGGGTTTAAGGGTTGGTTTAGGGTTGATTGTTTATGTTTTATGATTTAGGGTTTTAAAGGTTGTAGTTAAGGGTTTAAGGTTTAGATTAATTAGTATTTTTAACTTATATATTAAATAATATATTATATATATAGTTGTAAAAGAGATAATATTAAATTTAATATATTAAAAATATAACAAATTATTTATTGAAAAATAAATAAAAAAGTAGCAAATTGATATGGATAGGTAACTATCTATTTTAGATAGGACCAAATTATAACAAATTAAATAAGGTCTTATTTTGATTTTGATTTTGATTTTATTTTGATCATATCTGAAACTGACTTTATAAACAATATAAATTAACTACACCATGTTTTAAACCCTAATCCACTAAACCCTTAAATTACTAAACCCTAAACCCTTAAACCTTAAGTCTCAAACCATAAACCCTTAAAACTCTAAACACTGCCCTAACCATAAATCCTAACACATTAACCCTAACTCCCAACCCTTAACCCCTAAACCCATAAACTATAGACCTTAAATTTAAAACCTTAAACTATAAACCCTAAATGAAGGACACGTAGAAAAAAATTGAAAATAAAAACATATAAAAATATATGTTAAAAATAAAAATTTTATATAGGATATATTATTTAAAATAATTTTAAAGCTTTTTGGATATATGACTGATTGTTTGTCAATTTATATATTAAATAAATTCTTATATAATCATAAAAGAGATGATATTAATTTTAAAATATTTAATTAATTATCATTATTATAGTTTAAGGTTTATGCATGGTTTAGGGTATATATGGTTTAGGGTTTATGGTTTATGGATTATGACAAGTTAATATTTTAATTAAGGTTTATGGATTATGCATGTGGGTCTAGGGATTATGGGTTTAGGGGTTTATGGTTAATTTATGGGTCAATATTATTTTAAGGTTTATGGATTATTGATTGTGGATTTAGGGATTATGGTTTATGGTTCAAGGGTTGAAGGTTTAGGGATTTAGGGGTTAAGATTTAAAGGTTGAGTGTCTAGGGGTCAAATGTTAGGAGTTAAGGGGTTGAGGGGATATAGTTTAGGGTTTAGTGTTTAAAGTCTAGGGATTAAGGGTTTAGGGTTTAAGGGTTTAGGGGTTAGGGGGATATTGTTTAAGGTTTAGTGTTTAAATTTTAGGGATTAAGGGTTAATGGTTTAGGGGTTAAGGGGATAGGGGTTAAGGGTTTAGGATAATTAGTGTTAAAAAATTTAATTAAAATTTAAAATACTATCATTTAAAATAATTAATTTTAAAGTTTTTTTGGGTATATGACTGATTTTTTTAATTTATATATATTAAATAATTTCAAATTTTAATGATTTCAAATTTTCAATAATTTTCAAGATTTTAAATTTTATGTAGTTCTTTTAAATATTAGATAAATTTTAAAAATTATTTATTTAAATGAAAAAAATTAAAAATACTATTATTTAAAATAAAATTAAAGTTTTTTGGCTATATAACTTATTTTTTTTAATTTATATTGTTTTTTATTTATATATTAAATAAATTAAATTTTTAAAGGCGTTAGCGGCGTTTTCCATAAACGCCGCAAAAGGTATGCAATAGCGGAGTTTTTGGAAAAACGCCGGAAAAGATCATCATGTTTTAAAACTAAACGGCGCCGTTTTATAGGATTTGTTAGTGGCGTTTGTGCAAAACGCCGCAATAGGTTCGGATTTAGCGGCGCTAGTTTATAAACGCCACTAAAGTTGATTTTGTTGATATTAAAACGTCGTTGTTTTATTCGTTTATTAGTGGCGTTTTGGTAAAACGCCGCAATAGCTTTCCCTTTTAGTGGCGCTACGGTGGAAACGCCGCAAATGTCACTTATTTTTTACCCAGACAATAACACTTAACATTTTCCCCGTTATCCCCTTCATTTCCCTTCTTTTCCTTAGTCCCAAATCCCTAAAGTTTTATCGTGTCTTCTTCCCCAATTCGACATCGAGAAAAATCTATCTTTTTCCCCAAATTGAAATCCCTAAAACTCACCCTTCCCACTGGCCATTGATTTCCCATCTATAGAAAATCGGATTAACAAAGGTAAGGATTTCAGAAGTCGGCTTTGGGGTTGAAGAAAATAGTTCAAGGTAAGAATTAGGGTATCCAGTTATTTTGTTATTGATTTAGCTAGTTTTTGCAATGAACAAGAGTTATTTTGGTGGTAAACCATTTACTAATGAACCTAGACCTTGGCGGGTCAGATTGATTTCAGATTAGGTAAATTCAGTTCGGTTTCATTTAGGCTTTAAAATATTCTGATTCATTAGCGTTTTCCAGCTGGGTCATCTCATATCTGTGTCATTTTAGGGTTCAGGATATTCAGTTTGGGTTATTTTGATTTTCAGTAGTTTTGGGTTGAATTGTTTTTGGTTTGGGTCATTTGATTAATATACTTAAAAGACTCTGGCTCTTAAATCTTTTTCGACGTAGAATCAACACTTCATCTTGTTCTGAGGTTGAGAGGTGGAATTATTGAGCCTTCTTTGATGGCTTTGGCTCACAAATACAACCAAGACAAGATGATTTGCCGCAAGTAAGCTACTTTTCTTTGTTTTATTTTGTGGGCATCTTTTAGTATTCTGCTAAGGCCTAAGGGGGACCTGACTTAGCCTCTACTGTTGATGTGAAATGGGATAGAGGTCATACGAGGTCCTAATAGTGATTGTAACCATTTTTCTACTTTGTCAGCTGAGCTATTTTTTCATGGCAGTTGATTTTCATGAATGGCATAATCCTCAGAATGCGATAGATTAATCTCAATTTACTATTTTGTAGTACCATAAATGGGACTACAAGTTGAACCCTCTTTTGAGCTAAAGAATGAAAATGAGGGCATTTTAGTTCCCAAAATTCAAATTTCCATTCTCAACTTTGTCAACTGGTCTAAACTTTACTTGGCAGTTGATTTTCTAGTGTGGTACATGATAATCAATGCTCTGTTTCGTGCTTATGTAGCTTGAGAAATCCCAAGATTGATTTCTTCTGAGTAATGAGAATTTTTAAGATCAAAGTGAAGGAGCTAATTAGTAGTCTGCCCATTGCATGTTATCTTAAAAGACGCATTTGCATATTATTTGATAACTTTACTTGGCAGTTGATTTGTCTCTTGTCTCACATCTGTGTCATTTTAGGGTTCAGGATATTCAGTTTGGGTTATTTTGATTTTCGGTAGTTTTGGGTTGAATTGTTTTTGGTTTGGGTCATTTTAGGATTAGGGTTTCAAGTTTTTGGTGTTAAGCACTGTCATTGTATTTCATAATACATAAACAATAATATAAATTTGGTTTTTATCCTTAATTTAAATAATTTATAGCTTTTTGCTTTGGAAAATTCGTTAATGGATAATGTTTTTAATTCTTATTTAATTCTTGTTTATCCTTAGATTATTTTTTTATTTCATGGCTGTTCATTGTTTGCAGGTGTAATTTAATTTGCTAGAATTGACTCTTCCATCCAATTTATAATTTCTAAGAGGTATGTATATTTAATTTGCTAAATCTTTATTTCTAGGAGATTATATTTGGTATGTGTTCCATGAGCTAAGTACAAGGTAATTACAATTTCAAATAGGTATGTATATTTAATTTGTTAAATCTGTTTTTAACTTATTTTTTAATGGATCATTAATGGATCATGTTTTTAACTTATTTCAAGTCTGTCCTTTGATTTTTTTTAATTTGCTTATGCTGTTTATCCTTAGAGACTTGTTATGCTGTCTTTAATTTTTTTAATTTGCTTATTCTGCTTATCCTTAGGATCCCTTAGCTACTGGTTCTAATGCGTATGTTCTTTTTTACAATAATACTGTAAAAGGGATCATTTCTGCTTAATTTGCAACCTTTTAATAATATTATACCTCTCGACATGTATGCTTGCCACGTGAATTTTTTCTACCATATTTTTGTAATTTGTGATTTAATAATTCTATATTTCTATCACGATTTTTAATAAATTTATTTATTGATATAATATGTCCAATCTAATATACAAATATTTCTATCACGATTTGCAATAAATTTATTTATTAATATAATATGTCCCATCTAATATACAAATATTTAATAAAATATTTAATATAGTTTTTAACTTAAATTTAAATTATTATTGAAATATTCTCGTCCGTTTTATCACAAATATTATTCTCTGTTTTATCACAAATATTATCGTCCGTTTTATCATTTAAGTTAAACTTTTTTTTCAAACTAAATCATAGCTTTTAAGCTAAATACGGATGTCCACACAGTACTTTAATATGTACTTAAGAAAAGATGACTTGTAAAACATAAATTAAATTAAGTGTGGACTATTTTAACTGCACATGTGATTTGTCAAATAAAAACGAACG
Organism: Gossypium hirsutum; assembly: GCF_007990345.1. Taxonomy (NCBI): domain Eukaryota; kingdom Viridiplantae; phylum Streptophyta; class Magnoliopsida; order Malvales; family Malvaceae; genus Gossypium; species Gossypium hirsutum. The sequence continues at coordinate 112,788,239 of NC_053433.1, read as the reverse complement.
ACATGTATATTATTTAATTAAAATAATTTTTATAAATATTATTTAATTAAATATTATTTAATCCCGCTACTTACCTGTAGATACTTGATACTTGATATGTATTATCCATGTGATTTTCCACATCGTGAAATAAAAAACTTACATAATACATAAATATATTTGATATCATAATTTATATAACTTACAAAACGTACATAACTTATATAACTTAGATAAATATATAACTTATATAACTTACATAACTTATATAACATACATAACTTATATAACATATATAACTTACATAACTTATATAACATATATAACTTACATAACTTACATAATAGTTAAATATATTTTATATCATAATTTACATAACTTACAAAACTTACATAACTTATATAACTTAGATTAATATATAATTTACATAAATATATATCATATCATAACTTACATAACTTACATAATACTTAAATATATATCATATCATACATAACTAGTTTACGAAATTTACTTAACTTACATAATACATAAATCTATAGTTGAAAATCTCGCAACTTGCCTGAATTAGTTTATACCCATTAGAGACTTCATATTTAGTATAATGATATGATTTAAATCAATTGAGAACATTTAAGTAACTGTAATATGTTGTCAATTTTAGATTTCAAGAACTACAAAATGGATAGGAGTTGGATGAAATTGTCAAGGGTAAGCAATGCCTATCAAAATGGAGTACAAACTTTTCTAAATTTTGCATTTCAAAATGCAAGCCAAGAGAATATGATTCTTTGCCTGTGTAAGAAGTGTGGCAACATCTACTGGCATTTTCGTGAAGTTGTCTACGAACATCTAATTGTTGATGGCTTTATTCGGGGGTATAAAAAATGGATTTTCAATGGAGAGTGTACATCTAGTGGAACTTCTTCAACGATTAATCCGACTTATCCCGATACTGATTACCATCAGTATGTTAGACAAGATGACATGGAAGATATGTTGCGGGATGCATTTAATATGCGTAGTCATGGTGAGCAATCGTTTCCACCTGACTTTATTATATCTGAGGATTGTAATATTGGTGGAAATATTTTTTGCGAAACGGGAACAAGTGCACCTGATGAGGAGCCAAATGAAGATGCGGCTAAGTTCTACAATTTACTTAATGAAATGAATGAAGAACTTTACGAGGGATCAAAATATTCAAAATTGTCCTTCTGCATTTGTCTATTTCACTTAAAATGTTTGGGAGGGTGGACCGGAAACTCTTTTACAATGCTGCTAGAGTTTCTAAGAGAGATGTTTCTGTTTGCAAAAATTCCCCAGTCTTGTCAAGATATGAAGAGACTAATAAAATATTTGGGCCTTGGGTACGATAAAATTCATAGTTGCCCAAATGACTGCATGTTGTACTGGGGTGATCAGAAAAACCAACAATCTTGTCATGTTTGCTGTAAGTCTCCTTGGATGAATAGTAATACAGAAGATGTGAATACGGATGAAGGTGGGGCACAGTTAAGAAAGAAGCCAGTCAAGGTCTTGCGATATTTTCCCCTGATACCAAGACTTCAAAGGCTTTTCATGTCCTCAAAGACAGCCGAATCTATGAGGTGGCATAATGATCAACGAACCGATGATGGATTATTAAGACATCCTGCGGATTCTTTAGCTTGGAAATCATTTGACAGTAAATTTTTAAGCTTTGCAAGCGATCCTCGGAATGTGAAGCTTGGGCTAGCAGCTGATGGCTTTAATCTATTTAAAATCATGAGTACTTCGTACAGTACTTAGCCTGTAGTGCTTGTTCCTTACAATTTGCCTTCATGGATTTGCATGAAGCAATCTTCATTTATTTTATCAATGATTATCCCTGGAGAAAAAGGTCCCGGAAATGATATTGACATCTATTTGCAGCCACTTATTGAAGAGTTAAAACAATTATGGTCGGGTGTTGAGACATATGATGTATTGAGAAAGGAGAACTTTAATTTACGTGCAGCTTTATTATGGACAATTAATGATTTCCCGGCTTATGCTAATTTATCGGGTTGGAGTACTAAAGGATGCTATGCCTGTCCTTGTTGTGCTGCGCAAACTTGTTCGAAGTGGTTGTATAATGGGAAGAAGTTCTCTTACATAGGTCATCGTCGGTGGTTAGATGAAAATCATAAATTTAGATTTCAGAGGACTCTATTTGACGGTACTGAAGAGTACAGAGGAGCTCCTGAGCAGACCGTTGGATCTGAAATCTTATTTATGTTAAAAGATATCAACTTTAGTTACGGGAAGATGAATCAACCACCTATCACGCAAACAAGGAGAAGATCGAGGGATGAATCTGATGATGAATCTGACGAAGAGGATGATCCTAATGAGGCGGAGTTGTGGAAGAAACGGAGTATTTTTTTTAGTTGCCTTATTGGGAGCACAACATTTTACGCCACAATCTTGATGTCATGTATATTGAGAAGAATGTCTGCGAGAACATAATTGGGACAATTTTAAATGTCGATGGAAAATCAAAAGACAATATTCAAAGCCGACTTGATTTAGTTGACATGAGAATCCGGCGTGATCTTCATCCTCAAGTACTTCCGAATGGGAAATATCGGTTGCCGCCTTCTATTTTTTCAATGTCAAAGAAAGAGAAAGAAGTTTTCTGCATGGTGTTGAAGGATATAAAGGTCCCAGATGCGTATGCGTCAAATATATCTCGATGTGTGAGTTTCAAAGATTGAAGATTATATTTATTAAAATCACATGATTACCACATCTTGATGTAAGATTTACTCTCAATTGCTTTACGGTGCTGTATGTCGAAAAATGTAACGTCCTGTATAATTGAACTATCCAATATAATGAAAGCTATTTGTGGCAAAGTTTTGGATGTTGAAGAACTTGAGAAAGTACAGGATCGAGCGGCTTTGACTTTATGCAATTTGGAGAAGATCTTTCCACCTTCCTTCTTCACTATTATGGTGCACTTGGTAATCCATCTCCCTCACGAAGCAATACTTGGTGGACCGATTTTTTATCGATGGATGTATCCTATAGAAATGTGCTAATTTATTTCTCAAGTATTCATTCATTCACCTCTATACATTTAGTTACAGCTTTTGATAAATATTGTATATCGTGTTTAGGTTCCTAAGCAAATTGAAGTCATATTGTCGCCATAAGCGTTATCCAGAAGGATCAATTGCTGAAGGCTACTTGGCAGAGGAGTGCATGACTTTCTGTTCTAGATATTTAGAAGATGCTGAAACACGATTGAATAGACCAAGTAGAAATGTTGGGCTCAATGATAATGACTTGGCCGAAACTTATTTATTTCAAAGTTATGGAGAACCAATCGGCAAAGTTGAAATAGCAGAATTAGATGATATATCGTGGATACAAGCACATCGATATGTACTTTTTCACCACGATTCAATTGAACCGTTGTGCAAGTAAGTTATAAAATTTTCTTACATATTCGTCGTTTTGATTTGTTTATCTTCTAACCAATTAAACTTGTTTTTAACATAGTGAGTACAAACAAATTTTGAGATCTCGTGCACGCTCTCGAAGATTACAACATCGAGAGATTAATAAGTTATTCACAGAATCTTTTTATGAATGGTTAAGCCAAACGGTATGTAACTAAAGTTAATAAGTTACATATAATCGCAAAATTTAGTTAATCAAATAAGAATGCTTTTACATAATACATTTATAATTATTCAATTTACATTCGATTCAATAGGTTTGGAGTGGGAATGACGTCAATGACGAAATTAAATGGCTTTCCCAAGGTCCAAACAGAGTAATAAAAAGATATAGTGCCTTCCTCATCAATGGATACAGATATCATACAAAGTATCGCGAGAGAATAAGGAGAACTCAAAATTGTGGAGTTGTTGTTAATTCTTCAATTACAAGTTATGTTAGTGCTAGGGATAGTAATCCGGTTGAGGGTAATGTGGAGTATTACGGACTTTTTATCGACATTATTGAGTTGGATTACTATGGCAGATGGAAAGTTGTCTTATTTCGGTGTGATTGGGCTGATGTTAATACTGCTCGAGGAATTAAAAAAGATCAATTTGGTTTTACAATGGTGAATTTCTCTCGCTTGATTCACACTGGACAACAATTCATGGACGAGCCATATGTATTTTCCTCTCAAGTGAAACAAGTTTTTTATTCGAAAGATCCAACTGATGAGGGTTGGTATGTTGTACTCCGGAACTTCCCTAGAGACTTGTTTGACATGGGTAATGGAAGTAGAGATGACATCGTCGAAAGATCAGAAACATTACCTTTTCCAGAACAAAACTTAGATGAAAATATCCCTAGTACTAGTACACAACATCAATGGGTTCGACATGATGTGGATGAAGATATTTATGAATAATGATGTAGTAAGATTTTACGTTTTTTTAATTATATGTAATATTATAATTTTAATCTTGGTCATGCTATATAATTTGACTATTTTATATATACTATTATTGTTGTAATTTGTTACTAAAACTTTAACTATTTTATGTGTATTGCAGGAAAAATGCCTAGAAGAAGATTACGTGATTTAAGTATTGTCCGAAATACTTCAAATTCGGAAGAAGGAAATAGTGAACAACAGACAGTTGTTGGATCTTCGAATGTACCGGAGACACTTGACGAGCCTGAAGAATTTCAAAGTAATGTTAAGTTTATTTTACATGTGTTGACTTTTATTATTGATTTATTTGTAATTTTTAATATAATAATAGTATATCATTTTTCAGCTGAAAATGGTGGGACGCGCAAAGTTCGAGGACGTACGCTGCTTACTGATTTATACAACTTAGATCCTATCGAGCAAGTGAAAGTAAGTAGAAATACTTATGGCCAGCTTGTTGGATCTGAAGCTCGACTTTTAGCAGGCTATTTGGGCATTTTAGTATGAAATGCCAATATGTTACCCATCAACTACGAATCATGGCATCATATGCCTGATAGCAACAAAAATCAGGCTCTCGCTAATATTAAGGTAACAAAATGTGAATGTAATTTATAATACTTTGGTTTATGTTTCATTTATATTTACATTCTACACTTGTGTTTTTTTAGGAGAAGTTTGCTTTAGAGGTCTCCGATGATTATATCAAGAAGACATTGGGTAAAAAATGGAGAGACAATAAAAGTATTTTAAAAAAATAATATTTTAAGAAAGACATAAGCCTTGAGGAAAAATTGAGAAATGTCCCGCCGGGAATGCTGAGGTACCAATGGGAAGATGCGGTTAGATTCTGGAATTCAAAGAAAGGAGAGGCATTACGTATTTCCAAACTCTTATATATAGTGTTTACTATATACGTAATAATAATTTCATTATGTAGGACCGTGAGCGAGTTGGAATAACCAGCAGGCAAAAACAAAAATTCACGCACACGGCAGGGTCGAGAAGTTTTGCTTTTGTAGCTGAGGCCGAGGTATTATAATTTTATTAATTCTTTCAAATATTAATAACTTTCTAATATTAAATAATATTTTTACTACTATATTGTAGGAAGTCAAATCTGGACAAAAAGTTGGACGCCTTCAACTTTTTGAGATTACGCATAGGAAGAAAGATGGATCTCCTATGACATCCGAAGCTGGTGAAATTATGGTATATTTACTTAATAATATTTGATTTATTATAAATATTTATAATGTTTAATTATAATTGTTTAATTCAACTCATCATTAGTAGTTTTAAATAATGGTAAGTTATGTTGCATTCCTTTTTATTATATATTTCATTTCTAACTATTTAATTGATTTTTTAGGAGAAACTAAAGGAGAAGAAGGCAGAATATGAAGCGACTGCTTCGACTGATAGTTCTGTTAATATTGAGAATATTGATAACAGAATTATCACTGAAGTTTTGGGTCCTGAAAGGTACGGTCGGGTTCGATTTCAAGGATCTGGTGTTACCCCGACTCAATATTTTGGATCTGGCTCCCAGCAATACATGCCTTCCGGAAGTCAAGCTAAAGCTGAAGTTCAGAGGTTAAGAGATCAGATAGCTCAGATGCAAGCGAACACGGTTGAGCAAATTGCCGAGGTTCAATGAAAATATGAAGAACTCCAGCAACAACTTAGAGCGGAGGTAGCAGAGAGGGAGGCAGCGGCAGCAGCGAGGGAGGCAGCGGCAACAGCGATGGTAGCAGAGCAGAGCAAAAAGTACGATGACCTCCTGCTACAGCTTCAGCAGATGATGCAGATGTTTCAGCAGTCGCAAAAGCCGCCATCTTAGACATTAGTTTTCTCGTTGTAAGAATATTTTTAACTTTGTCACATTTAACATTATTGTAAGAATATTTTAAATCATACTTTATTAATTATATCATATATCTTTCGTTAAATTTGAAGTATTATTTAGAATTAATATTTTTAGTTATATTTTTATGCTAAATTTGCTGTTTTTGGCTGCATTTTATGCTATATTTGTTGTATTTGGTTGGATTTTAATGCAGGAAGGGCTAAATATTGGTGAAAAAAATGTATTGCGAATCTGCCAAAATTAGCGGCGTTTTTTTTAATAAACGCCACCAATTTTTGCGGCGTCGCCTATAGCGGCGTTTTCAAAAGCGTCGCAAAAAGTTTTAGTGGCGCTTAAAAGCGTCGTTAAAGGCTAAAAAAAGCGCCGCTAAAAATCTGTTTTGCTGTAGTGATATATATATTTATGTGTAGAAGTTTTTATATACCATATATTTTATTTGTTGTAAATTTCTTTCATGTGTCATTTATTTTAAACTTTTCATTAATTTTTTAAATTATTTTTATCATTTACTTTAAGTTGCTTTCATAAGTATTTATTTTATACCCTTTACATATGAGATTTGTATTTAAGATCATCTTATTATTTGATCTAAGTTGTTTTATTATGCTTCATTTCTATGTTTATTAAGCTTAATGTTAAATAATGTATGTTGTGAAATTATTGCTATTGCATGTACGTTAATTTGCTTACTCGTGTTCATATTATTGCCATGCGCTTGTGGAATATTTTATGCGTGAATCATTGTTCTATGTCGCACTATACTTCATTTCATATCATTGCCTCAAATTAAACCCCAATGTATTTTTGCTCTAAGCCTAGGAGCAATAAGAACCCTTTTATGAAATAGGTATATGTCCAAATATCGTTATTTCAATAAAAATGTATTTTTGCGTATCATCTTGAGCAAATATTCTTTTATTCTTTCCAATTCATTCATAATCATACCACACAAATAAAATATTCTTAGATTCTTTGTTCTTTGGATTTATTTCTTCATCCATAACAGGTCTCCAGATATCAATGATATGAGCAATATTGCCAATGACTCAGAGATTCCTTTCGAGCAAGATTTGTGTATGGAGGACACTGAGGATTTTGAAGATGACCGAAATTGTAACCTATCTCCTGATTTGTTAAGGATGGTAGAACAAGAGGAGAAACAAATCCTATCTCACAAAGAATAGGTGGAAATTGTCAGCTTAGGAGAAGGAAAGGATATGAAAATTGGAGCTAGTATTGCTGCAGAAACAAAGCAAGACCTCATCGAGTTACTCTACGAATTCAAGGATGTCTTCGCATAGTCATATCAAGACATGCCCAGATTGAATACTGATATCGAGGTACATCGACTCCCCATAAAGGAAGAATGCAGGCCAGTACAACAGAAACTCCGAAGGATGAGACCCGATGTTTTGTTAAAGATAAAGGAAGAGGTCAAGAAGCAATTCGACGCCGGTTTCTTACAAGTGGTCAAGTACTCAGAATGGGTAGCTAACATAGTCCCAGTTCCTAAGAAAGATGGGAAGGTACGGATGTGCGTGGACTATCGGGATTTGAACAAAGCCAGCCCAAAAGACAATTTCCTATTGCCTCACATTGATACACTAGTGGATAACACTGCAGGTTACTCACTTTTCTCTTTCATGGACGGCTTCTCGGGATACAACCAGATAAAAATGTATTCTGAAGACATGGAAAAGACAACATTTGTCACCATGTGGGGAACGTTTTGTTATAAAGTGATGCCATTCGGATTGAAGAACGCGAGAGCAACATATCAGAGAGCCATGGTAACTTTATTCCATGATATGATGCACAAGGAGATCGAAGTTTATGTCGACGACATGATTGCAAAATCAAGAATAGAAAACGAGCATGTGCAAGTCCTGAGGAAACTATTCTTAAGGTTAAGGAAGTTCCAATTAAAGCTCAATCCCGCAAAGTGTACTTTCGGAGCCCGATCTGAAAAACTGTTGGGATTCGTGGTCAGTAAAAAAGGAATTGAGATTGACCCAGATAAAGTCAGGGCTATACAAGAATTACCTCCACCACGTACTTAAAAAGAAGTTCGAGGTTTCCTAGGAAGACTGAATTACATTGCTCGGTTCATCTCACAACTGATAGAAAAATGTGATCCGATATTTCGTCTTTTCAGGAAGCATAACCCGGGTGTTTGGGATAAGGAGTGCCAGAAAACTTTTGACAAGGTCAAGCATTACCTATCCAATGCCCTAGTATTAATGCCACCTTGCCCGGATAAGCCACTGATACTGTACTTGGCAGTGTTTGAAAGTTCCATGGGATGTGTGCTAGGTCAACATGACGAGACTGGAAGAAAAGAAAAAGCAATATAGTATCTCAGCAAAAAATTCACTGATTGTGAGATGAGATATTCGTCGATCGAGAAGTTGTGTTTGCTTTGATTTGGACAACCCGAAGACTGAGACAATACATGTTGTATCATACAACTTGGCTCATCTCAAAACTGGACCCTTTGAAGTACATGATGGAATCAAACGCTTTGAACGGAAGGATGGCTCGTTGGCAAATTTTACTTTCTGAGTTTGACATAGTCTATGTAAACCAAAAGGCTATAAAGGGAAGCGCGATAGCAGATTTTCTGGCCAGTAGAGCTCTCGAAGATTATGAGCCATTGAGTTTTGATTTTCCGAATGAGGATCTAATGTATGTCGCAATCATGGAGGAAGGCTCTCAAGAGGACCATCCGTGGAAGTTGAAGTTTGATGGAGCTTCAAACGCTGTAGGTAATGGAATCGAGGCAGTCTTGGTATCCCCAAATGGAGATCATTATCCTTTCACCAGTAAATTGGATTTTGATTGCACAAAAAATATGGCCGAATACGAAGCATGTATCATGGGAATTCGTGCAGCCATAGAACGTAAGATTAAAGTGCTAGAGGTATATGAGGATTCTGCATTAGTGATCTATTAGCTAAAAGGGGAATGGGAGACAATAGACCCTAAGCTAATCAATTACCGAAGGCTGGTTCTTGAGTTAATCGAGGAGTTTGACGATGTCACTTTCTGCTACCTTCCATGAGACGAAAACCAGATGGCTGATGCTTTGGCAACCTTAGCTTCTATGATCAAAGTGAACAAGCAAGAGGATATGAAGCCTATCCAAATGAGTATTTATGAGGCTCCGGCTCATTGCTGCAACATCGAAGAAGAAGAAGAGAAAGATGATCACCCTTGGTATCAAGATATATTACGATATGTGAGGAATCGTGAATACCCAGACCAAACAACTGAGAATGACAAGAGGACATTAAGAAGGTTGGCCAGTGACTATGTCTTGGATGGAGAAATCCTGTATAAAAGAAGAAAAGACCTGAAACGGGACTAATTAGTTTGAATCACCCTACATTCAAGGGTTAGAAATGATGGTGAAAAAATAGCCCAGATTGTGATTATTCTTTGGGTTTCTTGCCAGAGATACCAGTCGAAGAAAAGGCAGAGTAACACGTTGATGATAAAATCTCGATAAACAACGACTAATAACAAAAAAAAGACATTTTCATTCATACATCATTCATAACACATCTAATTAGGAGCATTTGATTCATTTCGATCATAGCATCCTAGTTATTTGATTCATTCATAACACGTCTAGTTAGGAGCATTTGATTCATTTCGATCATACCATCCTAATCATTTGACATAAGCATAGATACATGGAACTGATTCTACAGGTCATGTCCCCAGAATCGGTGAATTCACAAGCCTTAACCCCCTGAGCAGTAGGGCAACGGGCTAAATTTACAGATCTCAACCCTCTAAGTAGTAGGGAAACAGATCGGAGGCCAAACTTTAACCCCCTAAGCTGTAGGGTAATAAGCTCAAAATTACGAATCTTGCCTTCTTGAAGTTGCAGTGAAGTAAATTCAAGCCACCAAGCTTTAACCCCCTAAGTAGTAGGGTAACAAGCTGAGTTTGCAAATCTTGTCTCCCTGAAGTTACAGTGGAACAGATCGAAGACGGCGAATCTTGTCTCCCTAACCAGTAGTGGAGCAGATTTAAGCCACCATCCTAGCTCCCTAAAGTTGTAGTGGAGTAGGCCGAAGATTATAGATCTTAACCCCCTAAGCAGTAGGGAAACAAATCGAAGATGATGGGCTTTAACCCCTTAAGCAGTAGGGTAACAAGCTGAATTTACAGATCTTAAACCCCTAAGTAGAAGGGAAACAGATCGAAGATGATGGGCCTTAACCCCCTAAGCAGTAGGGTAATAGGCTGGAAATCAAATATCTTCTTCTTGAAATGGCGTTGGAGCGGTTCAAAGCCCCAGTAGATCTCTTTGAAGTTTCAGCAGAGAAGATTGAAGTGACAAATCTTATTTCCCTGAAGTTGCAGTGGAACAGACTGAAGCTATGAATAAACAGATCTTATCTCTTTAAAATTGCAGTAGAGCAGATCAAAACAAACCTTATCCCCCTGAAGTTGCAGTGGGGCAGGTTAAAATTACCAAGTCATATCTCCCTAAAGTTGTAATGGAATAGACTGAAGATAGCAAATCTTATATCTCTGAACTTGCAGAAGAGCAGATTAAAGCTATAAATCCTATACCTCTGAAGTTGCAGTAGGTCAGATCAAGTTACCATCTCCCTGAAGTTGCAGTGGAGTAGATTGAAATCGCAGACCTCATCTCCCTGAGGATGCAGTGGAGCAGTTTGAAATTAACAAGTCTTAGCCCTTTGAAGTTCCAGTGGAGTATATAGAAGCTATAAGTCTCTTCTCCCTGAAATTACATTGAAGCAAACCATAGAACTAATTCCTATACCCCTGAAGATGCAGTGAGATGGAACGAGGCTATTAGAAGAAAAAAAGCACCAAGAAGCCAAGATTCAGTGAGACTAGGCAAAATTGGCTCTTTTAAGGTCTTTGCTCCGTTCTCGTTACACGACAACGAGCAAAGAGGGGCAGCTGTAGTAGCCAATTTTGGCCCAAGCAAATAAACAAATAAACAAAACCCAAATTCCAAAATAAAAGTCCTAAATAAGCAAGTTCATTTTACAAAATCTAAAGCCCACTACTAAACTAGCCCAAATAACAGCCCAACAACTTAAAGTTTTCAGCAGCAACCCTAGCCTCCTTCACCCTCAACCGCCACACGTTTCCTCTGCCACGTGCACCACCGCTGATCGGGGCACCAACCACCAGCCTTCCGTGCTCGCATCACCTGCAAAAACAAGTCCAACACGCAAAACACAAAGAAGCAGAGAAGAAGCAAACAAAAAGAGGCAGAAAACAAAGAGCAAAAAAACAAAAAAGAAATGACAAAATAGAAATATAATGAGTCGGTTTTCGGCTATAAAAACCCATTCTCAATCCCTTGTAAACGGTTACGAACTTTGGCAATCAAAATCAAAAAGCAAAAAAAACACAAAAAATGTTGATTTTCGATCGATTCTCTTGATTTTCATTTCATTACTAGTTTCTTTTTAAGTTCTTTTTATCTTTACTTACAACTCTAATAAATAAAGTAAGCACAAAAATAAATAAAGAAGGGAAGAAGGTCTTACCGAAATCACGTCGACTTCATCGCTAGAGGGTTCTCCTTCGTCATTGGAATCAAGCCGAATAAGAAGGGAAAAACCCTTCCTTTCAAGACTTCTAGGTTGAGAAGGCATAGCCTTCGGGGATGCCTCAAAGTAGGCCGGCTCACACCATCCCAACCACCGCCTGTGGTGGCACTGTGTAAACGGCGGCGAAGAGAGGGGTTTTAAAAACCCTAGCCGCAAGAAAGGAGAGAAAGCAAGAAGAGCCCTCTGCTTTTTTTTTTAAAAATATTAGGGCTAAAATGAAACAAATAAAAAAAATTTTGGGCCTTTTATCAGGTTATAAAACGACAGCGTTTTGAGGAGGTGACATTCGGGCTGAAATGACACCGTTTCGGTGTGCCCACGCGTGACCCGACCCGCTCCAAGGGGTTCACGCGTTTCCTTTAAATGGGTAAATACCCACATTGGTCCCTCCGATTTTGAACTGCATTGTAACGTGGCCCTGACTTGTGTTTTATCTCTTTTAAATTCTGCCCTATTGTTTTATTTCATTCCTGATTTGGTCCCTGACCTGGCAAGTGAAGCACTGCACATAAGCGATTGGGAAAATTTCCCAATCAGCCCCTTAAGGTTTCGGCGCATTTTAAATAGATCTATTATCCTTCTTTTTCTTTCTGAATTCTCTCTTTAATTTTGTCTAGATTTTAATTTAGTCCTTTTAGTACTTGCATTTATTTTATCCGAATCTGAGCATTTTTTAATCATTTTTTTACCTTAAAATTATTATTATTTATCCTAAATTTCCAATATCATACTGTTTTAAAACTGTTCTACTCATATTTCTTTTATCATTTTATGCACTATATACTTTAAATTATTTTATCCACTACTCATCTTAAACCTATTATATGTATTATTCATCCTATATTGTTTTATCATGCATTTTAATTTTTTTGGTATATATTTAGTTCCAAATTTTTATATATGTTATCGTTTCTTTATATGCCTTTTTTAATATGTTGTATTATTTATTTTAAATTTCTTTTTACATAATATTCATTTTAAACTTATTTTTATTATTATTTTAAATTATCTTACACATCCTTATTTTAAATCTCTTTTACATAGGTCATTTTGAATTATTATATATATTGATCATCTTACATTGCATTTTATTTATTTATCTTTAAAATCCTTTTATATTTTATCCTTGAATTACTTATTATTTTAAGTTTATATAATATTTATTCTTAAATTCTCTTTTGCATGGATCATTTATTTTTAATTTTTCATATGTTTTTATCTTAAACTCCTTATACATTATTTCTTTATATATATATATACATATATATATACATATATATATTTATGTGTAGAAGTTTTTATTTACCATATATATTATTTGTTGTAAATTTCTTTCATGTGTCATTTATTTTAAACTTTTCATTAATTTTTTTAAATCGTTTTTATCATTTACTTTAAGTTTCTTTCATAAGTATTTATTTTATACCCTTTACATATAAGATTTTTATTTAAGATCATCTTATTATTTGATCTAAATTGTTTTATTATGCTTCATTTCTATGTTTATTAAGCTTAATGTTAAATAATGTATGTTGTGAAATTATTGCTATTGCATGTACGTTAATCTGCTTACTCGTGTTCATATTATTGCCATGCGCTTGTGGAATATTTTATGCGTGAATCATTGTTCTATGTCGCACTATACTTCATTTCATATCATTGCCTCAAATTAAACCCCAATGTATTTATCCAATAAATCACCTTATTTTAACCTAAATAAATAACACTTGTTGTTTAAATATTGCATTCGCTATTATTCAAAAACGAAATTTTCCAAATAAGGCAATGTTATGCATTTTGAGATATCGAGGAATTGTGTCCTAACTTACGGGGTTTTAATTTTCTCGTTATTTCTAAATAGCTAAATATCCTTTTCGAGTTTTAAAACACATGAAATTCTCATTTAAATTAAAAGACAACCTTGTGCTCGGGAATTCATGGTATTGTGTCCTAACTTACGGGATGCGATGCCCTGATATCTCGAGATAAGGAAACCTTTAAACAAATTGTTTTGAGCTAATCCAAAAATTTTAAAATCGATATTGATAGAAAAGATCATATTTCAAATTCATTCTCGATTTTTGATTTTCGACATTAAGACACTAACTAATCAATTCGGTACCAATTTTTGGGCGTGTCGGGGTGCTAATCCTTCCTCGCACGTAACCGACTCCCGAACTTGTTCTCTTGGAATTCGTAGACCAAAATTCCGTTTTAGTGAACTAAAATTGTTTTAAAAAAGGTGATCCGATCACACCAAATAAAGATCGGTGGGACTCCCGTTTTAATTATCATTTTCAAAACCAAAGTCGATTCTTGCGTTTTCAAAAAAAATGGTTTCGACAAGTACCATCGTCCATAAATTTCATTGTAGAAATTCACACTATTATTTGGTTGAAAACAATTTTAGTTGAAGTGAGTAACAAGGGATTCATTTCCACTATTTTCAAGTCTTACATTATGTTTTAGATCACTTAGCTATGACCATAGGATTCAATCCCTGCCTATCAAATTACCAATTTAAGATTATAAGATCGTTGCCAAATGACAGAATTGCAAGAACAAAAGATCCACGTCACTGTTTGAGTCTATAATTGCTTAGATCGTGTCTTAAAGGTGACTAAGGAGAAATATAGATTTAAGGTTTGAGCCTTCTAAGGGTTTGAACCATTACAGTAATGCAAAAGGTTACATGCATACATACATACCATGTGTTCTTTGGTATGATAGTGCTAATTGGTAATGACAGAATGTTAAACATAAAATCGACAAAATCTTACCCAGATTCTGCACATAGAACTCTTTGTGGCTTGTTGAGTCTACAAGAAACTTCAAGCTAATAGTGTAGGCAGCCATGGCAACCTTGCCTTGGTATATTTAGTTAGGTGACCTATACAAAAAAATGGTTACTATTTTACATCGGGTCTCATGAAGTAACAATGGATTCTTTCCACCGTGTTAAAATCTCATATTATATATCTATTATAACATAAAAATGGTAAAATTTTTAGATTATTTAGTTCTAAGCATAGGGCTATGGGGTAAACTTATAAACAATTGGAGAGATATGGCTACCTTCTTTAGCACGAAATTTAATATTGTTTGGATCGCAAGACTGAAGTGATTATACATAAAAGGATAAAACAAGTTAAGAGCTGTTAAGTAATTAGAGATTATTAGAGTGAAAGTCCAAAGCACCTTTGTAAATAGCAAAACTTAGAGAATAGTTTTGATTTTCTTGTAAGCAAATTGAGCTTGATATATATGCACCAATTTGAGTGAGAGAGAATGTTAAAATACTTATTGAAGCTCCCACATATTTTGGAATATTTTTTATTATAATAAATTTTAGAATAATCAATTGAGATTTTATAAGAATATTTTTTTTATCTTCAGTAATTTATTATAATAAAAATTTATTTTTCTAATTATGTTTTGAGTTTTTTTTCTATCTAAATTTAATTTTTTACTTAATAAAATTAAAATAATTTTATTGAATACAATCATTTATTAATTCTTTCCAATTCTACTCTTTTGCAAAGCCACACACTTCTCCATCACATTTCCTCTTCATTTTCACCCTTTCTTTTACAAAATATAGTAACCCTTTAAGCTCTACACAATGAATCTATCCCTTTATTCAAGTAATTTATTCTGAAAATTATCTTTTCCATAGAATTATTTTACCCATTACTTTATGTTACCCTTCCTATTGGTAAAACCTCTGCATTGTCAAAGCCAACAACTAATTTGAAATATAAGTCTGCAACTATATTTTAACATCAACAAAACATCGATAGATCAACAAATATAATAACCATTCGAGTTCATAAAAGTTCTAAATTAAGAGACATATAAATATTGAAAAATTGAAATCAACAAAAGAAAATGAGCAACGACAATCTTTGGACCAGCCAACAGCAAACACTTTGTAAATTTGTAAAATAACCATCAACACAAGCAGAAGTATCAAGTATTTCGATCACTTGGAACCCGTCTTCCAAGCCTTTTGGGTAAGGAATACACTGGTAAGCACGGTCTTGGATTGTAGTGATGCCTTTAGTATCTCCACACCCTGAAATAAAAAACCAAACGAATGCCATGAAACCTAAGTTTATTGCATCAACTTGTTAATGAAATGATAAAACGAAGCTCACCTCCTTAATGCCTACATCAACCACTTTCTCTTCCAAAGCATCAACTTGTTGAACCTTGAACTTATTGAGCATAGCTATGCTTGAAATAGTTGACAATGCTGTTACTGTCAGATCATCCATGATAGTATACGTAACGAACCCTTCCACGTAGCCACCCTCATTAGCAACAGCTGATGAAGTTGAAACCTTATTTGGGGGGTTCACAACTGTTACGGGGATGTTCATGTCATGAGAGCAAGCAGGGCAAGTAGATGTCGGATCGTTTGCATAGTACTTACGACAATTGCTATTATGACCATACGAACATCGGTAAAACCCTAGCGTGGTTGATGATTCAGTATTTGGCACCAGGAGAGGAACATCGGCTGCCAAGCTTGAAGAATATTTAGTTTTCAACAAGGTATCCTTGTTGGTTGTCGGCAGAAGGTATGTGTCGCCCAAATTCTCAACGCTCTTGTAAAGGTTTGCAAGACATCCAACCATGCCTTCTTTTGCAAGCAGCCTTATAACGGTACCAAGAGGCAATAACAGTATGTTGAAGAGAAAATCAACAAAATCTTTGCCAGCTTCGGCATATAGAACCCTTTTCCCTTTTGTATCTATCAGAAGCTTCAAGCTCACAGTGGTGGCAGTGGAGGCGGTCGCCATTGAATTTGTTGATATGAAACGGGGGGGATTGCAGTGAAAAACCATCCTATTACTGCTTGCTTTATATAGAGAGAGAATGGTAAAGGATAGAATGAATATTCAGTAAAGAGAACTCTTGACTTTCCACTAGTTCATCTGTACGTCATGAATGAATAAATTAATTTATATATGCAATTAGGAATGCCAGCCCTTTTAACTTCAGTTTTTGGGAGTTGTAAATCAGGTTTAAGCTAATAACATAATCTTTTGATTAATTTTTTTTACCTGTAATCAAAGAATCTTGTTTACTTTAATGAGTTGAGAAAAACGTTTGATCTTGACTTTTTTTTTTCCTTAAATCCTGTATATTTTATTTCTTACCCCGTTTTCCCAAAGAGAAAAAAAACACTACAGCTTAAAATTTCCATAAATCTCTCTTTCACCCCTAAATTTCGTCCAATTTTATTTCCCAAAGAGAACTCTTCGCTTACCATAACTATCCTGCCCAAATTATGTTTAAAGCTACCAAGGTACTGCAATTATAATTATGGGTGCCTTCGTTCCTGGCCTGAAGAGGAAGTATCCATTTCATGAATACATCTCTACTTTGCTTATTGTGGTTGGTCTCATCCTTTTCACCTTAGCAGATGCCCAAACATCTCCAAATTTTAGCATAATTGGTGTGATAATGATTTCGGGTGCTTTAATCATGGATGCGTTTCTGGATAATTTTCAAGAAGTAATTTTCACCATGAAACTGGAAACAACACTGATGGCGATGTTGTTTTGCTCAACAATAGTTGGAATTCCTTTTTTACTTGTTCCAATGGTTCTCATAGGAGAGCTCTTTAAGGTATGGAGTTCTTGTTCTCAACATTCGTACGTTTACGGTGTTCTAGTGTTTGAAGCCATGGCTAAATTCATTGATCAAGTGTCTGTTTTATTCCTGGTTGTTATTTTTGGTGTCGCTACAACTGCCATGATAAGAACCGCAAGAGAAACTGTAACTTTGTTGTTGTCATACATGATATTTACAAAACCATTGGCAGAATGCCACGAGTCAGGATTGTTGCTGATATGCATGGGAATCGTATTGAAAATGTTGCCAAATGCTAAACCATCACCTAGGGTTCAAGTATCAAATGTAAATGCCAAGAAACCAAAAGCCTCTTCTAAAGAAGTGGAAAGTGTAGTAGATGAATAAGATGAAGAGAGAAAACCCTAGTCTGGAAAAATTAAATATTTTTTAATATTATTAAGTACTTATTTAGTTCCTAAAGTATATCGTATTTTACAATATGATAGTTATAGATTTTTTTTCACAATTGGGTACCTTTCGACACCATCAAACAATTCACCCTACAATGGTGACATGGAAACGACTTTAGTTTTTAAAAAGAGTGGAAAAAAAATTCCTGACATGATATTCATGTCATTTAAAAATATTATATTTTTATTTATGTTATATTATTAATAAAAATTTTGACTAATTTAATATCATGAATTAATTATGTATAATTTAATTAAGAAATTATAAAAATGATCTTCAATATTTAAAATAAATTATATTATTCGACGGTACTTTAATTTTTTTACATAAAAAAAACAATAAAAATATATTTATAATAGGATTTAAACTCATGTCAATTACATTGAAAAAAATTTTAAGTTTACCACTTAACCGATATACTTTATTTCGATTTATTTATATATTTAAATTTTGTTCTGCATACTTTATTACATTTAAACACATTTGTATTCTAAATATATAATTTTCGTGTGTTATAAAATTTTCAGTAATTTTTAAAATTTTTATCTTTAAATTGTCTCTTAAAGTACCATGTTATAACTTCAATTTTTCATTTTTTCTTAGATGAAGTGTCAGTTGTCATGTTGAGTTGTCTCTATTACCGTGTCACCAATCCTTAACAACATTGGGAGAAATATTTGACTATATTAAACTATAGGTAACTAATTGAGAGAAGAAATTCCATAAATACTACATTGTGGGATTAGATATATCAGGGGCTAAAAAGATATTTAACCCTTTCTAATATTTTAATATTCCATCATTTTTAGAAAATAAATTTTTAATCATTACTTTTTATTTTCTAGAAAACTAAAATCATTAATATAATCTTAGAAAAAATAAAAATAAAAACAATATTTTAATATCTTTAATTTTAAAAAAAATTTGTAAATTTATATACAAAAACAAATTTTTAATCTTTTTGAATATATACAAAACAATATTGTTATAATTTCAGGTACTTTTAATATTATTTTTAATTTATATAATATAATTTATAATTCATAAAAAATATTTTTTAATATTTTAAATTTTTTTTAGTATTTTTAGAAAATCCAAAAAAAGTTTCTAAATTTATAACTTTATTCTAAAAATATCATATATATTTTTTTATTTTATAAGTTTTAGTAAACTTAAAAAAACATTTTTTTCTAAAATTATAAAATTATCGTATTTAAAATTGTTGAGACATTACAATAAGAAACTAGGCCGACAAAATTAGCCATCTGCCGCTAAGAGCGGGGAGCACACAATAATATTTAGTAAAA
This sequence comes from Gossypium hirsutum, assembly GCF_007990345.1. NCBI lineage: Eukaryota > Viridiplantae > Streptophyta > Magnoliopsida > Malvales > Malvaceae > Gossypium > Gossypium hirsutum. Next base: position 112,769,000 of record NC_053433.1, on the reverse strand, counting down.
GACAAAAGAATAGTCCGCTCCGTGCTCACCGCACGGCTACGTGCTTCTTCCAAGACAATTTGCACCTTCGTTTTATAGAAGTTAGTTGAGTGCCCTTGTCTGTTTCTTAGGGATGTGTGATCCAACTCTATTTTTACTTGACGAGCCACGCACTTCACCATCTCTTTCCTCTTAATTTTCACCTTTTACCTTTTACAAAATATGGTAAACCTTTAAGCTCTACACAATGAACCCATCCCTTTATTCAAGTATCTCTTCTGAAAATTACCCTTTACATAATGAAATTTATATTAGAAATTTACTTTACTTTATATTATTCCAACTGGTAAAACCACTACATTGTCAAAGCCAACAACTATTTTAAAACATAAGTCTGAAACTAGGTTTTAACATCAACAAAACATTGAAAGATCAACATATAAATAACCAACTAAGTTCATAACAGTTCTAACTTAGACATCTAAATATTGAAATCAGCATAAGAAAATAAGCAACGGCAATCTTTGGACCAGCCAACAGAAAACATTTTGTAAATTTGTAAAAATAAAAAAACAGCAAGGCATCAACAGCAGCAAAAGCATCAAGCATTTCGATCGTAAGCACGGTCTTGGATTGTGGTGATGCCTTTAGTATCTCCACACCCTGAAATAAAAAACCGAACGAATGCCATGAAACCTGAGTTTATTGCAGCAACTTGTTAATGAGATGATAAAACGAAGCTCACCTCCTTAATGCCTACATCAACCACTTTCTTTTCCAAACGGCAGCAGCAGAAGCATCAAGAATTTCGATCGCTTAGAACCCGTCTTCCAAGCCTTTCAGGTAAGGAATACACTGGTAAGCACGGTCTTGGATTGTAGTGGTGCCTTTAGTATCTCCACACCCTGAAATAAAAAACCAAACGAATGCCATGAAACCTGAGTTTATTGCAGCAACTTGTTAATGAAATGATAAAACGAAGCTCACCTCCTTAATGCCTACATCAACCACTTCTCTTCCAAAGCATCAACTTGTTGAACCTTGAACTTTTTGAGCATAGCTATGCTTGAAATAGTTGACATTGCTGTCACTATCAGATCATCCATGATAGTATACGTAACGGCCCCTTTCACGTAGCTACCCTCATTAGCAACAGCTGATGAAGTTGAAACCTTATTTGGGGGGTTCACAAGTGTTGCAGGGGAGTACATGACACTAGAGCAACAAGGGCACTTAGATGTTGGATCATTTGCATAATACAAAAGACAGTCACTATTATGACCATACGAACATCGGTAAAACACTAGTGTTGTTGATGATTTAGTATTTGGCAACAAAAGAGGAACATCGGCTGCCAAGCTTGAAGAATATTTAGGTTTCAACAATGTATCCTTGTTGGTTGTCGGCTGAAGGTATGTGTCGCCCAAATTCTCAATGCTCTTGTAAAGGTTTGCAAGACATCCAACCATGCCTTCTTTTGCAAGCAGCCTTTTAATAGTACCAACAGGCAATAACTGTACGTTGAAGAGAAAATCAACAAAATCAACAAAATCTTTGCCAGCTTCGGCATATAAAACCCTTTTCCCTTTTGTATCTATCAGAAGCTTCAAGCTCACAGTGGTGGCAGTGGAGGCGGTCGCCATTGAATTTGTGGTATGAAACAGAGGGAATTACAGTGAAAAACCATCCTATTACTGCTTGCTTAATATAGAGAGAGAATGGTAAAGGACAGAATGAACATTTACTAAAGAGAACTCTTGACTTTCCAGTAGTTCATGTTGTTCCAATAGGGTTGGAAGTGTGTAAATTATTGTACTAAAAAATCACACCAAGTTCAATTCCCAGGAAAGAGAGGTGGATCACAAGGATCTCTTAAGTACCAAGTCTTTCCTTAGACAGAATATCCCTTCTATCGTAATTTAATAGCACAAATAAATACTACTATTATACCCTCAAATATTGAAAGAAAAATAGGACAAGGAAGAACACAAGAGTTTTAACAAGGTTCGGTAAATTATACCTACGTCGTCGGGCACTAACACCAGATGATAACTTCACTATCTCCAAAATATTACAAACAACTAGAATTCCCTAAGAATTCTCAAATGGGAGAAGAGAGAAAACTAAGTGAGAAAGAATAGTTGGGATGATTTGAAATAAGAAATGAGAAGGCCTATTTATAGTTAAGGTTCAAGGACCAAACAATAACTAGCCCATTATCTTCAAAGACCAAAAAAGAAATTATCCCATGCCAATTTTTCAAAGTCATTTACGGTGCTAAACTTGCACCTCTTATTTTGACATTTTAGTCAAAATTGATGGCTGCCATAAATGTTAATAATCTGCCATAAATTTGATGCTGCAAAACCATGTAATTTTCAACTATTTACCATGCAATTGTCAACAATCTCCACCTTGAAGATTTGATTAGAATAATCACATATTCACATACTTCCTTCAACTCCCCAAATTCGATAAAGCTATCTTTTGTAGTGCCTCCAAATACGCTTTCGAGCGCCATACACCTGAAGGTGCTCAAATTCTCAAGATGTTAATCAAGTTCAAACAATGATTGAACTTGATTGTTGTTACCACCTTGGTCATCATATCTGCGGGATTATCTGCTTTCGGAATCTTCTGAAGTAGAATTTTTTCTTTTTCAAAGACTTCTCACACAAAGTGATATCTTACGTCGATATGCTTGGTTCTTGAATGATAGACTTGATTTTTCGCTAAATGAATAGCGCTCTGACTGTCACAATATAGACTAATGTGACTTTGAACAATTCTCAAGTCTTCCAACAATCTATTAAGCCAAATAGCCTCCTTAACAGCTTCTGTAACTGCCATATATTCTGCCTCTGTTGTAGAAATAGCTACTGTAGACTGTAAGGTAGACTTCCAACTCACTGGGGCTTTAGCAAGAGTAAACAGATACCCCGTAGTTGAACGACGTTTATCTAAATCACCAGCAAAGTCAGAATCAACATATCCAACTACAAACTGACCAAGTGCTTCATCCTGCTCAAAAAATAAACCAACATATACGGTTTTTCGAAGATACCGTAGAATCCATTTCACAGCTTGCCAATGTCCTTTTCCAGGATCATGCATATACCTGCTCACAACTCCAACAACTTGTGAAATATCTGGCCGCGTACACACCATTGCATACATCAAACTCCCAACTACATTAGCATATGGGACTTCTGCCATATATTCTCTTTCATCTTCAGTCTTCGGAGATAATTGAGCACTAAGTTTCAAATGAGAAGTAAGTGGGGTACTTACATGTTTTGTGTTTTCATTTACACCAAAACATTGTAATACCTTTTTCAGATATTGTTTCTGATTCAAAAAAAGCTTGCATCTCTGTCTATCTCTACTTATCTCCATACCGAGAATCTTCTTGGCCTCACCTAGATCTTTCATCTTGAACTCTTAATTCAACTGAGCCTTCAGCTTATCTATCTCTTTTTGGCTCTTCAAAGCAATTAACACATCAACATACAAGAGTAGATAAATGAAAGATCTGTCATGCAGCTTTTACAAATACACACAATTGTCATATTTGCTTCTTGTGTACTTTTGCCTTCTCATAAAGCTATCAAATCGCTTGTACCACTGCCTCGGGGATTGCTTCAATCCATATAGCGATTTGTTCAGCTTACAAACCCAATTTCTACCACCAGCATCTTCGTATCCTTCGGGCTGAGTCATATAGATCTCTTCTTCTAGCTCACCATGCAAGAAAGCTGTCTTTACATCAAGTTGAGCTAGCTCCAAATTCAACTGTGCTACCAAGGCCAAAAAAATTCTAATGGAGGAATGCTTCACAACAGGGGAAAATACATCATTATAGTCAATTCCCTCCTTCTGAGCGTAGCCTTTAGCTACCAATCTTGCCTTGTAGTGAACATCTTTCTTGCTAAGAGATCTATCTTTCTTTGCAAATACCCACTTGCATCCGATTGCCTTTTTACCTTTCGGTAATTGTGCCAACTCCCAAGTATTGTTCTTTCGGAGAGACTGCATTTCTTCATCCATGGCGCTTTTCCATTTGTCACTTTCTAAGCTTTGCATTGCTTCTTGATAAGTGACAGGAATATCATCATCAACAACGAGAAGGGCGTAGGCTACTATATCAGTAATTCGAGCAAGTCTACGAATTTCTCTCCGTGGCCTTGCAACTGCAACTGGTTCTGGTGTACTCAACGGTTCTTGGGTCAGAACCTCTTCAACCTCTAATTCCTCCATTGTGGCCGGAGAATTAGACTTATTAACTGGGCAAATCCTCACCTGCTCAAACTCCACCTGTTTTGGAGTACAATCCACTTGTTGTGGAGTATCGCTTGTCTGAATATCTTCATCTGCTACCTTTTTCAATATGACAGATTCATCAAAGGTAACATCTCTGCTACAAATCATTTTCTTTATGTCTAAGCACCAAAGATGAAATCCTTTTACTCCAGAGGTGATTCCCATAAAGAGAACCTTCTTTGCCCTCGGATCTAATTTTGACTCCTTCACATGGTAATATGCAGTAGATCCAAACACATGTAAAGAATCATAATCTGTAGTCGATTTTCCAGACCATACCTTCATAGGAGTTTGTTTTCCTAATGCAGATGATGGCAAACGATTAACAAGATGGCCAGCATATGTCACAGCCTCAGCCCAAAATTGCTTGCCCAACCCAGCATTGGACAACATACATCGAACTTTCTCCAGCAATGTTCGACGCTTTGCCACTCCATTCTGTTGTGGTGCATCCCTAACTGTGAAGTGTCGAACAATATCATACTCTTGGCACACATCGAAGAACGGATCACTTTTATATTCCCCTCCATTGTCCGTCCTAAGCCGCTTAATTTTTTTGCCAGTCTGGTTTTCGATCATAGTTTTCCATTTAAGAAAAACTCCAAGCACTTCATCCTTAGTTCTCATGGTATACACCCAAACTCTTCTGGAGAAGTCATCAACAAAAGTAACAAAGTAGTGTTTTCCTCCAAACGAAGGTGTTTTGGAAGGCCCCCACACATCTGAGTGAACATATTCCAAAATACCTTTTGTATTATAGATAGCAGTGCCGAATTTCACTCTCTTTTGCTTTCCCAGAACACAATGCTCGCAAAATTTTAATTTGCAAGCCTTTGCACCTTTCAATAATCCTTGCTTTGCCAGAATTTGCAGGGATTTTTCACTTGCATGTCCCAACTTCATATGCCACAACTGCATTGAGTCCAACTCTTTATTATCGGAAGCTGCAACTACTGCTCCAATAACTGTACTACCTTGGTAGTAATACAAGTTATTTTTCCTAATGCCTTTCAATATCAAAAGTGCGCCAGAAGTCACTTTCAAAACCTCATCTCTCATAGTAACAACTGAACCTTTGGATTCCAAGGCTCCCAATGAGATGAGATTTTTCTTCAAACTGGGCACGTACCGAACATCAGTCAGAACTCTGTTTGATCCATCTTGATTCTTTAATTGGATTGAACCTATCCCAACAGTTTTACAGGCATTGTCATTGCCCATATAAACAACTCATCCATTTAGTTCTACTAAATCAGAGAACCACTCCCGGTTAGGGGACATATGATAGGTACAACCCGAATCCAATATCCACTCATTTGAACGGAACGATGATGATGATGCAACCAATGATAGTTCAGAGTCACTGGTATCATGCTTTGCAACACAAACATCTACAACAGCTTTTTCTTTATTCTTCAGCTTTGGACAATTTTTCTTCTAGTGGTCTTTCTCATGACAAAAGGCACATTCATCTTTCCCAAGTCTGGACTTTGACTTTGATCTCCCTTTCTGAGTTTTTCTTCGAGTATATGAACGGCTACGGACTACTAAAGCTTCTGTGTCTCTGATTGAGTTTTTCTGCTTGTCCTTCTTTCTCTGCTCATAACTGTATAAGGCCGCACAGACTTCACTCAGAGATATATCACTTTTCCCGTGAAGTAGAGTAGTTTCTAGAACTCAAACTCCTCAGGAAGTGACCCCAACAGCATCAAAGCCAAATCTTCATCTTTGAATGTCTCATCCATATTTAGCAAATCAGTGACTAACTGATTAAATTTGGTGATGTGATCATTCATTGTGGTACCTGGGACGTAAGTGAAACGAAACAGTATTTTCTTCAAGTGGAGCTTATTCTGACTGTTTTTCTTCAAAAAATTTTCTTCAAGTGCCACCCACAACTTATTTGCAGAAGTCTCCTTTGAAAAAGCATACCTCTGCTATCGAGAAAGGCATGATCGAATTGTGCCACATGCCAACCGATTGATCGCCTTCCAATCTTTCTCCGTTACATCATCTGGCTTCTTTTCATCAATGGCAATGTCTAGACCTTACTGAAAAAGGGCATCTAGAACCTCACTTTGCCACATACCGAAATGGCTCGTGCAATCAAAGATCTTCACAGCCAATCTTGCATTTGCAATTATCAGTCTTGTCCACATGGACGATGTTGAAGCTCCTAAACCGTCCGTTGTCTCCATAATCTTTCAATATACCTAAGGAAATCTTTTCTGATGTGGAAGATCAGTTTAAACTGCAACCATAGAGCATACTACGATTAACCTTCGACTCTGATACCACTTGTTGTTCCAATAGGGTTGGAAGCGTGTAAATTATTGTACTAAAAAATCACACCAAGTTCAATTCCCAGGAAAGAGAGGTGGATCACAAGGATCTCTTAAGTACCAAGTATTTCTTTAGACATAATATCCCTTCTATCATAATTTAATAGCACAATTAAATACTACTATTATACTCTCAAATATTGAAAGAAAAATAGGACAAGAATGAACACAAGAGTTTTAACGAGGTTCGGTAAATTATACCTACGTCGTCAGGCACTAACATCAGATGATAACTTCACTATCTCCAAAATATTACAAACAACTAGAATTCCTAAAGAATTCTCAAATGGGAGAAGAGAGAAAACTAAGTGAGAAAGAATAGTTGGGATGATTTGAAATAAGAAATGAGAAGGCCTATTTATAGTTAAGGTTCAAGGACCAAACAATAAATAGCCCATTATCTTTAAGGACCAAAAAAAGAAATTATCCCATGCCAATTTTTCAAAGTCATTTACGGTGCTAAACTTGCACCTCTTATTTTGACATTTTAGTCAAAATTGATGGCTGCCATAAATGTTAATAATCTGCTATAAATTTGATGCTGCAAAACCATGCAATTTTCAACTATTTACCATGCAATTGTCAACAGTTCATCTGTTCGTAGTTTGAACCTGCCATGTAACATTAATGGAGTTCATTTATTCCCACAACAAACCGCATCAATGACTTAAAATTCTTTGAATATGTTATATAACTTAATTATATTCTTGATCATTCTTTTTCCTAGCATTAACTTTTTACCAATTCAAGCATCAACAAAATTATAAGCTAAACTTCACATTCAAGATCAACATTTTCATATTTATCATATGACTCATGACTCAAAATGTCCACTTGCACATCAAGGTGCCTTTATATACATGCCACAATATCTATACTGAAAAATGGCATATATTTACGTCTTTTGTTAGTGTGTGCTCCTCCGCTAATCCAACTCGGTAGGTTATGCAAGATGACAATCTACAAAGAAGAAAAACAACTTAAATAAGCATTAAGAATGCTTAGTAAATTGAAATGGAATTTGTATACTTAACCAATTAAAGCATTATAACATAAAACATTTTGGCATTCAAAAATGGTTTTTTCCTAGCACATATTGGTACATCTAAATACATATAGGTAAAACCCTAGTGTTATTGATGATTCGGTGTTTGGCAACAAGGAGGAACTCGACTGCAAAGCTTGAAGAATATTTAGGTTTCAACAAAGTATCCTTGTTTGTTTTCAGCAGAATGTATGCATCTTCCAAATTCTCAACGTTCCCATAAAGGTTTCTAAGGCATCCAACCATACCTTCTTTTGTAAGCAACCCTATAATAGTACCAACAAGCAATAGCAATATATCGAAGAGAAAATCAACAAAATTGCCAGCTCCGGTATATAGGACCCTTTTCCCTATTGTATCAATCAGAAGCTTCAAGGTCACGTTGGTGGCAACTGTGGCAGTCGCCATTGAATTTGTCGGAGGGAATTGCGGTGAAACCCCAACCTATTATTTCTTGTTTTATCTAGATAGGGAATTGTAAAGGACAGAATCAACATTCACTAAAGAGAACTCTTGACTTTCCACTAGTTCATCTGTACGTAGTTTGAACCTATTAGAAATTAAACCGATCGACTTCTCAAAGTTCGCAAAGCTTGAAGCTAAAAGTCGCTCTGAAATTTAGCTTAACGGCAGCTTACTAATGATTACTTAAGTACTAAGTATGTAGATGAGGCGGCAAAGAAATTGGCCCGAAAGGTGGATAGCAAGCTGTCAAGAAATTTACCTGCAACTTGATAAAACAAGCAAGGTGGAAACTTGATATTTGTTTCAAGGTTGACTAAGTATGAACGTGGGATGAGTTTAAGCATTATCCATAATTAATGGATAAGATTGACAACAAATTAAATGGGTTAAGTCAATTTACTAAACTTATAAATATGTAAAAGAATTATGGAATGTGGGTTGAAAGAGAAAAAAAAAGTGTGAGAGATAGAAAACTAACCGCAGCTAGTATAGAGAGAAAAGAAAGGTTTATACTATTAATTATACATCACGCTTACAACAGAACCTGCCATGTTCAACATTATTGGAGTTTCTTTACTCCCACAACAAATCAACAATGCCTTAGAATTATTAGAGGAAATTTCTTATATATATATATATATTTAACACTTAAAGTTTAAAACAATGGGCTTGCATCAACCATATAGATGTGTTCATCAAGATAACTATGACAATAAAAAACCTTGAAGAAAAATACAATCATAAATGAATAAATTAGTTTATACAGGAAATTAGCAATGCCAACCATTTTAACTTATTTTTGGGGTTGTAAATCAGGTTGAAGCTATAACGTAATCTTATGATTAGTTGTTTAGTTTACTTGTAACCAATGAATCTTATTTACCTTAATGAGTTGGGAAAGAAGCTTCATCTTGAACGATATTTTTCCTTTTATTTTTCTCAAATCTCGTATATTTTATTTCTTACCTTTTTTAAGTCGTGACTCGTGAGTTCTATTTGTTTGCCACCGTTTTCCCAAAGGGAGAAAAAAACACAACACCTAAAAATCTCCATAAATCTCTCTCTTTCACCCCCTAAATTTCATACATCTTCTTTATTTTTAGTGAGGGGAAAGACTAGACAAATTTTCTTTAACTTTCCTTCTTGTTATTTTTTAATAACTAAAATCTACCCCTTATTTTCAAGTTTTCTGTTCAGGGCAGCAAAATTTAGAAAATACAATGTTTTATTAGAAGACCTTTTTTTCATTTGTTTTCTATGCTTAACTTCTATTCTTTGGTTAGGGGTTTGATTTTTTTGTAAGAGTTTGAGGTTTTTGGTATTTTGTAGATTAAACAATCAAGAAGGAGATGAAAAACGGAGATCAGACAAGATTTTTGTTTGGGATTTCCCTTCATAGGCCAAAATGGCAACAATTTCTTATTTGTTCATTTGGGTTCTTCTTTGGCTATCTTGTTAATGGCGTTTGTGAGGAATATGTTTATAATAGGCTTCAGTTCAGCTATGGATGGTATTTTACTTTTGTACAAGGCTTTGTCTACCTGATACTGATACGACTTCAAGGCTTTACTATGAAGCAAATGGTGAATCCATGGAATTCATATGTCAAACTATCAAGCGTTCTCATGGGTTCTCATGGATTAACCAAAGGTTCATTGGCTTACCTTAACTATCCTGCCCAAATTATGTTTAAATCCACTAAGGTACTGCCAGTTATGATTATGGGTGCCTTTGTTCCTGGCCTGAGAAGGAAATACTCACTTCATGAATACATCTCTGCTTTGCTTCTTGTGGTTGGTCTCATCCTTTTTACCTTAGCAGATTCCCAGACATCTCCAAATTTTAGTATAATTGGTGTGATAATGATTTCCGGTGCTTTAATCATGGATGCGTTTCTGGGTAATTTTCAAGAAGCAATTTTCACCTTGAATCCAGAAACAACACAAATGGAGATGTTGTTTTGCTCAACAATAGTTGGGATTCCTTTCTTACTTGTGCCAATGGTTCTAACAGGAGAGCTCTTTAAGGCATGGAGTTCTTGTTCTCAACATCCCTACGTTTACGGTGTTCTAGTGTTTGAAGCCATGGCTACATTTATCGGTCAAGTGTCTGTTTTATCCTTGATTGCTATTTTCGGTGCAGCTACAACTGCCATGATAACAACGGCTAGAAAAGCTGTAACTTTGTTGCTGTCATACATGATATTTACAAAACCATTAACCGAACGCCACGGGTTAGGATTGTTGTTGATATCCATGGGAATCATTCTGAGGATGTTGCCAGATACTAAACCATCACCTAGGGTTCAAGTATCAAATGTAAATGTTAAGAAGTCAAAAGCCTTTTCTAAAGAACTGGAAAGTGTAGTAGATGAACAAGATGAAGAGAAAAAACCCCTAATCTAAAAAAAATGTGCCATTTCATTGAGGGGTTTTGCACCTAATTCTCAAGATTGCCATTTTTTCTTTCTTTTTTTTTTTCTGCTCCAAATGTGTTTCATATTCAATTCAATATTTTCATTTTTTATGTATATTTCCTTATTGGACCTAATGTATTGCCATTATAACTGGAAATAAAAGAGAAACAAAATAAAGTTGATGAACTACATTTAGACTTTTTTTTTTAAAAAAAAAATTAATCATAAGATTACATTCATAAAAGCTACTCCATTTGGTCCGTAAAGAAAATTTTGAACTCAAACTTCTTATTTTCAATTAGCATTAAGTATATCATTTTCACTTAAACTCAAAGTGCATGTAAATAAATTAAATTTAAATTCGAGAATTAAAATTGGGCTCAATTTTTATTAGATAAACAAATTCATTTAGCTAATTTGATAGTATGATTTGCTAAAAAGAATTTTCTAGCATATTTCAAATTTGAAATTAAGTAAATTAGTTTTTCTCAACAAATTGGATCAATTTAATCCTTGTTAATTTCGAAAGTGAGCAACTGAGGATAATTAATAACGATGTTGATGTATTCCATCAACTGTACATAATTTTGATTGGCATAATAATAAATTTAACTTCCAATATTTACATATTTTGTCATTTTTACTTTAATTCTAAAAATTTCAATAAACTCAGTCTCAACATTTGCACAAACATTGAGAAATTTTTTTTTAAAATTAGTATCAAACTGATAGAATGTATAAATTTTAAGAGTTAAATACCAATCAAAATCATTTACAATAATGTTTACTTGTCCTTAGTTTTTCACTTTTAAAGTTGACCATGATTAAATCGCTCTGGTTTTAAAAAAAAAGAAAATTAATTTGCTCAATTTTAAAATTGAGTGAGAAATCTTTTTAGGGTTTGATTTTTATATTGAATTGAATCAACTTAGATTATGGTCAATCCCATGGTTCTTGAAAGTCATTTTCCTTCGTTGATTTCAACATTTTTTATGAGTGTTCTCACTATAAAAAAAAACCTATAAAATCAGTATGGAAATTTCAAATTATTTTAATCTAAGTCAAGTTCAAATTATAAGAAGCTGAGTTAAGACAGCTTGAATTGAGTTTGCCAAGTCCAAAAGTTTCAAATCAAGTTAACTCGATTAAAGCTCTTTTATCTAATAAAAATATTTGTTGGAATCTCATGCTTGACTTCGTATAGATGAACTAGTGGAAAATCAAGAGTTCTCTCTTCTTTTTTGGTCAAAGGAAAATCAAGAGTTCTCTTTTATGAATGTTGGTTTAATTTTTTCTATTCCAATTCACTGCAATGCAATTCCCATTGTTTCATATAGACTAATTCAATCCGTGGCAACTGACAGCACCTCCACCACTGTAACCTTTAGTGTCGGAGAACATAAGATCGGATAAAGTGGTCGGAGCATCGAGGTTGGCATCATCATCGAGCTCCTCGTCCTCATTAGCTCGTTGCTTGGCATAGTTCTTGAAGTTCAATTTACAAGAATAAAACAAGCTAAGAACATAGGCCATCATTTATGCATCAAATTATCATTTAAAATTATAACTACTGTGTTTCCAAATGACCCAAATGCAAGAACAAAAAGAACCACTTCTCAATAGTTTCCTCGTTTCGGTTTCTCAACAGTTCATTCTACCAACTGCATTCTCTTAACTAGCACCACGACAAAAAATCGACAAAATGCAGTTAATCCTATATTATATTACTAATCTTAAACTGTTCTATTTTTCATGTGGGGAAATTAACAATCAAGCCTAAAATTTGGACATCACAAGTTTTTCCAGCAGAAGGGAGAGTATATTAGTGAGTTAATGTAAAACTGGCTTTTTTTTCCATGTAAAAATGCTACCAAAAAGCTTCAACCTAACAGCGTTGGCAGCCATTATAGGAACATTATCATAAAAAGATTTTGTCAAGTTTTGCAGAGTCTATGCTTTATACTGAAAACAAATATAAACAAATTGAAGGGATTCTTTCAACTGCTTTCATGATTATAATTCTATTATAGCATACAAGTGGCATAACTTTTAGCTTAGTAATATTTAGGGATAAGTTTTTTTAACTTTTTCTATTCTCATTTTCCATAATTCCTTATTTGACAGAGAAGATTCCGAACCCTGCCCCATTTAAGCATTGTTTAGATATAAGACTGAGGTTATAAATAAAGGTTTTGAAGATTAGATATAGCCTTAAAGTTTCAAGGTCTACAATTGGACTAATATGCAATAGTAAGTAAGTCGTTATCATAATCATCTCCTATTTATATTGAAGAGCATAAATATCACTTCCATCCTAGGGGCACAACTGTAAGAACACCACATCACTTGAGAAATAGTTTAATTTCTTTCCCAAGGTACACAACAGTAAGCACCATATTGGATTGCAAAGATGCCCTCAGCAATTTGATTCCCTATTTGCACAAAAGTTTTAGCCAAATGTTATTAGAAATGCCAAACTGAATACATATGTACATACATTATATATTAAGATTTAAAAGGGATACTTTACCTCGTCCAATTCAATATCAATGACTTCCTCTTTTCAAGAACTCCAACATCCTGAAATTTAAACTTGTTGAGCAAAGTGATGCTAGAAATTTTGGATATAGGGCTCACTACCAGATCATCCATGACCATATAAGTAACTACTCCCTTGACATAACCTCCCTCGGTTGAGGTTGAACCCTTGCTTCTCTGATTCGCAAGAGCTATCCTTTGGTTCATAAGATTGATTTAGGCAGGACAACGTGATTTCGATCATATTCCACATACGTGCAACAACAATAGTCGCTACATCCATAAAGTTTGGTCATGGTTGTTGAGGATTTCATGTTTTGAAACAAGAGTGGCACATTATTAGCAGTATAGTTTGAAACCAAAGGCTTCAAAAGGGTGTCTTTGTTTGCTAGTGACTGCATGTACGTATCACCCAAGTTTTCGATGCTGCCATAAAGGTTTCCAAGGCATCTCACCATTCCTTGCTTAGTAAGGAGCCTTATGACAGCTCCAACAGGCATTGACAAAATGCTGAAAAGAAAATCAACAAAATCTTTCCCAGCTTCAGCGAACAGTACTCTCTTAGACTTTGAGTCTATAAGAAGCTTCAGCCTAACAGTGGTGGTGGCAGCCATGACAAAAAGCTATTTCTAAAAACTGAGAGCTTCACAGTTGTTCAATATGCTTTATATAGAGATTAATCTACGGTAACCAAGGACACCACTAGCTAAGTGTTGGGTTTTGGGACAAATTTATCCGGAGGAAGTATGAAGCTTAGTCTGGAACTTAAGCAACAATGTAATAAATCCAGATAAAGAATGAAGAAAACTTGAAGTTAAAGTTTGGTGATTTTGAGCTTGAAAAACATAATAGAATTGAAAGAAAAGAAAAGAGAAAGTATTTTGGATGAAATTCTAATGAATTTTCATTCTCTTGAATGAAGGCTAAAAGCCAATACATATACCAGACACAAGTTGGTCAAAATGAACAAATTTCACCTAAACAAACACCTACTACCACTAAGCAACATTGAAACTTGTAAAACGTTGCTTGTACACTTTGACAAGCTGATTTATCAGCTCAATACTACCTAATTGTATCATTCACTTAGTTTGAATCTGACTAAGTTACAAAATATTGATTGAAGTAACAAAATGAAACTGAAATAGAACAGTAGCATTAACATCCTCAGTTGCATATGTATTTCATCCGCAAATGTTGCAGCAGCTTGATCTACTTCTTCATACTTCATTTGCATAACTTACGTTGCATGAATTTCTCCTTGGTTGCATGAGCTACATGGAGGCCAACTTCAACACTCCTCCTTGGCTTCTATGCTGCAAACTCTCATTTGCCTTCTTAATTTAATGAACCTTGACACACTAAAGGGTTTTGTCAAGATGTCAGCAACTTGATTTTCAAAATTGTAATGAACCAGTTCCACCTCTCGAGCTTGCTCCATTTCTCTAACAACATGAAGCTTAATATTGAAGTGCTTTGTTCTTCCATGAAAAATTGTATTCTTTGTAATTGCAACAGCAGATTGATTGTCACATTTTATCTCTGTAGCTCCTTTTTTGGTGTTTATTCAGATCAACCAAGATTTTTCTTAACCAGATAGCTTGGTTCACTGCTCCAATAGCTGCTACATATTCTACTTCAGTAGTTGATTGAGCAACAACATTTTGCTTCTTTGAACTCCAAGAGAAGATGGCTGAACCAAGGGTGAAAACATATCCTGAGGTGTTCTTCATGTCATCCATCGAACCAGCCCAATCACTATCAATATAGCCAACCAATTTCAGGCTTTCAGCTTTGCTATATACCATCCCATAACTCAGGGTACCTTTGATGTACCTGAGCACCCTCTTTGCTGCTTGAAAATGATTCTCATTGCAACAATGCATAAATCTTGAGAGCAAACTCACAGCAAACATAATATCTTGTCTAGTGGCAGTTAAATAGAGCAAACATCCAACTAGGCTTCTATAGGTTGATTCACTGACTTCTTCAGAATCACCTTGGCTTGATAGCTTTTCTCCAATGGCAATTAGTGTGTTTGTTGCCTTGCAGTTCTGCATGGAGAATTTGTTCAGGATCTTTAAGGCAAAAGCTCTCTGACTTAGGAAGATCCTGTGCTGAGCTTGAAATACTTTCATACCAAGGAAGTAGGACATTTGTCCCAAATCAAACATCTCAAACATTTGTTGCATTTTGGCTTTGAAATCAGCTAACATAGCTTGGTCTATTCTTGTCACCAGAATGTCATCCACATAAAGAGACACTATAAGCAGTGTTTCAACACTTTTTTTTCTTAACATACAGAGTTGGCTCACTGATACTCCTTTCAAACCCCAAACTAACCAAGTAGCCATCAATTCTGCTGTACCAGGCCTTTGGAGCCTATTTCAAGCCATACAAGGCTTTCTTCAATTTGTACACCATTTCTTCCTTACCAGCCACTTTAAAACCTTGAGGTTGCTCAATATAAATTTCTTCTTCAAGGAATCCATTGAGGAAGGCTTACTTCACATCGAGCTAATGGATTTTCCACTTCATTTGAGCTGCTAAGGCAACCAACAACCTTATGGTGTCAAGATTAGCTACTGGTGCAAAGGTTTCCAAGTAGTCTATGCCATATTTCTAACTGAATCCCTTCACAACCAACCTTGCCTTTAATTTATTCAAGCTTCCATCAGTATTTTGCTTGGCTCGATAGACCCATTTCACCCCAATGATCTTCCTGTTGGCTGGTCTTTCAACTAGTTCTCATGTCTGGTTCTTTTCAATCATGTTGATTTCATCAGCCATTGCATGTTTCCAGCCTTGTTAAGCTTTAGCCTCTTCAAAGTAGCTTGGTTCTACTATTTCTACTTGAGCTCGTTCATAAATTTCAGCCAAAGGTCTAGTGCCCCTGACTGGTTCATCATCAATGTCCATTTTTAAACCATTTTGATCTGCATCAATCTGATGTGTTACAAAGTCTTCAGGAACTGCCTTTGGCTCATTCTTCTCTCAATTCCAACTTGCATTTTCATTGAACACCACATCTCTACTCACAAGCACTTTGTTTGTTGAAGGATCTAAGATCCTATAGCCCTTCTTGACTGTGCTGTAGCCTACCAGAATGCCGGCTTGAGCTTTCTTATCCAGCTTGCCTCTTTTTATAGCTGGTACTTATGCATAACATATGCATAACATATGCATCCAAAGACCTTTAGGTGAGCTAAAGATGGCTTGAACCCGAATCAGCCTCAAATGGAGTTTTCTGAGTCAAAGCATTGGTTGGGAGCCTATTTTGAATGTAAATAGCAGTGTTAACTGCCTCAGCTCACAAGGTTTTGGGTAAATTCTTCTCAAACATCAAGCACCTAGCCATATCCATCAAGCTTCTATTCTTTCTTTCACTTACACCATTTTGTTGAGGTGTATAAGTATTGGTGAGCTAGTGTTTAATGCATGTTTCATCACAAAAGGTATTAAACCTGGATGAAGTATATTCAGTCCCATTGTCTGACCTCAAAATTTTCAACTTATAATATGTTTCAGTCTCTGCTGCAGCTTTAAATTTCAAAAATACAGAAGCTACCTCTGACTTGTACTTCAAGAAGTAAATCCAACAGTATCTTGAATAATCATCAATGAAAAGAATGAAATATTCGCTGCCATTCAATGATTGAGTCTTCATGGGGCCACACACATCAATGTGCATTAGTTGCAGCCTTAATGGAGGCTCTCCATGCCTTGTTTGAAGGAAATGGCAGCTTGGCCTGCTTTCTCAGCTGACATACCTCACAAACTTCCTCCTCTTCAACTAAGTTGATAAAGTTCTCAACCAGATCTTCTTTAGTTATCTGGTCTATCGATCTGTAGTTGGCATGACCGAGCCTTTGATACCATAGCTTAGATCATTAGTAGAAGCTGTATAAGCTGAGTCTGAGGCTTTGTTTCAGTCAACAAAAAAACTTTTATCTGTCATGGCTACTGTCATGAGCTTTGATCCACTTGGATCTGTGATTTGGCACTCCTGGCCTTTGAACACTACAGTATAGCCCTTCTCAAGCAACTAAGCTATGTTAAGTAGGTTTTTATCAATCTCAGGTACCAAAAGCACATTTGAAACTAGCTTGTTACCTGTGGGAGTGCTAATCAACACATCTCCCTTGCCTTCTGCCTTTATGAAATAGTCATTTCCCACATTCACCTTTGTTTTGAAACTTCTATCAACAGACTTGAAGATTGAAGCATCTGGTGTCATGTGGTTGGTGCAACCACTGTCTATGAGCTATCCTTTTGTAACCTTCTTCTGAGCAGCTGAGCATGATACAACAAAAACTTGCTCCTCATGGTCACTATCTTCTTCAGCTATTCGAGCTTCAGCCTTTGGCTGTTGTGGTTGATTCTGCCTTAGTTTGCCCTTATTTTTGCAATTTTTTTCAACATGGCCCATCTTCTTGCAGTATTTGCACTGCACATCAGGCCTGAACCAACATTCTTCATCCGGATGACCTAGCTTTCTACAGTGTGGACATGATGGATAGCTTCTTTCACCATCTGCTTTAGGCTTGTTTCTCCAAGTCTTTTTGCCTTTGTAGGCATTTGTGCTCGAGGTTGGCTTGGTTTTGGCTTGGAAGGCACCTTCTTGGTGCTCCTCTAGTCTGCTGGCTCTTCTTTGCTCTTGTGCATAAAGAGCATTGATCAGCTCTGTCAATGAGATGCTGGTCAGGTCCCTTGAATCTTCTAGGGATGATATTTTTGCCTCATACCTCTCTGGTAAGGTTGAGACCACTTTCTCCACTATCATCGCTTCACTAAACTGTTCTCCAAGCAATCTTATAATGTTTACCACAGCCATAATTCTATCTGAATACTACTTGACAGTTTCTTCTTCCTTCATCTTCAAGTTCTTTTACTCCCATCTCAAATTCAATAACTGTTGCTGCTTTGTCCTCCCAGTTCCTTGGAATTCCTCTTTCAACTTGTCCCAGGCCTACTTTGGTGTCTCACAGGCCATGATCCTTGTGAAGATCATATCTGACACACAATTTTGGATGCAAGACATGGCTTTATGCTTCTTGGTCCTTTCATCAGCATGCTGCTTAATCTAAGCCACTGTTGGGTTAGCTCTAAGTGGTGCTGGTTCAACATCTGAGTTGAAAACCTCCCACAAATCAAATGCTTGTAGGTAGGTCTTTATTTTTACTACACATATGTGGTAGCCTTCTCCATTGAACACTGGTGGTGGTGCTGGTGAGAATTCTGATAAAGACATGGTTCTACAGGTCCACTAAAAATGCAGTTCTAAATACCAATTGTTGGGTTTTGGGACAAATTTATCCGGAGGAAGTATGAAGCTTAGTCTAGAACTTAAGCAACAACGTAATAAATCCAAATAAAGAATGAAGAAAACTTGAAGTTAAAGTCTGGTGTTTTTGAGCTTGAAAAATAGAATAGAATTGAAAGCAAAGAAAAGAGATAGTATTTTGGATGAAATTCTAATGAATTTTTATTCTCTTGAATGAAGGCTAAAAGCCAATACATATACCAGACACAAGGTGGTAAAAATGAATAAATTTCACCTAAACAAACACCTACTACCACTAAGCAACATTGAAACTTGTAAAAATGTTGCTTGCACACTTTAACAAGCTGATTTATCAGCTCAATACTACCTAATTGTGTCATTCACTTAGTTTGAATCTGACTAAGTTACAAAATATTGATTGAAGTAACAAAATGAAATTGAAATAGAACAGTAGCATTAACATCCTCAGTTGCATGTATTTCATCTGGCAATGTTGCAGCAGCTTGATCTACTTCTTCATACTTCATCTGCATAACTTACGTTGCATGAATTTCTCATTGGTTACATGAGCTGCATGGAGGCCAACTTCAACACTAAGATCTGGAACGGTAAATGTATATGATATAAGTTTAGTTGATTTTCGAGGAAAATTGACTTTCCAATACTATATTTATTACTGGCCCCTAACAAAATGAAGTACTAACCTCTAGCCGGTCCCTTTTATTCTTCAAAATTAAACATTTAATACCAGGAGACTTGAGATCTCAATAATCAGTAGCTATTATCATTCTTCAATGGGGTCTCCTTTAGGAGTTTACGTATTTCTTAGCAAAAGTTGTTATGTAATTAGAGATTACCAGAGTGATGGTCCAAATTACTTATTATGGGCTCCTGTTTTACCATCAAAGCTAAGAAATTAAGGTCCACAAGACAATGTTGTTAACTTTGAAGAAATTAATAAATGATTTTAAGGATGTGGGATGCTGCTCTTTCTAGATCTCTTGTCTCTGCACTTCTTTCCAATTCTGCTCTTTTGCAAAGCCACACACTTCTCCATCTCATTTCCTCTTAATTTTCACCCTTTCTTTTACAAAATTTAGTAACCCTTTAAGCTCTACACAATGGATCTATCCCTTTATTCAAGTATTTATTCTAAAAATTATCTTTTCCATAGAATTATTTTAGCCATTACTTTATATTATCATTCCTATTGGTAAAAACCTCTGCATTGTCAAAGCCAACAACTATTTTGAAACATAAGTCTGCAACTAGATTTTAACATCAATAAAACATCGAAAGACTAACATATATAACCATTTGAGTTCATAAAAGTTTTAACTTAAGAGACATATAAATATTGAAATCAACAAAAGAAAATGAGCAATGACAATCTTTGGACCAGCCAACAACAAAAACTTTGTAAATTTGTAAAATAACCAGCAACGCATCAACACAAGTAGAAGCATCAAGCATTTCGATCACTTAGAACCCGTCTTTCAAGCTTTTTTGGTAAGGAATAAACTGGTAAGCACAGTCTTGGATTGTAGTGATGCCTTTAGTATCTCCACGCCCTGAAATAAAAAACCAGACGAATGCCATGAAACTTGAGTTTATTACAGCAACTTAGAAATGAAACGATAAAACGACACTCACTTCATTAATGCCTACATCAACCACTTTCTCTTCCAAAGCATCAACTCGTTGAACGTTGAACTTATTGAGCATAGTTATGCTTGAAATAGTTGACATTGCTGCCACTGTCGAATCATCCATGATTGTATATGCAACGACCCCCACGCTCAATTACAGCAGCTGATGAAGTTGAAACCTTATTTGGGGGGTTCACAACTGTTGCAGGGACGTTCATGGCATGAGAGCGAGAAGGGAAAATAGATGTTGGATCATTTTCATAGTACATATGTTGAAAATTGGCCTACCATGCTGCTGTAATATTTCCAGATAAAGTACATGCTAGCAATTGTGCATGTTGTAGCAACATATTTTCTGTTTTAGTTGCAATGAAATTTAGTTTGGTTGAGAATGAACTTTGATGCTGATGTTCTGATGGTATGATTGAGTGTTGAAAGGTAGCCACAATGCAGTAGCATGCAAGTAACCCGGATGAAATACAGTAACATGCAAATGACCAAGCCACCAAGCTGCAGCATGCAAATGTCCATGGTGTAATTCGGTTGAAGAACCTTTTTTGTAATAGTTGACTTTTGTTAGTTTGGTTGTAATCTTTTTATGTAATGTTCAACTAGAAGTTAATCATATACTTAGCTGATTTAGCAGTCATTTAGGTTGTCTTTAAGCTGATTTAACAGCTTGGATACTTGCACAAGCAAGTTTTAATACTCTCAATGTTGATTAGTGGGGTTAGTTGAATATTTGGTAATGTATTTGGCTATAAATGTATTTTCTTATTGAAAAGAAGAGCAAAATGAGCTATCAGCCATAAACTCCCTTGCTGCACATTTATGTGCAAGTAAAAAATTTTCTGGCATCTTGCTTCATTGTCTTGTTTTGTTCTCTGTTTTCTTCCTCTACTGTCAAAAACCCAACAACATATGACAATTGCTATTATGACCATTAGGACATCGGTAAAACCTTGGTCTTGTAGATGATTCAATGTTTGGCAACAAGAGAGGAACATTGGCTACCAAGCTTGAAGAATATTTAGGTTTCGACAAGATATCCTTGTTTGTTGTCAGCAGAATATATGCATTGCCCAAATTCTCAACGCTCCCGTAAAGGTTTGCAATGCATCCAACCATGCCTGCTTCTGAAAGCAATCTTATAACGGTACCTGCAGCAGGCAATAACAGTATGTTGAAGAGAAAATCAACGAAATTTTTGCCAGCTTCAGCTTAAAGAACTCTTCTCCCTTTCGTATCTATCAGAAGCTTCAAGGTCATGGTAGTGGCAGCCGTTGCGGTCGCCACTGAAATAGTCGATTTGAAATGGAGGCAAATGCAGAGAATTCCCATCCTATTACTACTTGCTAAGGACAGAATGAGCTTTCACTAAAGAGAACTCTTGACTTTCCACTACTTCATCTATACGTAGTTTGAAACTGCCATGTAACATTAATGGAGTTTCATTACTCCCACAACAAATCATCAATGGCTTACGTTGAATCTGTTACCATATATAATTAATAGAGAAAAGTTCTTTTATAATTTTTTTCCACTTAAAGTTCAAACCAATGGGCTGTCATAAAATTCATCAAGAAAACTATAACGATCAAAAACCTTGAAGAAAAACAGCATCAATGTATAAATTAGTTTCTATTGGAAATTAGGAATGCCAACCATTTTAAGCTTTTGTTGGGTGTAAATTATGTTAAAGTTACTCTATTTATTCCTTAAAAAACAAACTTTTTATTTTAAAATTTCGATTAGCATTAAATAATATGATTTTAACTCGAACTCAAATTGCATGTAAATATAAACGACTTTAAAAAAGAGAATGAAAACTGAATACATTTTTTTATTAGATAAAACAGTTCATTTAGCTAATTTGGTAGTTTGATATTTATATTGAATTGAATCAACCCAGAGATTATGGTCAGGCTTCATGGTTGTTGTTGGTCATTTTCTGTAGTTGGTTTCAACATTTAGATGGATATTCTTTCGGTATGAAAAAACCCTGTAAAATCAATATGAAAAACATAAATTATTTTAGTCGAGTCAAGTTCAAATTATAAAGCTTGAATTGAGTTTGTCAAGTTCAAAAGATTTAACTCAAATTGCTATAAACAAATTGAACTACTCATGCTAGCCCGATTAAAGCTCGTTTATGTAATAAAAATATTTGTTCGATTCTCATGCTTGGCTTCGTACAGATGAAATAGTGGAAAATCAAGAGTTCTCTCTTCTTTTTATTCTTTTACCTAAAGGAAAATCAAGAGTTCTCTTTAGTGGATGTTCATTTAATTTTGTCCTTTAGAATTCTCTCAGTATATAAAGCAAGCAATAACATGATAGGGATTCATTGCAATTCCCATCGTTTCATATAGTCTAATTTCAATCCATGGTAACTGACACCACTCCACCACCGTAACCTTGAAGCTCCTGATTGATACAAAAGGGCAGAGGGTTCTATATGTCGAAGCTCCTGATTTTGTTGATTTTCTTTTTAACATATTGTTATTGCATGTAGTTACTGTTATGAGGCTGCTTGCAAAAGAAGACATGGTTGGATGCCTTGCAAACCTTTACGAGAGCGTTGAAAATTTGGGTGATACATACTTTCAACCGACAACAAACAAGGATACCTTGTTGAAACCTAACTGTTCATCAAGCTTGGCAGCCAATGTTCCTCGCTTGTATTAAAAGCTACCTATATCTTTAAAAAGTCAAAGATATGGGTGTTAGAAAATTTGGCACTGAAAATCAAAACATTTAAGCCACCTAAATTTGGTTTGAAATTTGGGATGGGATAATTACAATTTTGGTCCCTAATTGTATAGAGACTTTGCAAGTTGATCCCTTAACCTCAACTATAAATAGGTTTAACCATTTCTCATTTTCTTCATCCCATATTTATCATTCTCTACTTAAGGCATTGTTCTCTCTCTCCCTATTTGTAAATTTCACTTGTATTTTTGGAGTGAAATATATTTGGTAGTGCCCGAGGACGTAGGCAAAATTTGCCGAACCTCGTTAAAATTCTGGTGTTCTTTATTATTTATTTTTGTATATTTTGTGAGTGTGATTGTAGTGATTTATTGTGCTATTAAATTACGATAGAGGGATATTCTGGCTAGGAAAGACTTGGTACTTAAGTGATCCTCGTGATCCACCTCTCTTTCCTGGGAATTGAACTTAGTGTGATTTTTCAGTACAATAATTTTACTCTTTTTACAAGCTTCCGCGCAACAATTGGTATCAGAGCTAGATTCGTACTGGGGAATACGACCGTTTACGATACTATTCACGTATACGGTACTGTTTACATATATAGTAGTTGGGATTGAGGAGAAAAATGACAGAGGCATGGTCATCAGCAAAGACTACTGTGACCAATGCAAAATTTGAAGTAGAGAAATTTGATGGTACCAATAATTTTGGTATGTGGCAATGTGAGATTCTGGATGTCTTATGTCAGCAAGAGCTAGATATAGCCCTTGAAGAAAAACCTAACAAGATGGATGACAAAGAGTGGGCCAAGATTAATAGACAAGCGTGTGGTACAATCCGCCTATGTTTGGCCAAAGAGTAGAAGTACTCTGCCATGAGGGAGACATCAGCGAAGAAGTTATGGGATACACTGGAAGAAAAGTTTCTAGCGAAAAGTCTTGAAAATAGGCTTTATATGAAAAAGAAACTTTTTAGATTCACGTATGCTCCCGGCATGTCGATGAATGACCATGTGAACTCATTCAATAAAATTTTAGCAGACTTGCTAAATTTGGATGAGAAATTTGAAGATGAAGACAAGGCATTGTTGTTATTGAATTCCCTTCCTAATGAATATGATCATCTTACCACCACATTACTTCATAGGAAAGACATGATCACATTTGATGCAGTCTGTAGTGCGTTGTATAGACCTGAGACTCGAAAGAAAGATAAAAGAGATCACAGAGATACAACTGCAGAAGTCTTAACAGTAAGAAGTCGACACAGCAGCAAATCTGGTAGAAGGGGAAAGTCCAAAAGGAGACCCGCCAAAGATGAATATGCCTTTTGTCGTGAGAAAGGGCATTGGAAAAAGAATTGTCCTAAGCTACAAAAGGGCAAGGCTATTTCTAATGCATGTGTAGCGGAGCATGATGAGGAGTTGGCATGGCAATGGCATTTCATACGGATGAGTGGATTTTGGATTCAGGATGTACTTACCATATATGTCCTAATAAGGACTGGTTTTCTAGTTTTAAAGAGCTAGAATGTAGAGTTCTTACAGGCAATGATAGTGCTTGTAAGACAATGGGAGTGGGTACAGTCTAATTGAAGAATCACAATGGCTCAATCCAAGTCTTGACAAATGTTCGCTACGTACTTAGCCCAAGAATTGACGGTGATGAAAGGCACAAGAAGAAATAACTTGTATTTTTTAAATGAAAGTACAGTTATTGGATCAACATCAACAGTTTCTGCAAAAGATGTAGATTCAGAGCTACCAGATTATGGCATATGCGATTGGGACATACTGGTGAAAAAACTTTGCAGACTTTGGCGAAGCAAGGCTTGTTGAAAGGTGCAAATTCTTGCAAATTGGAATTCTGTGAACATTGTGTTCTGGGCAAGCAAACGAGGGTAAAATTTGGTCTAGCAATTCACAATACGAAAGGAATTCTGGACTACGTTCGCAGTGATGTATGGGGACCTACCAAAGTGGCTTCTTTGGGAGGTATGCACTATTTTGTTACTTTTGTTGGTGATTATTCAGGAAAAGTATGAGTGTATCTAATGAAAAGAAAAAGTGAAGTTTTGGATGCATTTCTAAAATGAAAGAAGATGGTGGAGACTCAGACTGGTTGAAAGGTCAAATGACTTCGATCAGATAATGGTACTGAGTACAAAAATGATCCATTTCTACAAGTATGTCAAGATGAGGGCATTGTGTGAAACTTCACTGTTCGGGATACACCACAACAAAATGGGGTGGCAGAACGCATGAATCAGACTATACTGGAGAAAGTCCGATGTATGTTGTCCTATGTTAGATTGGGTAAGGAATTTTGGGCTGAGGTAGTTACATATGCGTGCCATCTAATTAACCGTTTGCTATCAGCTGCAATAAATGGAAAAACTCCTACTACTGATTATGATTCTTTACATGTTTTTGGTTCTACTGCATATTATCATGTAAATGAATTTAAGTTAGACCCAAGAGCAAAGAAAGTATTATTCTTGGGTATAACTGATGGAGTAAAAGGATACCGTCTCTGCTGTCCTGATACAAGGAAGATTGTTTTTAGTAGATATGTGACTTTTGATGAATCAACCATGTTAAAGTATAAGGATTCACAAAATGATGACAAAACTAGTAGTACTTTGCAGTAGGTGGAGCTTGAAAAGGTTAATGATGATCTAGCTAATATTGGAGGGACAAATGATGAAGAAGTTTCATCCCAAGAACCTCTACAGCAATAAGATTCAATTGCATATAGGAGGCCAAGAAGAGAGATTCGTAAGCCTACTCGCTTTGATGATATAATGGCCTATGCACTTCTAATTGCAGATGATGATGTTCCGTCTACTTACACAGAAGCAATAAGTAACCCTGATGGTGTAAAGTGGAAGCAAGCCATGAATGAAGAAATACAGTCTCTTCATAAAAATAGGACCTGCGAGTTGGTGACACTGCCCAAGGGAAAGAAAGCAATTGGATGCAAATGGATATATGCAAAGAAGGAAGGATTTCCTGGTAAAAATGAAATTCGATACAAGGCTAGATTGGTAGCAAAGGGTTACGCTCAGAAAGAAGGAATAGGCTACAATGAAGTGTTTTCTCCAGTTGTGAAGCATTCGTCTATTCGGATTTTGCTAGCCTTGGTTGCACAATATGATCTTGAGCTAGTTCAACTTGATGTAAAGATCGCGTTTTTACACGGTGATTTGGAAGAGGAAATCTATATAACTCAGCCAGATGGATTCAAGGTTGCTGGAAAAGAAAATTAGGTTTTAAAAATTACCAAAGTTGCTTTATAGATTGAAGCAATCTCCGAGGCAGTGGTACAAGCGATTTGATCAGTTCATGAAAGGGCAAAAGTACATAAGAAATAAATTTGATCATTGCGTGTATTTTCAGAAGCTACAAGAAGGAACTTTCATATACTTGCTCTTATATGTTGATGATATGCTAATAGCATCTAAGATCAAAGTTGAGATTGAAAGATTGAAGCCTCAACTCAATCTCGAGTTTGAGATAAAAAATCTAGGTGAAGCTAAAAAGATTCTTGGCATGGAAATATGGAGAGATAGAGCTCATGATAGAGTTAGCTTGTCTCAGAAGCAGTATTTGAAGAAGGTACTACAGCAGTTTGGCATGAATAAGCATACAAAACCTGTAAGTACCCCATTGGCTTCTCATTTCAAGCTTTCTGCACAACTATCTCCTTCGAAGAATAGGGAACGAGAATACATGTTGCAAGTTCCATATTCTAATGCAGTAGCTAGCTTGATGTATGTAATGGTGTGTACAAGACCCGACATTTCACAGGCAGTTAGTATAGTGAGCAGGTATATGCATAATCCTGGAAAAGGACATTGGCAAGCTGTGAAATGGATTCTACGGTATATTTAGAAGACCTCGGATGTTGGATTACTGTTCAAGCAGGATAATACACTTGGTAAATGTGTTATTGGATTCGTTGATTCTGACTATGCCAGTGATTTGGACAAACGAAGATCAACCACCGTTTATGTGTTTACACTTGCTGGAGGACCAATAAGTTGAAAGTCTACACTACAGTCTACAGTTGCGTTGTCAACCACAGAAGCTGAATACATGGCTGTAATAGAGGCTGTAAAGGAAGCTATTTGGTTACAAGGTATGGTTAAAACCTTGGGATTGGTTCAGGAGCATATTAACATGTATTGTGATAGTCAAAGTGCTATTCATTTAGTAAAGAATCAAGTCTATCATGCACGTACAAAGCATATCGACGTACGATTCCATTTTGTGCGGGAAATTATTGATGAGGGGAAAATTTGTCTTCAAAAGATCAAGACTGCAGATAATCCCGCAGATATGATGACCAAGGTGGTAACAACAACCAAGTTCGAACATTGTTTGAACTTGATCAATATCCTGCAAGTTTAACAGTTGAAGAAGGCACTATCAAGTATTGTTGTCAAAGGCAGAAAGAATTGTGTGAAGATAAGATTATCCCAATCAAATCTTCAAGGTGGGGATTATTAGAAGCTACCCATATCTTTGAAAAGTCAAAGATATTGGTGTTAGAAAATTTGGCACCAAAAATCAAAACATTTAAGGCACCTAAATTTGGTTTGAAATTTGGCATGGGATAATTACAATTTTGGTCCCTAATTGTATAGAGACTTTGCAAGTTGATCCCTTAACCTCAACTATAAATAGGCCTAACTATTTCTCATTTTCTTCATCCCATATTTGTCATTCTCTACTTAAGGCATTGTTCTCTCTCTCCCTATTTGTAAATTTCACTTGTATTTTTGGAGTGAAATATATTTGGTAGTACCCGAGGACGTAGGCAAAATTTGCAGAACCTCGTTAAAATTCTGGTGTTTTTTATTATTTATTTTTGCATATTTTGTGAGTGTGATTATATTGATTTATTATGCTATTAAATTACGATAGAGGGATATTCTGGCTAGGAAAGACTTGGTACTTAAGTGATCCTCGTGATCCACCTCTCTTTCCTGGGAATTAAACTTAGTGTGATTTTTTAGTACAATAATTTTACTCTTTTACACGCTTCCGCACAACAGCTTGTTACCAAACATTCAATATAAAACCACACAAAGCATTTACTGGTGTTCTTATAATTATGGTTCACATTGTGGTAAGTATTATGCAAATGATCCAACATCGAAGTGTCCTCCTTGCACAAATGCTATGAACTCCCCTGCATCATTTGTAAACCCCTCAAATAAGGTTTCAACTTCATCATCGGATGCAAATGAAGGCGATTATGTGAAAGGTGTTGTTACGTATACGATCATGGATGATCTGACGGTCACGCCAATGTCAACTATTTCAAGCATAACTATGCTCAATAAGTTCAACGTTCAACAAGTTGATGCTTTGGAAGAGAAAGTGGTTGATGTAGGCATAAATGAGGTGAGCTTCATTATCCCCATTTCTCTATACGTTGCTTTACACATAGGTTTCATGGCATTGGTCTGGATTTTTGTTTCAGGGTGTGGAGTTACGGAAGACGTCGCTACAGTCCAAGAACGCTCTTACCAATGTATTCCTTACCCAGAAGGCCGGGAAGAAGCGTTATAAGTGATCGAAATGCCTGATGCTTTCTGCTGCTGTTTATGCGTTATAAGTGTGTTGCTGTCGGCTTTTTCATTTGTGATTTCAATACTTAAATCTCTATTAAGTTTTAACAGTTATGTAATCAGTGGTTTTGTTGATGTTGCAATCTGGTTTCAGATTATTATGTTAAAATAATTATTGGCTTTACAAAACTCAAGTTTTTTACCAATTGGAATGTTGAACCAGTATCAAGGAATTTTATAACATATATTTTATCATAATAGAATTTGATGAATTTCAAAAGTACTTAAAAGAAGGGATAGAAGAGCTTAAACTCTAAAATTGCAAATAGTGGAGGAGAAATTTGCGCTTAATAATTTTTAATTAATTATTATATCTTATTTTTATTAAAATCAAAAATATTTTTATTATTTTATTCTCATAAATATTGAAGTCATTATTTAAGTAAAGTTGATTAGTTAATTTTTAAAATAAAATAAATTATCTGATTTTTTTAATAAATTGAATACCAACTAATTTTGTTAAATTAAATATTGGCTAAAACTTTAAAAGTATTTACGTGAATCAAATAAACTATTTTCAATTATTAATCAATTATCTTTTGTTAAATTAATTAATTGCATATCAGATAATTTTATCATTAATTAATTATTAAATTAAAATACTTTATCTGAATATTTGTATTACTATGTATAAAAGGAGACTCATTTTCTTTCTTTTCTTTTTCATTTTATATAATATTGGTCAAATATCACTTTGGTCTGTACACTCTTTCTTCTTCTTCTTTTTTTTTTTTTTTTGCAATTTACAGAACATTAGTTAAATATCACTTTTGGCCCTTCTATTAGGCCTAAATTTAAAATTTAATCTTTATATTTGAAATTATACAATAATTGGTCCTATTTTCTTTTATAAATTTTAGTCCAAATAGTTAAATTGTTGATTACTCTTTGATAAAAATTTTGAAGTCATTTTTTTAAACAAAATACTATTCTAATAAAAAATTTATTTTGGTATGATAGTTTATATAACTCTTTTATATTTTCAAGAAACCTACATCAACGACCAAAATTATTGACGAACTAATGGTATGATTTTTCCCCTTTTTAAGTCATTATAAGATAGCAGTAAAATTGCAATTTCGATTTCTCTACTATGTCCACATTTGATATTTAATCTTTATATTTAAATTTTACATAATTTGGTCATTTACCTTCACAATGAAATTAATTAGTCCAAATAATTCATTTACTTATATGTGATAGATATCTTATTATTTTACTATCATATCCTTTGCATCCTGGCAAGTGTTCAAGAATAAAAAATGTTATTTTTAGTTGAAAGGTTAAAAGGTAATTTTTTTAATTATTTATAAATTTCTTGGCAAAAAAAAAACCTATGAAGCATGCCACTGTATTATTTTTTTAAATTATATTACAATGGTCAAATTTCAATTTTGGTCTTTATACTATGCTAAAATTTAAGATTGAATATTTATATTTCAATTTTTTTACATAATTTGGTACCTCAACTTTAAAATGCCATTGATTAGTCAAAATGCTTTATTTTAATTAAAATGATGATGTAATTTTTAAGAGTTGTTAACACTATTAAAATTATCTATTTAATCCACATCCATTACAATGTTTCTTTCTCTGTTGCATGGCTACCATTTGAGTATTTTAAAAAAATTAAAATGTCACTCTAGCAAATTTAATAAAAAAATTAATGGTATTAACAATTAAAATTGAATTTTTAAATTCGAAAAGTAGATGGACTAAAGTCTTAAAATAAAAATATGATGACTAAATTCTAAATGCACAAAAAGTACATAGATTTGAAATATATTTTAATTTTCAAAATTTATTCTATAATTTTATTAAAAAATAATTAACCCAACCTTGGTAGGGAGTTATACTAGTTTTGTTTAAATTGAATACGAACTAATATTTCTACTTTATGCTTCAAAACTATATTTCTATTTTAAAATAAAATTCTTAATTTTTGTTAAATTAAATATTAGCTAAATTTTTAAAAATATTTACTTGAATCAAATAAACTATTTTCAATTCTTAATCAATTATCTTTTGTTAAATTAATTAATTACATATCAAAGAATTTTATTACTTTCCTTGATTGAAGTTCTTATTAAAGTATGCCTCCTTGAACATGATGGGGATTCACTGCAATTCCCGTCATTCCATATAGTCGAATTCAATCCATGGCAACTGACACCACCGTAACCTTGAAGCTTCTGATTGGTACAAAATGGCAGAGGGTTCTATTTTGGGACCTTAAATATATATATTTTTCTTCGATAACATTTGAGAACTTAATGGCTTCTGTCCAACTAAAGGAAACTGTCCTTGAGGATGACAGATAACTATTGATTGTTGAATTTTGTAGTGAAGGTGTCCTTTAGTTATCAGTTCCAGGTTTTAGATGTTGAACTCTGAAGAAACCCGAGGGGCTATACTTCATTTTGAATAAACCAGAGAGTACTGTTTGATGAAGCTAGCGAAGATTTTGTTGATTTTCTATTCAATATTCTTTCATTGCCTGTTGGCACTGAAAATGGAATGGTGTGATGGCTTGGAAACCTTTATTACAGAGTTGAAAATGTTGTGTTCTTGCAATTTTGTCTGTAGGATGGAAATCATGGCATACCCTTCAATATAAATGAATCATTTACGGATTATATTCTTAACTTATTTTATTAATCTTGCATGTCAGTCCAATTGTATAACTACAAACTATTAAGACTGCCAATATTATCAAGGCAGTAACAATATTGCAGTACTGTGATTATCTCACCTTTTATCATTAGAATTTTTTCATGGCTGCCCTCACTCCCAGTCCCACCACTGTCAGCCTGAAGCTTCTGATACATTCGAAATCCTGTAGCTTTCTGTTTGCAGAAGCTGGTAAAGCTTTTGTTGATTTTTTCTTTAACATATCATGTCATTACCTGTTATAAACTTCCTTAAAGTTAAAAATCTTAGCCCTATTTAGAACTAAACGATCCAAATATATATACCACTTGTATGTTATAAACTTGTAATAAATATAATATGAGACTTGAAAGTGGTGAAAAGAATCCCTTGTTGCTTCAACTCCTTTTGTTTCAGTTCCAGTGAAGAAGAGCAGCTATATACTTGCTTAGGCCATCCAATTCCCATTAGTCTTTGATTGCTTTAAATATAGAGCTTAGACACTGCAAAGCATATCTAGGCATAGTAGTAAAGATCTGGGAAATTTGTATTTTAAATAGTGTTACTGCCATGGCTGCCAACACTGATAGTGTAACAACCTAATTTTCAGTGGTGTCGGAAACAGTGATTCGAGATCACTAAATTCGACGAGTGAGTTGAAAATTTAATAAATTAATACCTAAGAGTCAAGTGTGATTATAGAAGTATTTTTTTTAGTTAGTGAATTTTGTGATTTAAAAAAATTAATTAGGTAAATCGGGTTGGAAACGAGGTATCGAGACCTCGGATTCATAAAATGAACCATAAATATTTATAAAAATATTTATGGAGTGTTATTAAGTTAGTATTAAAGTTTCGTTAAAAAATTTTAACGTTTCGATAGTTAATTAAATAAAAGGGACTAAATTGAAAAAGGTTTAAAAGTTTCTAGAAGGATTAAATAGCTCAATTTTCAAATGAGGAAGGACCTAAATTGAAAATAAGCCCAAAGGAGATATTTTGAGCTGCACAAGCAGAGAAAAATCAGGAAAATTGAGAAAATAAGGACAAAATGGAAAAATAACAAAATTTATTAATTAAAAAGGGGATTAGAATGGAATATCTAGAATTCTCTTGAGTTCTCTTCATTTCTTCAGCTGAAAAACAGCCATGGAAGAGTTCCCTTAAGCTGGTTTTTCATATTTCTACTTCAAGTAAGTTCAATTCTTGATTATTTCTTAAAATTTTTGTGTTTTTGTGACTTTTACAACTAGATCCACTTGTTGAATTCATTAGTTTTTGATTCTATGAAAGAAATTGAAAGTTGCTATGAATATGTGCTGGAGGTATGTGATGATTTGGCATGGAATTAGAGCTTTAAATTGTTTATATACTGATTTTATTGAAAGAATTGAATAGAAAGTGAATGTTTGGGACCTAATTGTAAAAGAGTTTGAAGTTAGAGTTTTATGTGAAAATTCTGAATTTCAATAGTTATGAAATAAGTTATAATGTCTAAGAAAAATATTAATTGATAAAATTATCTTAATTGAGGAGTTAATTGAGCAAGAACTGAATTGTATGAATTGTGAAATTTGGGGCAAAATGGAAATCAACATTTTGCACTAAGACTGTTTTGGATAGCAGTAGTAGATGAATTTTGAAAAATCACCAAAAATTGTGGGAATAAAATTATAGGATGAGTAAAATATGGAATTAAAACTTATTGAGTCTAGTTTCTCATAAAAGAAATGGTGTAAGGAATAGATTTGTAAATCATGAGATATAATGAATTTTGTGAGACAAGGTCAGAATGAATTCGGGTTCCCCTGTTCTGACTTTGAAAAATCGTAAAAAAATTGAAGACAAATAATTATGGGATTAAATTTATATATCTAGAATTTTGAATGAGTCTATTTTCAATAGAAATAAACAAGAACATCATCCAAATCTTGTATGAATAGATAAATAATTTTTAGTGAAGAAGGGTCAAAACTGTCATACAGCAGAATAGGGATGAATTCAAAAACTAAACTGTACTTATTGAATAACAAAAAATTCTGAAAATTTTATGGCAAGAAGATATGTGAGTCTAGTTTCAGGAAAAATTAGCAAATCTTAATTTGGAGTTCCGTAGCTCCAGATATAAATAATTTATTGACTATGACACGGGTGGATAGCTTGAATATTTATATAAGTAATTAGTGAAAATTATGGATAAGGTTACTTACAAGTGTGTTATTTATACCAAGGTTGTGGATGGAGAGGAGGAGGAGGAAAAATATATGAATGACTTGTGAATAAATTGATTACATGTTTGATTATAAAAAATAAAAATGAAAACGTTGAATTAGTAATGGTATAATGTTTATTTCATATGTTCATTATTAAATTGTAAATATTGAAAAAGTATGAAAATTGAACTAAATGTTCAAATTGAGTGGAACGCAGGGTTGAGTACTTTCGTTCAGTGGCTAAAATGAATTGACGGAAAAGACCATGGTTGGACCATGGCAACATGTGATATGTGATTTCCGTATAAAACCATAGCTGGGCTATGGCATCGAATAGATGTGATTATGTGCTTCCGTATAAGACCATATCTGGGATATGGCATCAGTGTGATATATGCTACTGTATAAGACCATATCTGGGATATGGCATCAGTGAGATATGTGATTCGTGTAAGACCATAGCTGGGCTATGGCATCGATATGTGTTATGTGATCCGTGTAAGACCATAGCTGGGCTATGGCATCAATATGTGATATGTGATTATGTGTAAAACCATAGCTGGGCTATGGCATCTAGAAAACGAAGTACTCAATTCCTTAAGACGTTCACTATTTTGACAAAGTGTGGTAAGTGAAAGATTTTATGGATTTAAAAGATAAATTTGTAGTAAACATGAAATTGAACTCAGTTAAATGATTTCATCAATTAGATATTGTGTATGGCAGGATGTGTTAGCGAATTACATGTTTATTGAATTGATATTTGAAGTTCGGTAAGTGACATGTGATGATGTATAAGACCAAATTTACACTATGGTAGCAAGGAAATGACATACTCAATTTCGTAAGACGTTCGCTAATTTGATAAAAAGTGATAAATGACATGTGAAGTAAAGTGATAGTATTTAAGTAGTTAATAATATTGAGCTCACTTATTTACATTTGTTAATCGAGATTGTGATCGACAAGAAGAGATAGCGAATTATATACTTATGAATTGTTATAAGTATTTACCTGAAATACAAGAAAATAATGGTTATTTATATATGGAAGCATGAGATTATGACATATGAATTATGAATATGAAATATGTTTGATAAAGGTGTTAATTCATAATTATGGAATTATGTACCTCATGTGTACTATTTGCATTAAGATGATATTTCAAATACTTTGGCGAGTAAAACTCAAATATGAAATAGTATGAAATCAAGACAAGTTGATATGAAAATATATATTTAAATTACAAAGATATGGCTGATATATGTTATGATTACATAACACGAAATTGTGTACATAAAAATGAGAAACAGAATGTTCAAGTTTAGGCACACGGCTTAGCAACATGGGCATGTGCTCAGGCCATGTGACTCAATTTTCTTCTTAAATGCAAGTCAGAGAGCTCCACGGGCTTGGGTCATAGGCGTGTGTGACCACACGGCCTACCCACATGGGCATGTCCCTAGTCACACGAGAGTGTGACCCTTATACGTGAGAAAAATTTTAAAAGTTGCGAAAAATTTTCCTGAGGATCCAGTTTGGTCCCGACCCTATCTTAATGCACTATTTGAACCTCGAAGGTTCGTTGAAGGAATGTTTATAATCAATCTCAATATTTGAACGATAAATGATTTAAATGATCTGTAAGTGTTCTGTACTCCTTGGTAATGCCTTGTAACCATGTTCCAGCAACAGATACGGGTTGGGGGTGTTACAGATAGCTTGAAGCTTTTGGTCGAGTCAAAGAGTTCTATTTGCTGAAGCCGGGAAAGATTTTGTCCATTTTTTTCAACATTCTGTCATTTCTTGTTGGCACTGTCATATGGCTTCTCAAGAAACAAGAAATGGTGGGTTTCCTTGGGAACCTAAAAGACAGCTTCGAGATTATGAACGATACCTACATTCAGTCAACAGCAAACAAAGAAACCCTTTTGAAGCCTATAGCTTCCATCAATGCTGCAAATGTGCCAGCTCCCTTGTTGCCAACAACCAAATCTTCAAAATCAATCGAAATTTATAGGATTCAAAATAGTTACCATCGTAGCAGCTGTGGTCTCTATGCGGAAGATGATTCTAAATCCGTTTGTCTTTCTTACAATGATGTTATGAACCAAATTCCAACTGTTGTTAATCTACAAAAGAAGGATTCATCCACTGATGAAGGAGGTTATGTGAAAGGAGTTATTGCTAACATGTTTTGGACAAAACAAAAATATTTAAATATAAATAAACACATATTTATATATGAAACAAAATATAAATAAAATAATTTATATTTAAATTGTCAAATAAGTAAATCAATAAAAAATCATAACAATAAATTGAAAATGAAAGAAAGAATAGAGATTTACTAAAGGTTGAGGCCTGTTTAACACAATTTCTTTAGGATAGATTCGGCCGCTCCTACGGTACTTGGAGAAACATTGGTCAAATGTCTCCCGGGATACAACAACACAATCATCAAAGCAATAACACCTCTTATTAGAGTTTGTAAACAGTTAGTTTGTTACAACTATTTTTGTTAAACAGATTTCATATCCGGTTGTTCTATTTATGTATAAATACATCACATTGGTGTTCAATACAAATCAAGCATTAATAATTTCTGTTTAAACTCTTCTCTGTCTAAGACTAAGGGCACTCCGCTTGATGATCCTCGAGAGTATCGTAGTCTTGCAGGCGCATTACAGTATGTTGTTCTAACGCGTCCTGACATAGCTTATGTCGTTAACCACATCTGTTAGTTTATGCATGCTCCAACCGATGTCCACTTTGTTGCTCTAAAACGCATCTTGCGGTATCTCCATGCCACTGTCGACTATGGCTTAATCATATGACCATCTGCTAGGTTGTCTTTGGTAGGCTATGCAGATGCAAATTGAGGGTTCAATTTTGATGATCGCCATCCCATTACCAGATACTATGTGTCTTTTGGCGACAATCCTGTCTCGTGGTGTTCCAAGAAGCAGCAAGTCATGTCTCGATCCACGCTGAAGCTAAGTATCGTGTGTTAGCTGTTGTAGCTGCTAACGTTACGTGGTTAAAATCTTGAAAGAATTTCAGTGTAAGTCTGTTGATACACCGACCATTTGGTGTGATAAATCTAGTGCAGTTGCAATTGCGGCAAATCCTGTTCTTCATTTGAAATTTAAACATGTTGAGCTTGACCTATTCTTTGTTCGAAAGAAGGTCGCAAATGGTTCCCTTGTGGTTGGCGAGATTCTTGCCTGCGATCAAGTCACCGATGTTCTTACTAAGCCATTATCTACTTCTCAATTTTGTCAACTTCGACACCTTCTTCGGGTTTAGGAATTTGGGTAGTTAGGTGAATATTAGATGTTGTAAACAGTTAGTCTGTTACAACTATTTCTGTTAAACAGTTTTCATATCTAGTTGTTCTATTTGTGTATAAATACATCACATTGGTGTTTAATGCAAATCAAGCAATAATAATTTCAGTTTAAACTCTTCTCTGTTTCTATTTTTTTCATAAGCATTTTTTCACCTCTGCAGCGATCAACGAACAAATGTTGAATTTTCTATCACCGGAATATTGGAAAATAAGTGTCCAAATTCTTTACGATCTCACATCCCTAAGAAACAGACAAGGGAACTCAACCAACTTCTATAAATTGAAGTCAAATGACTGAGCAAATATACAGAGCTGTGCGGTGAGCACAAAGTGAACTAATCTTTTGCCTATTACTAAAGAATACTGGGTGCTCGTCGCCCAACGTGGCATACCCTTATTTTTGAAGGCGTAATTCCTTTTCTGGAGTGGTCCATCAAACTATAGTTTAAATTGATTGTAACTGGCTTCTTCTGAAGTGCCAACTTAGAGTTCTTTATTCAGTTTTTTACTCTTGCCGTTTGTAACCCTAAATGTATGGTTTTCTTCTAGGTAACTGTCTTTGAGTATGATAGATGGTGAATTTTGTAGTGAAGGTTCTTTAGTTATTAGTTCCGGGTTTTAGGAGTTGAACTTTAGAGAAACCAGGGAATACTGTTTGCTGAAGCTAGCAAAGATTTGTTGATTTTCTATCCAATATTCTTTCATTGCCTGTTGGCACTTGTAATAGCCCATTTTTGGCCGGCCCATTTCAGTATTTAAAATAATAAACCCCAAAAAAATAAAAATAAAACAAAGTCCAAGTCCAGTACAAAATTACAAACATATAATTTGGCCCAATCGGAATAACCCATTACTTGAAAAGATTTAAGGTCCATCTATAAGCTTGACTCATATGGAAATATAATCTTTAAGGATATGCAATCTTAGATATAATATGCAATCTTAGATATGATACAATCTTAGATATGATATGCAATCTTGAAGATATGATCTTGTAATCTTGGAGATTTAATTTGTAGATATCCTTTAATCTTAACCGTTGATGTAATTAATCTGTACCGTTGGATTTGGGGAGGCTCAACTATAAATAGAGGCCTCTCCCTTCATTTTAAATGCTTGAGTTTTGGGAAGCAATAAGAATTCTTGAGAGCATTCACTCAAATTTCTCTCCCTCTTGCGTTCTTACTCTCTGTGGTTTGTTCTTATTTTATTCTTCGTCTATCTTAGTTTTTCAACCTTTTTTTAATTTCTTCATTTTCAAATATGTATATTTATTCCTATCTTTTATACATTTGATTATGTATTTTATATATTATACTATTTAACCTTTTATATAGTTTATTTTCAAATATATATTTTCTATGCATGTATATATATTATATTATCATTTCATGTATTTTGAACTATTGCATTATATTTTTATAATTTGTAAATGTTCTATTTATTCATTTTTTAGTGTATGTCATTTATCTTATTTGTGCATAGTTTCATTTTTTTATATGCTATGTTTAATTATTTCTTTTATGTGCTATTTTATGATATATATTGTTGTATAATTTTTGCATGTATTATGTTTTTCTTTTAGTTTACTCATGTTTTTATTTGTTTATTATCTTATATTTACCCTAGTATGATTTTTTTCATTAAACGTATGTTCATGTTATTTAGTTTTGTCTTAATGATATTATTTATATTTGTATGGAAATGTTAGAATATTTTGTGCATCTATGCTTTATGATGCATTAATATGTCATCCTAAAATGTCATTTAAAATAATATTCCAAGGTTTTTTAAAAAAAATAAAAGGCAATGCTTGATGTTTGGAAACTTCGAGAAAAGTAGTGCCCTAACTTACTGGGTTGCGACTTTTCTCGTTGAATTCGAATAGTCAAGCACCCTTCTAAGTGATTTTGAGTTTTCAAAACTTAAACAATTATTTCGAGATTTCAAAACATAGTGTCCTAACTTACTGGATATGGCATTTTGTTGTTTCGAGATAGAAATTTTCGAAAGACGAGCTTAGTTTCGAAGGTTTTAAAATGTTGCGTCCTAACTTACTGGATGTGATGTTTTGACTCGTTTGAAATAAGTGAGCCTTAATTTTCAAAATTGAGACATTCTAATTAAAAGAGGTTTGCATCTTAAAACTTTCAAATTTTCGACATTAAAGACACTTGATAATCAATTAGGTACCAATTTTTTGGCGTTACGAGGATGCTAACCATTCCTCGTACATAACCGACTCCCGAATCCGTTTTCTCGACTTTCATAGACCAAAATTAATGTTTTAAAACAAAACATTTTATAAGGTGATCCAATCACACCTAAAAAGATTGGTGGCGACTCCCGTTTTCGTTTTTCTTAAAATCGATTCCCATTTTCCAAAACTCGATTTAAAAATGGTTTCGACAGCACTGAGATAAGTGTACCTACTGAAAATGGAATGGTGGGATTCCTTTGAAACCTTTTTACAGAGTTGAAAATGTGGTGTTTCTTTTCTTCAAAAAGAAAAAAAAGTGTTCTTATATGCTAAAGTTTACAAACAATGAAGAAAAAGAAGAATATTCTGACCTGTATCTCTCAATCAATGATCTGGTATTTAATACATTTACACCAACTAATAGCTAACCATACTAACCGAAGACGTTACAAAGCTAACCAACTAACTGTAAAACAGTTACTCCTAACATGCCCCGTACTTTGTCAACTTTTAACTTCTTCAAAACTCTCATTTGTAGCACCAATCCGAAGTAGATGACAAAACTTTGTGAACAATGGCTCTAGCAGTGGCTTGGTTAATATGTCTACAATTTGATCTGAAGCAGATACATGTCTGACTTGAAACTATCCACTCGCAATTCCTTGACAAAGAATAAGTCTAATTCTACATGTTTGAATTTAGAGTGCATAACAGGATTCCCGGCTACTGCAACTACAGCCGAGCTATCACACCATACCATCGCTTTATTGCTAATCGGAACACATAACTCAGTTAGTAAAGACTGAATCCACACCATTTTTGCAGTAACGTGAGCAACACTCATGTATTTTCTACAGTAGAACAGGAGACAACCTGCTATTTCCTAGAACTCCAGGAAATGGGATTCTCACCCAGAAACACACAAAAACCTGAGGTAGATCTACGATCATCAACATCAGACCCCCAGCTGGCATCGGAGTAGCCTTCAAGTAAGAACTTTGAGGTTCGAGTGAACTGCAACCCATAGTTCAGTGTCCCTTGTAAATACCGCAATATCATTTTCACAGCTTTGAAATGCAAGTCCAAGGGTTTATGCATGAACTGGCAGACTTTATTCACTGATTAAGCAATGCCTAGTCTAGTGATGACGACGTACTGCAAAACACCAACAATGCTTCTCTAATGATGTTCATCCTCAACAGGATTACCTTCACTAGCAGATAACTTACACGTAGTGACCATTGGTGTTGGCAAACCATTGGATCTTTCCACAGATGCTCTTTTGAGAAGATCTAGAACATATTTCCTCTGAGTAAGGAACACACCATCGGAACCATAATTGACCTCAATACCAAGGAAGTAACTCAACTTCCCGAGATCCTTCAGTGAAAACGCATCATTGAGTTGAGCAACAAACTGATTGATAGCTCTAGAATCATTCCCAGTGATGATTATATCATCAACATAGATTAAAACATAGAGTAGCTGTGATCCAGAACGAAGGATGAAGAGGGAATTATCAGCTTTGGACACTTCAAACCTTGCAGCGACCAAAAAATCTTTCAACTTGTGAAACCAAGCTCTAAGGGCTTGTTTAAGACCATAAAGAGCTTTTCTTAGTTTACAAATGAGGTGTTCCCCATTCGGCCCTTGTTGCTCGAACCCTGGTGGTTGCACCATATAAATTTCCTCACCCAAGTCACCATTCAAAAACGCGTTGTTAATGTCAACTTGGCGAAGCGGCCAGTTCAAGGACACAACTAATGCAAGAACAACTCTAATTGTAGTAGGCTTTACCACAAGGCTGAAGGTTTCTTGGAAGTCGATGCCAGCTTCCTGAAGGTAGCCCTTAACCACTAGTCGGCCCTTGTACCGTGCGATCGAGCCATCTGCATGCCGCTTGATTTTAAAAATCCACTTACACCCAACTGCACGTCGACCATCGGGTAAAGGCATGAGATCCCAAGTATGATTGGCGACCAAGGCATTATAATCAGCTTGCGTAGCTGCAGTCCAGACAGTACTGTGAAAAGCTTCAGTGATAGTTACGAGCTCTGTCTCATTCAGAACAAAAGTAAACACTCGGGGCTTAAAAATTCCACTTTTAGAGCGAGTCTGCATAGGGTGAA
Organism: Gossypium hirsutum; assembly: GCF_007990345.1. Classification (NCBI taxonomy): domain Eukaryota; kingdom Viridiplantae; phylum Streptophyta; class Magnoliopsida; order Malvales; family Malvaceae; genus Gossypium; species Gossypium hirsutum. Next base: position 112,728,067 of record NC_053433.1, on the reverse strand, counting down.
AACTCACAACTGGAGGAGCTACAAGGGGACACTCAGACTGAACACAAGTTGCAGGAGCTGGAGCTACTGCTGAGAGATCAGCAAAAGAATAAGAAGACGAGCAAGGACGACTATGGAGAGACTGACCACAATACGGTACCTCAGGAGAGTCCCTAGCTGACCTTGTGACAGTGGGACTAGAAGAAACTCCAGGAACAACCACCGGAAGAACAGATTGCTGATGAAGAGCTCTTGAAGGAACTATTTGTGAAGGAGAACAAAACCCAGCATCATGAAAAGGAAAAGTTGCATCATCAAATCTAACATGTCAACAGAAATAAACCTGACCATTGGGAGCAAGACACCGATAACCCTTCCTATTTGGAGCAACACCCAGAAACACACACCGTTGGGACCTAAACTGTAGCTTGTACTAGTTGAAAGGTCTGAGATCTGAAAAAAAAGGCACAGCCAAAGACGCGGAGCAAACCATAGTCAGGTTGAAGTTTATGAAGTGTCTTATACGGACTAACTTGACTTAGAACAGGTGTAGGCAGTCTGTTGATCAAATAAACTGCATGCGCAAAAGCATAATACCAGAACTTTAAAGGCATAGCAGACAGAGCTAAAAGGGATAAGCCCATGTCTACATCTGCTTGTGGTTTCTTTCAGCAACCCTATTCTGCTCGAAGGTGTAGGGACAAGTAACCCTGTGTTGAATACCGAGAGAAGAAAATATCTTGGACAAAACACAATATTCCCCTCCCCAGTCGATTTGAAGCATTTTAATGGATTGACCAAATTGCGTTCGAACTAGTTGATAAAAATTAAGAAAACACGGAAGCACTTCAGACTTGCTTTTGAGAAAATAAACCCAAGTGTATCTGCTGAACATGTCAACAAATGAAACGTAATAAGAAAAGCCATTGAAAGACACATGTGCAGGACCCCAAACATCAGTCACCACAAGTTCAAAAGGAGAATAGTATATTGTACGAGAAGAACCAAAAGGGAGCTTGTGAGCCTTCCCAAGCTGACAAGCAGTACATATATGAGGCAAAGAATTCTGTCTAAAAGACACATTACAGGACTTTAATACACGAGCAAGCATGTCATTACAGGGATGGCCAAGTCTGGTGTGCCATAAGGAAGAGGAGAAAATCTGAGCTTTGTTCAGCAACAGGGAGCAAAAAGTCTGAGCAGAAGGGACCTTAGTGGAAGAAGTCTTTGAAAACTAAAATCGGTAGAGACCCTCATGCATGTGGCCCTCGAGTAGAGTCGTCCCTGTCTGAATGTCCTTCACAAAACATAGAAAGGGGTGAAACTCAAAATAAACACCATTATCTTTAGCAAACTGACCCACAGACATCAGATTCTTGCATACGGAAAGAACATGTAAAACATTCTGAAGCCGCAAAAGTCTGGAACCAGCCAAGAAGGTAAACGATCCTACATTATCTAAGGAACAGACTCACCGTTTCCCAGAATAACATGACTTGTACCTGTGTAGGGAGAGGCAGTAGGGAGGTTGGATGCTTCAGGTGTAATATGATTGGTGGCACTAGAATAGGGATACCAAAGTTGATCTGAGGGGAAAGGAGTAGGAGCTCTAGGAGGGATCGGATAAGAAATAGCAGATGTTGGAGAAAATAAGCCACAGCAATGAGCAATAGAGGAATTGTGAACCTGATGATAGTTGACTGAAGGAGTGTGAGTAACTCCAGAAAAATTTTCATCAAAACGATGATAGCAATTTTGAACAATATGGCCAACTTTCCCACACAACTGACACTGAGGTCGAGAGCGAGACCAGTTCCTACAACCTCCACGAGACCAACCTCGGCCGGACTCTTTGTGCTCATGCTTAGATTCCTGAGACTGAGAGAATTTCGAACCATCGACATGATTTGAACTTTGAGTAGCCAAATTGGCTTGCATAGGAACATCAGTCAATAAAACGAGTTGTCTTTCTTTACAATCTAGAAGCATGTCAGTGAGCAGATCCAAAGGAATAGGAGTTGCAGACGCAAAAACACGGACAGACTCATATTCAACAAAACTACCCACTGCTGTTAAGTTATCGCAAAGCGTCTTCACCTTGGATAAGTATTCTGTGATGGTGAGATTGGACTTCTTGATCGAGTACAAAGCATGACGCATACTCGAAATCTTGAGTGTAGAGGTGGCGCCAAATCTCCTTTCAATAGCAGTCCAAACATCAAAGCTGGTTTTAACAGCTGTAAGATGAACTAAGACTTCATCAGTAACGGTTGACAAAAGCCAAGAAGCAAGAAACTTATCTTGCTTCTTATGAGCAAGAAAGACAGGATTATCCACAAGTTGACCCTCACTGCCAGCAAGAAAGGCCGGAGGAACAGCAATCGTGCCCAAGACAAAACCTTCAAGACTATACCCTTCAAGAATCAACAAAAGTTGATGCTTCCACAACAGATAATTGTGCGCAGCAAGCTTGATCGTATCATGCTTAGCAAAATAATGAACAGTTGGTGAACCACTACCAAGACCCAGCGAATTGACTGCTTCTCCTGTATTCGAAGAGTGACGTGGAGTATCGACTGCTGGTACGGCATCTGTGGCCATGAAAACACAAGAAGAGAAGAAGAGAAAAAAAAACACTAAGCCAAGAAAAATCTGGCTCTTGATACCATGCTAAAGATTACAAACAAGGAAGAAAAAGAAGAATATTCTGACTTGTATCTCTCAATCAATGATCTGGTATTTAATACATTTACACCAGCTAACAGCTAACTATACTAACTGAAGACGTTACAAAGCTAACCAACTAACCGTAAGACAGTTACTCCTAACACTGCAATTGTCTCTAGGATGGAAATGATGGCATGCTCTTCAATATAAATAGAAGATATACGGATAATGTCCTCAACTTATTTTATTCTTGCATGTCAGCCCAACCGTATAAACTGAAACTATAAGACTGCCAATATTATCGAGGCAGTAACAATATTGAAGCGCTGTGATTATTTCACCTTTTATCATTAGCATATTTTCGTGGTTGCCCCCACTACCAGTCCCACCACTGTCGGCATGAAGCTTCTGATACACTCAAAATCCCACAGATTTCAGTTTGCTGGAGATGGTAAAGATTTTGTTGATTTTTTCTTTAACATCATGTCATTACCTATTATAAACTTCCATTAGTTAAAAGTATTATTCCTATTTAGAGCTAAATAATCTAAAAATATATACCACTTGTATGTTACAAACTTGTAATAAATATAATATGTGACTTGAAAGTGGTGAAAATAATCCCTTACTACTCACTTCAACTCCATTTGCTTGAGCCCAGCTATATATTTGCTAAGGCTATCCAGATCCCTTTAGTCTTTGATTGCTTTCGGTATAGAGCTTAGACATTGCAAAGCATATCTAGACGTTGTAGTAAAGATCTGTGAGATTTGTATTTACAAAAGTGTTACCACCATGGCTGCCAACACTGTTAGTTTGAAGCTTTTGGTCGAGTCAACGAGCCAAAGAGTTCTATTTGCTGAAGCCGGGAAAGATTTTGTCGATTTTCTTTTCAACATTCTGTCATTGCCTGTTGGCACTGTCATATGGCTTCTGAAGAAACAAGAAATGGTGGGTTGCCTTGGAAACCTATACGACAGCCTTGAGACTATGAACGATACCTACATTCAACCAACAGCAAACAAAGACACCCTTTTGAAGCCTATAGCGTCCATCAATGCTGCAAATGTGCCTCCCTTGCTGCCAACAACCGAATCATCAAAATCAATCGAAATTTACAGGTGTGGTAACAGTTACAATCGTAGCAGCTGTGGTCTCTATGTCTCCTATGATTCTAAATCCATTTGTCCTTCCTGCAATAATGTTATGAACCAAATCGCAACAGTTGTTAATCCAAAAAAGGAGGATTCACCTACTGATGAGGGAGGTTATGTGAAAGGGGTTATTACATACATGATCATGGATGATCTTGTTGTAAGGCCCATGTCAGCCATTTCTTGTATCACTTTACTCAACAGGTTCAATATCAAGGATGTAGGGGTTCTTGAAGAGAAAACCATTGATGTAGGAGTCGATGAGGTAAGATCCCATTTCTTTTGCAGCCTTAATATTAAGTAATATACGGGTTAAGGGTAGGATCCTCATATTTATGAGAAAAAATAGACAAATTTAAGCATACCCATACCCCATTACTTTCCATATTAAAACGTGAATGCTAAGAATGTGACCAACTTTCATTGTTGATAATATGACACTTTAAACTTGCTTTTCTGCAAATAGGGTGTGAAGTTGCTAAAGGCATCTTTGCAGTCCAAGACTGTGCTCACTGATGTGTTCATTGAGAAGAAGGTGGGCGAAACTGATGCTAGCAATTCTGCTGGTGTAGTACATTCAATCGAGATATAAGAAATGCTGGCCGATTTTCAGTTTGCAAGTTTGTTTTATCAGTCCCGGTCTAAGAAGGGATGCTCATTGGTTTTTTTTAAAACCTTAGCAGTCTGTATGAGGATCCTTTGAGCCTCTTTTGTGTTTTAATTGCTAGTCTTCGAAGCCTCTTTTGTATGTAACTTGGTTTTTACTTTTTAACCAATGTTTAAACCCCATCTAAGTCAAAAAATCTTAGCTCTTTTTAGAGCTACCATTTGTATGTTATAATAGAAATATAATATGGAACTTGAAAATGGTGAAAATTAAAGCATCCCTTATTTTATTTCTCAATTCAACTCAATTTGTTTGAGACCCAATGAAGAAAAAGTAGTCAGATGTTTGCTTAGGCCATCCAATTCTCATTAGTCATTATAAAGGCAGTAACTATATTCAAGTACTGTGAATATCTCACCTTTTATCATTAGTATTTTTTTCATGGCAGCCCCCACTCCTAGTCCCACCACAGTTAGCCTAAAGCTTCTAATAGACCCAAAATCCCACAGGCTTCTCTTTGGTGAAGTGAAGATTTTGTTGATTTTCTTTCGAGCATCATGTCATTGCCTGTTGGCACCGTGATAAGGCTCCTTAGTGAACAAGGAAGGCCGGCTTGCATCAGAAACATCTACAACAGCATTGAAAATCTGGGCAATTCCTACATGTTGTCAGCAACAAACAAAGACATCCTTTTGAAGCCACAAGCATTTAACTATGCTGTTTATGTACCTCCCTTGTTGCCATCCATGAAACCCCCAACTTACACCAATTTTTATAGGTGTACTAGCTCTTATCCAAGAGACAGTTGTTGTTGAAGTTTGGTCAGCATGTAGCACCAGGAGCAGTCAAGAAGCAGGCCATGCAGTCCGAGCCATGCAGGAGCTGTTGAAGCAAGTGCAGCTGTTGATTTTTTGTTCATTTTGTAACCTTAGTTTGATGTAATGTAATTTAGTTCATTTTGAACTATGTTAGTTTGATGTTTGATGTAATTTGATAGTGATTGAGCTGTTAATTCAGCTTTGTTCATGTGTACAAGGTTGGCTTACCAAGTTTCAATATATTAGTGGTAGTACGTATTGATTGGGTGACCATATACTGATTTTGACAATCTGAATGCTTGGTTTATGTATTGGCATTATGCCATTATTCATTTTATGAATGAAATTTCATCAGATTTCCTTCCATATACTCTCCATTTTTCTTTGCTTTTGTTTTCAATTCTGTTCTTGAATTCAGTTTGTTTCTTCTGCAAGTCTCGAGCCTTGTTGCTCAAGTCTCAGCTGAACTTGCTTGCTCATTGTTCATAACACCAACAGTTGTCACAATATGGCAAATGTTCCAAAATCCCGTTGCCCTTGCTGTACCAGCGTTATGGACAGTAATTTCACTTTTGCGAATCTGCCAAACAAGGTTGGGGGAGGTTTTGTCAAGGAAACTTTAACTTATATGATTACAGATGATCTGGTTGTGAGGCCTCTGCCCACTCAATCTATTATCACTTTGCTCAACAAGTTCAACATCAAGGATGTGGTTAAAGAGAAAGTCATTGCTGTGGGAGTTAATGAGGTAAAAGAATATTTTCTTGTTCCTTAACTTGTTTATTTATGTAAAGTGAACTTCAAGCATGTCAGTCCAATAGTATAACTTGAAACTTTATGGCTTTATGTAATCCTCAAACCTTTATTTATAATAACCTATCTTGGGATCCAAGCAATACTTGGATTTCATGCTAAAGCAGGTAGCCATATCTGTTCAAGGAAGGAATTGCAAAAATTGCAATTGTTCGTAAATTTATACCTCTCTTTGAGCAGGTATCGAATCTCCCTTGAAGTTGAAAACCTTAGCCCTATACTTAGAGCTAAATGATCTAAAAGTTATACCATTTTCATGTTATAATAGAAATACTATATGAGACTTGAAAATAGGGGAAAGAATCCTTGTTACTCACTTCAACTCAATTTTTTGAGATCCAATGAAGAAAAGTATCCATATATTTGCTAGGGCCACCCCATCCCCATTAGCCAAGCCATTATAAAGAGCCTAGAAACTGTATCCACCACATGGCTACCAACACTGTTAGCTTGAAGCTTCTCGTTGACTCAACAAGCCAAACAGTTCTATTTGCAGAATCTGGAAAAGATTTTGTCGATTTTATGTTCAACATTCTGTCGTTACCTGTTGGCACTGTCATAAGGCTTCTCACCAAAGAACAGATGGTGGGTTCCCTTGGAAACCTTTATGACAGCCTTGAGAATATGAATGATACCTACATTCAGCCAACAGCAAACAAAGACACCCTTTTGAAGCCTATAGTTCCAGACAATGCTGCAAATGTGCCTCCCTTGTTGCCAACAGTCGAATCGTCAAACTCAAAACCCACCGGAATTTATAGGTGTGTTAATACTTACCATCGTAGCAGCTGCGGTCTCTATGTGGCAAATGATTCTAAATCCATTTGTCCTTCCTGCAATAATGTTATGAACCAAATCGCAAAAGTTGTTAATCCAAAAAAGAAGGATTCACCTACTGATGAGGGAGGTTATGTGAAAGGGGTTATTACATACATGATCACGGATGATCTTGCTATAAGGCCTATGTCAGCCATTTCTTGTATCACTTTACTCAAACAGTTCAATATCAAGGATGTAGGGGTTCTTGAAGAGAAAACCATTGATATAGGAATAGATAAGGTAAGAAATAATCCCATTTCTTTTGCTTCTTTACATAACAAGTGAGAAATTTTAAGAATGTAAGTGTTGGAACAATGGCAGCAGCAAATCAAACAAATGAAAACACCAAGAGCATAAGCTCTCGAACAGCAAGCAGAAACAGAACAGAAAACTCAAAAGCAAAAAATGTAACTGAATGGAATGCTATTACTTTTCATTTCATTTGAAAATATAAGAGTTACAAAATTAGAATGTCAGTTACCTAAACTTGTAACTGCTCCCACCTATTTTGGCAAGTTGCCAACTAAAGTAATACAAAAGAAAGCTGAACAATTTTTAGCCATTACATCCATCAATTCAAATCTTAACAACTCTAAAAGTCTAGTTATATTTAGCTTGGATGGCATTACAAAATGAACAAAAAGTAAACAAAATAATTAAGCTACTTCTGGTCCTGCTTGAATGCTGGTCTCCTGCAGCTGCTGGTCTGCATCATGGCCTTCTGTTGCATTGCAGTCTATGCTCAACAGTAAGCCTCTTTTATTTGTGATTATACAACACTGGTTTGAAACTTGCTTTTCTGCAAATAGGGTGTGAAGTTATTGAAGGCATCGTTGCAGTCCAAGACAGTGCTCACTGATGCGTTCCTCGAGAAGAAGGCAGGTGAAAGTGATGCTAGCAACTCTTCTGGAGTACATTCAATCGTGATATAGGACATGCTGGTTGATTTTCAATTTGTATGAGAATCCTTCTATGTAATAATGGTGTGGTTTTAACGACTCTTAACCTATTTTAGTACTGCAATCTTGTAGCTCCCCGTTGGAGTGTGGATAATCATAAACTTCCTCTATAAGTTGTTTTATTGTTTACTTAATAAATGCATGTAGCACTCGTCAAGTCTGGTTCAAAAATATGACAGCTCAAACCTATGAGTACTGATAGATTATCTTTTATTGCTTTTGAGTTTTAATTGCTAGGATGATTCAAACCTTCAAAGGCTCAAACCTTATTCAATATTCCTATCTTTGTATCCAAGCAAAGCTTAGTGCTAAACCAATCTCTAAACCACATCTAAGTCAAGCATATGATAAGATACCAAATCAAGCTAATCTTCTCCCTTTTCTTCTTTTTCATCCCAAACCTGGCTCATACTTTCTATTAGTGTTGCAATTTCATGGCCCTATCAATACTTTGAGAAAAGGAAAGTTTAGAGGGCCTCTATAAGTATTAGAACAAGCATACCAGATTTCATATAAAGAAGAGATTGATACAAGATAATAAATCAATTGATTGATCTAAAAAACAGATTAGCCTGCAATATTCCAAAGTTTAAGTATGTACAAGAATATCATAAATCAATTCCAAATCACATATTAGACAGTATTACTAGAATCAAATTTACGAAAAAGTTATTTAGCAAATTTACCCTAACATCTTTTCCTCTTTATTTTGAGTCTATAGATTGTTTCAGTGTATATTTTTTATTATTTGCAGGTAAACCGAATCTGGAAATGATCTTGAGACAATTCACCTGGTTGTACAACATTGTTAACACCCTTGTAACCAATAATCTATTGTTTCACAGACTGTTTACTGTATATTCAGTGTTACTAGAATAAAATGTATGAAAAAGTTATGTACCAAAAACATAAATGAAAAAAAATTGAATATGCATATGTACTGATATTCGTTTACTCACTGTCTGTATGGAAACAAATTAGAATGAAATAAGAATTCGCCACGGTTTAAAAGCTGTAGAAAAGAGCAGAATCCCACATCATAGGAAGAAGACAAGGAGCATTCAACCAACTCTTATAAATTAAAGCGCAAAAGGGGCATAAAAAAATATGGAGCCGTGCGGTGAGCATAGAACGAACTATTTTTTCGCCTTTTACTAAAGAATACCGTGTGCTCGCGGTCCAGACTGGCTTACGCTTATTTTTGGAGGCTTAATTCTTTCATTGGAATGGCCCCTCAAATTTTAGCTTAATTATTTTTATAGTGTTTGACACTGTCTGCTTTTAATAGGTAAAAGTATAATAGAAGCCTTTATATTAGGGGTCAAATTATATTGTTTTTTTTACTTATAAAATGGGTAAATTAATCTTTGTATGTTAAATCAAGTAGTAAATTAGTTTTTTCTATTAAAAATTATCTATTTCTATTATTTAAAGTTGGTGTGGCTGACGCAGACATTTACATACAGTGTACTACGTGTATCTCATGCTAATATATAAGGACCGATTTTTAACCGAAAAATGGAAGAAATTTTTAATAGAATAACCGTTTTGCTCTTTGATCTAATGTACACGGACTAATTTACTCATTTTTTGAGTTGAGGGGGCGAAATGCAGTCTGACTCCTAGGGCTTCCATGGTACTTTTACCTTTTTAATAAACATTGGCTTAAACTTTTTAGTAACATTGCAATCCAATAGGAGTTTTATTCCTTGGGAAAGAAGAAACTAAAGTATCAAATTAAGTGGTTTAGTGTTCATGCAATTGTGTTTCTATACTGGAAATGATGTTTATGCTCTTCAATATAAATAAATGATGGATTATGTTCTTAACTTGTTTTATTCTTGTAAATTGAACTTCAAGTATGTCAGTCCAATTACCATCAACTATTCACTAAATTCTTCCCCAAAATGTTCTATTTATAGCTCCAATCTTGGGATCTAAACAATGCCTAAATTGAGCAAGGCTTGGATCACCCTTACCCAAGTAAAAAATTCTCTACCATATGTATGTTATAATAGATATAACCTTGAAAGTAGTTGTAAGAATCTCTTGTAATCACCTCTGCTCCATTTGTTTATATTTGCTTTGGCTATCCATTCCCATGAGTCCTTTCATTGCTTTCCAAGTATAGGGCTTAGACACTGCAACCACCATGAGCTTGAACCTTTTGATAGATACAAAAGGGCAAAGGGTTCTATACGCCGAAGCTGGAAAAGATTTTGTTGATTTTCTCTTCAACATATTGTTATTGACTGTTGGTACTGTTATAAAGTTGTGTTGAGTTTTGAATCACAAACAAGATTAAAAGAACTAAAATTTGTGCTGAAAGATGAAAAACTGAAGCAAAAATCAGATGCAGAAAAGATTAACTTCATTACTTGAATAAGCAATATGCCATATACATAAGTAGTTCAAATTACATTGGTAAAAAACAAAACTTGCTGTGAAAGTAACTAAGCTGTAAAATCAACTTAATGATAACCTAAAACCTACTAAAAACTGCTAAGTACTTGGCTAACCTTAGCTAATCAAAAGGTTGCTATCAAATCAAATACAAGTCACATGTTACAAAAGTTCAAAGATTGAAATACACCAAGGACATTTGCATGCTGCATGCATGCTGCTTCATTTCTACTTGGACACTTGCATGTTGCTGATATGTTGCCAACTTTCAGCACTCCTCCTTGGCTACAAAGCAGCAGACTCCAATTTCTTTCTTCAAATACTCGAACCTTGTGGTAGCCAATGGCTTGGTCAAAATGTCTACGAATTGAATTTCCGAGCACAATGGACCAAGTTGATTTCCTTTGACAACTCTGCCTCCCTCACAAAATGATACTTGATCTTGAAATGCTTAGTCTTGCCATGAAACACAGGATTTTTGGCAATTGCAACAGCTAACTGATTGTCAACTTTTATCTCTGTTTGTTTCCATTTGATTAGCATTCAAATAACTTAAAAGTTTCCTAAGCCAAATGGCTTGATTAACAGCAGTAGCAGCTGTAATATACTCTGCCTCTGCAGTGGATTGAGCCACTGTCTGTTGCTTATTAGAACTCTAACTAAAAACTCCTAAGCCTAGAGTGAAAAATTAGCCCGATGTGCTCTTCATATCATCAACTGAACCAGCCCAATCACTGTCTGAATAGCCAATCAGCTTCAGTTCTTCAGCTCTCTCAAACTTCACACCATAGCCTAAGGTCCCTTTGACATACCTTAAGACTTTTTTAGCAGCCTTGAAATGAGCTACATTGTAGCAATGCATAAACCTCGATAGAAGGCTAACAGCATACATGATGTCTGGCCTTGTTGCTGTTAAGCAGAGTAGGCAACCAATCAGACTTCTGTAGCTCTTATTATCCACACGATCATGTTCACTATTGTTTGAGAGTTTTTTTCCTAGTGCCACAGGAGTGCTAGCAGGCTTGTTGTTTGCCATGCAAATTTTGCTTAGAACCTTTAATGCAAAAGCTTGTTGGCTTATAAAAATATCATGCTCATTCTTATTCACTTCCATACCAAGGAAGTAGGTCATCAAGCCTAAATCAATCATCTCGAAAACATATTGCATCTGTTTCTTGAATTCTTCAATCAGCTCACTCCTGCAACCAGTAACCAATAAGTCATCTACATACAGAGACACAATCAGCAAGGTTTCTTTCTTAGCCTTCTTCACATAGAGTGTAGGTTCACTAATACTCTTCTCGAGCCCCAGCCTTGACAAGTATGCATCAATCCTATCAAACCAGGCCCTTAGACTTATTTTAGGCCATACAATGCCTTCTTGAGCTTGCAGACCTTGTGCTCTTCACCAAGGACCTTGAAACCATCAAGTTATTCAACAAAGATCTCTTCCTTGAGAAATCCATTCAGAAAAGCTGATTTAACATCCAGCTGGTACACTTTCCACTGCTTTTGAGCAGCCAAGGCAAACAACAGCCTTATGGTGTCCAACCTTGCAACCAGTACAAAGATTTCAAAGAAATCGATGCCATGCTGTTGACTGTACCCTTTCACAACTAGCCTAGCCTTGTGCTTGTTCAATGATCCATCAGCATTGTGTTTGGTCCTCAACACCCATTTTACACCAATGATCTTTCTGTTTGCTGGTCTATCAACAAGCTCCCATGTGTCATTCTTGTGGATCATCCTCAATTCAGCCCCCATTGCTTCTTTCCAACAACCCTCCCTTGCAACCTCATCAAAGCAAAAAGGCTCAACAATAGTCATGTCACACCTCTCATAGATGTCTCTGTTTCAGCTTCAATCTCAATATACTACAAATCGAGATCATGCTGGTCTTGCTTAGACAAGCTTGCATTTGTTCCATCCCATTTCCAATAGCTTTCTTCATTGAACTTCACATCCCTGCTCACAACAATCTTCTTAGTAGATGGATCAAAGACCCTGTACCCTTTTTTTACATTGCTATAGCCAACAAAGACTCTAGGTATGGAACTTTTTTCTAGCTTGGTCCTCTTTTTAGCTGGCACTAGTGTATAGCATAAACAACCAAACACTTTCAAGTGTGAAACATTTGGTTTTTGACCAAACCAGGCTTCAAAAGGTGTTTTACCTTTGACTGCATTAGTTGGCAGCCTGTTTAGCAAATACACAGAGGTATTTATTGCCTCAGCCCAAAAATTGTTAGGCATTTTGCCTTCAAACAAAAGGCACCTAGCCATATCAAGAACAGTCATGTTCTTCCTCTCACAAACACCATTCTGTTGTGGTGTGTAGATGGTGGTCAATTAATGCTGAATTCTAGCTTCATCATAAATCTTTTGAAACTTTTGAGATACATACTCAGCCCCATTGTCTGACCTCAAAGTCTTCAATTTGCAATTGGCTTGATTCTCAGCTAATGCCTTAAACTTGCAAAAGAAGTCAGCCACATCTGACTTCTGTTTCAGAAAGCTTACCCAATAGAATTTGGTGCAATCATCTATAAACAAAGCAAAGTACCTACTATCATTCAAGGAGGAGGTCTTCATAGGTCCACAAATGTCTGTATGGACCAGTTGAAGCCTCTCTTGAGCTCTCCAAGCCTTGTTGACAGGAAAAGGTAGTCTAGCCTGCTTGAAAAGCTGACAAACCTCACACACATCATTTTTAGGCTCGATCTTGGACATCATCTTGTACAGCAAACTAAGTGACTTATAGTTCACATGCTCCAACCTTTTGTGCCATAAACATGATTCATCAGTTAGAGTTGTATGTGCCTTTGCTTCTAACTGATTCACATCCAAAATAAAGGATCTATCATGCATGGCTACTGTCACTAACACGTGATCAAAAGGATCTTTAATTACACAAGTATTTCCTTCAAAAATAAGAGAGTAACCCTTCTCCAACAACTGACCAACACTAAGTAGATTCTGGTCAATATTAGGTACAAAGAGAATTTCTGAGATAGTTTTGTTACCTGACTGGGTGCAAATCGCAGCCTTGCCCTTGCCTTTGGTCTCGATGAACTCACCATTTCCAATTCTAAATTTGGACACAAAGCTGGTGTCTAGCTCCCTGAACATGCCTTTATTTCAAGCCATATGATGAGTGCAGCCACTATCTATCAGCCAATTCTTGCTGACTTTGCTCAAACTTGCAAAGCAGGAGGTAGTAAAGACTTGCTCCTCTTGAGCTTGGACATCCCCAGCAGCCTAAGCTTGATTCTGCTGCTGTGGTTGTGTTTTTGCCTTACTCTTGCAAACTTTCTCAATGTGGCCAAGTTGTTTGCAGCTTCTACATTGAATGTCAGGCCTGTACCAGCAATATTTTTCCAAATGAGTGGACTTCTTGCAGTGAGTGCATAGTGGAAAATTCTTTTTGACAGCATCCTTCTTCCATTTCTCTTTCTTTTCTAGCCAAGGCTTCTTACCCTTATAACCTGAGCTCGAACTTGAGCTATCTCTACTCTTGGCCTGAAAAAGGCTCCCTCAGAATACTCCTCCATTTTGTTTGCTCTTATTTGCTCTTGTGCATAGAGAATATTTATCAACTCTGTCAAAAGTATAGCTAATAAGTCCCTCGAGTCTTCCAAAGAAGAAATTTTTGACTCATACTTCTTTGGTAGAATAGTAATGACTTTTTCAACTATCTTCTTGTCACTAAACTCATCTCCAAGTAGTCTTATGTTGTTTACTGTGGCCATAATCCTATCAGCATACTGCTTGATGGTTTCAGACTCCTTCATCCTTAGATTTTCAAAGTCTCTTCTCAAATTTATCAACTGCTGCTGCCTAGTCTTGTCTGACCCTTGAAACTATTCCTTAAGTCTGTCCCAGGCCTGCTTTGGAGAGTCACAAGCTATTATCCTTGTGAAAATAACATCTGGAACTCCATTTTAAAGCATGACATAGCCTTATACTTTCTGGCAGTGTCCTCATTATGCTGCCTAATTTGAGCTATGGTCAGATTAGCTCTCAAAGGTGGTGGCTCTGTGTCAGCAAGAACAACACTCCACAAATCATGAGCCTACAGATATGTCTTCTTTTCACAGCCCAAATATTGTATTTTTCACCAACAAAGACAAGTGGTGGTAGTGGTAAAAAGCTCATCCTTTTGCAGTAATTGAACAACCCAACAAAGATAACTTCTGTTTCTTTTTTTTCAAGCATAAGTTACTCAATGAATCAACACAAACAACTAACACACAGTAAATGCCCTCAAAGATGACAGGCTCTTGATACCAGTTGTTGAGTTTTGAATCACAAACAAGATTAAAAGAACTAAAATTTGTGTTGAAAGATGAAAAACAGAAGCAAAAATCAAATGAAAAAAAGATTAACTTCATTACTTGAATAAGCAATATGCCATATACATAAGTAGTTCAAATTACATTGGTAAAAGACAAAACTTGCTTGTGCAAGTAACTAAGCTGTAAAATCAACTTAATGATAACCTAAAACCTATTAAAAACTGCTAAATACTTGGCTAACCTTAGCTAATTAAAAGGTTGCTATCAAATCAAATACAAGTCACATGTTACAAAAGTTCAAAGATTGAAATACACCATGGACATTTGCATGCTACATGCATGCTGCTTCATTTCTACTTGGACACTTGCATGCTGCTGATATGTTGCAAACTTTCAACAAGTTGCTTAGGAAAGAAGGCATGGTTGGATGCCTTGCAAACCTTTATGAGGGCATTGAAAATTTGGGTGATGCATACATTCAACCAAAAACAAACAAGGATGCCTTGTTGAACCCAAAATCTTCAAGCTTAGCAATCAATGTTCCTCTCTTGCCGTCAAACATTCAGTCTTCATAACCACAGATTATACCAGCGTCATTTGTATTATGTAAATGTTCAAAAACCTACATGCCCTAATAGCGGATGATGAGACGGATGACCCTGAAACATTTGTAAACCCCCCAAATATGGTTTCAACTTCATCATTTACTGCAAATGAGGTTGGTTGCGTGAAAGGGATCGTTACAAACACGGTTATGGATGATTCAACAGTTACCCCTATGTCAACTATTTCGAGCATAACTCTGCTCCGTAAGTTCAACATTAAACAACTTGATGCATTGGAAGAAAAAGTGGTTAATGTAGGAACTACTGAGGTGAACTTCCTTTTATCATGTTTCATTTATAAGTTGTTGTAAGAAACAAATGTCTTATGGATTTGGTATAGTTTTGGTTTCAGGGTGTGGAGATACTGAAGGCATCACTATGGTCTGAGACTCTGCTTACTAATGTATTCATTGCCCAAAAGGCCAAGAATAAGCGTTCTAGGTTATCAAAATGAGAAACGTTTCTACTACTGTTGATGCATTGTTGGTTTGTTTACACATTTTAAAGTCCTTTTTGGTGCTGATCCAAAGAATATTGTTGCTCTTTTTCTTTTGTTATTGAATATCTATATATGGTGATCTTTCAAGATTTTGTTGATGTTTCAGACTAATGTTTTAAAATAATTATTGGCTTGGACAAAGCATATGTTTTACCAATTGTAATGATGAACCATTATAAAAGTAACAGTTAAAAGCAATTTCATAATGTAAATTATCATCACGAAAATGATAATTTTCAGAAGAAATACTTAGGGATAATTTCATTGAGTAGAGTTTAAAGGGTGAAAAATAAGAGGAAATGTAATGGAAGAATGTGTGGCTTGGCAGAAGAGTAGAGCTAGAAAGAAGTTGCCAAGGTTTAATAACTCCAGAAAGGAGCGGGATCCCACATTCCTTAGAAACAGAGAAAGGCACTCCACCATTTTAAATAAATGAAAGCGCATGTAAACTTGTTCAATCAAGGGGCTATGCGGTGAGCATAGAGCGAACTATTCTTTCGCCTTTTACTAAAAAATACCGTGTGCTCGTCGCTTATGGCAGCGTACGCCTGTTTTTGGAGGCCAAATTCCTTTACAGGAATGGTCCATCAAATTGTAGTTTAATATATTTCTTTGCCATTATGCTTCTATGTTGTCTGTTACTGCAAATTAACCCCTATACTTAAAATCTGTAACTGTCAAATAATACAACTACATGCAGGCAGCAGCAATCAAAGACGACCTTTTAAAGAACTTTTGGTTTCTATCTTGCTACTAATAATGTACCACTCTTGTTTCCAATCCTCAGCATCTGCCACTAATCTTTATAGGTGTAGCCACCATAAAAATGGTATGGGTCGCATGTGTGTGGCAAATGATCCAAAATCCCTTTGTCCTGCCTGCAGCCATGTTTTTGAACCAAAATTTGACTCTTGTGATCAAGGGTTAATCCTCAGGTGAGAGAGATTATGTTAAGGGAGTTGTTACTATCACAGGATGTTGGGGTTCTTGAAGAGAGTCATTGATATGGGAGTGGATGAGGTAAATGATCCCTTTTTAAGTTTTGATGCAATTTTGTAAAGGAATATAGTTTTTACACTTTTACTTTGCTTTGTGCAAATAGGGAATGAAATTGCTGAGGGCATTGTTGGTATCCAAGACGGTGCTTACTACTGTGTTCGATGGGAAATAAGATCAAAAGTGATGTGGTGTTCTTGCAACTGTGTCTCTAGGATGGAAATGATGTTAGGCTATATCTAATCCTTAAAGCTTTTATGTATAACCTCTGAAACTTCAACCACAGTCAGCTAGAAGCTTCTGATAGGCCCAAAATCCTACAAAATTCTGTTTGCAGAAGCGGGTAAAGATTTTGTTGATTTTATTTTCTATATCATGTCATTACCTGTTGGAACTGTGGTAAGGCTCCTTGGTAAACAAAGAACAGTGGGGTGCCTTGGGACAATTTATGAAAGCATTGAAAATTTAGACGATTATTACTATATGAAATCAGCAGCTACAAAAGAAATCCTTTTGAAGCCAATGGTTACGACCTATACTTCTAATATAGCTCTCTTGTTGCCAAGCATGCAATCCTCCAAATACACCAACCTTTAGTGGTGTAAAACCATCAAAATTAAATTGGTGGCAACCCATATGTTGCAAATCATCCAACAGACGCTTGTCCTTCCTGCGGACATTATTTTATGAAATCTAATGATGTATTTTTTGTGAATCCCACAAACAAGGGTGTACCAGACTCGGGTGAGGAAGGTTTTATCAAGAGGGCAGCAACTTTCATGATAATGGATGATTTGGTGGTGAGGCCTATGTACACTAATTCTATTATCACTTTGCTTCACAAGTTCAACATCAAGGATGTGAACGATCTTGAAGAGAAAACCATTGGTGTGGGAGTTAATGAGGTGAAACAATATATTTTGTATATTTTGTCTTAGTATAACTTTAAAAGCTTTTTTTACCTTTTTCTGTTTTGCCTTGTTTGATACTCCATTCTTAGTACCATTAGTTTAAATTTGTTATATTGGTGCAATAGGCGGTTGAATTGCTTAGGACATCGATGCAGTCCAAGACAGTGCTTATTGATGTTTTCCTTGGTGGGAAGAAAAAGTCCTCTGTGAAGTCTGAACCTATTATGCACTGAAGTCTTGGATTTAATGATCAATCTGTTCAAGCCTTTCATTTTAGAAATTGAAACCTAGAAATTAAGGTATCATTTTGTGAAGTGGTTCTTTTTGTTCTTGCAATTGTCTCATCTGGAAACAATGTTCAAGAATGTCTTCAATTTTATAACTTAAAGCTATATGCTTTTATCTAATCCTCATTAGCTTTTATATATAAGTTTCCCTATACTTAAAGAGTTCAAAGTGAATACCATTTATATGTAATAATTGAAAAATAATATGGGACATAAAAATATTGGAAAGAATCCTTTAATTACTCACTTCAACTCTGTTTAAAAGTAGCTGTATGTTTGAATAGGCCTCCAATTCACTAAATAGCCTACACACTGCAAAATCTACCAAGGCATGGCTACCATGACTGCTAATTCTGTTTGCCATGTCTTAAACTCTACTCTGTGCAACTAGGGAATAAAATTGCCAGGGCATCATTGCAATTCTTTTAATTGATGGAGATCATTGATTCTAAGGACCCTTTTATTAAAACCTTACAAATAAAGAAAAGTAATCTCTTAAACTATCTCTGAATCCCTAATTGAAAGCTTCAAATCCCTTTTTTACGGATTATGTTAATTATCCAAGTTAAACATATTTTATTCCATACTTAAAATTGAAAACCAAAGCCCTATACTTAGAACTAAATGATCTAAAAGTGTTGAAGCTGATCTCCATGCAGCTGGTATGAAACAAGTGCAGCTGGAAGTTGGCCATACAAGCTCATGGCAAGCATGCAGCAACTATGGATTCTTGTTGTTGTTGGATTTGAACTAATGTTTTGTTATTTTGTAATCTAGTTTGTTTCTTGAACTTAGTTGGTAATATTTTGATGTAATCCATTGATTGATTGACTAAAATTTCAGCAATACAACATGGACAATTAATTTAGCTATTTTTCAATGTATTAGAGTGGGGTTAGGTATGTGATTTGGTAGTCATTTTGACTTGTACACTTCATCTTCTTTTGATATATGTAATGGCAATCTGCCAATGATGATGGATGAATAAAATACACTTCATTTTCATCAATATTCTCAACTATTCTTCATTGCTTCTTCTTCTTTTTTTCTTCTTCTTTTCTTTTGCTCGTTTCCCTCTTGTTTGTTCAGCAAGTATTGTGACTTACTGCAAAAGCCAAAGCTATACCAGCTGCTTGCTTGCTCTATAATACCAACAATTGGTATTTAGAGCTCTTGTCTTTGAGGACCTATTCTACTTGATTCAAAAACTTGAATGGCTTCTGCTAGCTTCTCTCCAGCAGCACCACCAGTCTTCACTGGTGAAGGTTTCCATATTTGGCTGGTCAAGATGAGAACATACCTTCAGGCGTTTGATCTGTGGGAAGTGGTGAACTCAGATGCTGAGCCAGCTCCACTGAGGGTCAATCTTACCGTGGCTCAGATGAGGCAACATGCAGATGAGAGGACCAAGAAGCACAAGGCCATGTCCTGCATTCAGAACTGTGTTTCTGACGTGATCTTCACCAGGATCATGACCTGTGAGACCCCGAAGCAGGCTTGGGACAAGCTTAAGGAGGAGTTCCAGGGCACTGAGAGGACTAGGCAGCAACAACTTCTAAATCTGAGAAGGGATTTTGAGAATCTAAAAATGAAAGAAGAGGAAACTGTCAAGCAATACTCTGACAGGATAATGGCTGTTGTAAACAGTATAAGGCTCATTGGTGAGCAGTTTGATGAAGTAAGGATAGTTGAGAAGGTTCTCTCTACTTTACCAGAGAGATATGAGGCAAAGATATCCTCCTTAGAGGACTCGAGAGACTTGACAAGGATCTCCCTGACTGAGCTTATCAATGCTCTTTATGCTCAGGAGCAAAGAAGAGCCAGCAGGATCGAGGAGCACCAGGAAGGTGCATTTCAGGCCAAAAGCAAGCCTAGCTCGAGTAATGCTGCCTACAAAGGCATGAAAAAATTGAGGGATAAATCCAAAACTGATGCCTCGAAAAAATGGGACAGACCATGCAGGCACTGCAAAAGGCCCGGTCATCCAGAGGCCAGATGCTGGTTCAGACCAGATGCCATATGTCAACATTGCAAGAAAAGAGGCCATGTTGAAAGGGTTTACAAAGAAAAAGACAAACCTGACCAGAATCAACCATAACACAAGGCTGCTGAGGCTCGAGTAACTGAACAATGTAGTGATAGTGAAGAATCAGTGTTTGCAGTCTCATGTTTAGCTGAAAAAGGGAAGGTTACAAAAGGGTAGCTCCTTGACAGTAGCTGCACCAACCACATGTCACCAGATGCATCTATCTTCAAATCTCTAGATAGAAGCTTAAGACTAGAGTAAAAATTGGAAATGGACACTGTATTCAGGCAGAGGGCATAGGCAATGTGGTGATATGCACTCCATCAGGTAAGAAACTCATCCCAAATGTACTGTTTGTACCTAAAATTTATAGAAATTTGTTGAGCATAGCTCAGTTGCTTCAAAAAGGATATACTGTGGTCTTTAAAGGAAATGAGTGCCAAATCAGTGACCAAAAAGGGTCCATACTCATGACAGTGGCCATGTCTGACAAGAGTTTTGTTGTGGACTGGAATAAGGACCTAGATAGTGCCTATGCTACATCCATAGAAGAATCCAAGCTTTGGCATCAAAGGCTTGGTCATGCCAACTTTAAATCAATGGCTCGAATGATCAGCAAGAATATGGCTGAAAACTTCATCAAATCTGTCCAAAATGAAGATGTGTGTGAAGTTTGTCAGTTGGGAAAACAAGCCAGGCTTCCATTTCCTACAAGCACAGCCTGGAGAGCCTCAGAGAAGCTTCAATTAGTGCATACAGATGTGTGTGGCCCTATGAAGACCGAGTCACTCAATGGCAACAGGTACTTCATTCTTTTCATTGATGATAGTACCAGACACTGCTGGATTTACTTCTTAAAGAATAAGTCTGAGGTAGTTCAAGCCTTCATGAAATTCAAAACAGTAGCTGAGATAGAGACTGGCTGTAAGCTAAAGTCTATAAGATCAGACAATGGGACAGAATATATTTCAGCTCAGTTCCAAGACATTTGTGCAAGAGCTGGCATCAAACATCAATTAACAAATATGTATACACCTCAACAAAATGGGGTAAGTGAAAGAAAAAATAGAAGTCTACTTGATATGGCCAGATGCATGATATTTGAGAAGAATTTGCCCAAAAATTTATGGGCTGAGGCAGTTAACACTGCTGTTTATGTTCAAAACAGACTTTCAACCAAAGCCTTAGAGCAAAGGACTCCATTTGAGGCCTGGTTTGGATTCAAGCCATCACTGGCTCACTTAAGAATCTTTGGTTGTTTATGCTATTCACAAGTACCAGCTGTTAAAAGAAGCAAGTTAGACAAAAGACCACAAGTAGGCATATTGGTAGGCTATAGCTCAGAGAAAAAGGGCTATAGGATCTTGGATCCTTCAACGAACAAGGTATTTGTAAGTAGAGATGTTGTGTTCAATGAAAGAGCAAGCTGGAATTGGGACAAGAATGAACCTGAAGCTGTCTCTGAAGAACTTGTGGTTGATCAGACAGAGCCAAAAGAAAATGGTCCAAATATAGACTTTGATGATGTGCCAATCAAAGGCACCAGATCCTTGGCTGAAATCTATGAGAGGGCACATGTAGCCTTAGTAGAGCCAACTTTTTTTGAAGAGGCTAAAATGCATGAAGGCTGGAAATAGGCAATGACAGATGAAATTGCCATGATCAAGAAGAACCAGACTTGGGAGCTGGTTGAGAAGCCTGCTAACAGGAAGATTATTGAAGTAAAATGGGTCTACAAAGCAAAGTAGAATGCTGATGGAAGTTTGAATAAACTGAAGGCAAGACTTGTGGTGAAAGGTTTTAGTAAAAAATATGGTCTGGATTACTTTGAAACATATGCACCAGTTGCTAGAGTAGATACAATAAGGCTGATTGTAGCTTATGCAGCTCATATGCAGTGGAATGTCTATCAACTAGATGTAAAATCAGCCTTTCTAAATGGAATCCTTGAAGAGGAGATTTATGTCGAGCAACCGAGGGATTTGAAGTACCTGGCAAGGAAGACTTGGTTTAAGACTAAGAAAGGCTTTATATGGCCTAAAACAAGCCCCCAGAGCATGGTATGCTCGAATTGACTCTTATCTGCTTAGTTTAAAGTTCGAAAGAAGTGCTAGTGAGCCAACGTTGTATGTCAAGAAAAATAAAACTGAAACTCAGCTTGTGGTGTCATTGTATGTTGATGACTTATTGGTGACAGGAGAAGATGAAGTTGATTTCGCAGAATTTAAGACAAAAATGAAGCAAATGTTCGAAATGACTGACCTGGGGCTGATGACATACTTCCTAGGAATGGAAGTAAGCCAGACACAAGGAGGGATCTTCTTAAAACTGGAATCATTTGCCTTTAAGGTGTTGACAAAGTTTTCAATGCTGAATTGCAAGCCAACTCCTACACATGTTGTAGCTAGGTTAAAATTATCAAGCCATGAGCGTCATGAAGAAGTCTGTGAAACTACCTATAGAAGCCTGATTGGTTGTCTTCTATACTTGACTGCAACAAGACCGGACATCATGTTTGCAGTAAGTTTACTTTCTAGATTCATGCACTGTTGCAATGTACAACATTTTCAAGCTGCAAAATGAGTACTGATATACATTAAAGGTACTCTAAGTCATGGTCTCCTATTTAGCAAGGCTGAAGAACTGAGTTTGAAAGGCTACACAGATAGTGATTGGGCTAGTTCTAAAGACGATATGAAAAGCACATCAGGGTATGCTTTCACATTGGGGTCAGCAATGGTATGTTGGAGTTCCAAAAAAAGTCCTTGGTGGCTCAATCGACTGCTGAGGCCGAGTATGTAGCTGCTGCTAGTGCAGTGAATCAAGCCATTTGGCTAAGGAAAATTTTAGCTGATTTGAACTTATTTCAAGTAGAAGCAACAGAGATACTTTGTGACAACAAGTCTGCTGTTGCAATTGCAAAGAACCCTGTCTTCCATAGTAGAACTAAGCACTTTGACATAAAGTTGCATGTGATAAGGGAGATGGAGCAAGCTTGTGAAATAAAGCTGGTTCATTGCAATTCGGAGGATCAAATCACTGACATTTTGACCAAGGGTCTTAGTGTATCAAAATTTAACAAGTTAAGAAAGCTTATGGGAGTGTGCAACATGGAGCTCAATGAGGAGTGTTGAAGCTGATCTCCATGCAGCTAGTATGAAACAAGTGCAGCTGAAAGTTGGCCATACAAGCCCGTGGCAAGCATGCAGCAACTATGGATTCTTGTTGTTGTTAGATTTGAACTAATGTTTTGTTATTTTGTAATCTAGTTTGTTTCTTAAACTTAGTTGGTAATATTTTGATGTAATCCATTGATTGATTGACTGAAATTTCAGCAATACAACATGGACAATTAATTTAGCTATTTTTCAATGTATTAGAGTGGGGTTAGGTATGTGATTTGGTAGTCATTTTGACTTGTACACTTCATCTTCTTTTGATATATGTAATGGCAATATGCCAATGATGATGGATGAATGAAATACACTTCATTTTCATCAATATTCTCAACTATTCTTCATTGCTTCTTCTTCTATTTTTTCTTCTTCTTTTCTTTTGCTCATTTCCCTCTTGTTTGTTCAGCAAGTATTGTGACTTGCTACAAAAGCCAAAGCTATACCAGCTGCTTGCTTGCTCTATAACACCAACAAAAGATTATACCATTTGCATGTTATAATAGAAATACAGTATGAGACTTGAAAATAGTGGAAAAAATCCCTTGTTTCCCTCTTCAACTTAAATTTTTTGAGACCCAATGAAGAAAAGTAGCCATTTATTTGCTTAGGCCATCCATTCCCTTTAACCATTATAAAGAGCCTAGGCACTGTTTCAACCAAGGAATGGCTGCCAACACTGTTAACTTGAAGCTTCTTGTTGACTCAACTAGCCAAAGAGTTTTATTTGCAGAATCTGGGAAAGATTTTGTTGATTTTATGTTCAACATTCTGTCATTACCTATTGGCAGTGTCATAAAGCTTCTCACCAAAGAACAGATGGTGGTTTCCCTTGGAAACCTTTACGACAGCCTTGAAAATATGAACGATACCTACATTCACTCACCAAAAAACAAAGACACCCTTTTGAAGCCTATAGTTCCCAACAATGCTGCAAATGTGCCTCCCTTGTTGCCAACACTCGAATTTTCCAAACCCATCGGAATTTATAGGTGTGGTAATTACCTTCGTAGCAGCTGTGATCTTTATGTTTCCAATGATTCTAAATCCATTCCTGCAATAATGTTATGAATCAAACTGCAACCAATGTTAATCCAAAAAAGAAGGATTCATCTACTAATGAGGGAGGTTATGTAAAGGGGTTGTTACTGTTGAAGCTGGCTTACATGCAAACCATGAAGCAGACCAAGCTACCCCGAGCCATGCAAGTTGCTGCTGAAGATCATACAGATGTTTTGTTACTTCAATTGGATGTTTTGTTACTAAGTTGTTAGCATGTTTGATGTAATTAGGTGCTGATGTGCTGATAGATTGATAAATCAGCTTTACCAAGTGTACAAGTTATGTTTATCAAGTTTCTATGCTACTTAGTGGAGTTAGGTAAATGTTTACGTAGCATTTTTCATCATTTTGGCTAGCTAAATGTTTCGTATATGTAATGGCTTTATGCCTTTATTCAATGCAATGAAAATATTTCAAATTGTTCTTTATTTTCTGGTTTTACTTAAGCACTTTTAAGTTCACAAAACTATAGCCGATTCTCTTATTTGATCAGCAAGAAATTGAAGCTTATTGCTTAAGTTTTTATCAAAGTTTCACATTTTGTTTTCTTAGTTCCAACAGTTATATACATTATCATGGATAATCTTGTTGTGAGACCTATGTCAGCCATTTCTTGTTTCACTTTACTCAACAAGTTCAATATCAAGGATGCAGGGGTTCTTTAAGAGAAAACCATTGATATAGGAATGGATGAGATAAGACATAATCTGATTTCTTTTGCTGCCTTAATTTTTTATGTAACAAGTGAGAAATTTTAAGAATGCGAGCCTCTTTCATTGTTGATTATACAACACTGGTTTTAAACTTGTTTTTCTGTAAATAGTGTGTGAAGTTGCTAAAGGCTTCGTTTCAGTCCAAGACTATGCTCAGTGATGTGTTCCTCGAGAAGAAGATGGGCGAAAGCAATGCTAGTAGCTCTTCTGGAGTAAATTCAATCTTGATATAGGACATGCTGGTTGATTTTCAGTTTGCAAGATTGTTTTATGAGTCTCTCAATCTAAGAAGAGATGCGCGCTCATTGGTTTTTCTTTTAACTTTAGCAGTTTTGTATGAGAATCATTTGAGCCTCCTTTGTGATAATAGTGTGGTTTTAACGAGTCTTAACTTATTTAAGTACTACAATCTTTTAGCTCCCTATAGGAGCTTGGATAACCTTTATCTCAAATATAAGTAGTTTTCTTGTTTACTTAAATATGTATGTATGCATGCATGTAGCACTTATCAAGTCTAATTCAAAAATATGAAAGCTCAAACAAGTACTGATAGATAACCTTTGAAACCTTTTGAATTTTAATTGCTATAAAGATTCAAACCCTCAAAGGCTCAACCCTTATTCTATATTCCTATCCTTGGATCCAAGCAAGCCTTACAATAAATGCTTTTTTGAGAACCTGGGTTTACTTGGTTCATTTAATCACCTTTAAGAAATGTTTTCAATTCATCTCCCTAATAGGAAGAGCTGGTTTGAGGTGACAAATGGCTATGTGCATGTATCTTTAGTTAAAGAAAGACCAAAAAAAGGACACTAACGGTTAGTGTTGCAGTTCAATCGCCCTATCTATACTATTGAGTAAAGAAATATTTAGAAGGCCTCTGTTAGTATAAGTATATTGAACTTCATACAAAGAGGATGTCGGTTCAAGCGATTACAAATCAATTGATTGGTCTTAAAAACCAGATTAGCCTGCAATATTCTAATGTTTAAATATGTACAAAGAAGAATCATAAATCAATTCCAAATTACATATGATACATATATGGATCAAGCTAGGACTATTGCCATTCTAATATGACAATTCAAAAATGACACAAATCAACCAACCAAGAAGTTAGGTGCTTCTCTCTTACCTTTCTGTTCAGCAAATTTACCCTAACATCTTTCCTTTTGATTTTGAATCTATAGATTGTTTTAGTGCATGTTTTTTATTGTTTGCAGGTAAACTGCCTTTCGAAAGGATCTTGTGGCAATTCATCTGGTTGTACAACATTGTTAACGCCCCTGTAACCAATAATCATTTGTTTCACAGACTGTTACTGCATATCTAATGTTATTAGAATAAAACATGAAAAAATTGAAGAAAAAAAGCTGTAGAAAAGATCAGAATCTGATATTATCCTTAAGAAACAAGGCACTCAACCAACTATTATAAATTAAAGCGCAAATGGGCTGATAAAAAGTAAGGAGCCGTGCAGTGATGTTGAAAGTTGCCAACAATGCAGCAGCAAGTAAATGTCCACAAGAATGCAGCAGCAAGCTAATATCCATTATGTATTTTGGTTGTTAAACTTTTGTAACATCTAACTTTTATTGGTTTGATTGTAACTTTTGTTTAGCTAAGGATTAGTCAAGTACTTAGTTGATTTAGTAGCTTTTTAGGTTATCATTAAGCTAATTTTACAGCTTGGATACTAGTGCAAGTTTGTTTTCTTCCAATGTATTTGAACTACTTGTGTACATGTTATATTGCTAATTAAAAGTAATGAGATAAGTCAATACTTTTCTCTCATCCAACATCCGTTTTTGCTTCTGTTTTTCATCTTTCAAACACAAATTTTTGGTGTTTTTGATTTTTGCATACTGATTTAAACTCAACAAGTGAAAATTCCTTTGTTGGAATGGCCTTGGGACCCTTCATGAGAGCATTGAAAATTTGGGTGATACCTTACATGCAGTCAGTGGCAAACAATGACACCCCATTAACTTTTGCTTTGTGCAAATACGGAATGAAATTGTTGAAGGCATCATTGTAATCCAAGGGGTGCTTACTACTGTTTTCCTTGAGAAGGACGTAACTAAAGTATCAAATTAAATGATTTGGTGTTTATGCAATTGTGTTTCTATGCTGGAAATGATGTTTATGCTCTTCAACAAAAATAAATGATGGGTTATGTTCTTAACTTGTTTTATTCTTGTAAATGAACTTCAAGTATATCAGTCCAATTACTATAAACTATTTATAGCTCCAATCTTGGGATCTAGATAATGCCTAGATTGAGCAAGGCTTGGATCACCCTTACCCAAATAAAAAAATTTCTACCTTATGTATGTTTATAGATATAACCTTGAAAGTAGTTGAAAGAATCCCTTGTACACATGTGCTCCATTTGTTTACATGTGCTTTGATTATCCATTCCCATCAGTCCTTTACTCCTTCAATTGCTTTCAAATACAAAGAGCCTAGAGACTAAATCCAATTATACCACTTTATAACTTTTTTTTATTTTTTATGCAAGAGTGTTGAACTACTGAAGGCGTCACTACTGTCTAAGACAGTGCCCTCTGATTCTCATTTTTATCTTATGGTTTATTAAAGTGCCCTATGCTCTTTAAATCCTACGCTTTGCCGAGAAAACAAGAGCAATTATTAAATGAATTTTATTGTGGTAGCACATAACCAATCTTACTGAAAACCCATCAAAAAGGGTTTAAGAGCTAACCAAATAGCCAAGAAACCAACATTGGTTACTTATACTCTTATGTTATAAGGTTTTGGAAAGAATGAGAAGAAAGGCACACAAAATTCAATGATAAGAGGCCCTATTTATGCAAGTAGAATTGTAGAAAACTAAGATAAGGTCTTTTTTCAAAAACAACAAAAGATAAAAAAAACATTTAAAATACAAATTAAATTCAAATTCTAAAAGGAGATAAAAACTAAGAAAGACTTGGTCAAAGCTCAAATCACTTATATATGTAACCTCATAAGTAAATAAGAGATAATTATCAATTATTGAAGTCTCAAGACAGTAATTATCAACATTAGTTATCAGTTCCTGGACAAATGTTGGAGGCCAGTTTTAGATATATAGATCATTGGGAAGTATCACCCTTGTAAATCACCAAGACTTATTTACTAGCACTGACCATTCCACTTCTCTGTGGCCCTTGGTTACTGCATATTAACCTCTCTATATATAGCACTGATATATTTAACCTCACAAGTAAATAAGAGATAATTATCGATTATTGAATTCTCAAGACAGAAATTATTAGCATTAGTTATCAGTTCCTAGTCAAATGTTAGAGGCCAGTTGTAGATACATAGATCATTGGGAAGTATCACCCTTGTAAATCACCAAGACTTATTTACCATTCCACTTCTCTGTGGCCCTTGTTTACTGCATATTAACCTCTATATATATAGCACTGATATATGTAACCTCATAAGTAAATAAGAGATAATTATCGATTATTGAATTCTCAAGACAGTAATTATTAGCATTAATTATCAGTTCCTGGACAAATGTTGGAGGCCAGTGGTCGATATATAGATCATTAGGAAGTATCACCCTCGTAAATCACCAAGACTTATTTACTATAGCATTGACCATTCCACTTCTCTATGGCCCTTGCTTACTGCATATCAACCTCTCTATATATAGCACACAACTCTTTCAAATTTATCAGGGATGAAACCGTAATAAACAACATTGACGAACTTGCATTCAAACGATAGTTTATTTTTCAATGGCAGCCCCGACTCCCAGTCCCATAGCTGTCAGCTTGAAGCTTCTGATAGACCCAATAACCCACAGATTTCTGTTAGCTGAAGCAACTAAAGATTTTATTGATTTTCTCTTAAATATTATGTCATTACCTATTGGCACTGTGATAAGGCTCCTTAATAAACAAGGAACAGTGGGGTGCATTGGAAACATTTACGACAGCATTGAAAATTTGAGCGAATCCTATATGCTGAAAGCATTAGAAAAGGACATCCTTTTGAAGCCAACGGTTATGAACTATTCAGCTAATGTAGCTCCCTTGTTGCCAAGCATGGTATCTTTAAAATGCACCAAGCTTTATATGTGTTGTAGCACGTACGTGACAAATTATCAGAGTACCCGTTGTCCTTGTTGGATCTTGAAACAAAACAGCAAGCAAAAATGAGAAGCTTGAGCAGCAAGCCTCGTGGCTTGTGGAAGAAACAAAGCAGGGTTAAGCAAGGAAAACAAGAACAAAATGGAGCATAAGTTGAATGAAATTTAATATTTTTCATTAAGCAAATAGTTTTGCAAATAGCCAATACATATATCAGTCATTGACTGATCAAAAATAAAACATACATCACCTAATGCTTACCTAATACCAGTAATTACATGGAAACTTGATAAATAACTTGTACACATGAACAAAGCTGATTTATCAGCTCAATCACCATCTAATTACATCAGTCATTGAACTAACACAATTGAAAATGAAATAGAATTCATTACATCAACAAAATGAATCAAAATGGAACTAGATAGTAGTGGTTGCACTCGATTCTGCTGCTTCTGCATGTCTCGGTGTGCATGGCCAGCTTCTTGGTGCTACATGCTAACCAATTCTTCAACACTCTTCCTTGGTTGGCATGTTGCTAACTCCTAACTCTTTCCTTAATTTAATGAACTTTGAAACATTAAGGGCCTTTGTGAAGATATCAGCAACCTGTTCCTTTGAATTGCAATGAACCAGCTCTATCTCTTGAGCTTGCTCCATCTCCCTTACCACATGCAACTTAATGCTAAGATGTTTGGTTCTACCATGGAAGACGAGATTCTTTGCAATTGCAACAGCAGACATGTTATCACAATAGATCTCTGTTACTTCCTTTTGATATAGGTTTAAATCAGCAAGGATTTTCCTAAGCCAAATCACTTGATTGACTGCTCCAGCAGCAGCCACATACTCAGCTTCTGCTGTAGACTGAGCAACTATATTTTGCTTCTTTGAACTCCAGCAAAACATTGCTGAACCAAGTGTAAATGCATATCCTGAAGTACTTTTCATGTCATCCTTTGAACCGACCCAATCACTGTCAGTGTAACCTATCAGCTTTAGGTCTTCACTCCTGTTGAATTTCAATCCATAGCTTAAGGTGCCTTTGATGTACCTAAGCACTCTTTTTGCTGCTTGAAGGTGTTGTTTGTTGCAGCAATGCCTAAACCTTGACAGCATACTAACAGCAAACATGAAGTCCGGTCTGGTTGTTGTCAAATACAACAAGCAACCAACAAGACTTCTATAATCAGCTTCACTGACCTGTTCATAGCTTTCTTAACTTGATAATTTCACTCCAACAGCCATAGGTGTGCTTGTTGGCTTGCAGTTTTCCATGGAGAATTTGCTTAGAATTTTTTCAGCAAATGTCTTCTACCCCAAGAAGATTCCACTATGAGTTTGCTGCACCTCCATTCCAAGAAAGTGGGTTATCTATCCCAGGTCAGACATTTCAAACATGTCTTTCATTTTGGCCTTAAAATCAGCTAGTATACTTTGGTCTCCTCTTGTCACCAAAAGGTCATCAACATATAGGGACACAATAAGCTGTGTTTCAGCTTGTTTCTTCTTGACATACAAGGTTGGCTCACTGATGCTTCTCTTGAATCCCAAGCTGACCAGATAGTTGTCAATTCTTGCATACCAGGCTCTAGAGGCTTGTTTTAGGCCATACAAAGCATTTTTGAGCCTGTATACCATGTCCTCTTTGCTTGTAACAACAAAGCCTTGAGGTTGGTCAATGTAGATTTCTTCTTCAAAGAAGCCATTAAGGAATGCAGACTTCACATCCAGTTGATGAATGATCCATTGCCTTTGTACAGCCAAGGCAACTAGCAATCTGATTGTGTCTAGCCTAGCTACAGGTGCAAAAGTCTCCATGTAGTCCAGGCCATATCTTTGACTGAATCCCTTGACTACAAGCCTAGCTTTTAGCTTGTTCAAACTGTCATCAGCATTTTGTTTGGCTCGATAGACCCATTTGACACCAATGGTCTTTCTGTTGGCAGGCTTTTCTACTAGCTCCCATGTCTGATTCTTTTGAATCATCTTGATCTCATCAACCATAGCTTACTTTCAGCCTTCATTTGCTTCAGCTTCTTCGAAACAAGTAAGCTTTCTCATCAAACACCACATCCCTGCTCACATAAACTTTGTTGGTTGAAGGATCCAAGATCCTATAGCCCTTTTTGACTGAGCTGTAGCCTACCAGAATACCAGGTTTGGCTCTTTTTGACAACTTGTCTCTCTTCACAACTGGTACATGACTGTAACATAGGCAACCAAAGATTTTTAGGTGAGCCAATGAAGGTTTGAATCTAAACCAAGCTTCAAATGGAGTCTTAAGCTCAAGTGCTTTAGTTGGCAGCCTATTCTGAATGTAAACAGCAGTGTTGACTGCTTCAGCCCACATTGTCTTGGGTAGATTCTTCTGAAATAGGAGACACCTAGCCATATCCATGAGGCTTCTATTTTTTCTTTCACTCACCCCATTTTGCTAAGGTGTGTAGACATTGGTGAGCTGATGTTTAATGTCAGCTTCATTACACAAGGCTTGGAACTGAGCTGAGGTGTATTCAGCTCTATTATCTAACCTGATGGTCTTCAATTTGCAGCATGTTTCTGTTTCAGCTACAGCTTTAAACTTCATAAACACTTGAACAACCTTAGACTTATACTTCAAAAAATGAATCCAGCAATATCTGGTACAATCATCAATGAAGAGAATAAAGTACCTGTTGCCACTGAGTGATTCAGTCTTCATGGGGCCACAAACATCAGTGTGTACCAGTTCCAACTTGCTTGATGCTTTCCAGGTGGTGTTTGCAGGAAATGGAAGCCTAGCTTGCTTTCCCATCTGACAAACCTCACAAACATCTTCGTTCTGAACTGTTTTGGTAAAGTTTTCAACCATTTCCTTGCTGACCATTCAAGCCATGGATTTGAATTTGGCATGACCAAGTCTTTGATGCCAAAGCTTAGTGTCTTCTATTGAAGCAACATGGGCTGAGTGTGAGTCACTTGACCAGTTGACTTCAAAGCATTTGTCACTCATGGTAACTGTCATGAGGCTTGATCCAATGGGATCAGTGATTTGGCACTCTTGGCCCTTGAACACAACTGAGTACCATTTCTCTAGTAGTTGAGAGATGCTAAGAAGGTTCCTGTCAATCTCAGGTACCAACAGCACATTTTTGATAATTTTGTCACCTGTGGCAGTGCATATTAGCACATCTCCCTTGCCTTCAACCTTGATGAACTAACCATTCCCAATTTTCACCCTAGTTT
The DNA here is from genome assembly GCF_007990345.1 of Gossypium hirsutum. NCBI lineage: Eukaryota > Viridiplantae > Streptophyta > Magnoliopsida > Malvales > Malvaceae > Gossypium > Gossypium hirsutum. Next base: position 112,695,945 of record NC_053433.1, on the reverse strand, counting down.
TGCAGCTTTTATCCAAGGTTTTGAAGATGCTAACATCTAGTGACATGTGGTTGGTGCAACCACTGTCAAGCAACCATCCTTTTGAATCTTTGTTTTGACCAGCTAAACATGATACAGCAAAGACCTGCTCTTCATAGTCACTACAGTCTTCAGCCACTCGAGCTTCTTTACCCTTGTGTTGTGGTTGGTTTTGGCGAGGTCTGCCTTTTTCTTTGCAGACTCTTTCAACATGGCCCTTCTTCTTACAATTTTGACACAAGGCATCTGGTCTGAACCAGCATTTGGCCTCTAGATGACCAAGTCTTTTACAAAATCTGCAGAGTCGATCTTCTCCTCTTGCAGCATCAGGCTTAGGCCTGTTTTTCCAGTTCTTCTTACCTTTATAGGCTGAGGTACTTGAGGCTGCCTTGGCCTTGGCTTGGAAAGCACCCTCCTAGTGCTCTTCCATCCTACTGGCTCTCCTTTGTTCCTGAGCATAGAGGGCATTAATAAGCTCAGTTAGGGAGATGGTTGCCAGGTCTCTCGAATCCTCCAAGGATGAGATCTTTGCCTCATATCTTTCAAGAAGTGTTGAGAGCACCTTCTCCATAATTCATGCCTCACTGAACTGTTCTCCTAGCAATCTTATACTGTTGACCACAGCCATTATCCTGTCTGAGTATTGCTTCACTGTCTCTTCTTCCTTCATCTTGAGATTTTCAAAGTTTCTTCTCAAGTTTAGCAACTGCTGCTGCCTTGTTCTTTCTGTGCCTTGGAACTCCTCCTTGAGCTTGTCCCAGACCTGCTTGGGAGTCTCACAAGCCATGATTCTAGTGAAGATAACATCAGAAACACAGTTCTGAATGCATGACATGGTCTTGTGCCTTTTGGTCCTCTCATCTGCATGTTGTCTGATTTGAGCCACTGTGGGGTTGACTCTAAGTGGAGCAGGCTCAGCATCTGTATTGACAACTTCCCACATATCGAAAACTTGTAGGTAGGTCCTCATTTTAACAATCCAAATGTGGAATCCCTCACCATTAAAAACTGGAGGTGCTGCAGGAGAAAAACCTGATGAAGCTATTTTGTTTGATGTTTAACTACAACAGGTCCTCTAAAAATATGGCTCTAGATACCAATTGTTGGATCTTGAAACAAAACAGCAAGTAAAAATGAGAAGCTTGAGCAGCAAGCCTCGTGGCTTGTGGAAGAAACAAAGCAGGGTTAAGCAAGGAAAACAAGAATAAAATGGAGCATAAGTTGAATGAAATTCAATATTTTTCATTAAGCAAATAGTTTGGCAAATAGCCAATACATATATCAGTAATTGACTGATCAAAAATAAAACATACATCACCTAATGCTTACCTAATACCTCTAATTACATGGAAACTTGATAAATAACTTGTACACATGAACACAGTTGATTTATTAGCTCAATCACCACCTAATTACATCATTCATTGAACTAACACAATTGAAAATGAACTAGAATTCATTAAATCAACAAAATGAATCAAAATGGAACTAGATAGCAGTGGTTGCACTCGGTTCTGCTGCTTCTGCATGTCTCGGTGTGCATGGCTAGCTTCTTGGTGCTACATGCTGACCAATTCTTCAACACTCCTCGCTACGGTAAGGCTATGAACCATAATTTAACTTTTTTGGATACGACAAACAAAGCTCCAAACTTGGGCGAGGCAAGTTTCGTTAAGAGAGTAATGCCTTACATGGTAATGGATGATCTGACAGTAAGGCCTTTGTCTGCTAAATCTATTATCACTTTGCTCAACCACTACAACATCAAAGATCTGGGTGATCTTGAAGAGAAAGTCATTGCTGTTGGAGTTAATGAGGTAAAACAATATTTTTTTTCCTTTTGATTCTTGTTTGACACTCCATTCTTAATAACGTTGGCTTAAACTTGCTCTATTTGTGCAATAGGGATTGGAATTGCTTAGAGCATCCATGCTTTCCAAGACAGTGCTTACTGATGTTTTCCTCGGTGTGAAGAAAAAGATCTCTGTAAAGTCTGAACCTATTATTCACTGAAGTCTTGGATTTAATGATCAATCTGTTCAAGCCCGGATAATTTCGTTTTAGAAATTGAAACCAGTAAATTGTAGTATCATATTGAGAAATGGTTCTTTTTTGTTCTTGCAATTGTGTCATTGTGAAACAATGTTATAATCTTAAATTGATAAATTTGATATATAAATGATGGCTTTTTTTTTATTTCGGGGCCTAAAACCTTTATTTATACTAACCTCAAAATCGGAATCTAGGAAAGAGATTTGCAAAATTGTGCTGTTTTTTTTTTTTTAAGTTTTACCTCTTTTTGTGCAGAAGATCAAATCCCCCACCTTAGTCTTATGCTTAAAGTGATCTAAAAATTGAATATGCAAATGTACCGGTATTCGATTTGTCCCAGATTTGGATAACATGGATTGTCTATATGGTAACAGATTCGATTATTCGATTTGTCCCAGATTTGGATAACATGGATTGTCTATATGGTAACAGATTCGATTTAGTTCAAGTCATGTATGATTTGCTCTGGAAGTTAATCCTAATAAATCAACTCCATTTATGTTACATGGCTGGTTCCAGTTATTTGCTGTTGGACATATTGTTATTTCCTGCTGGTACTGTTATAAGGTTGCTTACTATAAAATCCGTGGTTGGATACATTGTCGAAACCTCTAAATCTCTTGTTGCCAAACATACAAATGCAATCAACAACACACTATACCGGCATTTGGATGCTTGTAGAGCTATTCGTCAATTTTATAATGAAATTGATCTAACATATACTTGCCCTTCAAAGACCAGTTTCCTCGTATAAATAGGCCATGGAAGAAAAAAACATATAGTTTCAAGAAGAAATACCTCAATATTAGCAGAGAAGGGAACTATGTTTTGTAAAAATAAAGCATGAAAAATAAGGGGAAAAAGCAGTAAAAGCTCGAGGAAAGCAGAATCCCACATTATGAGAAAAAGAAAACAGCACCCAACAGACACCTATAAATGAAAGCGCAAATCAACTGATTTACTCACGGAGCTGTGCTGTGAGCTCAAAGCGAACTATTCTTTCGCCTTTTACTAAAGAAGACCGTGTGCTCGCAGCTTAAGGCAGCATACGCCTATTTTTGGAGGCTTAATTCCTTTATTGGAATGGCCCACAAATTTAATTTAAACTTTTTGTGGTCGTCTTTTTTTTATTTGGTTCAAGAATAAGAGTTTATTGGTTTTATGAACAAAGAAAGCAAAATAAAGAAGATTAGCAATCCAAAATGATTTTTATATTTGATCATCATTTTCAAATATAAATTATATAGTGTTAGAACTTGTGCAACATGCACCAAAATATTTCCATGCAATTGGCGAATTCAATCCACATGTCTTCAATCCGCCAAATAGTCGGCAGCTTCACAGTACAGTTCGCCAAACAATGCGCAGCTTGAGCATCGGCGAGCTTGTTCTTACTTGTCGCATATGGAGAGTCCGTCAACATTCTTGCACTTTCAGACTGTCCACCAAATGACTTAGACTTGGACTATTCGCCAGATTGCTTATAACCTGAACTGTCTGCCATAAGTATTTGCCACTTTATGGTTGGCCATCTCGAAACAGAGTTGATGACGCTCTATACAATTATTAATTCAATGGAATCAATTCTCAGTGTCTTTTTGTAAAATTCTATTCGAAAAAATTTCGAGTTATGAGTTCGAGTTGAATTTTACAATTCGAATAATTTGAATAACAAAATCGAATAGGGACTGAAATTGCCGAGGACACCATCGCAGTCCAAGTCGGTGCTTAGTACCGTGTTCTTGTTGAAGTTGGCCTGCATGCAGCACATGAAGCATCAAGAAGCAGAACAATCAGCCCGAACCATGCTTGCAAGAGCTAAAGCACATTGCTGCTGTTGTATTTCATTTTGTTTTGTTACTTTAATTGTTGTTTTGTAACTTGGTCAGATTTGAACTAAGTACGAAACATATTTGATGTAATTAGGTGAAGCTTGAGCTGGTAAATCAACTTTGCAAAATGTACAAGTTATGTTTAGCAAGTTACAATGTAGTTTAGTGGTGTTAGGGAAATGTTTAGGTGACATTTGCTTGATTTTGACCATCCTTTATTGTTAATGAAAATCATCAGAATTTATCATCCAATTCTCTTTTCTTTGCTTTCTTTTATTCTTCAAGTCCAATGCTGTTTTGTTTGCTCAGCAAGTATCGAGCCTTTAAGCTCAAGAAACTGTTAACTTCATTCATCTCTCATTCTTAGTTCCAACAGTTCTTGGGTAAAGAAGAAACCATAGTATCAAATAGGTGACGTTTTGTTCTACTAATTGTGTCTCTTGGATGGAAATTTTAAAAAACGAAGATAAATCCTATGATAAAGGAAATTTAAATAACAAATATTCAAAATTCAAAAATAAAGATAAATAAATTTAAAATAAAGGGTAAAGGAGTTTAAAGTTTAAACTAAATTAAAGACTTGGTCTTTTAGTATATCTTGAGTGAAGTAGTTATATATTTGCTTAGGCCATCCGTCCCCATTAGTCATTGTAAAGAGCCTAGACACGATATCTATCAAGGCATGGCTGCCAACACTATTACCTTGAAACTTCTTGTTGACTCAACTAGCCAAAGAGTTTTATTTGCAGAATCTGGGAAAGAATTTGTCGATTTTATGTTCAACATTCTGTCATTACCTGTTGGTACTGTCATAAGGCTTCTCACCAAAGAACAGATGGTGGGTTCCCTTGGAAACCTTTACGACAGCCTTGAGAATATGAACGATACCTACATTCACTCACCAGCAAACAAAGACACCCTTTTGAAGCCTATAGTTCCCAACAATGCTGCAAATGTGCCTCCTTTGTTGCCAACAATAGAATCATTGAAACCCATCGGAATTTATCTGTGCGGTAATTATTACTATCGTGGCAACTGTGGTTTCTATGTTTCCAATGATTCTAAATCCATTTGTCCTTCCTGCAAAAATGTTATGACTCAAACTGCAACCATTGTGAATCCAAGAAAGGGGTCATCTACTAATGAGGGAGGTTATGTGAAAGGGGTTGTTACATATATAATCATGGATGATCTTGTTGTAACGCCCATGTCAGCCATTTCTTGTTTCACTTTACTCAACAAGTTCAATATAAAAGATGTAGGGGTTCTTGAAGAGAAAACCATAAATATAGGAATAGATGAGGTCAGAAATAACCCCATTTCTTTTGCTGCCTTATTTTTTATATAACAAGTGAGAAATTTTAAGAATGTGAGGCTCTTTCATTGTCGATTATGCAACGCTGGTTTTAAACTTGCTTTTCTGCAAACAGGGTGTGAAGTTACTAAAGGCATCTTTGCAGTCGAAGACTGTGCTCACTGATGCCTTCCTCAAGAAGAAGGCGGGCGAAAGAGATGCTAGCAGCTCTTCTTGAGTACATTCAATCGTGATATAGGATATGCTGGTTGATTTTCAGTTTGCAAAGACCGTCTTATGAGTCTCTCAGTCCAAGAAGGGATGCTCATTGGTTTTACTTTTGATTTTCTATATGGTAACAGATTCAATTTCATTGATGATTCGCTATGGAAGTTAATCCAAATGAAGCAGCTCCATTTAGAGGTTCCATTAATTTGCTGTTTAGCGCATTGTTAGTACCTGCTCATACTGTTATAAGGTTGCTTCCTATAAAATCCATAGTTAGATGCCCTGCAAACCATTAATAGAGCGTTGAAAATTTGCTTGGTATAAACTCAGTATAAAGTAGTTAATAAAAGGCTCGGGGAAATCAGGAAGGTTTTCAAAAACCAGTTTCTTCATATAAACAAGGCCACGGAAAATATATATATAGTTTCAGGAAGAAGCACCTAAATATTACCAGAAAAGGGAACTATGGCATGAAAAACAAGGGAAAAGTTGTAGAAGCTCGAGAAAAGCAGAATCCCACATGTCTAAGAAACAGAAAACAGCACCCAACAAACTCCTATAAATAGAAGCAAAAATAGACAGTTCCCTTCACGGAGCTGCGCTGTGAGCACAGAGCGAACTATTCTTTCGCCTTTTACTAAAGAATACCGTGTGCTCGCAGCACAATGCAGTATACGCCTATTTTTGGAGGCATAATTCCTTTATTGGAACGGCCCACAAATTTAACTTAAGTTTTTTATGGTTTTCTTCTCTTTAAACATCAAGATTAATTTATTTTATTACTTTAAAAAATAATTAAAGAATATATAAAGATACAAATTTGGAAGCTTTTTAAATAATAATTTTAACAACCTAAATAAAAGTTATTTATTTATCAACCTTATATTTTTATTATTCTGTTTTGAATAAGTTTTTAAATATTTGTAATTTTAAATTTATGTGTTTATACTTTCACAATATTTTAATTTAATTTTTTATTTTATTTAAAAAAATTTACTCGGAAAATTGAAATTTTTCGACGTGTTTATAAATTGCACTTGCTGAAGAAACAGCCTGTTCTAAAGGAATTTAAACCATCACTCTTGCTGAAGACCATATGGCAAAGATTGTGTTGATTTGAGATATTTTATAATAGAAATATAATCACGAAATCAGTTGAAAGAATCCCTTCAATTTGTTTATATTTGTTAACAGTATGGAAAAATACACTCTTTACAAAATGCTCGAAAGTTCTGTTTATGATAGCTGTTAGCTTGAACCTTTTGCTAGCGATCTTACATAAAAAAATGAGGTAAATGCCCTCTTTACCGTTAACACCCTCTCTCCTCTGCTGAGAAAACTGCTGCTGTCTAAATTTTGCACTTGACTGTTAATTTCCCCACAAGATTGTTTGATTAGTATACAGTATTGGATTCACTGGATTAGTCCCTTATTTCGACTTGGTGCTGGTTCGGAGAATGTAAGCTGGTACAAAGAACTATCAATATGATCGTTGAATTCTCAACACTCCAATCAGTAATTATTGTGGAGGTTTCTAAATGTCCCTTGAAATTCAACAAAATATGACGTACATGCATTAGCCATTCCATTCATCTTGGTTACTGCAAATTAATCTCTATATATAAAGCATATACTCTGCGAAATTTAACAACACAGTAATTGTATTGGAGACCTATATTATTCTATCTATTGCATCTTTTCATGGCTGCCTCCAATCCCAACACTGTCAGCTTGAAGCTTTTTATAGACCCAAATTCTAACAGACTTCCGTTTGCAGATGTTGAGATTTGGCCTGCAATGCAACATTGGACCGTTGGCAGCTTGGAAGGATGCATGAAGCAGTAGCAGCTCAGCCTAAAGGGCACAATCGAGCTGAGTTCAAAAGCAGCAACTAGCTTAGCTGCCTTGTTTCGTTTTGTTATTTTGGTTCATATGTAACTTGATCAAGTTAGCTTGTAACTTGACATCAAAGTTTGTAATTTTTTGTTTAGTTTTTTTATTTGAGTTTGATGGATGTAAGGCTGGCCATACCAGTTTGCTTTTATCTTGTAATTTAAGTTAGCTTAAGTCTCTTATTAGTGGGAGTTGGTAAATTATTAGGTAATGGTCATTTGACTTGTTAACTTTGCATTTATTTTCATCATCAATCAATGAAAATTGCTGCTGATTTTCTCATCCATTTTTAGTGCTCAAGTTCTTTGCTTTGCTCTTGGTTTCATTTTAGTTCTTAAGCAAATAGGATGTTATTTTTATGTGTTGTTGCTTCCAATGTTTCAAAAAATGGTATTAAGAGCCTAAGTCTTTGAGGGCCTTCTTTTGTTGGTTGTTGTTTGTTTTTGAAATCAAGCTTAAGAAAGTAGGAAACCGAAGCTGTTGAACTTGTTGCAGCAGGATGAGCTTCACACCACCTCCACCTCCTGTGTTCACTGGCGAGAACTACCACATTTGGGTGGTAAAAATGAAGACTTACCTTCAGGCATATGATTTGTGGAGTGTAATGGAGAATGATGCCGAGCCACCTCCATTGAGATCCAATCCCACTGTTGCTCAGATGAGACAGCTTGCTGAGAAGTCTGCCAAGAAGCCTAAAGCCATGGCCTGCTTGCAGAATGGAGTGTCTGATGTGATCTTTACTTGCATTATGGCATGTAACTCACCTAAGCAAGCTTAGGACAGGTTGAAGGAGGAATTCATGGGGTCTGAGAAGACTAGACAGCAACAGCTGATTAATCTGAGGAGAGATTTCAAGAATCTCAAGATGAAAGATGCTGAGACCATTAAGCAGTATGCAGATAGAATAATGGCCACAGTGAACAATATAAGGTTGCTTGGTGTAGACTTTGCTGAAAGTAGGGTGGTTGAGAAGGTAATCACCACACTTTCTGAGAGATTCGAGTCTAAGATATCCTCATTGGAGGACTCGAGAGACCTCACCACCATTTCTCTATCAAAATTGGTGAACTCACTCTATGCTTTGGAGCAGAGAAGGGCTAATAGGCAGGAAGAACACTCTGAGGGTGCCTTCCAAGCAAGGGCAAAAGAAAGCTCCAGTGCAAATCAAAAAGGAAAAAAGCCTTGGCTTGACAAGAAGGACAAATTCAGAAGGGATTCAAGTAAGAAGAGCTACCCACAATGCACTTATTGCAAAAGAACCACACATTCAGAAAGAAACTGTTGGAGAAGACCAGATGTTCAATGCTGGAAATGCAAGCAATATGGTCATGTTGAGAAACATTGTAAGAACAAAGGCAAAGTACCAGTATAGCAACAAGATCAGGCACATCCTGCTGAGGATCAACAAGCTCAAGAGGAGCATGTTTTCAGTACATCTTCCCTTGCAACCACAAGCAAAGCCAAATGTAGTTGGCTTGTAGATAGTGGCTGCTCACATCACATGGCTGCTGATGTGAACCTGTTTAAGGAGCTTAACAGGAGTTTCAGCTCAAGAATCAGAATTGGCAATGGGAGCTTAATTGAAGCTAAAGGCAGGGGTGATGTGTTGATCAGCTCAAGCTCAGGCGATAAGCTGATTACTGATGTGTTGTATGTGCCCGATATAGACCAAAACTTGCTCAGTGTTGGTCAGTTGGTTGATAAAGGCTATTATTTGTTCTTTAGAAGTGGTTCCTGTGTTATTGAAGATTTTCTTGGTCAGGAAATTGCCAAATTACCTATGGCAGACAAGTGTTTCATGTTGGATGTTAGGCTTGAAAAAAAGGCATATTTGAGCCAAAATGACAGTGCTGGCCTAAGGCACAGGAGGCTAGGCCATGCCAATTTTAGGTCACTTGATTTGCTGCATAAGCTTGGTTTGGCAGAGGATATGACCAAGGTCGAACCACTTGAAGGTGTTTGTGATGTCTATCAACTTGGCAAGCAAGCTAGGCTTCATTTTCCAGTTGATCAAGCATGGAAAGCTCGAGAGAAGCTTGAGCTGGTGTATTCTGACATTTGTGGCCCAATGAAGACCCCTTCACTGAATGGAAGTAAGTACTTTTTACTTTTCATTGATGATCTAACCAGATTCTGTTGGATTTTCTTCTTAAAACAGAAGTCTGACGTGTTTGAAGCTTTTGGAAAGTTCAAAGCCATGGTTGAAAACCAAGTTGGTTGTAGGATCAAGACATTAAGAACAGACAATGGGGCTGAGTATCTGTCTGATAGATTCAAGAGGCTATGTGAGCAGGCCGGGATCCATCATCAGCTAACCACAGTGTACACTCCTCAACAAAATGAAGTGTGTGAAAGGAAGAATAGGACTGTAATGGATATGGCTAGGTGTTTGCTGTTCCAAAGCAAGCTTTCAAACTCATTTTGGGCAGAGGCTGTCAATAGCTCGGTGTACCTGCTCAATAAGCTCCCAACACATGCTGTCAAGGATAAGACACCCTTTGAAGCATGGCATAGACTCAAACCATCTGTCTCTCATTTGAAGGTCTTTGGATGTGTGTGCTATGTCCTTGTACCTGCAGAAAGAATGACCAAGCTCGAGAAGAGGTTTGTTCCTTGTATTTTTGTGGGCTATAGTAGTGACAAGAAAGGTTATAGAGTCTATGAACCTTCAACAAGGAAGATTTTGGTAAGTAGAGACATCAGATTTGATGAAAAGAAGATTTGGAACTGGGATGGTTCGAATTCAAGGTAGTTTGAAGAGGATTCGGCTGAAGGCAACTTGGAGCTAATTGAAAGTGAGCCTAGTAATGGCAATATTGATGACCTTCCTGTGAGAGGTACTAGGTCCATTGCTGATGTTTATCAGAGATGCAATGTAGCCATTGTGAAGCCTTCGAGCTATGAAGAAGCAGCTAGGGACATGAATTGGAAGAAAACTATGGAAGCAAAAATGGACATGATTCAAAAGAATCAGACTTGGGACTTGGTTGAGAGATCAGACAAGAAGGTTATTGGAGTTAGATGGGTATTTAGAGCAAAATTCAATGCTGATGGCTCATTAAACAAACACAAGGCAAGGTTGGTGGTTAAGGGGTATTGCCAGCAGTATGGAGTTGATTTTGAGGAGACCTTTGCCCCAGTTGCAAGGTTGGATACCATCAAGCTACTGTTTTCTTTGACTGCACAGAAGAAATGGCAGATACATCAACTTGATGTTAAGTCAGCCTTCTTGAATGGCTTTCTCAAGGAGAAGATTTACATAGAGCAACCAGATGGCTTCCAAGTCCAAGGACAAGAAGACAAGGTCTATAGGCTGAAGAAGGCTCTGTATGGGTTGAAACAAGCACCTAGAGCAAGGTATGATAGGGTAGATGCTTACCTGTCTAAGCTCGGGTTTGAGAAAAGCCTGAGTGAGCCAACCCTCTATGTGAAGAAATCCAAGGATAAGACATTGCTGGTTGTCTCGATTTATGTCGATGACTTGCTAGTGACTGGAAGCAAGGATGTTCTGGTCAATGAGTTCAAAGCACAGATGCAAGAGGTATTTGATATGACTGATTTGGGGATCATGACCTACTTCCTTAGTATGGAAGTGAACCAGACTGGTCGAGGGATTTTCATTAGCCAACATGCATTCGTCTTAAAGATACTTGACAAGTTTAGCATGCAAAATTGCAAGTCTGTAAACACACCTATGGCTCAAGGAGAGAAGCTGTCAAGCATTGGTGATCATGTAAGGTTCAATGAGAAGGAGTATAGGAGTTTAGTCGGTTGCTTGCTCTATTTGACAGCATCCAGACCTGACTTGATGCATGCTGTGAGTTTGTTGGCAAGGTTTATGCATTGTTGTAATGTAGTGCATTTCAGGGCTGCCAAGAGGGTGCTGAGATACATTAAAGGAACTTTGAGGCTTGGTATGTTGTTTAAGAAAGAAAAGGAGCTGAAGCTGGTTGGTTATTCAGATAGCAATTGGGCTGGTTGTATTGATGATATGAAAAGCACATCGGGGTACTTTTTCACCCTTGGCTTGAGTGTGTTTTGTTGGAGTTCAAAGAAGCAACAAACTGTTGCTCAATCCACTGCAGAGGCAGAATACATAGCAGCAGCAGCAACAGTAAATCAAGCCATTTGGCTCAGAAAGTTACTGCACGATCTGAATTAGAACCAATGTGATCCTACTGAGATCATGGTTGACAATCAGTCGGCTGTTGCCATAGCCAAGAATCCAGTCTTTCATGGCAAAACCAAGCACTTTAAGATAAAGTTCCACTTTGTTAGAGAATCTGAGCAATCTAAAGAAGTCAGCTTAGTGTATTGTTGTTCACAAGACCAATTGGTTGATATCTTAACTAAGCCACTTGGTATAGCAAGGTTTGAAACATTAAGGAAGCTAATAGGTGTTTGTTGCATACAGTCCAAGGAGGAGTGTTGAGATTTGGCCTGCAATGCAACATTGGACCGTTGGCAGCTTGGAAGGATGCATGAAGCAGTAGCAGCTCAGCCTAAAGGGCACAATCGAGCTGAGTTCAAAAGCAGCAACTAGCTTAGCTGCCTTGTTTCGTTTTGTTATTTTGGTTCATATGTAACTTGATCAAGTTAGCTTGTAACTTGACATCAAAGTTTGTAATTTTTTGTTTAGTTTTTTTATTTGAGTTTGATGGATGTAAGGCTGGCCATACCAGTTTGCTTTGTCTTGTAATTTAAGATAGCTTAAGTCTCTTATTAGTGGGAGTTGGTAAATTATTAGGTAATGGTCATTTGACTTGTTAACTTTGTATTTATTTTCATCATCAATCAATGAAAATTGCTGCTGATTTTCTCATCCATTTTTAGTGCTCAAGTTCTTTGCTTTGCTCTTGGTTTCATTTTAGTTCTTAAGCAAATAGGATGTTATTTTTATGTGTTGTTGCTGCCAATGTTTCAACAGCAGAAGCTGGTAAAGATTTTGCTGATTTTCTATTCAGTACTATGTTATTGCCTGTTGGCACTGTGATTAGGCTAGGCTCCTTAGTAAACAAGGAACAGCAGAGTGCATTGGAAACATTTACGACAGCATTGAAAATTTGGGCAATTCCTATATGCTGTCAGAAAAAATAACAGACAGCTTTTTGAAGACTCAAGCTTTTAACTATGGTGTTTACGTACCTCGGTTGTGGCCATCCATGTCACCGTCAATATACACCGAATTCTACAGGTGTAGTAACTACAAACCAAAAGAGGATTGTCGCAAGTATATGGCAAATGTTTTGTCTTCTTGTCCTCGCTGCTACCATCCAATGTACCTTGATTTCACTTTTGTGAATTTGCGAGACAAGGTAGGGGTAGGTTTTGTTGAGGAATCTGTAACTTATATGATAATGGATGATCTGGCAGTGAGGCCTATGTCTGCTAAATCTATTATCACTTTGCTCAACCACTTGAACATAAAGGATGCTGGTGATCTTGAAGAGAAAGTCATTGCCGTTGGAGCTAATGGGGTAAAACAAGATTTTTTTTTCCTTTTGATTCTTGCTTGACACTCCATTATTAATAACATTGGCTTAAACTTGCTTTGTTTGTGTAATAGGGAGTGGAATTGCTTAGGGCATCCATGCAGACAAAAACTGTGCTTACTGCTGTTTTCCTTGGTGGGAAGAAGGAATCCTCCATAAAGTCCGAGCCTATTCACTGAAGTCGTGGATTTAATGAGCAATCTGTTCAAGCTCATATAATTTCATTTTAGAAATTGAAACTTGGAGTTTATAGTATCATATTGACAAGTGGTTCTTTTTTGTTCTTGCAATTTAGGTCATTTGGAAACAATATTGTGATGTTAAATTGATAATTTTAGCATTACTTCATAACAAGTTATAGCATTGGACTGTAGCGAGCAACCCTAAACGCTGAAACCAAAACCAGACCAAAGTCATGAAACCTTTGTTTATGATAGCAACTTATAAATGAGACAAGATAAAACGAAGCTCACCTCATTAATGCCTACATCAACCATTTTCTCTTCCAATGCATCAACTTGTTTAACGTTGAACTTACTTAGCATAGCTATGCTTGAAATTGTTGACATTGGTGTGACTACCAGATCATCCATGATTATATAAGTAATGACCCCTTTCACATATCCACCCTCATTTGCGGCAGACGATGATATTGAAACCTTATTTTGTGGGTTTACAAGTGTTTCAGGGAAGTTCATGGCCCCAAAGTAAGAAGGGCAAATAGACCATACGACCATCGGTAAATCCCTAGTGTTGTTGATGATTCGATGTTTGGAAACAAGAGAGGAACATTAGCAAGCAAGCTTGAAGAATATGTAGGTTTCAACAAGGTATACTTGTTTTGTTGGTGCAAGAGGCAGCAACAGGCTGTTTTGTATCTTGCTTGAATAGCAAGCCTCGAGCCTTGGTGAAGAAACAAACTCGGAAGCAGAAACAGAAAATGAAACTAGCTAGTGAAATAACAGAAAAGAGAGAAGAAGATTGAATGAAAATGAGCTGATTTTTTTCATTAACACATCAACAAGGCATTAAGCCATTACATATATCAGTCAACAAGTAAAACAAACAAGTAATCACCTAATAACATACCTAACACCACTAAATTGCCTAGTAACTTGGTAAACTTGATTGAAAAACAAAAACTTCTACCTAAACTTGTCATTCAGCACCTAATTACATCAAAATACAGTTACCAACTTAGTTCAAAATAAACTAAAACACAAAATGTTCATTTGAGTAACCAAATGAAACAATGCAGTTTCGGTTTGCTGTTAAAGCACGATCCCTGCATGGCCACCTTGCATGGTCACCTTGGCTGCTGCATGGGGGTTGACTTCAACACTCCTCCTCAGCTTCTATACAGCAGACTCCTAGTTGCTTCCTTAGGTTTACAAATCTCGATGCACCAAGTGATTTTGTGAAGATATCAGCGATTTGATCTTCTGAGCTGCAATGAATTAGCTTGATCTCTCGAGCTTGTTCCATTTCTCTTATCACATGGAGTTTGATGTTGAAATGTTTTGTCCTGCCATGGAAGACAGGGTTTTTAGCAATAGCAACTGCTGACTTGTTGTCACAATGTATCACAGTTGCATCATTCTGCTATAGATTCAAATCACCCAAAATTTTTCTCAGCCACATAGCTTGATTAACAGCATTAGCAGCTGCTACATACTCTGCTTCTGCTGTCGATTGAGCCACCATTGTTTGTTTTCTTGAGCTCCAACAAATCATAGCTGAGCCAAGAGTAAAAGCATAGCCAGAAGTGCTCTTCATGTCATCCTTTGAACCAGCCCAATCGCTATCAGTGTAGCCAATCAGTTTCAACTCTTCAGCCTTTTTAAACTGTATTCCATGGTTTAAGGTACCTTTGATGTATCTTAGCACCCTTTTCCCAGCCTTGTAATGTTGCTGGTTACAGCAGTGCATGAACCTTGATAGCATGCTCACAGCAAACAGAATGTCAGGTCTTGTTGTTGTTAAATACAGCAAACAACCAACAAGGCTCCTATAAAATGATTCATTGACAGGCTCGTGTTCTTCTTGGCTCGACAGTTTTATGCCAACTGCCATAGGTGTGCATGTTGGCTTGCAATTTTGCATTGAAAACTTGGATAAAACTTTCAAAGCAAACGCCTTTTGTCCCAAAAAGATTCCTTGATCAGCTTGTTGTATCTCTATTCCAAGGAAATAAGTCATCAACCCCAAATCTGACATCTCGAACATTTCCTTCATTCTTGCTTTGAAATCAGCCATCACAAGCTTGTCTCCTCCAGTCACTAGAAGATCATCAACATATAGTGACACAATAAGCTGTGTTTCAGCTCCATTCCTCTTAACATAGAGTGTTGGCTCACTAGCACTCCTTTCAAATCCCAAACTGACCAAGTATGAGTCAATTCGAGCATACCAGGCTCGAGGGGCCTGTTTTAGGCCATACAAGGCCTTTCTTAGCCTATACACCAAATGTTCCTTACCAAGCATTATAAAACCTGGGGGTTGTTCGATGTATATCTCCTCTTCTAGGAATCCATTGAGGAATGCAGACTTGACATCCATTTGGTGGATTGTCCACTGGTTCTAAGCAGCAACTGCAATCAGCAATCTGATTGTATCCAGTCTGGCTACTGGAGCAAATGTTTCCATGTAGTCTAGACATACCTTTGACTGAAGCCCTTTACAACTAGCCTGGCCTTTAGCTTGTTTAAACTTCCATCCGCATTGTGCTTCACTCGATAGACCCATTTTACACCGATAGTCTTTCTGTTGGCAGGCTTTTCAACCAACTCCCATGTCTGATTCTTTACAATCATGTTGATTTCATCAACCATAGCTTGTTTCCAACCTTCATCTACCTCAGCCTCTTCAAAACTGCTAGGTTCTGCTATTGCAACCTGTGCCCTTTCATAAATATCTTCTAGGAGCCTTGTGCCTCTCACAGGCACATCATCAACATCCATTTCAGGTCCTAGCTGCTCAAGTTCAGCTTGATTAGGCACTAGGTCTTCTAAAATTGTTTCTGGCTCATTTTTCTCCCAATTCCAGCAGGCTTTTTCATCAAAGATGACATCTCTGCTCACCTGGACTTTGTTTGTCAATGGATCCAGAACCCTGTAGCCCTTTTTGACTGAGCTGTAGCCTACTAGAACACCTGGTTGAGCCCTTTTAGAGAGCTTGTCTCTTTTTACTGCTGGTATTTGTGCATAACACAAGCAACCAAACACCTTCAGATGTGCCAAGGAAGGCTTGAAACTGAACCAAGCCTCGAAAGGTGTCTCGGATGCAAGAGCTTTGGTAGGAAGCCTGTTCTGAAGGTAAACAGCAGTGTTTACTGCCTCAGCCCACATGGTCTTGGGCAGTTTCTTTTCAAACAGGAGACATCTGGCCATATCCATCAGACTTCTATTCTTTCTTTCAGCTACCCCATTCTGCTGAGGTGTGTAGACATTTGTAAGCTGATGTTTGATACCAGCATCATTGCAAATGGCTTGAAACTGAGCTGAAGTGTACTCAGTGCCATTGTCAGTCCTTATCGATTTTAGCTTGGAACCTGTTTCTGTTTCTACAACATTTTTAAACTTCACAAACACTTGAGCTACCTCAGACTTGTGTTTTAAAAAGAAAATCCAGTAAAACCTTGTAAGATCATCAATAAAGAGGATGAAATACCTGTTTTTGCTGAGTGATTCAGTCCTTATCGGGCCACATACATCAGAGTGCACCAGCTGCAGTCTTTCAGTAGCTCTCCAAGCTGAATTTGTAGGAAATGGCAGTCTTGCCTGTTTCCCCATTTGGCAAACTTCACACACATCATCATGCTCCACTGAGCTGGTGAAGTTCTCTGCCAAGCCCTCTTTGGCCAGTCGAGCCATTGATCTGAAGTTGGCATGTCCAAGCCTTTGATGCCAAAGCTTGAAGTCATCAACAGAAGTTGTGTATGCTGAGTTTGAGTCATTTGCCCAGTGAACCTCAAAGCATTTATCAGTCATTGTGACTGTCATAAGGCTTGATCCACTTGGATTAGTAATGTGGCATTGTTTGTCCTTGAACACAACAGAATAACCTTTCTCGAGCAGTTGAGCTATGCTGAGAAGGTTTCTGTCAATCTCTGGCACCAACAGCACATTTGGAATGATCTTGTTGCCTGTGGGAGTACATATCAGCACTTCTCCTCTTCCTTCAGCCCTTATAAACTAACCATTTCCAACCTTGACCTTGGTTTTATAACTTCTGTCCAAGGTTTTAAACAAGGAGGCATCTGGTGACATGTGGTTAGTGCAACCACTGTCCAGCAACCAGCCTTTTGAGTATTTCTTCTCAGCAGCTAAACAGGAAACAGCAAAGACCTGTTCTTCTTGGTCACTACTGTCCTCAGCTACTCGAGCTTCAACCTTTGACTGCTGAAATTGATTCTGCCTTGGTTTACTCCTGTTTTTACAGACCCTTTCAACATGGCCCTTCTTCTTGCAGTGTTGGCATACTGCATCTGGCCTAAACCAGCATCTGTCTTCTGGATGGCCAGACTTCTTGCAATATCTGCAGGGCTGGTCATTGCTCCTTGCAGCATCAGGCTTAGGCTTGCTTTTCCAAGGCTTTTTGCCTCTTTGAGCATTGGTGCTCGAGGCTTCTCTGGCCTTGGCTTGAAATGCACCTTCTTGGTGATCTTCAGCTCTGCTAGCTCTCCTTTGTTCCTGAGCATAGAAGGTGTTGATTAACTCAGTCAAAGAGATGCTAGCAAGGTCTCTTGAGTCCTCTAGGGAGGATATCTTGGCCTCATATCTCTCAGGCAAAGTGGAGAGGACTTTCTCCACAATTCTTGCCTTATCAAAGTGCTCACCTAGGAGCCTTATGCTGTTAACCACTGCCATAATTCTATCTGAATACTGCTTCACTGTTTCTTCTTCCTTTATCTTCAAATTCTCGAAATCCCTTCTCAAGTTCAACAGCTGCTGTTGCCTTGTTCTCTCAGTGCCTTGAAACTCCTCCTTAAGCTTGTCCCAGGCCTGTTTTGGAGTCTCACAGGCCATAATTCTGGTAAAGATGACATCTGATACACAGTTCTGAATACAGGACATGGCTTTGTGCCTTTTGGTCCTCTCATCAGCATGTTGTCTGATCTGAGCTACTGTGGGATTAGCCCTCAGTGGTGCTGGCTCAGCATCTGTGTTAACAACTTCCCACAGATCGAAGGCCTGTAGGTAAGTCTTCATCTTGACCAGCCATATGTGAAAGCCTTCTTCATTGAAGACTGGTGGGGCTGCTGGTGAAAATCCTGAAGAAGCCATCAGGTTCCTTGGTTTGAGGCAACAGGTCCACTAAGACAAGAGCTCTAGATACCAATTGTTGGTGCAAGAGGCAGTAACAGGCTGTTTTGTATCTTGCTTGAATAGCAAGCCTCGAGCCTTGGTGAAGAAACAAACTCGGAAGCAGAAACAGAAAATGAAACTAGCTAGTGAAATAACAGAAAAGAGAGAAGAAGATTGAATGAAAATGAGCTGATTTTTTTTCATTAACACATCAACAAGGCATTAAGCCATTACATATATCAGTCAACAAGTAAAACAAACAAGTAATCACCTAATAACATACCTAACACCACTAAATTGCCTAGTAACTTGGTAAACTTGATTGAAAAACAAAAACTTCTACCTAAACTTGTCATTCAGCACCTAATTACATCAAAATACAGTTACCAACTTAGTTCAAAACAAACTAAAACACAAAATGTTCATTTGAGTAACCAAATGAAACAATGCAGTTTCGGTTTGCTGTTAAAGCACGATCCCTGCATGGCCACCTTGCATGGTCACCTTGGCTGCTGCATGGGGGTTGACTTCAACATGTTTGTTGTCGAGAGAATGTACGCAACGCCCAATTTTTCAATGCTCTTGTAAAGATTTCCGAGGCATCCAACAATGCCTTCTTGTGTAAGCAGCCTTATAACAGTACCAACAGGCAATAACAATATGTTGAAAGAGAAAATCAATAAAATCTTTTCCAGCTTCGGCATATAGAACCCTTTACCCATTTGTATCTATCAAGCTTCAAACTCACGGTGGTGGCGGTCGCCATGGATTGAATTAGTCGATAAGAAATGGTAGGAACTCCGGTGAATCCCGCTTGCGTAATATATTGAGATATATCTTTTAGCAATAATGATCCATAAAGAGGATTGGAAAGGACAAATGAAGATTCACTAACAAGATCTTCCCAAGAAACCCCAGGCTGAGGAATTAAATAACTAGTAGCCGGATAATGATTTACGATGGCATACCGATATCAACAAATAAAACATAATCAATCGACAAATCATGAAATATAACAATAATACGGGGGTTCTGATACTAGTCAGATAAACCATTTTTGAAGCAAACACTAATGACTAGGCAAGAGATGAACTTATTAGCGAACTTGCTGAGTAATGACCGGATCTAATGCAGGGCCGTCGTAGCACCTGCGATTCCCAACAATCTCATCAAGATATAAATTGTTATGTAAGAACCAGCTGCTACCATACCAAAAGAAACCAATGGCATTCATGCGACAATTTTCAAATGTACCCAGACTATTTCATATACAGCAATCATATATTTCGAGGGCAAATACATATGAACTGATATAAAGAACAATTTATTTGATTCAAAAATAAAATACCAATTATACATAAGTTTCTATAAAAACTAAAATCATCCAACTTAGCCAACTCCAGAGAACTTATAATGACATTGTATAGTTACGATGGAAATGCAACAAGGATTTGAGATTACATGTTAACTCAAACAGTTACCTCTAAATATATATATATATATATATATTATTTTCATAATTTATTTAAATCAAAGATTCAATTTTTAATTTTTAGTTTTTAACTTTTAATTATTTTTCTTGATGAAAATCTAATCCAACTTTTCTACATTTATATTATATTTAAAAATTTTACTCAATTGAGTAATTCTCGACAACTATTCTTTTATAAAAATAAATGGTTTCAAGGTAAATAATAATAAATGTTTTTGTGGTGATATCTATTTTTATTATTTCAATTAATGTGGAATCTAGAAAATTACATTTTACAGTATTTGAGCACAAAATATCATAATTTTTAATGCGTATATAATTTCAATTAATTTTTCATTTAATTTTTAAAATATTTTTTATAAACACATTTGTTATTTTTTTTCTGAGTATATTATAATCTAATTATTAAGTCACCGACTAAAGATTTCATCACCGACCAGAAAGTTGTCATCATCAAGTCAGACCCGTCGTCAAATTCTTCTTCTTCCTCAGTGAATGGCGGTTTTCACCAGGGGCAAAGTCAGAATAAATTTTTAGGTGGACAAATAAAATTTTAATTTTTTATAGTCTATGTATTTATAATTTTTAAATAATTAAATCTAATTTTTATAATTTTAAGGGTCTGAAGTGTAATTTTACTTTTACTAATCTAATTTTTTTTAAAAATTTAAGGACTTAAATAATAAATTTATATTTTAGGGGAAGACAGGTCCTACAACCCCAGATTTGCCACTAGTTCCCACCTTGGAACCATTGATACCCAACCTTAAACATCGATAGGAATTCACTTAAATTTCAAATCCTAAAACATTTTTAAAGTTAGAGGAGTGAACGAGAGATTGGGAGGAAAGAGACATCACCACATTATTAAATTAAATTAAAAAAATTTAATTCTAATATTAATTTCTGAAAAAAATATATTATGAAAATATCATAGCCACATGCGTGGCACCATCTCATTGGGCGGATTTATTTTTTTAATGGCCGTTTATTTTTGGATTAAAAACTATTTAACCCTTTAATACTTTTTAAGTACTTAATTGGTAAGGGATACATCAGTAAGCACAGTTTTCGACTCTAGCGATGCTCTTCAACAACTCCAAACCCTGAAACAAAACATAAGAACAAATCAAAGCTATCAAACCTGTATGTTTCTTACAGCAACTTATAAACAAATGGGATAATAATGCCTACATTTTACCACTTTCTCTTCCAGAGACTCGACTTGCCCGAGGTTGAACTTATGTAGCATAGCTATGATCGAAATAGTCGACATCGGCGTGACCGTAAGATCGTCCATGATCGTATACATAACGACCCCTTTCACATAACCCTCCTTTGTAGTAGGCAACGAAGTTGAAACTTTGTTTGGTGGGAGGTGTACAAATGTTGCAGGGATGTTCATGATCCCAGAGCAACAAGGGCAAGTAGCTGTCGAATCATTTGTGTAATACAAAATACAACTCCTCCTACCGCACAGTCCATCATAATAATCATACGATTATGATCCTTTACGACCATATGAACACTGTAAAAGCTTTGTGGTGTTGATGATTGAATGCCTGGCAACAAGACAGGAGTATTGGCTGCTAATCATGAAGAATATTTAGGTTTCAACAAGATGTTCTTGTTTGTTGTCGGCTGAAAGAATGAATCATTCAATTTTTCGACGCTTTCGTAAAAGTTTCCAAGGGATCCAACCATGCATTTTTTTTTTCAGCAACTTCATAACAGTACTAACAGGCAATAACAATACGTTGAACGGTTGAAGAGAAAATCAACAAAAATCTTTTCCAGCTTCGGCATATATAACCCTTTGCCCTTTTGTATCTATCAGAAGCTTCATGATCACGGTGGTGGAGGTGGCGAAATATGAGATCGTTGTCTTTTATAATGATATCAACTACAACAATTGTTCTATAATTCAAATCAATCCGAATTTATATTTGGTAGATGATTTTAGGTGATAAATTTTTTCTCATTTTTTTTAATAATGATTATTTATTGAAATAACATTTTTCTTCATCATTTAAATAATTTGAAAAAACAAACTTATTTAAAATTTTCACCTAAAATAATCTATCAATTATAAATTCTAGTTGATCGAATTTGTGATATCCTTCCAAGAGACAACTATCTCTTTATAAGTTTAAGTGTCAAAATAAACCAAAAATAATTACAAATATCAACATATACCATTGGATGAATAATCTCAAAAGCAACAAGTAGAACGATCCTATTTGCTCTAATCATGGACTGGGTGCTTCCCTACCAGCAGCAAGAAATGAAGAGATAAAAACCATGAAAGCTAAGATTGAAAGATTACAAAAAAATTTGGAGAGCTTGTTGATGCCATTGCAGGGACAACACCCTAATCCTTTAGAGGTATAGTACGTATATTTATCGTTTTTTTTATTTATTATTAATGTAAATGTGTAATATGGTTGCCATAAAGGTATAGCATATATACTTTATTGTAATGTTATTATTAAGTCACTATATATATATATATATATTTTCATTTCTTTTAATAGGCACTTACTGTTGTGCTAGTGTTTCAGAAATCGCCTTAAAAAACAATCGTTTGTCTCATACAACATATCAACCAAGTCAAAATGGAAACAATCAAAATGAATCACAAAGGAATGATTAGTTATAATATCATCATCAATCTAGGTAATTATTCTAATTTAAATACATTTTTTTTATTTTTTTCATTTTCCCAAATTTGCCTACAACTTTAACTATTGTTTAATTGACGTGAGTGCTCAACTATCCCAAGTTTAACTATCATTTATTTATTTTTCATCTAATTGAGAGAATTGATATGCTTGACTTTGATGGGAACTTTCAATAACCCCACATTTATTATTCTCCCATCGTTGTCAAAGGAGATTCCTTATCACAGTGCAAGGTAGATTGTAGTGAAGGGTTGGTGTATACTGATTTAATAACCAACAGAGAGTAGATTTCCTTATAAATTGTTAGAAGCTTTTTTTCTTGATTCAGTATAGCAGAATGCGATTTTAATGTAAGACATACAATAAAGATTGTTTTTTGTGAATATCTAATTGAGTGTGTACATATACAAATAGCATACGTTAGAGCTCAAGGAACACCTATGGTTCTAAATTCTAAAAAGAAAAATTGTAGTTTTTAGAAACTTTGTTGGGCTTCAAAACTTACTTATATTATGTTGAAATGTTTACAAAAGTTAGAATCATAGATGGCATATATACTCAAGATAACCATTTCTCTTTTACTTTCATTTACTACTTCTATCCGAACATTCAACTTTTTTTTACCTAATTGTTAAAAGGTAAACTGATCCGTGTCATTTCTATCAACTTATTTAACATAATATATTAAAAAAATAAGCCTTGTTATCATTTTTGATAATAGGAGAAGATTAAAATTCGAAAACCTCCACCAATGAAAAATAGCACCTTCAGATTAAAATACCAAGAAATTATTTAAACTAAAAATTTGTTGAGCGTTATTAAAAAGAACAACCCTCCAAAAATTAGCGTATGCCGCTTTAAACGGCGAGCACACGGTATTCTTTAGTAAAAGGCGAAAGAATAGTTCGCTCTGTGCTCACCGCACGGCTCCGTGCCTTTCAGTCTCTCTTGAGCTTATATTTATAATACTCTGTTGGGCGTTGCTTTCGGTCGTTAGGGATGTGGGACTACTCATCTCTAGCTTCTGCAATTCTTCTGACAATTCACACACTTCACCACGTTTCCCCTTATTGTTCACGCGTTATCTTTTTATAAAACACGTGCCCCTTAAACTCAACACAATGAATTTCTCCCTCATTGAAGTATTTCCTCCCAAAACTATCATTTTCATGGCCGAATTTATACAATGAAAATGGTTTTCGACAATCCTTGTTTGCCTCTTCGTTCAAAGAAATATAAATAACAACCATCTTAAGTTCAAAACAGATTTCAAGAGATATAACTGTAGGCGATGCCTTCAGTAACTGTAGACCCTGAAAAAAGAACCAGACCGGTGCCATGAAACCTGTGTTTCTTACAGCATCTTTTAAATAAATGGGATAATGATCCTCCTCTCAACCACTTACTCTTTATAAGTAAGGAGTAACGACCCCTTTCATGTTTGCAGCAGATGAAGTTGAAACTTGAAATCTTATTGGGGGGGGTTAGTCGTCTTTAGATCAAGAAGGGCAAGTACTATATGTTGGATCACTTTCCTAATAAATAAATTACCATTGCTAGCTGAATGCAAGTACCACTCAAATTTTCAGCTGTCTCATAAAAGTTTGTAAACCCAGAAGCTTCAAATTCAGGTGGTGGTGCTGGCGGGGGTGATCGGAATTCAGTGAATGTCCAACACAAAACTAAGCCAAACCTTTAAAGTTAATGGCCATAGAAGGCAATAATCTACATCTTTTCAGTGACCCACCTCAAAAACATTCAAGCCTGTGACCTTTTTGTCCACCCAACTACGACTGAAAAAGATTTTGTTACTGTGTCACCTAGGTGAAGAGCCACGGCTACATTAAGCTTCAGAATCTGTGTAGAATTTTGAGGTTCACTGCTGAAAACGCAACATTATGTGCTTGTGCTTTTTATATCTTGCACCCATTCTCGTCATGCACCATAACTGAAGTCTGGTTAATGAAACGAAAACAATGGCGTTTTATGTCAAATTGTGGTTATAGTCCCTCTAATTTGTTTAAATTTAACATTTGACATAATTCAATCCCTCGTCTTTTATTAATCTACATAGTTCACACGCTTAATTATTTTGATTAAAAGTGTTGAAGTCGATTTTTTTTCTTAAAAATAATCATTTCTATTATGTCAAAATAAATTTCTTTGACTTATTTTATATCAATATTTTTATCCAAATAATTAGGTTGGACCAGATAATATCATTTTGGAATAGTAGATTACGAAAATTAGAACCAAAATATGAGCAGAATAGAAGGATCAAAAGTGAAAAAGACCATAAATATTTAAATATAGAATTTAATGTCTCTACACTTCAATTTTCCAACATATTTGTTAGATTCTTTTTTGGTGCTAAAAACGAGTTTAAAAAAATAAATAATGCTAAATTATAATATAAAAATTAGATCTCTAACTAAAAATTAACTTAAAAAAGTAAAGGCCAAACTTGAAAGCGAAGACATTTGTTTCTTAAAAGAAAATATTTGGAAATAAATAAATAGCACCATAACACTTAAAACACACAAAATTCAAAGTTCCAAATATTTCGTCCAAGAGAAAATTTCATAAATACAATAAATAAATAAAAAATAATGTTTCAAGACTAGAAATTAGTGAGGCGTTCCAAAAAGGAACAACCTTCCAAAAACTGGCGTATGCCGCTTTGGGCGGCGAGCACACGGTATTCTTTAGTAAAAGGCGAAAGAATAATTCGCTCTGTGCTCACCGCACGGCTCCGTACATTTATCCTTCGCCTGCGTTTTTATTTATATTAATCTGTTGGGCGCTGCTTTATGTTTCTTACTCATGTGGGAGTCTACTCATCTCTAGCTTCTACGGTTCTTCTGCCAATTCACACCCTTCACCAACCTCATTTCCCCTTATTTTTCATGCGTTATCTTCATAAAACACAGTACCCTCTAAACTCTACACAATGAATTTCTCCCTCGTTGACGTATTTCTTCCCGAAATTATCATTTCCGTGGCAGAATTTATATAAATGGTTTTCGAAAACCTTGTTTGCCTTTTCGTTCAAAGCAACATAATAACAGGAACCATTTGAGTTCAAAACAGTTCAAGAGACATCTAAAATATGAAATCAATTAAACAATACATCAGCTGGCAGAGTCTTGGACTGTAGGCGATGCCTTGATTAACTCCAGACCCTGAAACAAAAACCAGACCAGTGTCATGAAACCTGTGTTTCTTACAGCAACTTATAAACAAATGGGATCATGCTGCTCCTCTCATTAATGCCCTACAGTAACCACTTTCTCTTTATAAATAACAAGCCCTTTCACGTAGCCACCCTCTTTTGCACCAGATGAAGTTGGGAGCTTACTTGAAGGGGGATTACAAATGTTGCAGGGTCGTTCATGTCATTAGAGCAAGAAGGGCAAATATGTGCCGGATCACTTTCATAATAAAATCGACAAATGTCTCTACGAGCATTCAAACACCAGTATAATATGTGTTGCCGATGATTGTATTTGTATGCCTGAAGATTTAGATGTTTCAACAATGTATCCTTGTTTATTGCTGGCTGAATGCAAGTATCACTCAAATTTTCAGCTCTCATAAAGCTTTGCAAGCCATTCAACCATGTCTTTTAATGCAAGCCAACCTTACAATAGTAGCTTTGGCATACAGAACCCTCCTCCCTTTAGCATCTACTAGAAGCTTCAAACTCATGGTGGTGGTGGTGGTGGATGCCACGAATACAGTAGCCAACGGGAATTCCATTGAATGCCCAGCCCTGTTAGTGCTTCCTTGTATAAAGGGCTTTTTAAGCACGGGTCATCCTAGAAGGGCATTTGAAAAGGACAAAATGAACATTCACTAAAGAGAACTCTTACTTTCAAGTAGTTTATCTATACTTGAGAGATTGTGTTTCTTGATCCATTAAAACTTGAAAATGTTCAATTCTTGAACTGATGGGCAAATTTCAAGCCCATAAAATGGCAGAACAATATATCATATATAAGCAAAACAAAGAAAGAGAGAGATAAGATCTGAATCCAGCATTTGCATTTAGAGAAAAATGACTGTTAAAACCTGCCTATGCAGAAAGTAGTGAATTGAACAGTTTGTGCGAACTGGAAGACATAAAGTAGCCCAAAAGATGGGAAACTACAGGCTATCTATTTTGTCTGGAACAAATGATTCTACCAACACTTAATATACAATAACAGCCTGTGAAACAAATGACTAACAGTTATGGCGGTGTTAACGATGCTGTACAAGCAGGGTGAATTGCCACAGGATCCTTCCAAAGAGCTGTTACCTGCAAACAATCAAAAACATTTCAATATATAGATTCGAAATTATGAGGTAAACATGGTAGGGTAAATTTGCCTAGATTTTTCAATATTGGTAAGAGAAAGTAAATTTTTTGACCATCCTACTTGGACATTAGTACAGTGAAAAATATGCAATTGCAAGTTTTTCCCAATACAAACTGAGCCAAAACCATTAAAGTGACGGTGGTCAAAAAGGTGAATGGCCATAGATGGCAAGAATCTACGTTTTTCGGTGCGTACCACAAAAACATTCAAGCCTGTGACCTTGTCCACCTAACTATGACTGAAAAAGAATTTACTGCTAGGTCATCAAGGTCCACAGCCACAGCTGCATTAAGCTTCAGCGTACACTTGTAACTCTAAACTTCACAGCTGAAAATCCTCAATATTACATGCTTGTGCTTTTACATACATGGAGAATTTTTTAACATTTTTAATCACTGCATTCCACACCTCTAAAGAATAGTTTCATAGACAACATATTCTGATTGACATCTTAAACTCATTCTCCTCATGTACTAACTATATAACTGAAGTCTAGTTAATGAAGTAAAAACCAACCTGGAAGTGAACTTTTACAACGAATATGAAAAGATATATGCAAAAGTCTAGCACAGCCAATCAAAATAGTTGCGCATAGGTCTTATTCATGCTTTCATACTGACAATGGAGTGGTGCAAAATTTAGCTCCCGAGTAAACACTGAAAATGATGGGAATGAAATCCTGTGGTAGTCTAATTTGATATTCTATCACAAGAAACTACCCCTCTAATGATCAATTGAGGCCTAGAAAACCATAAGAATATCAATGTTTCAGAATATCTGCAAAAAATTTAACCTAGTTGAAACATTACATGGAGTATCTTAAAATCCTTGCATACAACTGATGCTGGAAGAAGCATAAGCTTACCATACCAATCTGCATGAAAGCTACCAAACCAGAACTATATTGCACAGATATAGCAGAATTTTTTTCTGAAACTACATACACCAAGTAAGATATTATAAAAGAAAAGGTTAAGTACCACATTGGTTTTGCCATGGGAACTAGGCTTGATGCCTGAAATTCCAGAGCAAAATTAAGCCATTTGAAGAAACGGGAAGATGATTTATAAAATCTATTGGCTTGTAGGTTTCTCCTTAATTGCAGCAGAGCTAAAATGTCCTCAGCAACTCAAGAAATTCTGTTGGTTCTTCATCTTCTTTGACAATCTGTTGATAATCAATGTACAAAAAATAGAAGGTTAGAAAGTAGTACAGATTATTTGTTTCTTTTCTATGGGCTGAATGCATAACAAAATCAAACAGAATGTGACGCAAAAAGAGTTCAGTGACTAATCTTATATATTTCTCCTATTAGTAAACAGGCTTTCTACATCTCCAAAAGCATCAAACTCAAAGACAACAAGAGGGATCCAAACTTGATTTGACCCTGGCATAAACATAACTATATCCTTTGATTTAAATAGCAAATCAATTACCCTCATAAATATTTATAACATTAATCTATACCTTCACAAGGATGTCCTCTGGCAGACCCACTTGAGTTAGAACATCATAACCAACTTGGTTCCAGTCAATATCATCTCTATCCCTTAGCACCTGGCTGCTATCTAACTGAATCAAGCTTTTTTCATGATGATAAAACTTCCCTATCCAAAAATACAGAATCCTATCTTCATTTTTGCCTACAGCTGTAGCTGGAGAAAAATTGCAAACGCAGATTTTGAATCTAGATCACTTCTATTAAATTTTGTCATCTTGTCTATACTGGGCCAGCGCCATACTAAAGGTTGAATTACACCAGGACATGCTGGAAAACTTTCCTCCATTCTATTTGGAACAGCAGAAACAAAACCATCCTGGGGAGAATGAATTTTTTGAGGTTCATATGTACTAACAAAAGTAGATCTCTTATCATGTGGATCAATATTAGCTATTCTACATGGAGATATCTTCAAATTGGAGCCTTCAATCACAACATCCCCTCCATTTCCCACACCATGCTTGGAATCAAAGACAATTTCAATATCAGACTCACAAGATGAACTAGTATTGTCATTTCTCCTGTCCCTGACTTTCTTGACAAGAAAAGATGACCGATCACTTGTTTCTCGTACATTATCACTCGGCACTGGCAGCTTGAGAGACTTTGATAAACTGCCTCGCCTTTCTGCAAGGGATGTTGAAACCTTTTTTAGGGGCGAAGATGCAGCCTGAGGTTGAGAAGTGAGACTGACACTGACAAACCCTGAGCTATTAGACGTGGGGTGTGAAGAAGTTTGTGATGAAACATAAGACAATTCGGAAAAACCATGCAAAGGTGATGAAACTTGAGAAGAATTTGAAACAGCTGAAGGTGAATCCAGAGAGGACTCTGAAAAGTAGGTTGAACAACTACTGGAATCAGGAGAGGGATACAGAGGGGAGGAAGACGAAGAGGACGATGTTGACGATGGTGATGATGAACGAACTATCATCATGGAATCTGAATAAATCCTGGATAGCAATATCTTTGGTGCAGAGACAAAGTCCTTCATTATGACAGAGGCAAACTTACATCTAAGCATGCTCCAACTGCTTTCTCTGGCAGGAAGGTGGGTTTCATGTTCATTCTCCGATGAAGCAAATGGAGGAACAATACCTCCCTTTATAGCCTTCTCGAAAACCTCAAAATCAACATTATAAGAATCCACTTTCCTCTTACCAGGGCAAATCTTAACTGCTGACTCCCCCACCCCAACTATATTTCCAGATTTGTCCATCAAAGGTAAATTATTTGAAAAGGAGTTCCAAAAATTGATTGGTTCCTCTCCTTCCTTTATCATCATTAAAGGCCCCTGCACTTTCTCATACCGAACAATCTGACATACAGCTCCTCGTGCATCCCTTTCCATTATAGATTCACAGTTTTTACCAATCCAAATATATACTGCAGAAGGTATCTGAACAATAAATGCACCTCTAGAATCCAGTACAGAAGGGGATGGATCATTCAGCATTTTAGGGACTAGATGCAAAGGATCATAAGGCGAATGAGGCGCAATTCTATACATCCTCAGTAAGGAACTAGGGCTCAATGGGAAAGCATGAACCCTTTTTTGACACTGTAACAACTGGCAAGCAAAACCCATATTTGGATCTGCAATTCCTCTTGCAGCCTTCACATACTGAAAGGCATCATCAAAACTCTGTCCCTCTCTCCACATAAGATACGCTATCACCAGTGATGTGGACCTTGATACCCCCTGGCAACAATGAACAAAAACTCTTCCACTCTGTTCCCTAACATGCTCAAAATAATCAAAAACATCATAAAGTATGCTAGTAATATCCTCTGATGGACTATCTTGCAACCACAGAGTTCTGTACACAAAGTCGGCCTTGAAATACTCAGGACAAACAAATCCCACACAGTTCAAAACATGAGTAATCCCATTCTGTTTTAGTATTTCCCTATCCTTTGCAACGGCATCTCCACCAAGATAAATATGTTCAGCCACTTTTGAGCATTCTTTATCAAAGAAAGCAATCTTTTCCCTTTTCATAAGCCCGCCATTCTTATCATTACTCCGCTGAATCGATGATAAGTCAAGCTTCAACCTCTCACCACTCTTGTTCCCACTTGGTGTAGGTGGCTGTGGCCACTCACCAAGATCATCAGAACCAGCCTTCGGCCACTCATCCAAACTTCTCCGTGCAATCGACAACGGCTGCAGAGGTGGCAAACACAACCTGGCCTTAGAATTCTGTTGCGAACGTGGGGTTAAGGGAGGAGGAGGAGGATACCGACGAGCTTGTCCATCATTAGTACCATTGATAACATTAGTATCTGCTCCTATATCTTTATCAGTTTCAGGAATTTGAAGACTGGTTCTGGATGAGGACCACGAAGCCGAACGCCAAAACATTTTCCGAGAGCCAGAAAGTTGACATGATGGAGCCGGAGGAGTAGGATTAACAGGAGCATCCTCTTTGCCCACCATTCCCACTTCACAGTATCACCTTAGCTAAACTTGAAAAATAAACACAAAGAACCAACTAAACCCTACTACCTATTCACCATGATTCCAACATTACAAATACCTTCATAAAACCATAAAACAAATATAACCAAAATCTAAAAACCTAACAAAAACTCTAACTTCCCACTAGTTTCAGCGTTTTCACCATACCTATTTTCAATACCCTCACTTGAAATCTTCAGACAAAACCTAGAACCATTAAAAAAAGATACAAGTTGGGAATAAAAAAATCTCACTTGAAATTACGAGTGGACATGATAAAATCGAAAACCCATGTCAGATCAGCCATGAGGAACAAGTCACTGCAAATACAAAAATTAAAGAATAAAACAACTTCCCATCTTATAAAGAACAAAATTTAATAAAAAAAACAAACAGGTAAATAGAGGAGAAAAAAGTAAACCCGGAGTTCCAATTCAGAGCAAATTAACAACAATGAAACAAAAAACGGTAAACCCAATTTGTAAATCTATATAAGCAACTTCAGAATAACATAAAATTTAAAATATAAATACACGTAGAAGAAAGCCTTGGAGAATAGAGAAAAATAAATAAAAAAAGAGCGAGATTGGGGCTTACAGGGCAAGGAAAGGAAGAGAAAGAAGCCATGGGAAGAGTGAAACTGAAGAGGAAGAGAAAGAGAGAGAGAGAAAGAGGGGGAAAATAAAGTAAAAAATAAAAACGAATAAAAAGAAGGGGAACGGGTCAGGAAGTGCGGTATATGTTTACCAGTCTTTTTCAATAATTTCCCTTTTTCTTTTTTTATTTCTATTTTATCAGAAAAAATAAGGTCAAATACTCATTTCTTAAAAGTTCCTTCTTCTATGAGTTTTGTGTTTTTTTTTTTTACAAAGAGAATGATTAAATCATTACTTAAATTATCATGTAGTAATTATAGGACTTCATCCGACAGTTCTATGAAAAAGTACCTACCCACCAGTCTTGAGAATGTCATTAATGCTAATCATAAGTAGGAAGTTACAACATGCTCTTAATAGTACGTGTTAGAGCTAAGTAGTGTTGATCAACAACATTTTCTTGAATAGCTTCAGTGCTATCCAACTAGAGAATTATTCGTTTCAACCCAAGGTTCCAAGCGAGTTAAAGACCTTTCAGAGCTTCCCAAAGTTCAACATCGATAACTGAACAGTGACCAATATTCCTTGAGAAACCAGAAATCCACGTCCCATACTGATCGTAGATTAGACCACCTACAGTAGCATTCCCGAATACATTACAGACCGTACCATCAATATTCACTTTATGTCACTCATCATCCAGTGGAATACATCTGATCAACTTACAAGTTTTAGCTTTTGAATGCTTTAAGGCCCCCATCGATCCAAAGTTTGAATAGAGATAACTTTCCCTCATACGGTAACTCTTTTCCAAAACACTTTCATTTTCAATAAAGTCTGCATTAAACACATAATTGTTCCTCCTTATCCAAAGCTACTACCAAATAATACCAAAAAAAGCCTGCCATTCAGAAATATCATATGCAAAATGATTAAAACCAGATATATTAATTTCTAACCAACTTCCAAAACTAATAGAGAAGAATATGCACAAATCACACATCTTGCATTTGGGGTAAGATTTCTTCTCATTCAATTGTCATTGGTCAGGACTTTATTCACTTTATGTCATTCATCATCCGGTGGAATCTACCTGATCAACTTACAAGTTTTAACTTTTGAATACTTTAAATCATCAATCCAAAGTTTGAACAAAAATAACATTCCCTCATACGGTAACTCTTTTCCAAAACACTTTCATTCTTAATAAAGTCTGCATTAAACACATAATTGTTCCTTCTTATTCAAAACTGCCAAAAAATAATACCAAAAACGGTCTGCCATTCAGAAAGATCGCATGCAAAATGATTAGAACCAGATATATTAATTTCCAACCAACTTCCAAAATTGATAGAGAAGAATATCCAAAAATTATACAATCTTGCATTTGGGGTAAGATTTCTTCTCATTCAATTGTCATTGGTCAGAACTTTATTTACTATAATTTATCATTTTTAGTTTGATTTGATTATATCTACAGTTATTATATTTATCATATTTCTAAAATTTATTCTCTATACTTTTTATTTATGGAACTTCAATATCTCTTTTAACTAATTTAAAAATTAAAACTTAATTGACAATAACTTTAGTTTACTATTATTAAATTTGAATATATTATTAATTGAATATTAATTTTAAATTACAACTTTAAATATTAAAATATCAACTATTCAAATTTAAAGAAAAATATTATCCATTGGACTTTAATTACAAATTAAGCAAATAAAGAGAGTAAACTTCAAATTTTTAAAGAATAGAAAGACTAACAACATATTTAAACCTTTTAGTTTTTTTCACTTTTTCAAAAAATATATTTTCTATTTTTCTATTATCTTACTTTGTTTTTATCTATTTTTTAAATTTGAATTTAATTTGTAATTTAAATATTTTTATATATTGTTGTTTTTAAATAACTAGCCTTATCTTAATTTTATATTTTTATAAATAGGCTTACTTATCAATGAACTTTTGTGTCTTTCTTCTTATTCTTTCAAAACTTAAATTTTATAAGAGCCAAATATCTCTAAACTAGATTTTTTTTTCTCTCCTTACCCAATCCAATCCCAAATGCCTCTTAAGCTTCATAATAACTTAAACTTTTCGATTTGGAAAGTACAATTTACCATGCTATCACATTTGCAGTTGCACAATGCAATACCAATCCTTCTCAATTTTTTCGCAAAACTCGCCGCATCAATCAACCTCAATCTTATCAACCACAAATTGTTTGTCCTCAACAACAAGGTTTCTGGCTTGCACAGGTTCCCAATAAGGGAACTGTAAATTTTTGCTCTCTTCAGGATTCAAAATATCCAAATGTGACACCTTATTATTTATTCTACAAGCCTCAATAGCTACACTCTATATTCTGGTATATGTTGATGATATCATAATCACTAGCAACAATCTCATAGTTATTCAACAGGTTATTCCTTTCCTCTCCAAAAAAAATTCTTTTAAAGATCTTAGTATGCTAAAGGTTTTTTTTTTTTTTTGAAATTGATGTTCTTCAGACCACTGATGGTTTGTTACTCACTAGAATGCGGTGACAAGAATCATTTAATACTTGAAACATAGTGAAGATTATGGCCTACAAATCAATCATCACTCTAAAAACATTCTTAGCATATATGCAGATGCAGATTAGGTTGGGAACCCAACAAATCCTGCTTCCACCACTGTCTATATTCTCTTCTTTAGGCATACTCTTATTAGATCGTCCAAAAAACAACTAACTATAGCTAGGTCATCCATTGAAATTGGATATAGGGCCATTGCTACAGCTACTACTGAAACACTTTGGGTGTTGCATCTCTTACAAGAAAATTCAAGTATCATTTTCTTGTACTCCTCAATTTTGTTGCGATAATATTTAGGGCCATATGTCGTTGTCAACATCCTATTTTACATATCAAGATGAAGCACCTCGAAATTGATCTTCACTTCATCCAATATCATGTTGATCGAAAAACCAATCACATCCATGCCGCTAATCAACTAGTTGATACACTTACAATAGCCTAACCCAAACTTGCCTTTGTTCATCAACTTTCTAAGTTAGGTGTTGCCCCACAACCCCAAACTTGAGTTTAATTATTATCTCTTTTTAAAATCTTAATTTAATTTGTTTTTTTAATGTTTTTATCTTTTATTGTTTTTGAATAACTAACCTTAGGCCTCTTTAGATAGGTGGTATGTTTACCTACAATTAATTTAAAAATAATGAGGCGATAAAATTAGATATATAGCGCGAGATAAAAAAAATTAAACCTACCGCACCCATCTAAAATGACCTTTAATTACTTTTCTACTTGTATGAATAGGACCACTTATCAATTAATTTTGGTATGCCTTTCTTCTCGTTCTTTCAAAACCTTGTATTGACATGGTATATTTTTTAAACAAACGTGACCTGACATATATTCGTATTTGATAGATGCTATCACTCTCTTTTTTTTATATATATTTTTAAATATGCAAAAGGTTTATTCAATTGTAAAAAAAAATGCCAATATGTTTCTGTATATCATTATTACGTGTTTAAAAATGAAGTCAGATCAAATTATATATTAAAATAATAAAAAATATCTTTTAAATTGGAAATACAAAATTCTAAAAATAGGGATATTTGAAATAATATATTATAATAAAATGACTAAATGGCAATAAAAAAAAGTATAAGGAGCCTTTTATAAAATTTGGCCAAAAACTAAAAATTGCAAGGTTCCTTTATTTAATGCCAACAGATTTAAAATGAAGGTAATTTAGGTCAAAATTGTACGATGCACCATGTTTTATTTTAGTACATATTTTTTTTATAATTTAATCGATTTTATTCTCTCTCTTTTTCCAGATTTTTCTAAAATTCATTTTTTTTAATTTTACCAAATAATTTGATTTGTCTTTTTTTTTAAATATGGTACATACACTTTGATTTTTTTACAATTGAACAATTTTTTTCGAAAAGGGAACTATCTTTTAAATATCGTGTACACTTGAGAAATAGAACTTGCGACTGTGGGAGATTTGACGCACTTCGTTATCCATGCAGTCATGTAATTGCAGCTTGTCAGAATCTGCATATAGATCCTATGAGATACGTCGACGAAGTGTACAGAATACAAACCATGTACAACATGTGAAGACATGTATTTCCACCTGTCCTAGATGAACGTAAGTGGCCACCTGTATCGCTTACTCCGTTTAAGCTATTACCGGATAGAGAATTGCGTCTCAAACTAAAGGGTCGATCTTGCTCGACTAGAATACGTACCGATATGGATATCCGAGAAACAACCAATCAACAGAAATTATGCGAATACTGTAGGAACCCAGGACATACAAGTAGATCATGTCCTAATCGAAATAGTTGATAGTTGTCATAAAAAATTATGTTGTATTATTTATATTTTATTAAATAAAATGTATCAAACTTTTACTTTTATTTTACAGGGTTGCCCCTAAAGTTTTATTTTTATTCAATTTAGTCTTTTATTGGAATATATCAAACTTTTATTCTATCAAACGAAACAATACTTTCTATTTTAATAAAAATATAGTAATTTATTTTATTTTACATAATAACTATGTCGATCAAATACAAGTAAGACATCGAGACATGACTGAGATGTAATTAATTAGCTCAAAGATTACCCTCAATTTTTGTTGGAATACATGTATTGATGGATTATAGTTATTAGTTATTAGTTATATGTTTAGAATTTTTTTATGAATATTTTATAATATTTATGATTTTTTTAAAATTTTGAAAAAAATTTATTTTATTAATTTTATTAATTTTGTATAATTATTTATATATTTTTAATTATCTATAAGAATGACGAAATTCATCAAATTGATAAATATGTAAACCTTCAAGGTTAGCATTTATGAATGATAAAAAAAATTTATAATCCTCCTTTTCTTCACAAATATGATGTTTATCATTCAATCGAGTATTTTTGTTTGATTTTATTGAGATAAAAAAAAGGGTTATTGTAGGGTTGGTGAGAGAGGTCAAATGAGGTAAATATAGAAATAGTTTTTTAAGACATATATAATCAAATAAAGAAAATATAAATAAAAATAAAAATTAAACAATATAAAAAGTTTGTACAATTGGGTTTTTAAGACATATAATTTACAATTGCCTTATTCAAAAGAAATTTTATTTTATTCAAATTAAACAATATAAAAATTTTGTACACATATATTAAAAAAATTCAATGTCCGTGACGGTCAGAATTAGTGCCACACGGGGGTCGTCGACGAGTCCGTGCTAGATTCCTCCTTGGTTCGGCTTCCGACAGCGGTTGTGGTTCATCCGCCAGGGGATCTGGTTGTGGGTGTTGAGAGCTTGACCCACCTTGATAGAATAATGACTACGGTGGTGTTTGCATCACCCATGAAGAAGGTGTTTGAACCCAGTAAGGTGATGGGGATTGGTAGAAAGAAGAGCCCCCCGATGGCGTCTCTTGCGATCCCTCATACGACGACGGTCTATAGATTGGCAGTTGACTCGGAGTAATCGGGAACGGAGATAAACCAGGCCATGGATTCTAACCTGCCATAGGACTAGGAAAAGGAAACATAAAAGGGTTAGGATACATATAAGGGATAGGATACGTACCTGACTTAGGACTAGGAAAAGGCTGTGATGTGGGTGTCGTCTGTTGAACTGTTGGGCCCGGTGATTGTGGTGGCGCTGTTGATGGGCTTGATGATTGTATGGGCACTGTTGATGGGCCTGCATCGTCGTCCCTTCTTCTTGGATTTAAAGGGCCCCATTGTTCTCTTTGAACACGAATTTGACGTCGTCTCTCCTCTTCCGACATTAAATATAGCTTGCCATGGATCCTAAACCATGGCATGTATTCTGGTACGCATGCTAACTCTGGAACAATAATTGGTTCCCGAGTAG
This sequence comes from Gossypium hirsutum, assembly GCF_007990345.1. NCBI lineage: Eukaryota > Viridiplantae > Streptophyta > Magnoliopsida > Malvales > Malvaceae > Gossypium > Gossypium hirsutum. The sequence continues at coordinate 112,658,815 of NC_053433.1, read as the reverse complement.
GTATATAATCATACCGATTTTCCCACATTTCGATATAGCCTGACCAGTATCTCGACCAATCCATATTCAATAGCCGTAAGTCGACTTTATGCTCTTTATCAAACACCCCGGGTGCCACGGGAATCGGTTGTCAAAATCCAAATTGTCGCAATACTCTGTCTGATTAGTGCATCTCGACCATAGCATAGTTCACCAATGGGACCTTCACATGCCAAGCGTTCGGATTTTGAACGTATTAATCCGGAATTACTGCCCAAATTGCCGGATCGTCGTATGGTGTCCATTCAAACTATATGAACATGATAAAAATATTACTTATATACATAATACTAAACACTAAGTACTAAATATGAAATGACTATTTTATTAATTATATATAATTTATTTAATACTTACTTGTGTATCCGATCGTTGGTCTAATAGAAGCCGTATATCTTCGAGAGAGTTGGGTATTCCGACATAACTCGCCGAACGGTTCCACCTAATTAAATAATTTTTTAGCATACAACAATTATATACTAAATCTACGTAATAATTGTAAAATATAATATAAATTTACCTCATTATTAATGGAAATGTATATGGATGGTCCACTCGAGGGCGTAAAAATAGAAAGCGAAACCGTGCCCATGATTGCAGTAGTGATAGACAACCTCCTATTTTGGCTTTGTTCGGTAGCATCGCACCGCACATTTCCTTGTACAACTTTGCCAACACGGCAGACCCCAACTCAATTCGCCGGTTGCTCTAAAATCTACAAGTTTCAACAGCCATCTCAGATGTACAAGGTTTCGTGACAAGTCCGGCATCAGATAACCTCCAATAATCTCGAGAATGTATGCCCGAGCATATCGTATTCTTTCGAGTTCTGTCGAATCATTATCTGACTCCGGGAATGTGTCCGTAACCAGCCCATCTAGATTCGACCTCCGTTAATATAATCCGATATAGCACCCAAAAGCTCGTAGCATACGGTGCTCCAATCACTAGATGATGCGGATCCAGTGACTGCGTACCCATCCACCGGCAATCCCAATTGCAAATGCACGTCTTGCAGAGTGATAGTACATTCTCCGCATGGAAGATGAAAAGTATGCGTCTCGGGTCTCCACCTCTCTATCAACGCACTGATTAGTTTCGGGTCCAACTTGCACCCCCGGCCTATTGTGGCCACGTGCCAGAATCCCACTTCCCGCAAGTAATTCTCGATCAAGAGCGATGGAGGATTAGGCATATTACGAATGTAACATTCTAACACCCGATCTACAGACTATTATAAAATATTATAAAACAAAAATTAATTAAAATTGCATAAATTAATTAATGCAAACATCATAACTGAAAATTAAATTTAAAAAATTAAATTTGCATAAATGAAAATTAAATTTGCATAAATAAATTAAAGTATCACTTACCATTTTCATTTGCTCAACGGAGATGTGCTTATTATCAAGACGGATTAGTTCTCTGGCCATTGCTAGCACGATGGTATTTTTTTAATTTAAAAAAATTAAATTCAACAAAAATTTTAAACAGAGAAATTTGGTAAAATTTTGATGGAATTTTAAGAAATTTTCACTAAAAATTGATAGATTTTTTAAGGGAATATTGAAAGAAAATCAAGATTAAACAAAGAATTGTGTGAAAAATAGAGGGGATTGAAATTTTGAGAGAATTAGAGAATTTGAGAGTGATTTGTGTGAAAAAATGAATTAGGGGGCCATTTTATAGTTTTTTTTTCTGACCGTTGAACGGGCAAAAACGCTTCCCCAGGGAAGCATTTTGTCCACGTCAGCAAAGCGCGCCTTCAAGGACGCGATTTCTGCTGATGTGGACAAAACGCTTCCCTGGGGGAGCGTTTTGCTGACATGGACAATAAAGTCGTACTGACGTGGACGCTATTTTAGGAAAAACGGCCTAGTCCGGTAAATAATTAAAAAGTCAATCTATTTCCATAATTTTAGAAAAAAAAATGGATTTTCCTTGTAAAATGCCCTACTTTGATTTGACTTTTTTTTTTAAATATGGTACACACACTTTGATTTTTTTACAATTGAACAATTTTTTTTCGAAAAGGGAACTATATTTTACTAAGAAACCAACTTAAAATTCAATACGTAACTGTCTTGGGCATCATCTAGAAGTAGATGAATTAAGCAACTAGGTGGATTAAAGCTAATATAGAACAAGACATTAAAAGAAGGATTATCTAAGGGAGAAAAAGATTAAAAAAATACTCTTCAAACGAGTTAATGCATTCGCACATTTGTTCCCTTCACAAAAGACATGCGTCAACAAGCTACAACTCATAAAATAGAGGAGCGTCCTGCACTCATCAATCAAAAGAAATAGCAAAATGTTATGGTTAGAAACACTTTCCATAAAATAAATCACAAGAGTAGCATCCACTTCAATTTCAAGGTTTGAGATATTAAACTCTCAGGCTAAGATAAGATCATCATGCAAAGCTCAAAGGTTCGCTTCAACACTACTTGCTCTAGGGATATGGCGAAAGTCCCTAACAATCCAATTACCATAATGGTCTCAAATAAGGCCCCTGCACCCATCTTACTCGGATTACCCAAAGATGGAACTATCCGTGTTTAGTTTAAACCAACCGTGTAGAGGAGGTTTCTAAGAGACAGTGACAAAATCATGGAGACCTTTCAATTTCACAGGGGGGAAAGAACAACAAATTCGCTAGCATTCATAAGGACTCTTTGAATAAATCTCCCTAATCGTTTATTTTGACTGAAAACCAAGGCGTTCGAACATAAAAAAATTCCCTATAAGCTAAATGTAATTAAGATAGGCCAAATAGATTTGGGAACTCTTCATCCAAATTTTGGTTGAGACATTAACCTCAAACCAATCGTCCCAATCATCTTAAATAACGGGTGTGAAATGGAAATAACCATATGTAACACCTCTAACCCGTACCCGATGCCGGAACACAGTTACGAAGCATTATCAGACTTATAACTTAAACAATCATACATTTCATAATCAATTATCATTCAAATAAAAAACCATTCATGTACATTCATACAGTCTCTAATACAAGCATTCGAGGCTTCAAATAAACATTAAAATCGGTTCGAGACTAAACCGAATACTCAATAAATTTTTAGAAAAACATTGAAATTTTTCAAAGTGCAAGGGACACACGGCCATTTCCTAGCCTATGTCCGACCCCGTATAACTCACTAACTTGGGTCACACGGCCAACCACACGCCTGTATGCCAGGCCGTGCGAAAACTGGAGGGTATACTGACTTGTGCCACACGACGAAGCCACACACCCGTGTGCTAGGTCGTGTGAAGCTACTGACTTGATTTCTAAAGAAGTATCAGGGGACACAGGACCATGTCACCTGGCTGTGTGTCATACACGGATGAGACACACGCCTGTGTCTTTGCCCGTGTGGACGAAAATAGGCTATTTTCCAGGCTATATTTCTCACCCAATGTGGTACCAACCTAAGCTCAACAATGCACATACAATCATGGCATAAATAGGCACTCAAAACCAACCAATATCAAGTTTATAACATGTACTATCCACACATACAACATGATATCCATTAGCACTTTCATTTGACCACTTATAAACATACCAAATATACTTTTAAAGTCTGCCTAAATGGTCAATTACATATATAAGACATTGTGCCTAACTTAGCATGCATACACATTCTCAACTTCAACCATTTGGTGCCTTAAATACCAATTTACAAAACAAAGCATACATATAGCAATTATAACCAACATACCATAAGGCCATTTACACCTATTTACATATCAAAACATATATCATTTTCAAGTCAAATCAATTGGCTAAATACACAACCAAACATATAGGTCACTTTAGCCAAAATACCTATACATGCCATTTAACCCAAAATATAAAGTCCAAAGTACCAACATAAGAGTTGATAGTGCAACGTGATCTTCGACAACTTCCAAACTGAGCGAGTTATCGAATCACTAAAAAAACACGAAAATTAAAACGGAGTAAGCAATTAAGCTTAGTAAGTTTGTATAACTAATAAATACAACTTACCAAATCATCCACAATTTAGATAAGCATAATTAAAACATAGGTAAATACCAATTCGGCCCAAAGCCTAACACATAATCACAATTACGTTAGCCATGTATAAATACATCAAATATGAATTACTTCCCATATTTCACATGAATACCTGTACTAGTTTGTAAAAACTCATATAACCTTGTACCATCATCTGTGCTTATTGAACCATCTGGAAATACTATCAGATACTCGGGTATCTCACACACTATGTGCCAATACGTGGTTGAAACCACCTCTATCTCATATCTCATATAGATGCTCATTCTCGAGTCATCACTGGGTCTGCTCACACAAGCTGTCAATCAAGACGTAACTATATGGTGTAGCTCACACAAGCTGTAAAGTAACCGCAATACATGCCGTAAACTCAACCATTGGTAAGACGTACAAGACCAGCACCCAAAATCACGGTAACCCCTACTAACATGTCATTTGTATCCTATCTATTCCTAAGGTTCAACTAGGATCAAATCCATATATCGTCGAATCTTCGTTGAGTATTTCTGTAGAGTCGTATCATTACAATTATAATAATAAAGCATTTAAATGTATATAATTTAATGCTTATTAACATATGAACTTACCTCAAATTTATACGGAGAAATCAACCGATCAATCCACTACTTTATATTTCCCCTGATCTAAATTTGAACATGGCTTTTCTTGATCTATATATAATAGAATTTAAATAATTTAATATTTATTTTATTCAATTTAATCCAATTCCATATTATGGTAAAATTACTATTTTGCCCCTAAATATTTGACTTTTTTTACAATTTAGCCCCTAGGCTCGTAAAATGAAATTCATGCAAATTTCTCTACACCCAAGCCTAGCCGAATTTTATAGGTTCTCATAGCAGCCCATATAATTCCCAATTTCACATATTTAACACACAATTTTTACATTTATCAATTTAGCCCCTATTTGACAATTTCAACAAAATACACTTAACAAAAGTTGTTTATTTAACAATCAAGATTCATTTTCTTCCATTAAAATTCAAAAATAACTAACATGTTCTCATGGTAAAACCCTAGGTTTTCAATCATTTTGCAAATTGGTCCCCTATTTAATTAGGTTAAGCAACAACAATCCTAAAAATGTAAAAATCATTAAAAACGAACACCAAAATCACTTACATGCAAGGGAAAAAAATAGCTGAAATTTGAAGCTCCAAAAATGGTGTTTCTTGCTAAAATTTTCGGTGGAAAATGAAAGAGAATGATGACCACTTTGTGCTATTTTATTTAATTAGTTTTTATTACCTAATTACCATTTTACCCTTACCTGACTTTAAAATTTTCACAAATACCATGCCATGCACATCCACTAACTCAATTAGTGGTCTAATTACCACATAAGGACTTCCACTTTAAGGTTCTATAGCTATTTAACACCTTTAGCTACTAGAACACAACTTTTACACTTTGTGCGATTTAGTCTTTTTTTCACAAATTGAGCATACAAACGGTAAAATTTCTTAATGAAATTTTTATACCATAATTCTAACATGCTTTAGATATTAAAATAATATTAAAATAAATTTTACGACTTCATATTTGTGGTCTTGAAACCACTGTTCTGATTTTACTAAAAACGGGTCGGTACAGCATAAACAGATACTCGTAATTGCTTTGTACAAAGGTAATCCTGGAGTAAGTGTTGGATACTTTCAAGGTTGCTAGAGCAAAAAGGGCAAAGATATGAAATAACCATTCTACAACAAGCCATAATTTGTTTAGAGGGAAGGGCTTCAATACCACATTTCTAGAGGAAAAAACTTTAAATTTGGAGGTAATTTGGCTTTCCATATCAAGTTCCACAAACTCTTGCGATTACCTAGAGGAACCCTATTTCATCTCCTGGTATATGGCTAAGGATAAGGGTACTTAGAAAGGTCATTGAAGTGAAATAGAGCTTGGGTCGAGGTCCAACCACCTATCTCTAACTTGTTCAAAGGTTAAGGAATCTTCCGAGGAGGCCACTGGGCCATTGGTTAATTTTCTTAAGGGGTTTGAACCCAACTAGTTGTCATGCCAGAAATTGACGAATCTTTCATTATAGATAACCCATTATAGCTATGATTCGAGGATCATGCTAATCTTTCGCAAAAAAGGCCCAAACTAGAAATATTTTTTTGTTCATTGAAGGCTACGGTGGACCTAAAAGTATTTTGCAACAAGTGTTCTGGCCCAGAACATGTCCTTTTCCTAAATAAGACACTAACCCAATTTCACTAGAAGAACCTGACTTTTTCGTTTAGTGAAGGAGATTCCTAACACTCCATTAGCTTTGGGCCAAGAAATTGTCTTACACTTGACAAGATAACCATGTCTCGCATGCTCACTACCACCTATAGGAAATTTCTATTGATGCGATCTAGTTGAGTAAGGATGCTTAAAGGGAGCATATAACATTGCATGAAATACTTCGAGATAGTTGCCATTGTAGATTGAATGAGAACCAATCTCACCGTAGGAGGATACTTGAAGGGAGCATGCAGCTGAATAGTTTCTTTTTTACATATTTAAAAAGAAAAAAAAATGAAGTATAATATTTGTCCAACAATATAAAAATGTCAATGTGTGTATATATATAATGTTAAAAAAAACAAGACACGTGAAATTTTCTAAAAGAAGTAACTTGGAAAAAATATTGGCCTTGGAAATATTTTGATTAAAGTATGTCATAAGTCTCTATACTCTTCTTAAACTTAGAACTTAATTCATGTATTTTTATTTTCAGGAATTTAATCTTTCTACTTTTCAGATTTTAAAATTCAGATTTAGATGTTTCCACTATTATTATTATTTTGTTAAATTTGTTTATATGACATTTGAAATGAAAAAAAAAACTCACTTGATAGTAATGTAATTAAAAAAATGACTTGTAATGAATCAAAGTTTAACAAAATAATTTTAGTAATGTTAACAGTTTGACTTGAATTTTCAAATCTGAAAATAAAATGACTAAATTCCTAAAAATAAAAATAAAAGTACTAAATTCAAAATTTATAAAAAAATTACAATAACTTATAAAATATTCTAACCATTTTTCCCCAAAAACTAGATATCCTCGAAATGGTCATATATTATTATGAAAAATAAAAAATAAGAATTTGAAGTGTGGATACCTTTTTTTAACATTAATCCTAATATATGTTCTTATCATATCTATCTTTTTATACAATGACGAGAACTACCCATAACTCTTCTTTAATTCTTAAATAGGAGGATAATGTGCTTCAGCGCACTCAAATTCACGTCCTCCTACACTGACAACAAGATTAATGCCAATCAAATTAAGACTCAATTGATAAAGTATAGATTTTTTTTATGTAACAAGATTGGATAGGAGTGGTACCAACATTTATAAATTTTCTTTTATGAAAAGAAAACCTTAAATGGTTTGACATTTTGAATAAACCCACTTTTATTTGCTCAAAAGTGTAGTAAGCCATACATATCTCGTGAATAAACCAACTTTTTAACTCTCCTTATCTCCCAATTTTCCACCAACCTTTTGTTTTATTTACTTTTTCTCTTTGAATACAGTAATTTATTTATTTTTGATATAATGTTAAATCTAGTTCTTAACGTTTACATCTTTTCATCAATTTAATTTTTATTCTTTTTTCTTTTGAGCTAAATTTGGCTCTTAGCCTTTCGAAAAGATTCAAATTGTTTTTTAACTAAAATACTAACTAAAACGTTAAATATTTAAAAACGGTAGTTTGCATGGCAATCCACATATACTTAATCAGGGGTGAAGTAAGAAAAGTTTTTTTGAAGAGGCCAACATCAAGTTGTATAATTTTATGATAGCTAAAATATAATTTTACTATTTTAATAGTTTATATATTTATAATTTTTTAAAAAATTAAATAAAAAATTTATCATTTTTGAAGATCAAAGTGCAATTTTACTATGCATTAATTTAAAACTTCATAGATTTTAAAAGGGTCAAATTTTAAATTTCTAAATTTAGGGGGTGAGCGGCTTGCCAGTCCTCGCTGTCGCCCTCATACTTCATGCTAAGTTTTTAATTTTTTATGAATTTTATATAATTTTTGTTTTTAAATTTTTATTATAATTTTTAATTATTTGTTAAAGTGATATATAAGACAAATAATGTCATGTTAATATGAAGCACACATGAATTGTCACACTATCATCATTAAAAAAAATTAATGTTTTAGATATTATTTTCATTTAAAAAGCAATTGGACTTTTTCTGAAAGACTGATGATTAAATTTAACTAAAAAAGATAAAGACCAAATTGACAGAAAATGTAAACATTAAACAATTTAAATTTTTTTCAACATATTAAGAAAAAAAATGTATAAACCTGATTTTTATTCAATTTCTTTTTTCTATTTTTTTTATAACATTATATTGTTAATAATGATGGTCTATACGATTTCAGTATACCTTGTATCGATTAATATATATTGTTCAAATCTTAAATCGGTATCAAATAGTTTTATTCTATTTTAATCAAAATTTAAAATTTAAAATTTTAACCTGATTTGATTAATGTGGATTTGTACAAGTGAATATAAGATTTTAATATTTCAAATATAAATATAAATTTTTTATATTAATATTTTTATTTATATAATTACATTTAGAAATAAAATATTAAATTAAGTAAGAATTTTTAAATGGTTAAAATATGTTATAAGTTCTAGTACTTTTCGTAAATTTAGAATTTAGTTCTTGTACTTCTATTTTTAAGAATTTAGTTTCTTTATTTTTCAGATTTCAAATTTCAGATCCAATTGTTAATATTGTTAAAATTTTGTTGTTAAATTTGTTGGTGTGACATCTGAAAATAATAAAAAAATACTCACTTGATAATTGTGTAGCTAAAAAATTGACATAAAATTGAACTTGGATTTAACAAAAAGAATTTTAAAGTTGTTAACAATTAGAAAAAATGACTTGCTTTTTTGTGCGAGACGTTTACCTCCAGTTAGTGTAAAAACAACAGTGGCAATAAAATTAGATACTATAGCGATACTGTAACATGAAATAAAAACTAAACGCACTATACAGGAAATAAACGCCCATAAAAAATGGCCCTAACTTCCTTGAAATAAAAATAGATTAATTAAATTCCAAACATGCTAAAAATATGGGGACTTAGAACAAATTGTAACCTTTTAAAATTTATATATATATATACACACACGTATGTCATTAAAATATATTTATATGTGTATATATATTATATAGGAAAATATTTAAAAATATCAATAAAGTACAACAAAAAATAAATATTTCTCGGTATAACATCGACTACCTTGCAAATTGTCTATTTGGTTTATGATTAGAGGTGTAGTAAATTTTTTTTTGGGAGATACAGATTAAAGTATATATTTTTATAAAAATTAAAAAATAAATAAAAAATTATCATTTTTGGAATTAAATTTGTTAAATAATATTTTCTCATATTTTATTAAAGGAAATACAGGGGGTGTTTATACACATCACTACTGCTACTATTACAACTCATAATAGAGTTACTATTTTATCTTGGCCTTTGGGTCGAGGATATCAACATTCCTTATCCCTGGTGCTGATATTCTCTGGACCTCCTTCGACTTATTAGACGCTTGCCTGCGAAGTACGCGGTCCTTTCTGACTTTAGGACTGACTCTTCTTTCCTACAAAGTCTCAGCTGATTATGCCTATAGACGAATATTCTTCTTTTGAGTCGGAGGTCTAGATTTTATCAGTCACTTGGACTATCGATTCTCAAATCCTAATAAAACTATAATTTTATTATATATTAATTTAAAATTTTATAAAATTTTAAAAATAAAAAATAAAAAATTTTCATTTTAAAGTGGGAGTCCCTACCTGCTTCTGTTCATGACAGTCAGCGGTAGTGGAATTCAAATAAAAAAATGATTGACAGAAATAAATATAAATATAAGTTCAGAAATCAAAAGCCATTATTATTATTATTATTTCTTCACTGTTCTTTTTCCCAGGTTTTTTATTTTTTTTCTGAATTATTTTTGTAAGGTAAATTGTTTTCTTTCTGAATTGGAGTGGAACTAGTAATTTACCTTTAAAAGAATCCTATGTTTGCTTGTAGCAGTAGGCATAAACATTTGATTCTGACAGGAAAAAATTACATATAGTTCCAAAACCTTATTAACTATTACCTAGATTCTTGTCACAATGTTTGCTTCTTTTTCTACTAAATAATAAAATGATAATTTATTTAGGTATTTTTTTATTTACTCTCTTAATATTATATTTTTTAATTTTTACTTTTTGATATAATGTCTAAAATTTACCATAATATTTCCTCAACTCTTAAATAAGATAATATATTTTAGCACACTTAGGCTTAGTTTGGATGGACAATTGGGTGCAGTGCAGTGCGTTTAGTTTATTTTTTGTTTAACGCTACAATAGCGCTACAATATCTAATCTCACCACCACCGCTATTTTTACACTAACTACAGCTAAACACACCGACCATCCAAACTCACCCTTAAACTTATATCTTTTTATACTAATAATAATATCAATATTAACTAACTTAAAATTTAATCCACAACTTAGATATTAAATTCAAACAAAGTCAAAAAAGTGGATATGATGTGTTTATATATGTATATAAATGAAAAATCTGAAAATGTCATATGTGTCGACGTGGCAAAGAATGAATGAAGCTTAAAAGAATCTAAAGAATTGGATAAGGTTGGGGGTGTGGTTTTTTTACACGTGTAATGTATATAGGTAACATTTTAATATTAGTCACTATATTTTGAGTAAATTTTGAATTTAATTCTTGTACTCTTATTTGATTAATTCTAATATTTGTATTTTTCAAATTGATCAATTTTTATTTTTGTACTTTTCAAATTTTGGAAATTTAATTTCTATACTTTTGGAAATTTGAAATTTTAGTCCTAAACTGGTAGTAGTTAAATCTATTACGTCAAATTTTGCTATTAGTTCAATAAGTTGTGGGTTTAGTCCCTATTCTACTATTTAATCATTTTTAGTCCCTCACTTTTCGAATTTGGAATTTTCAATTCTAACTCAGATGATAACTATTAAATCTATTAATTTAAATAATGTTATTTTTATGTGAGTATTATGTAAAAATAACAAATTGACATGATATTACATAAATAATAATATATTCTTTCAATAATATTTTAGAAATAACAAAATTCAACAAATTTGACAAGCACTATTTAGTCAGATTAAAATTTTAAAAGTAAAGAGACTAGAAATGATCATATTAAAATACAAAAATTAATTTAGTAAAAGTACTATTGAGACCTTGTACTAGTAATCAAATTGCATGTTGCCACCTCTACTAAAAGCAAGAGCAAATCTGTCTTTTTAATTAAAATTTCATCAATTCATACTGTTAAAAACTGGTGTGGTTGACTAAATAACCAGAAATGACACATGACATATCACATATATCTCATGTTGATATGCATAAACCAGTTTTTAATAGTAGAAATAGATAAAATTTTTAACAAAATGATTATTCTTCTCTTTAATCTAACATATATTTTTAGCAGAGGGGACAAAATGTAATCTAACTCTTACTATAGGGGCTTCTATAATACTTTTACCAAATTAAACTTTACAATTTATATATAGTACAAGGACTAATAATAGAATTTAACCAAATATATATATAGTAAATTGAGATGACAAGCAAAGCATGCGTTGCATATTGTTTGCAGGAATTGGAGTTGACGTGATCAGTGTTTTCTTTGGAGTGCTGTTCATGCTGAGTTGGTGAAACATCCTTTTCACCTTTCCTTCTTTTTCTCTGCCATAACTTAAAAGTTCTTTTTCAAGTTTTGGCCATTGACAACTGATTCTCACACACACTGAACCTCTCATCATAGTGCTCAAGTCTGACTTCCTTTGGTGACGAAGAGATTTTGTTTTTTGGAAGGTTAAATTAATTATTCTAATGAAAATTAAATTATGTATCTAGATTTAAATACAATTGAAACGATAAGGTAAAAATAAAAATTTATCATTAAAAATATTATATTTTTAATAAAATTATTAAAAATATGTAAAATTATAAATTAATTTAATGAAATATGTGGTTGTGAGTACGAGAGTTTGAGCTCGATTTCAAATAATTTCATTCTCTCCCCTTAACTATAGAAAAAATTATATATATGAATCATCCTATTTTTATAAATATTTTAATCAATTAATTTATATTCAATTTAAAACAAATAAGTTAGGTAAGAAATTATTTTAGCTTTTAAGGATACAAAAGAAAAATCGCAAAAAAGTATGGTTATAAATTTGTAGTATCCTACTTTCATATAATTTACAGGGTTCAACAAGTAATCAATATTTCACGATTAAGGACATAGTACTATTTATAGTAGCGGTCCTTATATATCGTATTAATAATTGAAATATGATCAAAGAAACATTCTCTATTGACAAGGCTTCTTCCTATACCTATAAATTCTATTGGACCCATAAATGATACATTCAAAGAATTTTTTGGGTCTTTCAATATCAATAGGTTGATTGTTTAGCTCATCTTCCAAAATGAAAAAAGATCTCTAAAAGCTATTTCTTGGATTCGAAAGGGAGTACTTGGTTCTCCCAACAACTAAAAAGTGTATCATGCCTGAATCTAACCGAGGTTTGCGGTGGTGGAGGAATTGGATTGGAAAAAAGAGGGAACTACCACGTTAGCAAAGTTAACGTGACATATACGTGGACTGCCACATTAGCAAAATTAACTTTTCTATCCATTTTGAGGGTAAATTGATAAACAATACAAACACAACGGTTAAAAGGAAACAAAAAATTTAAATAAAAAAACTAAAATAAATTTTCTAAAAAGTTAGAGGGTTAAATAAGAAATTATACCAATTAAAAAACTTTTATTTTCTCATTACCCTAGAAAATGAGGATTTTCTTTGCTGCTTCCAATTTGTATTTTTTTTTGCTCAAGAAAAATATCAATTTTGGTCATTAATTTCTCTTTAATAATCAAATTGCGGACCCTACAGTCAACATCTAGTGTATAGAATTAAAAGAAACAATGAAGTTTATCAATGTGAAAAATAAAAGCCAAGTCCAAGTCTGCATCAATTTTCATTACCATGCTGAAGTCCAGGTTGGCATTGAAGTGGACATTTCAAAATTATAGCTCGGAATTTTCGTTTTTCTTAAAACATCCGTATCTGACATATGCATACCACATGTATTCAGACATGGATACATGGATATGAATCATATAACCCCTCAAAAACCCTCTAAATACGTGAATAAACTTTAAAATATTAAACATACCAAGTCTTTCGTGTCTACCACATATCCATATCCGATAGTCAAACCCGAGTTCGAAGAACAAACTTTCCTCAAGTCAAAAAAACTGGTAACATTATCCTACTAGTTGTTGAAAAGTCGATCCATATAATTTAGAAGGGAATCTTCTATGCTTTATGAAGGGGGAAATAAAGTTTTCTAGTTGCAGACAAATTAATATGCATCTGGAGCTCGAAAATTACGAATTTATCAACGGAGTTCATGCTCGAGAGTATAAGTATTAGCCGGAACTAGCATTAATCGTGCTGTACTCTTGCCGGGAATTCTCTCAACATCGAGCTGAAGATTGCATAATAAGAAATGAAGACCGGTGGATTATTTGAAAATGTACTTATAGACATATATAAGAGCGGATACAAGCAGTTTCAGATACACTAAAGTAACCCGACAAGTAAGAATAGAAGTTATTGCCAATAACATGAGTCAGGACCAACTGGCGGTTGCCGAGCGTAATAATTTGTGACTGGAGCAGCTTGAACCCCACGCCTTTGCAATAGGCATCGGAAGTAATGTAATCGATGCAATACAGTATCATTTCCGGCTGATAATGCCGTCTTTGTGCTCCACAAGCGTTCTATAGGAAGACGAAACAGAAGTAATATGAGGACGTATAGTTAATGTAATAATAACTTTTGGTAATAATATGATAATGATGTCAAATACCTGCTGCAGCAGCAGCTCGAGGCCAAATTGTTTGTTGAACGTTTGATGTATCAACCATCTCACTCCACATACAAACTTCTCCTCCGAGAACAAGTTTTTGCTTGGACTCGTTATCTATTCCTTCTAGTGGTTCGGCATTGTAGATTTGCTCCCAAGGGACGTCTACATGGTCGAGATACCAAACATCTGAATTACTGAAAATGCATTTGAATCCTTTCGCGACAGCCTTTGGACAAACCCCAGGACCCAACCTACCGCAGTTGATAAAATCATCCGTGCTCGGAGTACTAAGTAACAGCTCTTGCATGAGAAACATTTTCTGTTAAAGAAAGTTTAAAACTCACCAGTTATGCACCACGGTCTGCGGATTAAGACTCCCGGCAAAAGCATTGAAGGTCTCTTCCCTGATATGAAGAATAATCAGATTTTTCAATTATTCATATATCTTACAGGTAAAAAAGATGAGTACAAATGGGGCTAGACCTGATAACTTGTGATGCAAGAAATATCGAAAAATACATAGTGATGCCTATAATGTTACAGCAATTGTAGATCATGGATAGAGATATACCAGTTGACTGGGGTCCAGTTTTTCGAGATTGCGATTTCTTGAGCCTTGAGTACGAAATATTTATATGCATCTTTAGGCTTCATATTGTTATCTTTGAGCCTGAAATTGTCTTCAGTAGATTAATGGTTTTATAAGACAGAACAACAACAGTGAACAGCTAAATTAACTATTTATCCTTGTCAAGCATGATCTATTTATCAGTTACTTAGAGATCACGAAACATCATATTAGAAAATGTTGACGAAGACGAAGATTAAGGCACATACCACTGCTTTACATGGGGCGTATTGTTCCAGCAACCTGTCAAAACAATAAGAAACCCACAGATTTAAGCAAATAAGTCCGATATCGGAAAATGAAACTGTTCATTTAACGTTTTTAAACATAGAAACAAAGTCAATGACAGATACAGCTTTCAGTCAACGATTTAAACTTTATTCAACAAAATGCAAATAATGTAGTCAATCTGTGCTTTGTCATCGATCAAAACTGAAACAGTGATGAATCTATCCATCTAAAAGTTCAAAGAAAAGGGTAAACTTCTCAAATTCTCGATGACTATACAATTTAGTTTCGGTTTAGGTAGTTTCCATCAGTCCCACAACATGAGATATTATGTTTTCGAACTAAAAAGTGGGAAGCGAACTATTGCATGTTTAAACAAAGAGATGGAAGAGATAGAAAGGCACTTCAACGACCTATATTAACCTCATCGCCACCAAGGTGGAAGAGCTCAAATGGGAAGATTTTTCGGATATCTGTAAAAGACAAACTCAAATATAAATTTAAGAAAGCGAGTGGTTAATAATGGCAAATAAAAAAATGGTTTACATAATACTATCAAGTGTTACAACCATGATATTGTATCACAAGCATGTTGAACGGATTAGTTTTGATCTTAAAACTAGTAGAGTTGAAGAAAAATACTAATAATACGTAGTGGAAATGTTTTCATGGAGGCTAACCTGAAAAAATGCCAGAAATTAAATCAAAAGTAAAATTTTTCGTAACATCAAGTGGTTCTCTGCAGGAAGTAGAAGGCCATAGATCCGGATAGCCGACTCCCCTAAACAAAAAAATAGGTCAGTTTAAATCTGGGACTTGTCAGTTAAAGCTGCCGATTAAAGACATAATAGAACTAAACAAGAAATATAAAAACCAACATGCAACTATAATAAAAAGTTTTCATTTATTTATTGAAAGACAAAACGTTTTAAGAAAACTCCTAGTCTTGCAATAGAATGATACCATGTCAACCTAAGACAAAAATTGTCAAGACAAAGCAACTTACCATGACTTTGCATGACCGGGGACATCTACTTCTGCCATTACATGGATGCCTGCATTCACCATGCAAAATAGCAAAAAAGCTTATCCCGTTATAGGCAGCATTCAGCCAACACTTAAACAGCATCTATGTTACTTGGACTTAGCTGTAAGTGCTGGATGCAAGTATGTGTTTGACATAGGTACGTTTAAGTTTTTCATGTATTCAGAAGGTCCTTAGATGGTCATCTCCCAATTTCCATGCTTGAATATGTGTCAAAAATGGGTACTTCAAGAAAAATGACAAGTCGGAGCATGTAGAAGCACATGATGTAATGCTACACTAAAATGAAAAGGAAAAGAAAGGAAGGGTCGACGGATAAGTAATTCAAAGACCGGCATAAAATGTTATATCTAAATCATTAATAAACTCGAACCTCACCTCGTGTTTTGGCAAATCTTCACATTGGCACATGAAAATAAGAAATAGAAAGCACTCACAATTAGGGTGTGTCTAAATACGCATGAATGCAAAAAAAAAAAAACCGAAACAACGAGAATTAACAAACAACGAAGCAGAGATATATGGACCATACCTAACAATTTTACTCGCATCCTCAACCGTATAGCGCTCCCATTTCGTATAAGCACCATTCCACAGTTTTGGATATTTGGGTATTTCGAGGGGAAATGACTGCTCATCTATGATGTGCCAATGAAGGACATTCTACTGAATTGAATACTCAATATCAGAATGACATAAAAGATCCTGTAGGACTCGAATGAATTCCAACGGACTGACAAAAAATGACAAAAACAACTAGTAACATTTCTTACAAGTTTAGCATAAGACATTGAATCAATTATCGACTTAATGACATCGACCGGAAAATAGTGCCTTGATGTATCTGTAACAGATTGCATATACGATATAAGTCGCTAAGTAAAAGAAGGAAAATAGGGTAACTCCCTCAGTTGCAAACATGAGTGTTGCTTACCGAGCAAAAGGCCACGATATGCAAACCTTGGTTTATCTTTAATGTACCATGGTGCTTTGGATAATTGCACTGATTTAGTCGTATAATCGTAAGCACACAATTGACTGAATGTCTGGAGCATTGTAAAAGAGATGAATGTAATGCATGTCAACAATAAACACGGATGGTGGTAAAAGAGAAGAATGTACACTTTTGATCCCTTAGCTTTTTACTGTAAACAATACCCTCAATCATTACATACACATACAATGTTCCATGTAATAACCAGTTCATCATACGAGTAAAGGAATGACTGCATACCTCCAACCCTCTTAACGCACCGTAAACGGTATTCACCTGCAAAAAATTAGGAAGAGAAACCAATAGAGAAGCAAACATCAGCCATCGTCACATGTTTATTCGATGCAAACATACTACATTTAGCTCAATAGAGACGAATTTCACACCCGAAAATTGGAAAAATAAAAAACTGAGCATACACATATAACATTATCCCGGCCGCCCAACGATGCCGATCAATAAGCCAATGCACATAACATACTCAACACCTAGGAATTCCAATAAACTAATTCCACTAAACATGACCATGAAAGACACTATTAAACAATAAACATCGAAAATCGAAACCAAAATTGCAGATTTGCAGCATAATAAGATTTGCAATAGCCATGAAAATCAAACCCCAAAACTAAAATCCAAACTTTACCTCAATTATAGCCTCCCAAGCAGTAGACTTCCCTCCAGTCTTTGTTATAAACAAAGTATAACTCTCATCCACACCCAATTTGAGCTGCCATTATCAAAACCAAAACAATCATCAAAATACATATTAAAAAAAAAACTTTTAATTGAATGAAATTTAAAAAGGAGAGAGAGAGAAGTTCCCAACTTTACCTCATCACTATCTGAATTCACAATGATCCTCATTTGACTAATATCATAAATAGATCTAATTCGTCTCAAATTCTTAAAAATTGAAACCCCAGAAGATTGTTTAAATATAATCCTTTTATATCTCCTAAATCCTTCCCTCAAAATCTTAAAGTTTCCTCCTTTCCCAATCAGAGACAAAGACAGTGTTGGGTTCACAGTTAGTGTCTCATTACCGGAAGTGAGTTCATGTGGCAACGGCCAAATGTAAGTCAATGAATGATTCAATTCGAACCCAGTACTTAAAGATACATACTGAGAAACCCAAGCTAATAACATCAAACAAGTGTAGATGAAATGGGGTTTTTCAGACAAATGCAACATTCTTGTTCTTTTTTTTTTTTTTACAGGGTTGATGAAAGGTTTGGAAAGGGATGGCAGTGGAAGAAATGAAAATTGATAGTTGTGAGAGGCAAAAAATAGAGGGGGACAAGTGCTGTAATACTTTCCAGTGTTTTGCTTTTCATGTTTCAGTTTTTATAGTTAATGGTCCAGAGTAGATCTCGCTATACTACATTTCTGTGGAATTCATCTGTCACCATCGTATTTAGCAAAAATAACTATATACACCTATAATATATTCATATAAAAGTTTTTTAAACATAATTAAAAAAACAATATTTACTCCCTCAAATAATCTTTTCTAATTTGACCCTAAAACCTTTTTTTGGTCCATATTAGTTATAAAACTCGACAGAGTTTTTCTTGATTACCAAACTTGAATTTCATTAATATGTCACAATATATGTGAGTCACATCATCACACTTTAACAAAATCTAAATTTAAAGATTAAATTAGAAAATTTTATCAAATTTTGAGAATAATATAGATGAAAAAAGGTTTAGGGACAAAAAAAAGACCAAATTTTTGGATTAAATATTTAGTTTATACCATTAAAAATGGGTTATATGTCTCATTTTTTTAAAAATTGTTATATGAATTATTATCTCGTTAATATAAAAGTTTTGGATAAACTATATCATTAGTCATTAAATTATGAATGAGTATTTATTTTGGTCACTTAATTAAAAAAATTACAATTTGATCACTAAACTATTTAAAAATTTTATTTCAATCACAATGCTATTAAAATCGATGTTGTATTACTTTTTTTGTTTGTACTACTTACACCAATCAAAAGCACTCTTTTCTCTTCTCTTCTACAATTTTTTTTTCATTTAAACATAATAGAGAGATTAAAATTGAAATTTAACATTTTACTATACTGTAAAAAAAATATAGGAAGGCCTTAAATCTCAAATTTTAGTATAGTTGAGGGATCAGTTTAGCAAAAAGAAACGCAATTAGACTCACTGTCATGAAGGAAGGCTCTTTTATATATTAAGTATATATTTAGAAAATAATAATTAGATATTATTAAAAATTTATTTGAATATCATTTCCAAAAATAAAATTATACTTAAACTATAAACAAACAGAAAAAACTTATTATCGGTCAATGATGATCGATTTAAGAGTCCCTTTAGATAGACAGTATGTTTGTCTATTGTTAGTGCAAAAATAGTAACAACAGTTAGATTAATTAGATTAAATATTATAATAATATTGTAATATGAAACAAAAAAAAAAGTTAAATGTATTACATTATAAATAACACGGGATTCTAAGACAAATTTAATTAGCTGTATCTAGAAACAAATAAAATGTTCTTTCAATAAAATAATTTTGGGTAACTCTTATTGTTCTAAATATTTAGTGAAGGTGGAAAGATATAGATAAAATGATAAAAAAAGGAATGACCTTTAACCGACGGTAGCTGAGAACATTAACCTCACTCAATTTTTGCAGGTCTGAACTGGATTTCTTCGATAAGAAGAACAGTAGCTACTGGGCTATTAGCGGATTCACTATCATTATCCGCCGTTACACATGGGTAAGGTTAGAATTGAATTATGATAAAATTTTAAACTATTTGATAGATTTAAGATTGATTTAAAAAATAGGTTTAAAGTTTTGTCCAAACTTGATTTAAATTGTAGATGTTAAATTGGGCCTGGCTTGTATTAAAATTTTTTATTTTATTTTTTATATAAAAAAATAAGAATAAAATATATTAAAAAATTAAAATAAATATTTTCAATGAATTAAAAATAAATTAAAAAATGTTATACTTAAATAACACTAAAATAAGTACAATTTAATAATACCTCTAAAATAATAGCAAAATTAAGAGTTATACAATATTCAAATAATAACAATAAAATAGTAACAAAATAATAATAAAATAGTAGTAAAATAGTAAAAAATAACAGTAAAATAAAAGGAAAACAACAAAATAACAATTTTTTTATAAATTCGAGTTGGGTCAAGTCTTAATAAAAAAACTTACCTAAAATTCGATCTATCTTTTAAAAAATCCTTATTTCTTATCAAAAATCTATTTTTAAAATCTATATTTTTTTTCAGATACTTTTATTTTGAGGAGGAAACTTCACCCGACGTATGGACAAATTCCGCTACACTGCCCTGCAATACTTTTTCCTTAGTATGGTCCCTTCCCTATTACCTGTATATTCCTTTTCCATTAGTATTATTATTCTGAGCTTGTAAGCAACTTCATTTGCAGGATTTGGAGCATGTAGCTCGTAGGTTGCACCATGATTTGAGTTGTCCACTTTTGCAGTCCTATGTGTGGATGAGTGTAGCCTATCCCCATCTTATTTATAGTGTTGGATGGAGTCGTCCTTTTTTCTTATTGTAATTATATTGGGGAACAAGTAATGGAATATTTGCCTAACAAAACTAAAGGGTGGTATAGGCCACTAACCAATATGTTCACTAAAATTAAAGCAACGTTGAATCTTGTCAAATGATGGACTCAAACAAAAATAATTTTGATGCCAATATTCATCTTGATAACTCACCAAATAACTTTCTCTTTTATGTTGAAGTATCATTTCAGCCTAATATTTCATGTCCAATTCACTTTTTAGATATATTTACTTGTATATTATAAGGTTAAAATATATTGTTAGTCCATCTAATTATATAGACATTGAGATTTAATTCCTATAATTTAAAATTTAAAAATTTAATCTTTTTAATTAGGGGCGAAGTCAAGAAATAATTTTAGAGGGCTGAAATTAAATTGTACATATCTTTATAATTTTTAAAGAATTAAATCAAATTTTTATCGTTTTTAGAGGCAATGTACAATTTTACTTTTATTAATTTAAAATTTTTAAAAATTTAAAGAGTCAAAATGGCAAAATTTTCATTTCGAGGAGGCCCTAGCCAGCCCCCTTGAATCCACCTGTGTTTTTAATTTTTCAATTTACAAATCTTATTCCAATCATTTTCGGCTTTCGGAATTTTTGTCAAATTTGTCAACTTAACGTATTTATTTTTTGTCAATCATATCTCACATTATATGAGAACAGCCAATCAAAATTTCAAGTTGACAAAATTTATTAGAAAATACTTACTATCTTAATGATTAGACTAAGAATTTTAAATAAAAAAAGTAAAATAACTTCTTTTTTTATTTTTTTTAAGTACATAGACTAAATCCTGAATTTTATCAAAGTACAAAGACTATATTGGAATATAAATTCTTTAAGGTTGTGACTTGGCGATTGTAAGAATTTAATGAACTAAACCTGAATTTTATTACAACCAATATTGCAAGTTTTGGCAAAATCTATAATTAATGTCATTAATCCTTTAATGACAAATTAAGGTTTCATAAATGCCAATATCCCATGATTATGAAAGTTTTCTGAAAGTGATAAATATATTAAATTTAGCTAGTAAATAGATGTCTACATACGTTAATTCTGAACTATTTGAGCTTAGGTTTCATCATCTTAATTCGACCTCAACCCAAGCTTGGAACATTTGTAATAATAATAATAATAATAATAATAATAATAATGATAATGATAATAATTATTTTATAGTGGAATCAATGGCGAAGCAAAGGATTGGTAATGAGTCGATACCCTTAAAATGAAAAACTTTTCAGTTAATATTTTTTATAATTTATAAAATTTTAAATTAGTAATAATAAATTTATTTTTTGACCTCTTAAAAATAATAAAAATTTAATTTATCCTTTAAAAACTATAAATATATAGTTATTAAAATAATAATTACATTTTTACTATAGTAAAAATATATAATTTAATTTCGATTCTAATAAAAAAATTTTGACTTCACCCTTAGGCGGAATTATAACCCTCTTCACTTTTTTTTCCCTTTCTAAGCACAATTTTATTATAGGTTCCGATAATATCTATTTTTTTTACACAATATTTAGAATTACTTATAGTCTCTCCCCAATAGAAAATAATGTGTTTCAACGCACTCAAACCTACATCCTTCTACATTAACAACAATGCACATACTAATCGAACTAAAATTCAATCGCATTATCAAAAGAAATATTAAAACAACATGAAAATACAGAAATTATAGGAATCCTTTTTTGGGAATCTAAATACATGTCTTTAAAAGAAAAAAAAAACATTAGAATACTCTTTTAAGGAATTTATAATACATATTATAGATAATATATATTTGACTAAATAGAATTCAATTAAGTTAATATAAAATAAAAAAATTAAATCAAATATTTAAACTCAAAATAATTTAAAATAAAATCCCAACATAACATTTGTATATTATAAGACTCAAACTTAAAAACTATAAAAAATTTCATAATTGTAATAGGCCTATTTTGCCCGGGCCCATAACAAAAACCAAAAAATAAAATAAATAAATAAATAAATAAAACCAAATATTAATAATCCAAGTCCCTTTTGTTACAACAGAGCCCAAATTAAAATAAACCCAGCAATCCGACCCAAACATTAAACTCAAATTAACCCAATAGCCCAGCACCAATGGCCCAAAATTAAACCAAATTTTCAGCAGAAACCCTAACAGCTTGTTTGGTTCAGTGTATTGGCTATGCCAATACACCTCTAATCGGTGGGCCCCACCTAATACATCTCTAATCCGCCGTTTGGTTCAGCGTATTGCTAATACGCGTGTATTCCGTTACTTTCCTAATCGGTGAAAAGCACCGATTTCTATTCCCCCCCTTCTGCCCAGATTAGGTGACGCTTCAGCAAACCCTCCCTCTTTTACCCTCCCCCGATCCCCTTTGTTTCTCTTCTGTTTTCCACCTTCATCCGATTTGCTTCCTTGTTTCATTGCTTTTCTTTTCTGCCGATTTGGTCCCAGTTTATTTTCTTGCCTTTTCCTTTGTTTTCTTTCATTTTCCCTCTTACCAAACACTAAATTTTCCCTCTCTTTCTCTCTATTTTCTTTCATAATACTCGGAGCGTAAAAAGAAAAAATACTGTAATTACTTTCTAGACGATAACTAGAGAGAGTGAAGCCAAGAACTTTCTGGAATTTTTAATCTAACCTCCTTCTTTTTTTGTTTTAGTTCAGAGAGAGTGTTTTTGAATTTCATCGTTTGTTAATTTCTTTTTTAGTTTCCTTTTTTTTTTGCTACTTGATTCGGTTAACGATCAATATGTGAGATTTAGCTCTTTGATAGTCGGAATTAGAATGATGGAGCGGTTAATCTCCGTTTGTTTACAGTTGATTTTGGTGTTGGATTTGGTTTTCAGAGTTTCAGGAAATGCGGAAGGTTCGTCATGATTATTTCCTCTTATTTTCTTGTTTGAACTTTGAACTTTGCAAATGGAATTATTGTTAAATTTAATGTATATGATTCAAATTAGATGAATTTAGTAGCTATTGGATTGGTTTAGCAGTGGCATAAGGTTGACTGTTTATTTTAAATTTCAATTAGCTTTGGTGCTGTAATTGGCTTGACTGGAGAGATACTTGCACGCTTACTAATTTATGCGAAAGTTTTCGATACAATTTTACGTTCTAATTCTCGATATCCAGTTTGGTTAAATTAACCAATGCGTTGTCTTCATCCATGTCTGTTGTCGTCTTGAACCCTGTTTGTTGTTTTGAATCTTTCAAGTTATAGTGGAGCTTTAGCGCTTTACAGTATTTTAACTGTTTTCATGATATGATTTTAACTTCTTTGTTGTTATCTGTTTATGTGATGAAATAAATCTTCTTTACAGTATTTTAAATGGTGCAGGATGTTGTATTATGCCATGCAGGGATCTTTCAAACAATAAGCTAGAAGGAGATATTCCAGTTAATGGTTCCTTTTCACTCTTCACTCCCATCAGGTTTTTCTCTTATGCTATTTCATGTTTCTCTCACCCTAACTTCTGATCCTCGTCGCCACTGTTTTATCATATCTATACTCTTAGGCTAGCCTCTTGAATTGCTGCTTCTTTTGTTCACAGTTTTGCTAATAATCGGTTGAATAATCCTCCACCTGCTCCGCCGCCTCCTATCACACCTACAGCTCCAATTCCATCAGGTTTGTTCTCGATTTTATTATTATTATTAATTATTATTAGCTTTTAATTGTGCTTAACTTTGAGGCCTGCTTCACTTTTATTTGTATTTATATAGATATTTGATTGGGAGTTGAGATATTCCTTTGTATTTTTCTTTGCATTTGCCAATTTTTTGGTATATTGCTGATCCTGAGCTTTTTTACATCTGGGTCTGTTTTTTAAGAAGGTGCCTTTGAGCTCAGATCTAAAATCTGATTATAATATTGCCTAAGATGGCTTTAGGTTCCTGTTTAAGAGGTACTGGCTGTTTTCTCCTCGTTTATTTCTTTAGTCTCATGTTTCACATTTGTGCTATGCTCTCTGTATTTGGTGCGCCATTTATCATATGTATGTTCTTCAGGTTGCCAATTTTTTTCTGACTGTTAATTATTAAATCTACTGTTAGCCTCAATTATCAAATATCTTCTCTTTTGCTTCTTCAGTTTGAGATGATATTCTGAGCTACTGATCACCTACTGGAAACTTGTATTATAACATTTGTTATTTTTAAATTCATGTGCTTGGTGAATGTGGATTGTCTTTGAATCGAAGTGGAATTGTTAGAAATTCGTGGATGCCAAATACTTTTTGAACTCTTGTTACAATGGACCATCTATTGATCTGATTTTTACATTGTCTAGAACGTCCGGGATCTCAAGCACCACTTGATTGGGCTGTAAGGAAACGGATTGCATTAGGAGTTGCAAGGGGGCTTGCATATTTGCATGATCATTGTGACCCTAAGATTGTACACCGTGATGTAAAGGCTGCAAATATATTGTTGGATGAGGAATTTGAAGCAGTTGTCGGAGACTTTGGGTTGGCCAAATTAATGGACTACAAAGATACGCACGTCACAACTGCTGTTCGTGGCACAATTGGTCACATAGCTCCTGAATACCTATCAACTGGAAAGTCATTAGAGAAAACTGATGTTTTTGGCTACGGTGTCATGCTTCTTGAACTCATTACAAGACAGAGGGCTTTCGATCTAGCTCGGCTTGCAAATGATGATGATGTCATGCAACCATTACCTCTCAGAGCTGCACAAGACCTCATTAGATTCTTGCATCAGCCAGTTTATCACAGTCAGAGATTTAAATTGTGGCTTAGCTATTTTGAGATATATGGTGGAAAACTCTTTGACCTTTTGAGTGATAGAAAGTAATTCCCTTTTCTTTCCTTGCTTATTTATTTATGCATGTCCATGTGTGTTATCAATCAACTTCTTTCTTAAAAGCACTTGATTGAGTATGATGTGTAATAAATTTTAATTATCTTCTGGTTTGACCTTCTATTATGTATCAAGCCATTTGCCCTTTACACATTCTCTCTTTCAATATGTATTCTGGTATAAATGTGCATGCACATACATATTCGAATTTTTTAAAATTGGAACATTAGATATAATCAAGTAAAGAACTTGATTAAAAAACAAATATTCAATATATTAAAATTGGATCTGTAGATATAATACAATGAATAAATTGTAAGGTGATTAAAATTGAATGAATAAATTAGAAAAATTTTGTTAAAAATAAAACTAATTAAATGTGTATATTCATATACACTGCATTAATTAAAAATATTTTTAAATAATTAAAATAAAAAATATTATTTTAATAATATTACATATATATCGACTTTTGAACCAGTGGCAACTACTTCAGTACAAAATAAAAAAGGTAATTAATAAGCAGGCTCATTCATAATTTTTTCCCCACAGAATGAATGATGTTATTTGCAAACAAAAGCCGTCCTCAAAAATCTTCTCCCAAATTTTTTTTGCCATTGATATAAATATAAACTGGTTAATGTGGTATATTAATATATAAAAGGAAATGAGTATATAAATTCATATAAGAATATTGATTATTAAGAATTTTATTAAATTATATATTTTAATTATAATATATTTAATAATAATTATATTAAAATATGATTAAATTATTTATTATTGATATTAATAATCTTATTAAAATTTAATAACAATAACAATAATTATTTACCTAAACCAATTTATGCTAAGGGTATTCTAGTCATTTTAGTTTTTTCCATTATGCTATTACACCTCTATTCCATTCAACCAAACACAAGATTACTATTACGCCTCTATTCTATTACATTTAACCAAACAGTTGATTTGCTATTACAACTCTAATCCAATACACCTCTATTCCAATACACCTCTAATCCAATACAGCGAACCAAACGTGCCCTAAGGTTCAGGTTTCCAGCAGCTTCCAGCATCGCTACTGCCTCCGGCCAGTCCCACGCGCGCCATCGGCCAGCTGGCTCCATACCTGCAACAAATGAAAATCACAACAGCAAATGACAGATAATATAACAGAATAACAGCAAACAAATGAAGGGGAAATTTGTAAATTTTATATTTAATTTTGGCTATATAAAGCCAATTGTATACTGTAAACGGGGGGAGGGATACAGATCTACAATTTTTTTGAATAAAAGTACAACAAATTTTCAGGAGGTGATTTTTGAAATCTCGTTTTTCCTTTTGATTTTGCTTCTATTTCTTTGATTTATGTATTTGCATGTAAAAAAGAAACGAAAGAGGGAAAGGGGGACTCACCTATGGTTCATTGCGGGAATCTTGACTCCTTCGAGATCGGATCAAAAGAGGGTCGGGTTTACTCCTTTTGTTTTCCCTGATATTGAATAGCGAGTGAGTCTCCGCATATGGCATGAGCAGAGTCGAAGACTCTCTTCGCGCATGGTGGATCACCGGATTTAACGGTGGCATGTGGTGACTGGGCATAAGGCTCATGTTTTAGCCGAATGAATAGGGAGGGTTTAGTTTTTTTTTTCTTTCTTTTGATTTTGTTAAAGTAATTGAGTGTTTGGTTTTAGTTTTTTTTTAGCTGGACTTTGTGTTAATTTAAAAAGGTGCCGTGTAGAAAAGGGTAAAATCATTGCGCACACCTAATCCATGTACTGGATCCATGTTTTAGCTTCGAAAGGTCAAATTTCGGGACTAGCCCTTCGTATTCACGTAGACCTTCAAATTGATCCTTATTTATGCTTTATTTCTTTTTAAATTTGTCATAGAATTTACATGTTTTTGCAATGCAGTCCACACCTAAACGTTATGATTTGGGATCTGGAATATTTTCAATTTTGATCCCTGGACATTCGCTCATATTGCGCTTTAGTCATTATTTCTATTTCAATAGTTTTTTTTTATTTTGTAAATTACCTCTTCTATTTTAATTCTGTTTTAATTGAGTTTTCTATTTGTATAATTCATTGTTTTAAAATTCATTTAATATTTTTATACATGTGTTGAGCTTTTTAATAATTTTGCTTTGTTTTTATTTATGTAATTATTTTGAAGTGTTTTTTTATATAATATTATTTTGACATTTTGTATAATATTTAGTTTAAATTTTTTTATTATCTGTACATATATATTATTTTGATTAAGTTTTTTTTACTTTGTATAATTCATTATTATTTTAAAAATTCACTTAACATACATTTTTAATTCTTGATTATTTATATGTCTAGTTACTTTAATAATTTTACTTCGTTTTTTAAAGTTATTATTGTAAAGTTTGTCTATATCATATTATTTCATATAATATTTTGTATAAATGTTCTTATATTACGTATATAGCTTATGATAAAGTTAATTTAATCTTATAGTTTATATTTTAATTCCATGATATTTTATATTGTTTTTTTAGTTAAATTTTTTTTTCATGAACATATAATTTTATTATATATTGGTCTGTTCATCTTTCATGTATATTGTTCATTCCTTATTCTTATTGTATCTTCATTATATATTGTTTACATCGATTTTTTTATTATTATATGTATATTATCACCTTTAAATAGATATATATATATTTTAAATATTTTGCATGTTATTAGCTCCAAATTACTTCTTTCACAACATTTATTTTCATATTCATTCATATATTCTTAGTTTTATTTTATATATATGCATCCTTTCAAACCCGATCATGTATTGATTCATTTTGTAAGTTTTCATATATTTAATAGTTTTCAAATTATTTCCGAATTGTTTTGTGTACTATGTGTCGCTTTAGTTTTCATGTTATTTCATGTATTATTGTTTTATATTGATTATTAGCCTTTTGCACTATTATTTAAATTATGTTAGTTTGTTCTTTTGTTTACCTGTATAATATTTTGTATAGTAATCCGTGTTTGTAATTTTGATTTTTTCTATATTGTTGCATCGTGATTCAAATTTCAATATTTTGGGTTAATATTAGTTGTTTCACTGTTATTTTAAAACAAATAAAAGCGTTTTGAGCAAATTCTCAATTCAGAAATAAGGTAATATTCAATATTTGGGGAATTTGGAAAATGGTACTCAATCGTACTGGGTATGATTTTTCGGTGAACTAAATATTTGAATAACCTTTTTTAGTGTACAAATTTTCAAAAGTCAAAAATCAATTGTCTTTAAAGGTATAAAGGATCGTATCCAATCGTACTGGGTATGATACTGCATATCTTTGAAACGAGAGATTTGTGACTACTAATTTAAACTATTTCAAACATTTTAAAGAATCATGCTTTAAAAGATCTTTCTTCTTAAAATCTTTGATATAAGGATAGCGTCGAATCAATTTGGTACCAATTTTTGGGCGTAGTGAGGATGCTAACCCTTCCTCATACGTAACCGACTCCCGAACCCGTTTTTGAATTTATGTGGACCGAAATTGATTTAAAATGTCTTATTAGGTGATCCAATCACACCTAAATAAAAAGATTGGTGGCGACTCCACACTCGGTTTTAAAAAGTCGATCCCTATTGCTTTCCAAATAAAAAAGGGTTTCGACAATAATCTTAACATTACCAACGAAAGAATAATACCATCGAAAAAGTATCAATATGTTTTAATTAGCAAGAGGATTTTATTATGTCATTTAATTCAATTATAACCCTTTTATTTCCTAAATTTGGTCAAATACTTTTATTAATTCATCTATTATGTTTAAGTCACTCATTTAGTCTTTCTGCTCTAATTTAGTTGTTTTTCATATTTGTCCTTTAAATTTTGAAATTTCAATATTGATCTAAATAATAGTCGCTAAATTTATTAAGTTAAATATTGTTATTTTCAAAATTTTATGCGGCAAATACATTATCACACGCGTAATATCATATCCGTTTAATATTTCCGCATGATATACACAAAAAACCACGCGGTTTATAATGGATTTAACAACTTGAGTAAAGATTCAAAATTCAAAATTTGAAAAAGTATAAAATTAAAAATGATCAAATTAAAAAATATAAATTAAATTCACAACTTAAAAATAGTATTAAACTAAAAACATAATAAAAGTTTCTAATTCAAAAAAAATACACAAATTAAAATTAATGAAATTATGATACAAATATTAAATTTGCAACTTACGTATTATACATAGATTAATAATTAAAATTACCCTAAAAATGAGAAAACCCAAAAAATCAAAGCTAAAAATAGGGATGACTAAATTAGCTCATCTCATATTGAAAATGCAGGAGATTGGGAACCAAATTCAGGCATAATATAATCTTAGTCCGCTCTTCCACATGCCGACTTCAAGCTTCTATTATTGAGGCACTTCTATTTTGATAAATAATTTACGATTTCATCTATTTCGTATAAAGGAATCTCTCTCATATATATGAAAAAGAAAAGCTTTTTTTTATAGGAAGTTGATAAAAATAATAACTAAACATGTAATTTTAGTTGTATATATAAAGTAACTTTTATATCATAAATTTTGTTGACATGGAATATAATAAGGGAGGAGGACAAGGAGGAGTTAGGACGAGTAATGGAGGTTAGTTCACCTGTAAAGGTCGAGAGCTGGAACAAGGACAATAGGACATGTTGATTGAGAAGACAAGTGCTCAGAGTAATTTTAGGGTGTTAAAAGGTCAATCCCCTATACGTGGCTTCCTAGCATATTTATAGGAAAGATCTCATTGTCCACTTGTATGATATGGATAGATAAGCGTTCAATCCGTTAAATGTGTAATGGATAATCATAGGCACATATAGTGGGATTCTACCAATATGAGGCAGTCAAGCCTAAATAGATTCCTTATTGTATTGGAAGTGTGTTCACATTAGCATTTACCTTTAAGCTCGGATGGCTGGGTTCCGTTTAAGGTTGGACAGGTGGTCATGCTCAGGAAGTCAATACGGAGTCAACAATGCCTCCTAAGCTTCACACGTGTCTTTTTGGAGGAGGGATATGACAATAGCCCCCTAGTTGAGCTAGAGGTCATAAAGTAGCCTTTCATGAGACATGCTCTAAGGGTTCTTTAAAGGTTTATCCAATCGGAGAAGATGAAGAAGTATCATCAAACAGTTGTCACAAATGTGACATTTTTTTGGGGGAATAATGATCATGATGAGAAGTATCTTACATTGTTTAGGTGGCCAGATGCTATTGGTCATGTCCTTAAGTCCTCAAATCGACGCATTTATGAAGAAGATTTGAGAAGTCTATAAATTGTTCTTTTACTTTGTGTTAGAGTACTTTGCCGTTGTTAAAATTCTTGCCTGAGATGAAATTTCCCTTTTTTACTTCGTTGCATTCACGGTCTTAGTCAGAAAAATGGTTAGACTTTTAAGGAGAGGAGGGATGACTAATAGATCTTCATCATAGAGAGATAGAGGTAGGTCTTTTGTTGTTAATAATAGTGTGGTAACAATGAGTAATAAGTAGATAACAATCGATTCTAGAAGACCCCCATTGGTCAAGAACCAAAAGTGGCAAATCCTAGAACATATGAGGGATTATGATGAACGGCGACAGTTGTTGAGTGTAAGTGTATGAGAACAAAATAAGATATGTGAAGGGTGCTAAGATGTAGAGGTCTTCTTACAATGTATCCCAAGTGTGATATCAGTGTTCCCAAGGGGAAACATAACTTGAGTTATGTGTTTGGGCCATGTTTTGCTGGGGGGAGGCAAAGATTTTACCTGCGTTGTTCCTAATGGAGGCAGGGTTTCACTTGTCACCTCACAATTTGTCACGGGCTTGTTGAATTCTTATTATTTGGCATCCAAGTAATTAGTTGGAAGTTTCTAGTTGTTAATAATTGGATTCATGATCAAATATGGGCAACGAAGGATATGGCCTTCTATGTCATTGTTCCAGTATATGTACACCTTTTATGAGAAAGAATATTATGAAAGAGTTGATCTCATGGTTCGAAGAAAGGTGACTTAATTGCTCATTTATAAAGGGGTGGGGAGGTTGAAGCTAGATCCTAAGAAGTATATTCTGGTAAAATTAAAGCTAAGGGAGTATTTTGGATTCCTTATTGAGTGGAACAGGCCTATGCCTTCTCATTATCTTCATCGTCCATGGTTGGAGGACATTCCTAATGGGGAAAATGCCTACAACCTTTTGAATTTGTAATAGCATCTTGGTTATTCCTCACGATATCTCCCTCCGTGGAGTGTTTGTTATTGTCTTCGTGAGAATGGGGTTATGGGGTATACCCTTTCGAATTTGATAGGTGGCTTAAGGAATGTTGAGCAATGGAAGAAGCATTAACACTTCTAGTCATATAAATCGAGGGATGTTGCCAAATATGCTCGAGGTTTGTGTCTAAAGCTTTTAAATTTCTTCTCAAATTATGTGGGGTTTCCAAAACATAAATGGCAAATTCTACTCGGATCTTTGCACATGGTGCATATCTTGAGACCAAACTTAGAACAACCTTTTTATTCTCTTGTTGTCAGCATACCATTAGGCGCGTATAATATGATAGTTGTTAGATCTTGAAGGGAAATGTGTTATTTGCTTCTTTTCCAAATGAATTACATGATCGCTTGTTTATTTTCCATCTTATGGTTTTGTAGAACTTGCCCCAACTAATAGGGACAAACGACCAAAAACTCGACTATCTAAATCGAAAAGGCCAGTTGAAAGGACACAAACCTTGGAATGAAAATTTTCCTTATGACGATGAAAATGAGATTGTTGAAATCCTTCATGAGGAAATCCTTCATTAGAACTTAGGGAAATATTCCCTTTGCACAAATGAGGGGTTCCGGATGACAGGGAGGTTCAGTATTTTCCACTACTTCCTCTGGGTGGCAGTCATTTTGATGATATACATGATTGGAAATAGAATGAAATCATCGAAGAGAAACTTGTGTTTCTTGCCCATTTTAAGAAGTGGAAACAACATTAGTATATTTTTTTGTGTTTTATTTATGCTAGTACTAATATTATCATGACGTTGATTTTTTTGTGTAGGCTCGGACGAGGAAGGTATGACAGGCACCAAATATCCTATCGCTAATGCTACTATTCCCACTGCCTTGGGAAAAAGATGTGTTATTCCCCCTAAGCCTTTTCAGACTCCCCAAGCTTCCCTAACTTTAAAAGAGAAGTCCCCTTTATGTCCATCCACCAAAAAGGGAGGGATGGGATAGCAAATGCATCTTCTACTATGAGAGAAGATGTTGCAAGAAAGGTCATCTCTGGTGGTGATTTGAGGGATAGGTCAAAAAAACCCCTTTTATGGTGAAAAGTCAATGAGTTGGGAGAAAAACATTGTAAACCATGCCTCTCCTAAACGTTTGTTATCTGAATAGATGTTTGTTTCCTCATTTCATCCAGGAAATCAAGATTTTCTCAAAGCTTTGCTTTAATGGTTTGATCCGCATAGTGAGTTACTTAGTGTGTGTTAAGGCCAATTTTAGTCGGCATCACAATTCTAGCGCTAAACATAAGATTGAAGAGGGTTTCCCTTGCAATTGAGTGTGATATGGTCCATAAAGACCAAATGATACCTGAGAACTTATTCAACCATCTGCTTTTTACATATTTTACCTTTTTCTTTAGCCATTGAACGATTTTTTTGTTGGTGGTTTCCACCTAACAATTCATTTGAGGGGTTTTTCCTGAATTTACATCAAGGTGATGTGAAGGTTCTCATAGAATTCCTTGAGTTTCCTTTGGAATTACATCTCATTATTAATAATTATGAGGCGCATGATGTATCTATATACTATAGTCTTTTAAATGAAGTTTTCTACTTGTTTTTCCTTAATGGTAACCAATGCTTCTACTTTCATCTATTTTGTAAAGTACTCAATGGTCACTACAATATACTTCTTTTGCACCGTGGCTTGTGGACATGGTCTATAATGTTAATTCCCTATGTTGTAAAAGGTTAATGACTCGAAATGGTGTTGCGGGGTATGGGTGAGAATTATTGACCGGGTTCACATTTTTTGACGAATGTTGTTGTGTCTTTCAACATGGTAGGACAATTTTCGGATGGACTTGGAAATATGGGCAGAGCTTCCGTGTTGCTATCACCAAAGTAAATATAATTTTTCCACCTTAAGGTACTGATGTGAGCTTGTAATCGATTAAAATTACAAGTCACATGAATGCCCAATCATTTCTAAACAAGTACTTGATAATAAAAGAAAAATGATAGAAATATCAAAATCAATGATTTGTATGAGAAAAGAACCAACGTTATTGGAAGGTGACCCATTTTCTATATGACAAACAATTGAAATAAGAGATGGACTTTGCAAGACCCCAACCCGTTATTTATGGAAGAAACAAGAATCATAGGTATAAGAAGTAAAGTTGAACGCCATAACACAAAGCCTTGATAAGTTCAATATGAGTGTTCTTAAGAACTCAAGAGAAATCTCTCAAAATGTATATAGATTAAACAACCTTCAAATTACAAAATGAACTTCTATTTATAGACTACTTTAGGTATATGAATGACCAAACTGACAATTAAACTTTTATTCTAGAATGTGTTATTCGTGTATGTATTTTACAAGTACATTAAACTTACGAATAGTCACATAAACCCTCCAACCATTCATGTATGCTTTGATGTGTAAGGTGTAACAGCCCGATTCTGGGCCTAGTCGGAATAGTGGTTTCGGGACCACAAATCCGACGAGGGAAAATATGGTTATTATTATATTTCTATGATCTACAATTTCACGGAAAGTTTTCGTAAAAATTTCGTTCGAAAATTTCGACGTTTGGGCACTCAATTTAGTCAAAAGGACTAAATTGTAAATAGTGCAAAAGTTGAGTTCTATATGTAGAAGTATCTAATTGATATGAAATTTTAAATTGGAGGTCTTTATGTGGTAATTAGACCATTAGTTAGTTGATGGACAAAAATAGACATAAGAAATGAGAGAAATAGATTTTTTTTAAGTGGGGGCATATTAGTCATTTGGTAATAAAAAAATAAAATGGGAAAAAGATGACAAAAATCATCATCTTCCTCATTAGTTGCTGCCGAAATTTGAAGGAAGCCATAGCTAAGGTTTCTTTGCTTTCTCAAGCTCATAGTAAGTGCATCCTAGCCTCGTTTTTAATGTTCTTCGCATTTTTGGAATCCTCGTAACTCGGTTTAGCTTATTCTAGCAATAATTCGTGTTAGGGCTCATATTTGGAAAAATACCCATAGGTGAAATGTGTTTATTTTGCTGTTTTATGGTGGAATATGAAGCTATAAATTATGTTAAACAACTTTTGCTAAGCAATTTTAAGCGAAAACGGGTAAATAGACATAATCGGTAAAAATAATTAATATTCAAAAGTATGTGTTGGAGTGGGAATTTGATGTTTCCATAGAAGGGAAAAATGTTCAGCATGTTATAAAACTTAAGAATAAGTGATGAAGTTTAATTTCCGAGCTTGGGGACAAAAGTGTAATTACGCAAAAGTTTGGGGGCAAAATTGTAATTTTTCAAAAAGTTGGGTGGTGGATTATTTTAATGAGTGTGAACATTAAATGAGTTAAATTTGCTATTATAGATCAAGAAAGACGTGAAGAGTATATCAAACGGGGAAAAGAAAAGATAGGGGAGTAAAGTGCAAAATTACGATATTTTGCACCGAGGTAAGTAAACACGTGACTTAATGTATTATTTTGATATTATTTGATATATGTTGAGATTTATTTGGAATTAAAATAAATGTTTGGCCATATCCTAAAAATGTTGTTAAATCGGGAAAGGTGGTAAAGGGTTGCAATATATGGTTTATGGGTTGAACACTCGGAATAAGCCGGAGTATGTTGTATATAAAGGGGTTGCTGTGTGCTGATTCCCCGATTCATTGGTGGTGCTATGTGCGTGATCCACCATATCTTTGAAATGTGAAAAGGGGGTTGCTATGTGCTGATTCCCCCGAGGGGTTGCTAAGTGCTGATTCCCCGGTTCATTGGTGGTGCTAAGTGCGATATCCACCATATCTTTGAAATGTGAAAGGGGGTTGCTATGTGCTGATTCCCCCGAGGGGTTGCTAAGTGCTGATTCCCCGATTCAGCGGTGGTGCTAAGTGCGAGATCCACCAATAACGGTTAACATTCCAAGTGTTCAACAAAAAAGTGTGGAAGATGAATATTTCCATATGGTGGAAAATTTTATGGGGTAAATATTGAGTTGAATACTAAATCGACCCATGTATGAGATGGGAGAAAATATCAAAAACGCAAAAGGAACGATTTAATTATAAACTGTGTTGAACAACAGCAGTTGGGTAACTTTGAAAAATCACCATAAATGGTGGAAAATGAATGGGAAGCTGAATAATATATGAAATTGAAGCTGAATGTGTCTATTTTCATATGAAAGAAATAGAATAAGCAAAAGAGTTGTATTTTTGGAGATATCTGAATTTTACTGAAACAGGGCTGGATTGATTTCGAGATCCCCTGTTCTAATTTTGGAAAATTACCAAAAATTGTAAAAAAATAATTATGGCATGAAATTTATATCCCTGGAATCCTTATTGAGTCTATTTTTATTATAAATAAGAAAAACCATTTTTCAAATTTTGTACAGAGAGTTAAGTAAATTTTAGTGAGGAAGGGTCAGAACCGTTGGGCAGTGAAACAGGGGAAGGTTTAATGAATAAACTGTACTAATTGGCTGGGTTAAAAATTCTGAAATTTTTATGGTGAAATGGTATATGAGTCTAGTTTCAGGGAAAATTTACGAAACTCAATTTGGAGCCCTGTAGCTCCAGATAAAAATAAATTAGCGACTATGACGCAGAAAAACAGCTTGCTGGAAATTGCCTAAACAATAAAGTTATTCATGAATAAGTTTATATTTTGGTGTAGTTATGGGAGTAATTACTTATTTATCATGTGTTTACTTACTAAGCTATATGCTTACTCGATTTTATTTTTCTCTTGGTTATAGTGACTTCCAACAACTCGGAAATTGGAACGAAGTCAGACAATCATCTACACTATCCTTCACATTTGGGGTATTTTACTACTAGTGTTCCGAAATTTTATGGCATGTATAGACACTTTATGTAATGTGGGATCATCATGTAAATATATGTTATGGTTCCCTTTTAAATGTAGTGTTTATTAATAGTTAAACTATATGTGTGTTTATACAAATGAAATTGGTTGGTATATTGGAATGTGTTCTAAATTTGCAGGAGGTTTAAGCAAAAATAAGTAGGAATGCTGTCGAAAATTTTTAAAAATTTAGTAATACCTCATACTCTGTTCCGGTAAGGAATACGGGTAAGGGGTGTTACATAAGGAATACTTCAAAGGTCCTTTTCAACCCCCTTTTTGGACAGTGGAAATGAATGTACATGGGGTTAGCCGAATGGTCACTTGTGCACATAAATATGATGTATCTAGAATCCCTCTAAAAGTCATGTTCAGCTTTCTTCTTGGACGGTGGCAATTGAATGGCCTTGGTTGTGGTCACTGTTACATGCATGGATGTGAATCTTCTAGAATCCCCTCATTTAATCCATCCATTGTATGCTTGAATTCTTAAGTCTTAAGTTGCTTAATCCTTGAATTATGGTCGAAATATGAAAGAACTTCATGGCAAATGTATGGTCAACAAGGTACCTTCAAAGCACTATAAATAGTACCTCATTTCAGTTCATCAAATGCATAAACTAAAATATTGCAACGAAAATATTAGAACAAAACAAACAAACAAACAAACTAGAAAAGCAACAACTTCTTTATTTAAAAATACGAATTTGAAATAAAGACTTATTGAGCAACGAATAAAATGCTGCAAGGCTGATGCTCCATGTTAAGTCCAAAATGCAATGTGGATTGTTCCAACTCAGCCCGAATGGCTTATATGAGAACATTGAGCACCTTCTTTAGTTTTATAGCCCTTGCCCTCGTGGTTGGCCCCATAAATACTTGCAACGCATCTCCGAACTCATAGTTAGTACCTTGTGATGCAAGAAATGGAACTTTCACATTTGGTCCTAAAGTCGTACCCATGCTCACATCAGGTATCATAGTTCGACCTTATAGAGAAATCTCCTTTATTAAAACCGCAATTATCGTGTCATATAAGGTTGCTAGGTAGATATACACAATGTCGCCAACAGCGGTGATGGACTAAGGTATTGCTTTAGTTACTCGGGCGATTGTTGGCATTGCCATGTTAACAAGTTAACGGTCAATGATGGTCAAAGGGTCTTTTTAATGAAATTCATCAATTCGACGACTCAATTAAATGCAAAAAGTTACGAAGGACTTAATTAATTTTTTGAAATACTTGGAGAGCTATTTAAACCGTTGTTCCTTGATTTTTTACATATTAAATTTATCAAATAGTTTCGTTTTCTTTTTGTTTTGGTCAAATAACTGAGTTGTTTCGTTTGATTGATTGATACATGTATATGGGAAGCTATTATCACAACTTTTATTAAATAATCTTCTTTTGAAATTATTGGTGAACAAATAATGGAATATTTGCCTCACAATTATGATGGGTAATGTACTCCACCACTTATCAACTTTCACTAAAATTATAAACATTGTTGAATCTTGTCAAACGATGGACTCAACAAAACAAAAGAATTTGATACTACCCATTTTCACCAATTTTTGTTTTAAAAAAAAAACCCTCTTAAATAACTATAATTTTGTGTCAAATTATCTTTTTTTTATCATAATATTCCAAATTTTTATACAATTCTTAATTTCTTAAATAAAAATTTAATACTTAATTTTAATTTATATTATTTAAATTATTACAATAATAACGATACCAACTATAATTTTCAAATTATACTTATGGAAATATATAAATATGTTGACTAATAAATTATAGATCTGATATATATAGCCATGTTAAATATAATAAATAAGTTTTCCTTTTCCTTTAGTTTTAATCTATACTTATATATTAAAGTATGCTTAAAATGATTTTCCTCAAGCTGACAAATAGCTCACACCTATCATTTTTTTTATATATTTTATAAAAGTGATCAATTTTCAGTTTTGGTCCTCTTAATATGTTTAAATCTGAGATTTAATCCTTATAATTTGGTCTCTATATGTTTATAATATTATTTATTAGTTTAATAATCTTATAATGTAATCAATTAGTTCAAATAGTTAATTTCGTTAACTTTTCAATTAAATTATTACGTGGTTATATATAATTTGGAAGTAGATTTATAAATTCAAAAAATAGATAGATTAAATTTTTGAAAATAAAAGTAGGACTAAATTTCAAATATACAAAGTGTAGACACGTAGAGTCATTGTTGTTTGAACTGGTCGGGATATTGGTTTGAAGAGAGGTATTAGACTAGCTGACCCGCAAACTAGTATGAACCGGTTAAACCAAGTTAAAAAATAGACTGGATTGGTTTTTTTAAATATTTTTTCTTTTTTAATGATTTATTTTGAATCATACAAACCAATGTCCTAACCAGTTCAACCACTTGTCAGATTCTAAAAATCTTGCTTAGTATATTATAATTTTTAAAATTTTACTCTATAATTTGATATAAACAAATAATCAACCTAACGTGAAGCACAAATAAACCATACTAATAATCTTTAAAGAAAATAAAAATCAATCCTTCCAATCGGTATATTTAGCTCTTATTCTTTTTTGAGCTAAAATAAGAATTAAATTTGATTTTCAACCTTTTAAAAATAATCAAACTTGATCATCAGCCTTTTGAAAAAGAGACAACTTGATATTTTTAATGGAAAAACGAACTAAAATGTTAAAATTTTAAGCCTAACAATCCACATATCAATCCACTTGTACTTCGTGTTATTTTTAAAAAAAATATGAATTTTTATTTTTTTCTTTTATAATTTCAATTAATTTATTGGCATGGTATATGAGACACGTAATATCATATCAACATAAAATGCATATGGATTGACACGTAGGTTATCATATCAACATCGTTAAAAATTACGTGCATAAATTCATTCAAATTCACATCTTCTAAATTATTATAACAACAATAATATTAGCTCCCTCAATATATTATATTATCATTAAATATATAAAAATTTATCAAATTACCTATAATTATTTGTTCAAAACTTAGGGTCTGTTTGTTTGCTTGTATTTGATTTTTCGGAAAATGTTTTCCTCATTTTACGCTATTTGGAAGCCTGAAAATAATTTACATTTGGAAAATATTTTTCAAAACATGGGTAAAATTAATACTGTTTTACGGAAAATGTCTTACAGATTATTTTTCCGTAAGACATTTTCCATCTCTTCATCCAGGTAAAATCTTCTCCCTTCCTTCCGTTCTTCATTTCTTTCTCTCTTTCTCTATTTTTGCAAATCACATTCTTCTTTTTCTCTCTTTCTCAGGCAAGGCAAATCTGCAAAGGCAAATCTCTCTTTCTAAGGTACAATATTGTTCTTTTTTTTTCTGGGTTTGGGTAAAATTTCGTGAAATACATGTTTCTCTGTGAGCAGTAGAGAAAGGTTTTTTTTTTTTACAGTATCAGCCTCTCCATCGTTGTAAATGTCTTCAACTTCTTCATGGATTCCTCTTAATAATTTTTGTGTTTTTGTGTTTTAAGTGTTTACTTTTTCTCTTTTCATATTTTCTTTGTGCTTGTTGCATGGAAGAAGAAATGGTTTGGGTTGTTTGCGTTTCAGATTTTGGTTCAGTAATGTATCACAAATCATTTTGCAGCATAATGTTAGGTTTTTAAACCTCCAAGATAAATTTATGACACATTTCATTTTTCCTTTGTGTTTGATCCATGCTTTGTAATCTCGTTAAAACCCATGTTGCTGTACCTTAGGTTGGTTCTTGTTTACAGATTTCATTCTTTTTTTTTGTACAAAAATTATCCTGTCCATAGGGAATGCAGATTTTGGTAATCAGTAAGCAAAAGAAAAGTTTGTGCATCTTTGATCCATTGGGTTTTTAGGATGATTGTAAAGAGAAATAGAAAGATTCACTGCCCTGTTTTTAGCATTCAATTGTATTTTTCTCTGAAGCAATGTCAATGGTTGTCTTGTTGCATATACAATTAATTTTACCTTTCTACATGTTCTCAACTTTCTTTCACTACGATTCACAGATTAGATGCTCTTGTCTTTTGCATGTATAAACAAATAATTTTGGTATACCATATAATTTTGGTTTATATATATATATCATAACAACATGTTAATAGGAAACATAAAAAACTTTCAAAGACATTCACCTTTATGTTGAGTGCTGCGATGTGTGTTTTGGAGCCCATTTCATTCCAAGATTTATTCATTGCTGCATGTTTTCTTATAACATCATTCAGGCAAAACGTGGATGAGAAGGTTGTTGTATAATTCTTATTTATGGTTGGTACTGCAGATTTTAGTTTATCAAGGGACAGATTAGGCATTTTTTGTGACAAGTTGCTTGCAGATCCTTCCCGTTTATTTGTAGGATAGTATCAAGTTAACAAATGCCTCTTGATGGATGCAGTTCAATGAAATGAAAATTTGTAGGACAAAGCTTGTATTGCTTTAATGTTATATTCTTATTTATATGTTTTTGAAATGTTTATTACCTGGTATTGGTATTTTCTGGCTTGTATGCATAGGATGATAAATATCCACTGCTGGGAGAAATATAAGCTTTGGTTATATCTGATAAAGTAAATCATATTTTTTAAAGATGTTTTTGTTAATTCATATTGTGCAATCATGCTATGATATCCAGTTAGGCCTAAGCCAGATTTGTTTACCACGTTGCTGGGGAAGCTTTAGATTTTTGCTTGCTAGGTTTGGTTTTGTCATCGACTTTCTCCAATGCTGATTTTTAGCTGGTTAAAATAGCCATAAAAATCCCTGTACTTTTCATAAATTTGAAAATTAATCTTTGTGCTTTTATTTCTAACAATTTAGTATCTCTACTTTTTAGATTTCAAAATTCAAGTCCAATCATATTTCAATTGTTTTATACTTGTTATTCTAATTGAGTATAATATCCAACAGGAACACAAGAAGTATGAACCATTTTTGAATAAAAGCATTGATCATTATGATGAAATGGCTTTGGTTGTTGGTAAAGATATAGCAACAGGGAGTTTTGCCAGAACATTTACTGACATAGATTTGGATGATGGTAACCAAGATTCAGTGCCTCTAGACTGCTACAATGAAGAGGATGAAGAGGTAAGAACAAATGTATCTTTATCTGACACATCCAAACGTAAAAGAAAAAATGTTCAAGAAAGTGTCGTTGATGAACAAGTTAAATTTATGGGTGAACAACTTGGCAAAATTGCTAATGCTTTGGAACAATTTACTGCGGATAAGACACCACAGCTTTACGAACAAGTGATGTCGATGGAGGAAGAAGGATTTCATGATGACTTCTTGTGTTCTATGTTTGATTATCTAGTGAGTCATGAATCCGAGGCCAAAGCTTTTTTAGTTAAAAATAAAAAGCATAAAAAAATTTGGCTTCAAAAATTTTCCCAAGGTTAAAGATATTGATACTTTTATGTGGTGTAATATTTAGTTATGCACTTGGACAATGTTGTTATTATGTGGTGTACTACTAATTATGCATTTGGATAATATTATTAATTTTTAGTATTAATTGTGGTTTGGAAGCTAATTTATAATTATTCAATCCTTATTTTTTATTTTTTTAACACAATTACAAATAATTTATTTGACTTTGATTGTTTTCAATTTATGAATGTTAATATTGTAGCTTAATAATTGAGTATTATTATATATTTAATTTAATTTATTTATTTATAAATAAATCATTGTAATATATATAAAAACAATTTAAAATATAAAAATTTTCAAAAGTGGCTGTAAAATCTGAAGTTTATTACCAAACTGCCTTGCAAGTGTGAGCATGACAAGTCAAGTTTAAGGTAGAAAGGCTTCATAAATGTTCCAAATTCTTTGAAAGCGACATCAACCAAAATGAATTGATATAAATTATATTTAAATTAATTTATTTTTATAAAATAATAAATATTATTACGAAAGTGATTCTATTTTTTCTATCAAATTTATAAAA
This sequence comes from Gossypium hirsutum, assembly GCF_007990345.1. Classification (NCBI taxonomy): domain Eukaryota; kingdom Viridiplantae; phylum Streptophyta; class Magnoliopsida; order Malvales; family Malvaceae; genus Gossypium; species Gossypium hirsutum. The sequence continues at coordinate 112,616,195 of NC_053433.1, read as the reverse complement.
TTCATTACTACCATTTTAACTAAAATATTATTTATATTTTACATGGCTCTTTTATAAATACATACGAAAAATTACTCGTAATTTATCCGGATTAATATATAAAATTTATTTGTTAGAATTATTACCAAATTTTTGTTTCAAAATATTCATAAATGGCATGTCATGATGATGTAATTTGAGAGTGATATGAAAGAATCAAAGCATAGTATTCTACTAAGTATTTTGCTTTAACCAATATGCTAGACACTCACTATTAATGGTTAGATTTTTTAGAAAAATGTCAACTTGATATTTATTACAAGATAAGTAATGTATTAATGAATTAAATAATATTATGAATATCAAATCCACACTAGTCAAAATAGGTGTGCAAATTATCAACCCTTTAAATTTTAGACTTTTCCATTAAAGTTAAAATGATAAAATTTGTTATCTTGTTTCTTTGTCTATTTGGACTACCCATTAAAGGATTAATTAATTATTTGCTTTTTTCCCATCTCCATAACTTATTTAAAAAATTTAATATTATATGAGTTAAACTAAAGTATTAAAAATTATTCATGGGAGTTAGGTGAGATGGTAAGGGTCTCTCTTACTTTAATTTGTGGTTGAGAGTTCAATTCTCGTCTTAGATATGAAATAGTTTTAAAACTCGTGACTAGCGTCTACCCTTTTAACGGGCATACTAAACTCAAAGGGTTAGTCATTAGGCTCTACTTAACCCATAAGTAGAAGGATATTGCATTTCAACTTATTCGAATCTACGTCATTCTGAATTGACAACAATAATATAAAAATTAAATCAAGTGCATTTATCACCAAATTAAAAAAAAAAAAACTCCTATGATACCAACTTATTTAATTGTTTTTATAACTATTCATTTAATTGAGGCCCACCAAGAATCCCACTAAACAAAAATGTAAATTGATATATCTTTTGATAGATTATTTTATGGTGTGTGACACCTACTAATGTTTCTTGTCATCAACGTGTCACTTTCTTATGGGTCAAAAATTTAAAACCTCATGATATCGCGAATATTTAGTGTACCTGACCGTATAGTATCATTTCAGTGGATAAAATCCCGTGGGTCCACAGATGAGCCTTCATCACAAGATGCCAAGGAATCAAGTGGCTCAGATCGTTCTTCCCCTAATATTCACTTTCCTAATAAATATCAAATGATTCACGTTCCCTGATCTCATCTTGACCGTCCACGTGTCCTTCGTATCCCCAACACGTAAACCCAAACTCTTTATAAAACCATCCCCTTTACTCACTCACCCAACTTTCCCGGCACTGAGTTAGGCTAACTTAGCCGTCGGAGTTTTCTTCATATCCCCAAAATACCCTCATCTTTTCATCTAATTTCCAATCTAGACCCTCTCTGCTAAAATAGAATAAAAACGGAAAACGGAAAGGCAAAATCACAAGCTCTTTTTTTTTTTCCTCATATTGGAAGGGAGTGAAACGGGACAATGGTAGAGACGGTGGCGCGTGAAAGCGACGAAGAGCTAGCGCTGTTGCCACATCAGAACAATGGCGACCGGTCATGGCGGTTGAACTTTGATGGTTTCCAGTTATCGCCTGAACACAAAGATGTTAAGAAGCCTCCTCGGAGCCTCCATGATTGCCTCGGGGTTTTAGGTAATTTCAACTTTTTTTTCTCATTAAAGTTTTTAACAATATAGTTTTAATTTATTATCAATATAGTAATGTTCTTAGTTTTTGTTGGGTATCTTGGATTTTCTGTATTTAGTTTAATTAGCAAGCTGGTTATCAATTTACTCAAATGAGTATATTAAAGTTCAACTTTTCTTTTTGGTATTTGTTTAGTTTTAAATTAGCAACATTCGATTCTTTGTCGGACTTTGTTATGAATTACCTTTCCGTTTATTCCCTGTTAATGGCTAATATGAGTTTTGAGCTAATTTTCAATGTGTTTGAGCATCAAAACTTTAATAAATTTAACAAGGGAATGGTGTTTTTTTTTATGAGTGAAAAAGATTGTTGCTTTTTGGTCTTTAAATGTGAGCTCTAAAATGGTTTTATATGAATGCAAAGAGTTATTAAGCCTTGCAGGGAGTTTTTCTTGGTTCAAGGAGGTATGTGAAATATTGGGGTTTTTTCTCCTTTCTTTTTAAGGCTGTTTTCATAGGGTGTGTGCTTTACAGTTTGATGTTTCATAAGGAAATTATGATGAAATGCTTTCTTATTTCTTGATCAAACGAAACTTGACAATTGGATTTGCACTTTGTTGAGGTTGATGTTATGGTAATTTGTCTTCTTTATGTTATTTTCTCTTTCTCAGAATTTTGAGTTTGAAGCTTTGCAAGGGTAAAAGATAGCTAGTTTTCTTGAATTTAAGTGAAAGTGAAGTTTATTGGTTGAGTTATTTAAAAGAATCACATGTGTGCGTGTGCGTGCTCGTTCAGTTAGTTTAAAGTGTATATGTTGAACTTTAGGACCTTTTTTGTTTTAGCTCTACTTTGGAAAGAATTAAAAGATTTGAGCTCTTTCGAATCAAGCATCTATATGGGGTTCATTTCATGTTTCTTTCTGTGTTCTTTGGTCATTTTGCGTCTTCTTATACTGTACATATGTTCCGGTAAACTAACATATACTTTACCTTTGTATATTTGATAGTTTTGCTGTAAGTGGAAAACCGAGCGAGTGGAGAAATCCTTTAGCTGGAATCAAAGATTTTATGCATCTTAGTTTGTAGTCTCAGCGTCTTTAAACAATGTTCTTTGGTGAATGTGCAACACACCTCTTGCAGATGAACGAAATGAGTTATAATAATGCATCTAAATGGTTCCCTTTGATGGTTTCAGGTCCAGAAGACAACGTGGCTGAATACTATCAGCAGCAGGTGGAAATGCTCGAGGGTTTTAATGAAATGGATGCCTTAGCTGAACGTGGTTTTATTTCTGGAATGTCGAAGGTTCCAATCATTCTCTCTAGATAACGAGATTACCGTGTTTGAAGAAGTATTAGACTGAACTTTGTTGCTGTGATTGGCAGGAAGAAAGGGAAAGGTTGGCTAGAAGTGAGACGTTAGCCATTAGAATTTCCAATGTTGCAAACATGGTTCTTTTTGCTGCTAAAGTTTATGCTTCTGTCCGGAGTGGCTCGTTAGCTATAATTGCATCCACGTTGGACTCGCTTCTCGACCTTCTGTCTGGCTTTATCCTCTGGTTTACTGCGTTCTCTATGTCAACACCAAATCCATATCAGTATCCTATTGGAAAGAAAAGAATGCAGCCACTGGTCAGTATGCTTACTACACCTTGTTGTAATTGTTTTCTTGAACAACCTTTATCCGATGCATTTCCGGACATTGGTTTCAGGATGTGATCCTCCGAGGATCCTTCAAATACATTGAAATCTTAAAAACAATTGAACATACCTGTGATGAACATATACCATACCCCGTGCACGACACTCACTAACTAAGCTTTAGTGTTTGGCAAGGGATGGCTGCAATATTGGAAAACACTGTAAGATAAATTAGCAAACTGTGTGTTCTAAGGAGTAAGGTTAGTTCTATATCTTGGAGTTTTTTTTCTATTAATAACAGACTCATTTATCAATTTGGTTGCCTATCTCTGAGTCACCATGTATATCGGTTGTTTACAAACATATGATTAGAAACGTAGACTACTCTTACAAGAGGTGTTTAATACCAGATGTGCTTGTTCTGAAGCAATATTTGATCTGAGTGTGACCGCATTGACTGCCTTGAAACATATTTAAGCCGGTTTGTACCTTAACACAGGATGCAGTTTATTTCTGAAGGCATGCAAGGATCTCAACTTATAATTATTTCTCAATCGTAGTTGTTCATGTTACTTAACACTGTTTGGAGACATGAAACCTTGCCTCTCGAGGATGTTCTAATATAGCGTGGACAAGGCTAGTGATTAGATAGGAAGCTGGAATATATGTACGCATGTTAACCTTAGGTATATGCATTGTTGTGTTCGGGTTTGTATTTGTGCATCTCAATCTGCATCTTCTGCAGGTGCATAGCCATAGAAATACGAGTATTGGTTGTTTCTGTTTTCACGAAATAAAGTTTTGAAGTACTATAAAGATAAGTAGAACTGGTAAATTTTGTGCAGGGTATCCTTGTTTTTGCCTCTGTCATGGCAACCCTTGGCCTGCAGATAATCTTGGAGTCTGTACGAACCATGGTATCAGATGTAAGTCCACTTTGATTACGCATTAAAGTTCTCATCTTTGTTCTGTAAATCTTTTACTATATTTTCGGATGACTGCTTGTTCAATTCGAATGACAATAGCATATCTCTTTGTTTTGCTCAGGATGACGAATTCAACCTGACGAATGAACAAGAACGGTGGGTTGTTGGCATTATGCTCGGAGTGACCCTGGTAAAGCTTTTCCTTGTGTTTTATTGCCGCACATTTACAAACAAAATTGTCAAAGCGTATGCCCAAGATCATTTCTTCGACGTTATCACAAACATCATTGGCCTTGTTGCTGTGCTGCTCGCAAATTACATCGATGATTGGATGGACCCAGTTGGAGCTATCAGTGTAAGTAAAATATTTTCTCCGGAATTTGCTGACATTTAGCATGTATGGCTCATTGAGATGGAACTTGAACAATGCAGCTGGCTCTATACACTATCCGGACATGGTCGATGACGGTACTAGAGAACGTGAATTCATTAGTCGGAAAATCAGCAGCTCCGGAATACCTTCAGAAACTAACATACCTGTGTTGGAACCACCACAAGGCCATAAGACATATCGATACTGTCCGAGCCTACACCTTCGGGTCTCACTACTTCGTGGAAGTTGACATTGTACTCCCAGCAAACATGGCATTGCAAGAAGCTCATGACATTGGGGAATCATTGCAAGAAAAGTTGGAGTTACTGCCAGAGATTGAGCGTGCCTTTGTTCATCTGGATTATGAATTCAGTCACAAACCTGAACATGCACAAGCACATGCTTTGTAGACAAATAAATAACCTAGGATGTCTTAAGTGCTATGTCTATGATCCTCCCCCTCCCCCACCCCCCCCCTTTTCTTTCCTGGGATTTTACCATCAAATTCTATGAAGTATGTATGCTGCGTGAATTGAGCCATATAAAAGCAATTTAAACTTTATGGCAAACATTTGTAAATGCAACATGTTTAATTTAATTTAGTTGGTGTCATCAAGTGATGCTAATTCAGAAAAATTAAATTGATGTATGATTGAAAATATTTCTTAAAAAAAGTATTCAGGATAAATTGATTAAAATATAAAACTAAAGTTTTTTATAAATATTAGAAATTTTATCACGTTATATGCATGAAAATAATGTATTTATATAATAAATTTTTGTTTAAAAATTACATATAATAAATAATGAAATATATGATTTAAAATTAATTATTAATAATAACACATGAAATATATATATTAATTGAACTAAAACTCTCATAGACTCGTTAAGTCTCAAATTTGAGTACTCAAGACATAAAACTTTCGGCTTTACCAACTAAGCCAACATAGGCCAAATTCACAACATGTGAATTATTTAAAAATAAATATATAGGATTTAGGTTATATTCAAATTATATTATAATAATTTTTAAAACGTGTAATTAATAAGTTAATTATTTTAAGTTATATTTAATATAAATTTTTTATAGCTATTATATATTTTATTTAATAAAATTTTTAACAAGCACATAAATTGAAATTTAAATATTAATTAATATATTAATAAAATTTCAATCTAAACTTTTTTAACAAATTAACCTATTACATTACAAAGCTTAAAAATAATTACATTTTGGTATTATAAAAAGTTATGTTATTTAACTAATGTTTTATTCTTATGTTATCAATTATGTATTATAATATCATTTTTACTATTATTTTATCAATAATTTATTTTATTATTTTGTTTATCATATATTACTTTTATATACATCATAATGGTTTATAGGTCCGCTAGACGATATTTTGAAAAATATGGACTCCCCACTAATTTTTTTTATTAGGTGTGAAATATATTTTTAATAAAATTTTAAAATTAAATTAAAATTTATTGAGAAGATAATTTTTTGTCTATAAAATAGAAATTGAATACGATTATACATAAGGAAAGTATTAGCACCCTCACATGCCTGTTTAAAAAATGGTGCCGTTTAATTAAGTGTTATCCTTAGTTTTACGTAGATATGATAATGGGTCGGGCCGTCCAACTCTGTTTGAAAGCTTTCCCGAAAATGAGAGGGTTTGGACAAAAAAATGGGTTTGAACAAAAAATGAGACTCATTTTCTAAATAGATTAAGCCTCGTGTGAGAGTGTTCAACCCAGACCCGAATAAATTAACTTTTTTTAATAAAAATGATATTACTTTTTTTTTTCTGCTCTTGCTATTTTGGTGTTGTTTTTGTTGCTATTTTTGTTGTTTGGGTGTTGTTGTTTTTTTTTTCGTTTTTATTATTGTTTTGCTATCGTTTTGTATGTTGTTTCATTGTCATTTTTAATATTATGTAGATATTGTAGAACTTATGTTTTATTGTTAATTTTGCTACTATTTTAGTTACAATTATCTTAATATTAAAATTTTTAATGTATTTTTAATTTTTTTGTTATTTTAATATTTGTTTAATGTTTTTAAGTGTATTTGATATTATATATATTGTATATAATAAAATAATCTAAAAAAATTAATGCGGGCCAGGCTCTAATTTGGTTTCTATAATTTGTGTCAAGTATGGATAAAGTTGTATGCCCATTTTTTTGGGTTCGAATCAAGTTCAAGCTCAAAGAACGACCTAAAATTTTATTAAGACCCAATCCGATCCACGTTCAACTCTAATTTTATGTATAGAATTTACTATATTTTAAACATTGTTTTTTGTCCGGGTTAAATAGTTTTAGTTTTTAACTTTCAAATTACAAATATTTAAAGCCCGATATATTGATCCAAATGATTTGGGATTTTTATTCAATAAGGCCTTGGATAGATAATTTTACTTCGGATTTATTTTCAATTTAAACTTGTACAAATCTTGGATCATAGGATTTTGGATTTCCTAATTTTAGAAATAATTTTTTTATGTTAAATAAAATTTGGGTCCCAATACCATTTCTAATATTGGGCTTTTAAGGTACATAGGTTTTATATTTTATATTTATATATAATAAAAATATTACAAAAACCGCACTAAAACTATTATAAAATTTTTAAAAAGCAACACATTTTTTTTTCAAAAAAATATTTTTTTAATAATATTTAAAATTACAAATTTAGACATAAACTTTAATCAAATTTTCCTCTTCACAGGAGAACTGGATCCAAACCAAACCCGAACATACTTATTAATAAACAAAATTTTAAATGAACTATGTAACTTAAAAAAACTAAAAAACGAAAATAAATATAGACTTGCTCGTTTGAGCCCTACTCATTTACACCATTATGTTTGTGTCAACATCGAAATTTCGAAACTTCAAAGTATAGATATAACTTTACACATAATACAAGACTAATAGCATAATTTAATTAAAAAAATTAATTGTTATATTTTAGACCAATTAAAGTATAAAAATTAAATCTACAATTTACACATAATACATAAATATATAACAGAATTTAAACTAAATAATTCATTAGAAATAAAATTAATAATAACTTTTAATTATATTTATAAAAAATAATTTCAAATTGTGATTTCGAGTTAAGATTCGCTCTATTGTTTTTTCACCCAGTAATATTAAATCAAATTATTAATGGTGATTAAACATGATGTCTCTATCTCTACAAATTTGCTTCAATTTTTTCCCCAAAATTGCTTTTTAGTCAGTATGATAACATGCACGCCCGACCCTAGAGTAGTTTGGGAGTGCGGCTGCCCAACACTCAGGGTTGAAAGGGGCTCAAATTTTTTTTATTTAAATATAAGTATTAATCAAAAAAATTATGGATATATGATTCTAATTTATTATTTCACTTAAAGTCCAAAAAAATATCGAAAACTGACTTGATAACATGTGTATGCAATTATTAAAAAAATGCAATTTGATACTTTCTATCTTTCCCAAATTCCAAAGAAGGGAAGAGCATAAATTCACTTATTAAATTGGATTCATGGGACCAGATAATTATCAATGCTGTTCTACTTTGTTTTTGCTTTGAATCTTGCTCAAAATCATGTCTATGTTCATTTTATTGTATCTTACTCTAAATTTTAGACTAAATTCATGTTCAAATGATTGGAATAATTTATGATGTGAGGTTTCATGCTGCCTAATGTTCTTTTGTCCCGTTGCCAGGTTGGAAAATCTCCAGATTTGTACAACGTTTTGTTGAATGTTATAAAAATTAAACCGGGTCAATTTTTGTTCATAACGATGAATCTCTCGATTCTTAATTCAACGGACACTAATTTTACTATTTATTTATTAAATTTTTATTTTTAACTAATAAAATAAATATATCAACTAGTACTTTTCTCTAAATTGAATTTAAAATATAATTGTTTAACAATATTGTTGGAAGTATTTTTCCCTTCTTATATATTTATAATAATATTAAAATTTTGACTAAATTGGTATTAGAGTTAATTAGATATTAGTTCAAGAGTTAATATATGATATACTGATAGTGTATTTTTTATTCCACAAGCAGTTAAAAAAAAAATTATGAGTCTCTTTTTTTAAATATTTATTTTTTTAATATTATATTATATTTCTATAAGACACCTGTCATCCTCCTGACTATATTTATAGAGTCTAACAATTTCACCGACAGTGTATCAAATATTATTATTTAATTTAGTTAAAAAATATAAAAAAATTCTTAAAATTATAACATATAATTAAAAATAGGATATAAAAGTAATTTAATAATTTTAATTTTTTTACAATTTTTTAAAAAACCTGATAAACAAATTTAACGTCATTTGACTTGATAATAAATTTACTAAAAATGTCAATTTTTCATTGTAGCATTCTTTATCAACATGTAATTTGGTTTGAAAAAAATTTACCAATTTAAGATATTCTTTTCTTTTTATCTATATCATGACTTAAAAATATCTTTTTATTTTATTTTATTTATTTCACTATATAATTATTTTAAAATTTTATTATTAAAATTCGATCGAGTCTTAGCTTAATTGGTATGCGCATTATTACTAATGTAGAAATATGTGAGTTTGAGTACACTAAAAAACATTTTCCTTCTTTTTATAAATTAAAAATTAAAAAAATATATAAATAATGTTATACATTATATAAATATATATATAATCAAAATTTATAATAAAATTATTTCTATTACTTCTCATTTAATTACTGAAGATTGTATGTATATAATAAAGTATCATTACTCATCATATAAGACATAATGATTATATTAAAAAAATCAATAAACAAATCTATTTACCTACTATAAAAGCAATCTATTACTCATCACATGGAATTTGCTTAATTCGTTATTAAAGAATGTGCCATTGATGGCACCAAATCATGGTTTTAGCTATAAGATAAAAATATGTGTATTTTCTTGTTACTATTCACAAACACAAAAATATTGCATTTTAAGATTTATCATTCGTAATTATATTTGTGAGTCAGTTTTAGTATATATCGTATTAGTTTCTAGTTTAATTGATTTAAAGTTACTTTCAAAATTGATACCTTAGTCAGTTTTTTATCTAATTAATCTAGTTCAAACAACATTGTTTGCATGTTATTATTTATACAATAAATATCTATACTATATGTAAATTGGCTGACTGAATTGATGTCACGGATCAACTTGAGAACAACTCAACTGTGAAATTATTAAGATACTCTTATTATTTTAAAGGAAAATTAATATTATTATAAATATATTTTTATCTTTTCATATTTACAATTGAAAAATATTTTGAGATCTAATATGTTTGATAGTACTAATAAATAGTATTTCTAATGAAAAAAATTATCATAAAAATAATCTAATTTATATAATAAAGTATTACTATTAAAATAAATAAATAAACAAAATGATCAAAAATAAATTAACCCACATAATGAGATCCAACATTAAATGTCTCTTAATGGAAGGTGAAAGGAACTTTTACCGTATTAAAACGTTAATTATAAGTGGTCCAATGATACAATGTTGCGTCGATATGGTGAAAATATTTTTCAAATGAAACAGCTAATTATAGCATTTATTTATTTATTCATAAAATAAAGGTGTGGACCATTTACTTGTTTTAAGTCAAATGCGTTTGTGGTTGGTTGATATGCCAACTAGACTGACCAGTCAATATTTGTTGTTAATTTAAAATGGTTTTCCATTAAAACGAAAAAACTTCCAATCCATCATTTTCAAATATCTTTAGATTTCAACTGAATTGAAAAATAATCCTCGATTGTGACGTACAAGTTTTATATTATTAGATCATTGAATAATCATAGTTTATAGGTAAGTTTAGATGGATGGTGCATTTATCTGCTATTAATGTAAAAATAATGATGATGATAAGATTAAATATTGTAGTAATACTGTAGTGTGAGATAAAAATTAAACTAAACACACCGTACTATACTTAATCATCCATTCAAATCCACTCTTGATCGAGTTGAAATTGTATAAAAATTTAAAGGTAGATTTGGATGGTGGTGTATTTACCTATGATTAGTATAAAAATAACTGTAGCGATAAGATTACATACTGTAATGTGAGAAAAAAATAAGCTAAACATAACACACCCTACCGCTCATTAAAACTTACCTTAAAACTACTTAAATTTTCATAAAGTTTCATTTTTAAAGTTCGAATTTGATTCAAAATAAACATTGAAATATTTAAATAAAAGTAGGAATAAAAAATTTATTTTAAAAGGATCGAAAATGAATTGTAAATTTTAAAGAAGATTAAAATGTAATTTTATATTTTCAAAAATTTTGAATAAATTAAATAAAATATTTACTATTTTTGAAGGGTACCTAATAAAAAGATTTCTTCAAAACCATTACTTGATTTCAAATTAATTTGATTATTTTATTTAAAAATTGATGTTCTAAAAGATTTAACCGGTAATTTATATAAATTAATTAAATTAAATTAAAAATAAAATAAAATAATTTTTAAAATTTATAAATTTTTAATAATTTATTTAATCAAATCAGTTTAATCAGTTTAATCCCCATCTTATTTTAAAAATTTTGCGCATATTTCGACCGGTTCAATTGAAGAGCCGAACTCAAGAAAACCAAATAAAGCGGTAAACGCCGCGCCCGCCATTCTATACGTTCACGGTTCACGCATCTCATGATTTCTTTTAATTTTTATTCAGAAAACGTCACAGTGGCGGGGCCCCGGGCACCTGTTTCGGTTTTCATTTTCACCTCATAATATTTACGAAGCTTCCCCATCCTCAACTTGCGCCACGAAACGCAACCGCACCTACGCCAACGGCCACTGAAACTGCTCGTTAAAAGATTCCCGTGGTGTCTCAATCATACGATGCTCCGATAGTGCGGGAATGGAGATAACCTACGCATCCCCGAGTGCCAGCGACTTATTGCGCTCTTCCACGGCCGCTTCCGGATCCACTATGCCGACTCCTCGGACCATTAAAATCATCCCTCTACAGCATCCCGACACGTCGTCGTACGGCAGCCCCGGTGGCTTCGGTAACAATTCTTCTTCGTCTTCGTTGTGGCCTAATTCCTGGATTTCTCGGTTCCGGGGGAAGATCAGAAGGATGACGTTTATTGATTGGATCGAGATGTTCCTCCCTTGTTGCCGTTGGATTCGGACGTACAGATGGCGGGAGTATTTTCAGGTTGATCTCATGGCGGGTACTACCGTTGGTATCATGCTTGTTCCTCAGGTGATTCTTTTTTGCTGAGAAAATAAGGAAAAAAAGAAAGAAACGATTAGAAGGATAAAAGAAAATAGTAAAAAAAAAAGTTGTTTATACAGTATATACTGTTGAAATTGGTTCGTTTTCTTCAAAAACTGTGAAGCTTAATCCTTAAAGCTTTGGTAATTAAGTTCAATTAAACCGACGTGAAGGATCTTTAATTCTTTGTTGAGTTCTTTTTTTTTCCTGTATTTTCTTGGAAACCAAACAGATTTTTAGGTAGTTTCCGTCGATTTCTAGTCCACCGAAAGGATTGTTCCTCTGTTTTCAATTGCGTAATTTTTTACTTCATCTGTGCTTAACTCATACGCGTATGGTTTTTAGATTTTAATCTTTTATCCTGTGGTCAAATCACAACAGAGCAAAGATTCAGAATTTCCTGATTGGTTGAGTAATTTGATTGGATCTTTGGACTAATCTGATATCTACTCATCACTGATTTACTGCTTCTAATTGGTTGAATAATTTGATTGGATCAGTGATCTAGTTTGATGTCTATATTCAAGGTTGTTGCCAGGTCACATCACAGTAGAAAGAGAAACAATATTTACTTCAATCACTATTTCAAATGCTTCAATTGACATTTTCTTTAAATTACAAAATAATCAAAGTAAAAGGTTCAGATTTTGCTTTAGCTGGATTTGCCTCTTCTCTTTGCTCTGGTAGTGCCAGAAACATTGGATTCTAAATGCATGGCTTTGGCAAGTTCCTGGAATTGAATGGATATCTATTTTTGTGGTACAAAAGATGGCCTTTTTTAATGCTTATTTATGTATTTTAGGACTCTATCTATTTGTTGAAGTTATCAAGTGGTATATGGATTTATGACATGGGGTTTTTTATTGTTTCTTGAATTTGTCAACAGGCAATGTCATATGCAAAATTAGCTGGGCTTGAGCCAATATATGGGCTCTGTAAGTTTCTACCAAATCAATTCTTCTGGATTCTGTTTATACTAAAGATGTTTGTTATGAAATAATGGAGTGGTTTTGCTACTCAGATTTACACATTATTGCATATATTTCTTGGTGAAAGAGTAGAAAATGGGACTAAGAATTCAGAACACGACATTGCACTCTTAGTTTCCATGTTAGGATGTCAGCTACACGTGGTACTCAAATAGAGAAATGCACATTTAGTATATAATGATATATTCTTTTTTCACTGTTGATATTGCTTAATATATACCTTTGTTTGGGAAGTTTTTTTTTTTTTTCTGTTATATGACAGATTATCTTCTTCTTAAACACTTTAGAACACGATCAGTTTGTTTTTAATCTTGTTCGCAATGACTATGTGGTTTTGGCAAGGCAGACTCTGGATTTGTGCCAATATTTATCTATGCCATATTTGGGTCATCTCGGCAGCTGGCAATTGGTCCAGTTGCATTGGTTTCCCTCCTGGTCTCCAACGTGTTAAGTGGAATTGCTGAGTCATCAGATGCACTATACACAGAACTTGCTATATTGTTGGCACTGATGGTTGGGATCCTGGAATGCATAATGGGGCTATTGAGGTAGTTCTGATCTTTTTTGTCATCTAAATTTTGCTTTCGCTTTCGCGTGTTCTCTTTCCTGCCATCTTAGATAGTTATCATCTGTCTGGATATTTGGACTGGGTTTTATCTTCTTAAAAAACCATCACCAAATGTCAAGAGGTTGCAAATTTGAGTCTTAATGTAACCATCTTTAGAACATAAAATGCAATTGGCAAATATTGGACTGTCTTACAGTTTTCAAACATTAATTGAGGGTAAAATTAGATTCATCAGTAATCATGCCAAGCGGGTATTAACTTTGTTCCTATATGAACAAGTTTTAGATGAATTACTATGTTTTAGCCAACTATTTCACATTAAGCTTAACCTTTTTAATATTGGTTGACAGAACTAGGGAATGGGGGGGCTTATGCATTTTTGTTGAAAATCGGACTTTTTTTCTTGATTTTAAAGAGGTTATTCTACATTTTAAAAAAGAAAAGAAAAAGGATAAATGGAGAACTCTTATCTAGAACGTCTTTCTACATTATGTTACCATCATCTCTTCCATTTCCCTTGCCTATAGACCGGAAAGTTTTCATCTACTTTTGCCCCCTTTTCCAGGCTTGGATGGCTCATTCGTTTCATTAGTCATTCTGTGATTTCTGGCTTCACTACGGCTTCAGCTGTTGTGATTGCTTTATCTCAAGCAAAATACTTCTTGGGGTATGACATTGATCGAAGCAGCGAGATTGTGCCAATAATTAAGAGCATAATAGCTGGATCAGATGAGGTAGTCTTTACATGCCCAAGTGGTATTTTATTTACAGTACTAAATATTCATGTTGATGCATTGATTAAAGAAGGCATTATCCTTGTCACTGGCATATATAGTCATCTAAACTTCTAAATGTATAATTCGCAAATTCATTCCAAATTCAAAAGTTGTCAAACATTCTCATCATTTAAGAAAATTTTGTATACTTCCAAGTTTTGTCTTGCAGTTGAAAGAGTTTTGTCCCGCTGTTAACTGTGTTCACATGTTGGGCATGACTGTTTCTCTTTCAATTTGAATAGCTACAGTTGTTGGCCCAACCATGGGTGACATAATCATAAATTTTTTTTCTTTGATAGATCATAAACTATAGGAATTTTAACTGCGAAGGGGTTTTGGCTTTGAGCTTGCTTTTTTGGTGAATTGTGTGTTAATTGTCCTTTGCACTTTATTTGGTTGCATTCCTTATTGTAAATTGTAATTGGAGAAGCATCTATTATTCTCCTTCAACTTTGGTAAGTGTGTTATCCTTTCTGTTGCAACTTATTCATTCCTTTGTTTAACCTCAGGTGGTGTTTTCCTTTTGTAGTTCTCATGGCCCCCTTTTGTAATGGGATCTACAATTCTTGCTATAATTCAGACTATGAAGTTTCTGGTACCAGAACTCTTTCCTTCTCTCTGCCCCCTTAGCCCCAACCCAACTTTCCCTTCTATCTTTCTCTTAAAATGTCTTCTTTTTTTGGTTATACATTTGATATCTCATTCATAGGGAAAATCAAGGAAGCACTTGAGGTTCTTGCGAGCAATGGGTCCCCTGACAGCAGTTGTTCTGGGTACAACTTTTGTCAAGATATATCATCCATCATCTATAACTTTGGTGAGAAAAATATAAAGTAAATTCAAATTATTGGATATTAATCAGGCACATATTCACTCAGTCAAGTGATAATTGGTGCTTATATTTATGTGAAAAATGACATTCTCATGGAAAAGGTGATAAAGAATGCTGTACTGTTGATCTTTAGGTTGGAGATATACCTCAGGGCCTTCCCAGCTTTTCCATTCCTAAAAGTTTTCAGTATGCAAAGTCTTTAATTTCCACGGCAGTTCTCATTACTGGTGTTGCCATCTTGGTAAGGAATCCTATGGATCATTCAACAAAGAATACATACTTCCAAATAGAGTTTGAATTTGTGACTTCTAATGGTTATATGTCACTTATTAATCTTAGGAATCTGTTGGGATTGCCAAAGCATTAGCAGCGAAAAATGGGTATGAGCTGGATTCAAATCAAGAGGTATATATTGTGAAAATGTAGCACAACTCCCTCTATAGTTGCTTCTATAATAATTAACTTTTTTCTCTGCTTTTCTTTCCTGTACGAAATCACTCTTGCATGTTAACATTCCCCCATGTGCCAGGTGTACCGTGCACAAGGTCAGACCGTCCAGGTCCATACTCCCATAAGCTAGTGTTCAATCTAGGGCTTTTTTTATAACAGTACCTGATTTCCACATTTAGAACTAACGGAATACCAGTAGCAATATCTAAAATCTTCCCTCTCAATCTCCTGGTGTATATGCTTTCTGTCAACATTCAAATTTAAATGTGTTCCGTGCTGTAGATCACTAGGTTAAAAAGATCATTTTTACTTGGAACTAATTACTTAATGGATATACTGTTGTCAGTATACATGATGGATGATATACTGCTATATTTTACCATTTGTGAGGACTGCAAATTCAACGGGTTTCCCAAAATGAATATGATGTCTCAATTGCATAGCTTAGTTTTATTTTTGTTTACATTTAGGGAAGCTAGTAGTAAGGTACAGTGTTTGCCAAATTTCCTTCAAAGGAAGGCTGTAATGAAATTTTGCTTCTCTGTCAACAGTTGTTTGGTCTTGGTGTTGCCAATATCTTTGGGTCATTCTTTTCAGCATATCCCACAACAGGTGAAAGTTCTTCCTGACCCTATGTACCGAAACATTAACTCTTGATGCAGTGTTCAACTGTTTCTCTTGCTATTGTTCTACTCTAATTCTTAGAATTTGTTTACTGAAATTTTTGTTGCAAACTCTAGTTAATTGAACTTTTTGTTTGTATTTTGTAGGTTCCTTCTCCAGGTCAGCTGTGAATCATGAGAGTGGTGCAAAAACTGGTTTATCTGGAATAATAACAGGAAGCATAATGTGTTGTGCTCTTTTGTTCTTGACTCCATTATTTGAATACATACCACAGGTAAGTTCTGAAGTTCGTATGATTTAAATGTTGGTATTAGGACCATTTATGTTGCACCTGCCATAATGCCTTCCTTTCCTTTTTTTCCCCCCTCACCACATGACTTTGTACTGCTCGATTTAATTTTAGCAATTGGTGAGGTTTACTGTGAATGCTAACCATAGGTGTTTACACTTCATCTCCTTTGCAGTGTGCTTTGGCTGCTATAGTAATCTCTGCTGTTATAACCCTGGTAAGCAACGACACAAGCCTTTGTTGAAACATTTTTTCAAGCTAGATTATGCCATATTTTACGCTTCAGTTGATGTTGGACCATGCAATTTGCAGTTTGCAATATGTATTAAATCAACTGGAGTAAAGAGTAATCAATATCCTGCAAAGTTATTGATTGTTTAATTGTGTACCTTTGGTTAAAATTTGTTTTTTCTTCATGTAATGATTTCAGGTGGATTATGAAGAGGCAATATTCTTATGGCGTGTAGATAAGAAAGATTTTCTTCTTTGGACCATTACAACTACTACAACATTGTTTCTCGGAATCGAGATTGGTGTCCTTGTTGGGGTAAGTACTTTTAAAACTATTTGCCTTACATATGTTGATTTTCTTTGCGCCAATCAACAATATATTTTTCAGTATTTCACATTTACATGCTACTATTACGAATCTATAATTATACACACAGTTCTGCTAAAATATTTTACCCCATAAAACTAGTCAGCTTTACTTGTGTCTAATATCTTTTCTGGAAACAATTCATCCATCAACTCTGAAGCCCAAAGGTTGAATTTTGCCTCATGATCTTAGTCTCATATCTGGTATAATTGTATTGTGTTTTGACATTTCAGGTAGGCGTCTCACTTGCCTTCGTCATTCACGAATCAGCGAATCCGCATATTGGTGAGTGAATTGAACATCACCCATACCATGTCTCTAATAAATTGTCATGTCTTGCACTTTTTCTGAACTAGAACTGAGATGATTACTGTACTCTCTTGTCCTCGTAATTTATGACGATGACTTACTTCCATCATCTCTAACAAACTCAGTGCCTTGACATTATCTATCAGGATCGGTCCTCTTATCATCTCCACTCTGCACAATTATATAATCCATTGTAAAACTCTTAAATCTTATCCCTTTACTGTCATTGCAGCTGTCTTGGGGCGTCTTCCTGGCACCACTGTTTATAGGAACATTCAGCAGTATCCAGAAGCATATACTTACAATGGAATTGTGATTGTTCGTATCGATGCTCCTATCTACTTTGCGAACATAAGTTACATCAAAGACAGGTGAATGTTCATGCTTTCCTCGTTACATAAACCGGCTTTGGCACCTTGTTGTATCTGTGAATTTCCTTTGCCAGTTTCCTTTTACTGGATTGAACTTTTGATTTCCCAATTTGAGAATTTAAATTCACAAATTGTTGATTCCCCTATCAGGCTACGAGAATACGAAGTTGTGGGTAATAAATCGACCAAACGTGGACCAGAAGTTGAACGAATTTATTTTGTAATTTTGGAGTTGGCACGTAAGTGTTAGTCGTACCATGAAATATACTCGTAATCATAAGATCACATTTTGTGCCAAATGTCAGAAAATCTTTGCTTACGCTTTGGCAGCATCAGTATATCTAGCTATAATATTTTGATTCTACTGCAGCTGTTACATACATAGACGCGAGTGCTGTCCAAGCTCTGAAAGACTTGCACCAGGAATACAAATCACGGGACATCCAGGTTGAGTAGTCGTAATTGATTAAATCCCAAATGTTTTAAACAGATTATGAGCTTTTAGTTCAGAGTTTTTAAAGACTCATCCTTTTTCAGATAGCCATCTCAAACCCAAACCAGGAGGTCCTGTTGACCTTATCGAAAGCCGGTGTCGTTGAGATGATTGGTAAGGAATGGTACTTTGTAAGAGTGCATGATGCAGTCCAGGTTTGCCTCCAGCATGTTCAGACCATGTCTCCCAAAGCATCAGATCCTTCACATGAAAAACCAAGTTTCTTTCAGAGAATAATGAAACAGCGGAGGGAGGATTTATCAGTTTCTGAACTAGAATCGGGTAATAGTCAAATGCGTTCAGATTCAACACAGGATGACCCTCAATTGGAGCCATTGTTGTCTCGAAGGTCTTGAAACTTGCTTGCATCTGAAGCAAACGTTTTGGATAATGCCATTTTTTTAACAAGGTGTTTCCGATATCTAATATGTTGCTCGATTGTTTACAATTTAGTTAAAAGATTAGGACCGAGAACTCCGATTCTTGTATGTATTGTTTGGAACATTATTGTACTACTACTAGTAGTCTAACTTATTTAGTAGCTGTATAAAGCTGCTTCTTGTACAAATTTTGATTCAATCTACTCATTTCATTTCTTATCTTTGTCCAGTATTCAAGTAAAATGCTTTTTAACTTGCCAAAAATCAATAACCGGGTAACTTACGAGACTTGTTCTGCTCGGTAAGAACGGGAAAATCGTTAATCTATGGCTAAAGCTTAAATCTAGTTTCGTAAAACTCTTATCAGTCTGTTTAATTATCATGAAGCTAAAGCTTAGCCTAGTCGGATTATCATCACTTTTATGAGGTTGTATACAGTAAGTTGGGAGTTTGAATTCCAGCATTCGTAACTCTTCACATATTCGTGAAAACCTCTTTTCTAATAAAAGAAAAAGTTGGCTTGATTATTATGAATTATTTTTTTTCATAAAAAAGAGCTAAATCAGTTTGTTGCACTAAAAGGGATGCCCAAAAAGAATACAGTTCACACAAGGTAGAAGAAAAGTAATTTTTTTGTTGGTACGTTTGTATCCCACATCGCTGGGGAATAGCAAGGAAGAATGTTTGGGCCCTATAAAGTAAAGCTGGCATACAACAAAAAACCTTGCCTTAAACTAATGAGTAAGGAAAACAAAGCGAGCGGTGGGAGCTGCCCGCCGCGCCCAAACCTATAAGGTGCGCAAGAATTTGTGGAGGGGTAATAGGCTGGCCGAGTGTTGACGCTGCACTTACTTTGTGCAGAACTCACTTGTGCGGGCCTCCCAAATTTCGGTCCCCAGCCCCCAAGTCTTATTTGAAACTTTTATTTTATTTTATTAGGCGAAGAATTTGGGTAAAAGTAATGTGTATTTTTAAAATATATATTTAAATTAGTATACAAAGACTAGTAAGAAAAAGTATTATATTTTTAAAATATGTTTAAATGAAATATATGGTAGGTTTATTTTTAATCTATAACAAAATTAAGTTTACTATAATTATTAGCTAAAAATTAATTTTAATTTTTAAAAAAATTGTATTTGTTGATGTAAAATAAATTATTATTTAAATAAAATTTTAAGATTTTTATTGTTAAATAATTAATATTAGAGCTATAAATAGCATTAAGTAGTTAGATATATTCAAGTAATATCTAACAAAAATAAAAATAAAAATGGAAATTTTTAATATTAATAAGCTAGAATTATATAAGAAAATGAAGAATTAAGCTATGGTTTTTCAATATTTGATAATATTTGAACAATAATGGTATTAAAGAGTGATCAAAGTTCAAAGATTATATTAATTAATATAATTGAGGATGAGGTAATATAATATTATGATATAATTTTTTAAAATTTTTTTAAGTTTATACTGTGTAAAACAAGTATTTTTAAAATTGTCTTCTATTTATTTATTTGTTGTTCATTTGGTGCATATATAAAAAGTCTAAATTTACAATTATTTTTATCTTAAATTTCGATTCTACTATTTTGATTCTACAACTATATAATATATAAGAGGAAAAAGATTTTAATAAATGTATTTATTTTATAAACATTTCCCCTATTTAAAAAAATAAAATAAAACTATCCCCTTCAATAGTTTATCAACTATCCTTTTAATCAACCCTCAAAATCTTCAAAAAAAGAAAGAAATCCAGAGCAGAAGAAGAAAATAAAAACAAAAAATCTGCAGCAAAATCGGCCTCACAGTTGCAATATATAGGATATTAGCTGTTAGCAAACACCACATTACTCGCATTACAATCAACTTTCTCTCTAAATCCACTCTCACCACCAAACCATTCTTTTCTTCAATCTTTTCAAATGGATGTCATCTTTGAAACCCAAAAAGGCAAACCATTTTCCATTGAAGTTGGTTTCTTTGATACTGTTCTTGAAATCAAAGAAAAGATTCATAAATACCATGGTATCCCTATCCCTCACCAAACTCTAATATTTAATGGCAATGTCCTTCAAGATGGTCGTGACGTTGAGTACTGTGAAATCCTTCAAAATTCCCGTATCCAACTCTTGGTTTCTTCTGATTCCCATACTAGTAACAGTACTAAACAACCCCAACCCAATGCCGCCGCCGCCGACCATCAACTTCCTTCGCCAGCCAAGAATGCACAGCTCAACAGCAATACCCCTTCGTCGAATACCGTTGTTCCTTCAGAAGCGGACGTAAACGACAACCCTTTACGATTAAAAGAGAAGATGCATGGCCAAATGGACCCGGTTCCCGTTGACAGCCTATCGTCACGGGAATGTGAACTGGAGGAGAATAGTGATGTTGATGTTAATATAAAGCCATCCCCGACCGGGTCCGGTACTGGGTCTGCGGGTACAGCGACGGGGACTCCAACGGCCACGAAGAAACTGAAGCTGTTGGTTTTGCCAAAGTGTGGGACGAAGAAGATACCGGTGGAAGTGAATGCGACGGATAATGTGAGTGAACTGAGAAAAGAACTGCAAAAGTTGCACCAAAGACTCCAGTTTCATTTACCACAAGAAGGGTATTTCTTTATTTATAAACAAAACGTTATGGACGATGATCGGTCGTTTAGGTGGCATCAAGTTGGACAAGGTGACACCATTGAAATCTTTAATGGTAGTGTTACTGGTGGATCATGAAATATTTTTTTCTTTTCTTTTTCTTTTTCCAGTGTTGATTTTAAACTAGTTTAGTGATAATTAGGATGATTTTGAAAAGATGATAATACTTGGGTTTTCTTTACAAAATTTTATATTTTTGTTATCAATAGTTTTACCCCTTTATTTTGGGTTTTTTTTCTTGTTTAATGATTTTTGTTATGAAGCAATCTATATATAAAATTAAAGATAGAAAAAAAAAACTATCCTTTTAATCTGGTTTCAAAAAAAAAAAAAAACGAAAACTATCCTTTTAACCGTTTATTTTAGAGTTCAAAAATTATAAAAAAATAATTTTATTTGATATAAAATTAATAAATAATTATTATTTGATATAATATAACCTAAACATGATTATTAATAAAAAAATAAATTATAAAAAAATTAAAAGCTTGTAAATAAAAAAACATATATATATCTTTAAATAATGTTCGGACTCAAATAAGAAAATATAGCTTTGCAATCATAGTTGTCCTATGGACACTTAGAATCTTAATGGCATGATACGTTTCAAAATTGAATTAATAGCAGAATCGATTACCTTTGACCTTTGATTTAACATACATAAAAATACGAATTTAAAAATATTTTTTTAATTGTTCAATATATACTAAATTAGTCTTAAATTTTATTTTTTTTAAATATAAGTTTTATTCATTGTAACTACACACTTGAGTTAAAGTTGAATTGAAATATACTACTAATTAGTAATAATCAGGGGTATTCACAGTTCAGTTAAAATCGAATTAATCGATTGAATAAATTTAATTTTGTTAATCAATCAGTGGTCGAATTTAATTCGGTTAGAGGTCGATTTTCGAATTTCGGTTATCAATTAATTCGATTTGAAATAAAGTAATTAACCGAATTAATCAATTAATTGAAATATTTGTTGTTTTCAAGACTTATGTAGTGTTTCTAATGTCTTATTTGTTGTTTTCACCTCCATTTTAAGTTTTTTAAACTATTAAATAAAAGAAAATGAACATTAGCAACGTATTTTTTATATGTTTTATACTTATTTTAACCAAAAGATAAAAATATATAAATTTTGGTTCGGTTAATGCATTTGAAAAAAACTTTGATCCAGTTAACAGCTAAAGATTACATTTTGGGTAATTCAATTAATAGAAATTTGGTTCAGATATTAACCGAATTGATCGTTTGAATACCTCTAATAATAATAATAGATAAAATAGAATCAATGTTTTTTTTTTTGCATAATAATTTTTATTTGTTTGGATTACACAACTTAATATATTAATTATTAATGATAATTAATAATATGAAATTCTAAGGGGAATATTTGTTTACATTTTTTATTTTATAATTTACACCTTGACACGTCTTGTGATTTAATTAAATTTATTTATTATTATTAATTTCTATAGTCCCTCATAAAAAAATTTATTAGCATTGATAAGTTAGATTTATCTCAAAAAAGATCATGATTGAAGATAACGAGGGGAATGATGATTGAAACAAAAGATTAAAATAGAAATTTTAAATATATTTGAAATATTTTAATATTTATTTTTAAATTAGATTTTATATTAATTTTTAGGATAAGATTCATAAAATTTAATCTGATTATATTCTAATTAATAACATTGTTATTTGATTTTTAATTAGAATAAACATTAAAATATAAAATGTTAAAAAATAGTTTTTAATATTAAAACTAAAAAAATTAAATTAAAATTTTAACATTAAAATTAAAATTAACAATTAATTCAATAATTTTAATAAATTAAAACCACAATTGTGTTTTTTTTTTCTATTATTAGTGTACACATACAAATTAAATCAAACTCTAATATCAATTACTTATATTTTTCTTTGAAATATTTTTTTTAATATTATATATTTTTAATGATTTTTAGAAATGATTACTCTAAACTAATTATAACAAAAAAAATTATTAAATAATAAAATATAAACATGTATATTCATGTGCACCACACGGATTATCGAAAACTAGTATATTTAAATGAATATTAATAATGTTTCATGTTTTATATTATGTATGGTTTGAATTTTATCTCAACAAATTTTATTATAAAAATATTTAATATCTTTAAATAATTTTATAAAATTTTAAAACGTTAAATAGAAAAAAAATATTTTTATCCCAACAATTTTTATCATAGATATATTTTATATCTTATAATAATTTTATAAATTTTTTCAAAAAAATTTTACATAGTTGAAACTACATCCTTAAAATTATAAAATCAGAATATTATCCATTTTCAATAGTTTAATGCTACATTAACAATTTTATCTTGGATTTTAAGATTTCATTTGGATTTAATTTTTTTAGATGAAAATTAATCTATTAGAAAAAGGATACATATAACATGACATGACATCCTCTCTTTTTGTCATACATACCAAAGAAAATCTCCCATTGATAGTAGTATATTTCTTACCACTTATTTATTGATTAACTATAGGAAGGACAATGAAAGCTATAGGCTTAAACATTTATGAAATGACTGGAACACCCAGTCTTCATCTAGTTTTCATAGCCTCTACACACTTTCATAGTTTATATGCTCTGGAAAGAGTTTGAAAAACCTAAAGCTTTTGAAGTAAAATTCATGCATTCACCTTCGGTGCCCATCCCGCGATCACATGTTCCTTGGCAGCCTTAGTTTTCACGAAAGATTCCCGACCGAAAATCGACTGCAAATGCAAGAAGATACAAGAAATATGTCAGTCATGACATTCATAGATATATATCATCAGTTAAAATGCATGTTGATGCTTTGACTCTTTTAAGTACCCGTGTCCAGCACATACCCAAACATGGCTAAAATAAGACCAACCCCGAAAACGAGGGGCCTTCATTGGTTTAGTTATACCTCTAACTACAATATGCAGTACGAAGCTGAGCTGCTCATGTTTGACACCGATGTCCAACACATATATAGATATATGTCCGAGAATATAATTATCCAAGGGCTCCAAATTCACAGAAGAGCTTGAAAATTCCAACATATTCATAACAAATACACTCAAATACGAGTAGACATTAAGGTTCTCCCCTTATACTCATTCATCGGGATGATCAAAAAATACAGTCAATCTGGTACAATCATGCCCCATTATAGCGCAGGCTACATTTCCCGTATTTGAGTGCCACTTTCGGATATGGCATATTTAATTTTTCTAACTTTTTTTCATGTGTTTTAAGGGTTATATCCTCTTATATATTTCTGAGAATGTACCGGACGCGGGTATTAGGCACAAGTTCTTTAAGAAAAAATGAAGAGTCAGAGCTACATGGAGCATAGGTACTTATAATATATCATTACTACTAATTAAGCTTGTTATAATACAAAACATGCTTCAAATAACTATAATAATAAACAAGGTTCACCTGTTAAATTGCTAAATCACAATATATATATATGTATGATAGCAGTACAGCAGCATACCTTCATGTAATTGTGGGCATAAGTCAAGCTTTCAGGAACAGTCCACTTCTTAAAATGGCCAAGTGTGATCTCGAGATGGTACAGCTTTGGTCCCAAACCTAAATCAACAGCCGTAATCTTTTCCCCAGCAATGAATGGCCCCTGATTCATAGTCCCATAAATTAGGATAAACTCGCATGACAATCGATACGAAGTAAGATCACAAGCCTACAGACAGAGGCACATCAAATTTATTATCACTTACATGTCCCTTAAGATGTTCATCCAATGCTTTCAGTTCATTAACCAAAGCCTGCTCTGATCCATCGTTTGCATGCTTGCTCTTCAAAAATGTGATAAAAGTACCAAATATTTTCGATCCACTGCATCAAACAAGTGATTAAAGATTAATAATCAGTCAAGAGATTTCGAGAACAAAATGGTTTCAGAACTTTTCTAAGAAAAACAAATGAATCCTATACGAGCAAAAAGATCACAAAGAGATGTACAAGTAGAAACATGTAATAATGTTTAATATTTGTCATACAAATCAAAGCTTATAGAACTGTTAAAAGAGTACACAAAGTATGACAAATGAAATGAAAGAAAAATAGAAGCATACACATGGGCAAATTCAGGGGGTGTTTTCAAAGAAGGCTCAGGGAACTTGTCTTCAATAATCCCAACAATCACATCAGAATCAGCCACCCATTTGTCATCAAACTTCACCACTGGTACCTTTCCTTCTGGACTTATCTCCAAGAACCTATCAAATGAACAAAAAAAAAAACATAAATTTCAATACCGATTTTTGCCTAAAATTCTAACCTCCCAAACTTCACAAATTTACAGCTACCCATTTGCTTAAACACAATAAACAACACATCACCACCAACAAACAAAATATTAAGAGTTTACAATTTTTTTTTTAATTTTATGAAGTATTACCATTGGGGTTTGTCACTGAGATTAACAAGGTTCAGCTTGTAAGGAACCTTCTTTTCCTCCAAAGTAAGAAGAACCCTTTGGCAGAATGGACCTGGAAAACAATTTTACAAAATGAAAGGGGGAAGGGGGGGGCAAAATAACATTGAATTCAAACTCAAAAACCCAGAAACAAAATCACCCCAAAAAAAACATAACATGATTCTTTTTACGAAGATAAGGATATATATATATACACAGAGAGAGAGAGAGAGAGCATACAGTCTCCAAGAATATCACGGGCACCAGCAGCAGCTTTCACACAGATCTCTAAAGCCATTTTTTCCTCTAGAGAGAAATTTGAGAATCAAGAAATGATCTTTTTTGTTTTAAAGAGCAGATATGGCAGTGGCAAAATAAATGGCAAATTGTCATAAATTCCAAAATTACAAGGTTTTGGGCAATATGGACATAATAAATAAAATATCAATTGTCAGCACTTGATAATCCATGTTAATTTCTTTGGATCATGACCCAGCAACGGTAGTTTCTAGAATCCTAAAGGCTTTTCCCTAAACGTGGGTTAGATGAATTTACAGAACAAAAGATTAATCATTTCACTCACTCAAATGAATATTTTGATAATCAAAAAGAGCTTTCTTGTTTTTAGTTTAAAAAGTTCGTACCTTTTCCATCACCTCAAATTTTACAGTTCTGTTAGTAAAAGGTTAAAAGTATTGGGGAAATCCCTAATAAGGATTAGATTATATCAATATATTTATTTTAAAATTGATTAATTAGTTTTAATATTGTTAAAAAAATTAATTAAGTTCAAATTATAATATATTTAATATTGTCTGTTTAAAAATATCTTGAAAATTATTCTTTTCAACTGTAATTCAATTCAAAAACAAAAAAATTTATTTATAGAACAATTAAAATATTAATTCTGTTAAACAGTATTTATATATTTTTTTAAACAGTAAGATATTGTTTGGAAAGCCACTTATTGCTTGTAATTACACAAGGGTAAAATATTTGTATAACTATTGTAATTGGTAGGCTCCACTGAATTGGGTGTAATTAAAGCATTCTGATTATACTTTTTAATTATTAGGGAAGTTGAGAATTGAATTAATTATACCCGAATCTAATATTTAAAAGCTTATTTTTATACCAATTATAAATTTTATATTATAAGCATAAACATGTATGAATATTTAAGATGAATATGGAAAAAAATTATTACATTATAAATCTTAAAAAATTATATTATAAAAATAATTTGTGTATTTTTAAAAGTTATAACAAAAAAATATTTTTTAAATCTTAAAAATAATTCTAAAGTTATGGTCACAAAATTTATTATAAAAAATAATTTACATGTTATAAAAGTGTTATAATTTATTTATTTATAAATAATTATAGATAATAAGTATAGACATAACTCATGTTATATATTATAAAAATAATATACTTATTCATAAAAAAACGTTATAGTTTTTTATTTATTTATCATAACTTATTTATAAAAAATTTAAAATTTATGGTAAAAATTATATTATCTATAAGAAGTGTTATGAAAGTTTGAACAATTTATAAAAAAAATTATTTTTAAAGGTTGTATATTATAAATTTTATATTATATTTTACTTAATTTACGTATTACAAAAAGGGATATGATCTAGTATAAGGTTTTCTTTTTTTAAATTAAAGTTTTGATAATTAAAGTTATAGAAAATTTGGATCATGTTGTGAGAAAAATATACCATTTACGATAATTGTATCAGACACAAGCATCACAGACAGCTCACAAACTCTTTAATTTAAGATCAAGATTTCGAAATGTGGTTGAGAATATATTTGTTGTTCTAAAAATATATTTCTTATATTAACATTACCTTAGTATAGCATAAAAAAAAGTTGGATCGTACTAGCATATTCCATACTTCATAACTTTAATCATAAATGGAATTGAGACGATCCACACTTCGAAAAGTAAATGAAAGAAGGAGATATTGATAATATTAATGATGCAAATTCAAATTCAAATGACGATAAACTCAGTTAAGGACCAATAAATAATCATAAGGAACATATGTTAAATATTAAAAAGGGAATAACCCAATAACTATGTAGTAGAAAATTAAGATAAAATTGCATATGATATTTATTTTTCTTTTATTTTATTAGTAATTGTATTATCAACTACTTTTTTAGATTAACATAATACATATAATGATTTTATTTTGATTTTTATTACTTTTTTAAAAATCATTTTTATGATACTAATATTTTTAAAAATTATAAAATATGTGTCTGTACAATTATAATTTGTACTACTAAACATGACATACGAAATTACGATATAATTACACTTTATCATCAAAACACGTCTAGAAAATTACTATTATTTGTAATTATAATAAAATGCAGCTACTAATATAATAATTACTCTTTCATCCAATTACTAAAATAGTAATAATAAAGAAGCTTTTGATGAAATTCCTATAATATAGTGACCTTCCAAATATATTCACCATTTGTAAAACTATTTTATTGAGTTTCTTTTAATATTTTTGCTTGTAAAATTTACACTCAATGATAAATATTTCTTTCATTTTTATTAAATACAATGTAAAGAAATTGGCTAAAAGTATCATTTAAAATTCTTTCCCATATAATTTTTTTATATATTTAATCAATTAAACAAAAATATATTAAAATTTTATAAATAATTTAAAGAAATGGTCATTAAAGTATTACCCGCATTATATTCTGGTCATTAAACTTTTAATTTTTTTTATTTTGGTCACTAAACTATACAGAATCAAATATTTTTGTCACCAAATATTAATAGTCATTTGAAATTTGATAGAAGTGTTGACGTGAATTTTTTTATTGGTTTAATAATAGATTTAACCCTCTAATGTTTATATATTCTATTAAATTGATCCTAAATATTAAAAAATTTCTACAAATTTAGTCCTCATTTTTTACAAAATTTATCATTTTAATTCAAATTTTTAAAAATCAATAAATTTAGCTCTCGATATTTACAAAATAAAAATATTTATTTAAAAGATCTTGTATTTCTTTTAAAAACCGAATGCCCAAACCTAAATAAACTGAAAAAGAAGAAGAAGAAGAAGAAGAAGAAGAATTATCAGCACCATGAGCTAATCTCTCAGCTCTGAAACGAGACTTTAACTTTGGATTAACCCCCAAACAAAACGAAGCTTAAAAGTAAGTATAGCAAATGCTATTGATTCCTCTACCCATTAGCTAAACACACAAATTTGAACAATTTTATAAACAACTGGTAGCCATATTAAAAAATCATTAATACCCTATTTTTAAGCACAAAATAGGAAACTTTTTTGGAACCATTTTTCAAGCAGAAGAAACTAAAAAAGGAACCACAAATAAACCACGTATAGAGTATAATAATAAAATTTGGTGTGAATCGAGATTAGCAAAACAAGGTTCATAGTTTCTCAAAAACACAATACCATGTTTCTATAATTTCTTGTGAATATCAAACAATGAGACAAATACTAAAATTAATAGTTTTTAATGGTAAATAATAATTTAAACCCAATGCAGATAAAAGGATGGGAAAATAATATTTAGTTTACATTAAAAATCTTGAAAAGATAGAGTGATAAGATTGATTATTTTGATTTTATTCAACTTTCTCGTTAATTCTTGTATTGTTGTAGTTAAGTGTGTTTTTAGATGATTGTGATTGTGATGTAGCCAACAATTCCATGATTTTTTTAATTGGTAATAATTTCTCACCATTATTAGATTTGGCCATCTATTTAATTTACAAAATCTTTAAAAATTTAAATTTGTCATTTCATAAATGTTAAGAACTAAATTTATTGAATTTTTTTTAAGAATTTGAACTAAAATGATAAATTTTATAAATATTGAAGGCTAAATTTATTGAACAGTTTTTATATTTAAGATCAAATTGATAGAATGTGTAAATATTAAAAGGCTAAATTAATGGAACGTGATGAAAATATTTGATTTCGTATAGTTTTATGGTGTGTATATATATATATATTAAGATGAAATTTGTTGATTGATTATGAACTATTTTCTTATCGATTTACTTGGGAAAATATTTGAAATAAAATTTTAAAAATATTTCTCATAAGTCTTTCTTGGTTATTCATATGATCAAGAAACACATAAAAATATTCATATCTCCTGATTTAATTGCTCATGAAATCTATAAAGGAAAATTTTCCACTACCATCACATCATAATTTAAAGTTCCTCTATTGATAATTCATGCTACGACGTGTTTACTCTACAATCACAAGTTTCATCACCTTGCAATTGCATCCAAATGTTTTACCAAATGCACTTTTTAAAAAATCAATTATTTGCGCCTTTCCATTCTTAAATCTCTTAATTCTTCTTCTACCGTTCAAAATAAATTATATATCTTTAAATTTGAGAATCCCAATTATCCATAAATATTGTCTTAACATCACCTTAAGATTTAATAATGTATGATAAATGGAGTTTTAATTGTATAGATACCAAATGGTACGTAGTTACCCTTTATTAAAGTTTACAGATTAATAAGTAAATTCTAGACTAAGATTTTACTGCTACAATTTATTCTCAATGATTTTCAAATCTCATAATATTTTATCTTCTAGATTTTTTAAAACAGATTCAAAATAAAACAACATTATCTTTGATCGTACTATTGTGGGGTAAAAGTTTTTTTCTAGCTTTTGATGACATTCGTCTCTTCCTCCACTTTATCTCGTTCCACCAAACCACAAACTTTTCGCAACTCAAAACAAATACTAAACAATAGGCTACGTACACTTCTAAGGCTTACATTAGCTTCTCTTGATCTTTATTTTCTTGTTTCCCCCAAAAAAAGTAAACCCCAACACTTAAAACTCAACCAATTCATTAGAAGGATCATGAACTCTGTTTTTTCAAAAATAATAGAGGATCTTTTTCAACATCATTCTAAGCATTGATTATGGGTCGAGTTAGGTTAGTGAAAAAAATAGGTCAGTTTCTAAGCTAGAGTCCGACTCCAAAAATAGATTTAAAATTTTGCCTAAACCTAACCTAGATAAAAGAATAAATCGGAACTCGACCCGATTAACTAGTATTAATTTTTTATATAAAAATAAATTTAAAATATATTAATACATCAAATAGACTAAAAATATTAAAATAAATACTTCCCAACAAATTAAAAATGCATATAAAAAGTATTTATACTTGAATAAAAGTAATATGTTGCAACTTAACAAACAAATACCTCTAGAATAATAGCAAAATTAACAATAAAACAAGAGTTATACAATACGTAAATAATAATAACAAGATAGTAGCAATATAATAGTAAAATGGTAGCAAAAACAACAACATAACAATTAAAAAACAACAGTAAACAACAACAAACAATAGCAATTTTTTTTGTCAAATTCGGGCCGAGCCTAGGCAAAAAAGTCTTGCTCAAGGTCCGACCTATTTTTCTAAACAAACATTTTTTTGTCAGGATCTATTTTTCGAGCCTATATTTTTATCCAAACTCTCTCACTTTTCAAACTGGCCTTTGAATCTAGACAGATGATTCGACTCATGATTATGTGTAGTATTGATATAGTTTATTCATTTTTCTTTTAAATTATGTTTCTTATTCCAAATTTTCTTTTGCCCGTACTTGTTTTTTGTCAAGAGCCCACATCTTATAGACAGGCAGTGTTAGCGGACCACTAAAAGTGGGCTATTAGAAAAGAAAATGGAAGTTCTTGAGTAGAATCATACATGGACTTTACCCCTACATAAAAAGAAAAGCCATTAGACATAAATGGGTTTACAAGATAAAAATACAAAATACCAAGGACCAAATCAACATTATTTACCATTTCTTATTGCTAAAAGCTACATTCATATTGAAGGTTTGGATTACAATGATTTTTTTCTTTGGTTGCTAAACTTACTGCAATTCCTACTTCTTAAATCATTAAAAAAATGTTGTTTAATGTGATATTTTTCATTGGGATGATAACAAATTTAACCCTTCAATGTTTGTATATTTTATCAATTTGATTATAATTCTAAAAAATTTAACAAATTTAATCCATAAACATGAGAGGGCCAAATTTGTTATTATATCAATAAAAAAGATCATGCCATCATTTTGTTAATTATTTAATGAATGAGTGACCAAAATAGAAACAAGATAATAGTTAGCTGATTACTAATTTAGTTTACCCATTATTTTGTTCGTGGTAATTTGCATGAAGAAGTTTATATGCAACCCCTACATGTCCATTTATTTCCAACTTCATAGAATATTAAATCAAAGTTCATGCATAGTTAACGAAAATTTCTATTGCTATTTTACATTTTAGATTTACACAATCCAAAGTAGACACTTCGTTGTTTGTCAATCGATGAGGCTTTTCTTTTGTCGTAATATTTTGTATCTAGACGCTATTGTTTCCATTAATGATGCTTTTGAATTAAGGTTTCACTTGGTAGAGTAGAAAGGAAATTGGAAGGATGAAAATTTGAATGGATAAAGAATTAGAAGGATGAAAAGTATAATTTTTCTTTCCATAAGTGTATTTGGTAGAAGAAATGGAAAAATAGAAAGAAAATTACTTATCTTTTCCATCCATTGCTTGGTGGAGGTGAAAAATAGAATGAAATAAAATAAAATATTTGAAAAATGTATAATTTTAAACTAATATGCATATCTCTCTCAGTTTCTCTTTTCTCTTCATTCCAATTTGGAATGATTGATTTTTATACATTAGGATGAAAAATCGATCAAACCGGTTGAATAAAAAATCAATTAAATAATGAATTCGAATTAGTTAGATTAGGAATTGGTACAAACCGATTAAAAAATAGATTGAACCATTTTCTTTAAACTTTTAATAATTTTCTAATTGAATTGGTCGAATCAATAAACTGATGATTCGACCGATATGACCACTCATATTCTTAAAAAGATTGATAATGTTTATTTGAAGGAAGGGAATTTTACCTTCTATTAATTATTTATTCTTCTATTAAAATTTTTAATTGATATTTTATTCATGTCTTTTTAATAAAATAATTAATTTTAGAAATATTTTAATTATCATCAAATTAAAGTATAATTATATTATTTTTTAACATAACTATATACTGATATAAGTGCGTTGAAGCGCAATATCTTCCTATTTATAGGTTAGAGAGAGGTTATGAATAGTTCTAGACATTATATCAAAAAGTACATAATAACAATATTGAATTCATGATAATTTTGAATTAAAGACTCTTTACGCCATTAATTTTTTTTAAAATGTCATTAATTTTTTCACGGGGAGGGACTCACTTACACTGTGTAAAAACTAAAATAGTTTTACATAGTTTCGTAACTATTTATAAGATTAATATTTTAACGATCAAATTGTTATATTTTATTGTCTATTCATGTAGATCATACATGTTAAATTCAATGTAAATTTAAAACTTCAAACTATTTATTTTATGTAAAAAAAAGGTCAACCATTGAATGTATATATTAATATATAGAATATTTCATATAAATATAATAGAGATATCGGATCGGTTCAAAAATTTACATGCTTAATAAGTACAATTATATTAATAAATTCAAAAATTGAATTATTAAAATACTAATAATATAAATAATTATGAAAATATGTAAAATTACTTTAATTTCTAGCATTTTACATTCCCTAATTAATTAATTAATTTGCAAAATCAAGAACGTGGGGAGCTAGGGAAATGAGCTCAAAATTCAGTATTCATGTGATTAAATTTAATAGGTTTTTAATTTCCAATTACTTCTCTCGTATTTAAAGAAGTTCGGCTTAGACTAAGACTACGATCCAATCATATATCTTCAGGGTAAACTATTAAAATAGTCATTTTTATTTACCTTAAGTTACATTTTAGTCACTTATGTTATCAAGTTATAATATTTTAGTCATTGATCCATTAATTACCATTAACGGTATAACGATAAGCTAACGTGACACGTTTAAATCATCATTTTGAAAAAGAAATTTAGATTAATTTATACAATCGATCTCCATATTTTTTTCATTTTGAGCAATTTAATTTTTTCCTTTTATATTCTTTGAACTTTCTTTTTCATTCTCTTACACTTTTTTCTCTGTTTTTCCTTCTTCCCCATTTCTTTTAATGTAGTTTTTTTTTATTTTTATGTTTGTCATTTGTTAAAACTAATTCCTATACTTTTATTTTTTTTGAACAATTTAATTTTTTCGACTAGGGCAAGCTTGTGGACTAGTTTTAGCAAATGAAAAACATAGAAAAACTACATTAAAATAGATGAAGAAGGGAGGAAAACAGAGAGAGAAGTAGAAGAGAATGTAAAAAAAAAAAGAAACTTAAAAGAACATAAAAGAAAAGAAATTGCTCAAAACGAAAATATATAGGGATCAATTGTAGAATTTAACCTAAAATTTTCATTTGAAATGATGATTTAACGTGCCATATCAGCTTTACCGTTACACCATTAACGACAATTAATGGCTCAGTGACTAAAATATTACAACGCAATAACGTAAATGACTAAAACATAATATTTCAAACATAAGTGACTATTAATTTTATTTTACTTTATCCAAAAAAGATATTAGAAAATAAGATATGATATGATATTTTTATTCAACTAGTTTTCTTTTTCACCTGGTGAATACACATATTTATTTTTTATAAATTAAAAATATAAAACATATTTAATGTAAATAATATTTAAAATAAATATATTTTATGAAGGAAAAGAAGTTAATATCATAATTTAAGTTAATAATAAAATATCAAGTAAAAAATTTTAAAAAATTATATTATACAAAGTAAATAGATTAATTTAGAGCATGTGAATAATAAAATAAAATTATAATTAATAATTTTAAATTAAATTATAAATATTTTTAAATGTTAATTCAGTAATACGATTAGAAAATAAAAAATATTTTCGTCAAATTCAAATGTTTTTGCTTAACTTATATAAAATTTATATTGATGTTATATAAAAAATACAAAAACACTTTTATAAAAAAAAGAGTAAACTATATTATTAGTCGTTAGATTATGGGTAAGTTTTTTTTTTAATCATTAAACTAAAAAAGGTTACAATTTGGTCATTAAACTATTTAAAAGTTTCATTTATGTCGTTAGGATATTAAAATCAATACTATATGATTTTCTTTATTTGTACTGTTGCACCAATCAAAAGCTCTCGTTCCCTTTCTCTTCTATAGTTTAACTTTTTTTTCATGAAATAATTTTGGACATCACGAGTTTATGAATCAAAATTCAAACAACTTTTTTCTTTGATCTTTGACATTGATCGTTAAATCGGCTTAGATCTAATATATGTTATTCTACTCATTGATGAGTATTGATCCACCGTACCTATCGTCGCCCTGACAGTTTAGTGGCTTAAATAAAAACTTTTGAATAGTTTAGTGACTTAAATGAAAACTTTAGAATAATTCAATGATCAAATTGTAACTTTTTTTAATTGACCAAAACAAAACTTACCCTTACTTTAATGATTAATGGTGTAATTTGTCCTAAAATATAACTTAATTTGGGTATAAGAAAATATTTATAGATAAATTAAAAGCTAATGACGTATCTAAAAACTTATCCAGTTACAAACCTAAAATTAAGGACTTACTTGAATATAATAAAAATATTAGGGTCTTTTTATTATTAAAAAAAAGACCGTTTCTTTTGGTGGCGGGAAACACGCAAGAAACGACAGTTCACGTTCGCGCGTAGCATCGAAACGACAAAATCAACGCGAAAAACATGTCCCTACAAAATTCCCACCTTTTTTTTTGTGCCCTTCTTTTTCTTCCTCAAATCATCAAAATTATTATCTTCATTGTTTTTTTTATTCCGAATCTAAAGTTTCAATTTTTTCCCCAATCTTCGATTCAATCCCAAAAACCCATTTCCCAGATTTTTGTTTTGTGTTTTTTTTTAAATAAACCGCCCATTTGATTTTTTAAAAGAATTTGCATGCACAATTTGATTTTTTTAATATATAAATAAGGTGTTTGACCTACCTACTTGTTCTACATGTCGGCTTGTCTTTTTGTTTCGTGAATTATAAGCAAGACAAAATTATTTGATCCCTTATGTTATCTTATTCTTTTAATCATACCCAATAATCAATCCTTTGGAAAAACACACACTATGAAATGAAGTGATTTTGATGGTATTTTTGTTCAGCATCTAAAACCCTAATCTCTATTCCAACATTCCAAATAAGGTCAGATCTTTCTTCCAATTTTCTTTCCCCTTTTTTTTCTGGGTTTTCTTTTCTCTTCCTTGGGTTCTTCTTTTTACTATTTTGTTAAATCTTTTTATGTTTGCTTTTGTTAAAGTTTGATTCTTTTGTTAAAGAAAAAAAAAGGGTTTTCTTTTATTTGTTTCAATGTATTTTTAAAAAATGATTTTGTATTTTTTTTTGATGATGGGGTTGAACTTTAGACTTTGTTTTCATGCTAGGGTTCTAATTATTACTTTTGACAAGAAAGTGAATTTTAATGATTTTGTTTCTTACATATTTATTACTCTTAGCTTTACTTTTTTTTGTTTGCATTTATGAGTCTACTATGAACCTTTTTTTTTACCTCCCTATACTCTTGGCTTTATCATATATGCTCATATGACTGCTTTAATCTTCTTGTTTTTAAAGTTTAATTTTTTTAATTGACAAAAAAAAATGATGTTTATGGTAAGTAAATCATATGTTCTTCTTTGTGGAGATATGAAATTTGTTAATTGTTGCTTTAATTTAGTTGGTTTTTAGTTCTAAATTTGTTAATTGTTCCATTTGTAGCAGATTGTATCTGCATTTTGCCAATTTGAGGATGCGATTGAATTAAGGGAGTGATTGTTTCTAGTAGACAAAATGTCGAAAAACACGGCTACACCTAGTGTGATTGCAAGATTAATGGGTCTTGATGAACTGCAATCTCAGCAAGCTGTCAATAAGCAGAGGAAGCAACAAAGAGTGCTCTCGGAGAATTATCTGCGTAAAGTTGCTTCGATAGGTGCTTGGGAGAAACGGTTGTTCAATGAACGGCGTTCGTTTCGGTTTAGCATTGAAGAGCAAAAGGAGTTCAAGGTTGCATTTGAAGTAATAGAGTCATTGGACTTAAGATCGTCTCGGGAACGAATGCATATCAAAGGACCAAATCGTTTTGAGAAACCGGATTATATGATTACCGATCAAGAAGGTGTCCCTTCTCAAGAAAATCCTAAGCTGTTTCAAGAACTCGAGAATGGCTTCGTGAATGATTCCCAAAGGGAATATGGACATGATGGTACTTCTATGGTTCCTAGATTTCATCTGGAATCGAGCAACGAAAGATGGCCTTCCTCTAGAAAAATTGTCATTTTGAAACCAAAGTCCGGAGAGGTTGAGACTGATAAGAACAACAAAGGGTTCCTTGGTTGCGGAAAAGGAAATTTGCGTACTCAAGTTAAGGAGAGGAAGAACTTTCGCGGTGATGTGAAATCCACAGGGTGTAGGTCTATCCATTCCTCTGAAACCGAAGTTTCTTTCGAGCCACCAAGGTTAGGATTCAGTGATGCTCAAGGTCTTACAAACGAGCCAGAGTTCATGATGGTTTCTTCCCGAAGTAACTCTGATGTGAACAACTGGTACAAGCCCTTATTTCACGACTTAGATGGATCATATGTGGCTCAGGAAGCAAAGAAGCAAATCTCGGAAAGATGGAGGATGAATAAAGAGTTTCGGGAAAATGGACCCTCTTTTGGGGGTAGAGGCAGAAGCAGAAGTCTCGGTGAAATGCTCGCATTGTCTGACCATGCTAAACGTTCAACCTTTCGTGGTCCTTTAGGTATTAGCAGTAGAGATGGCTGGAAAAACTGGGGCAATGGAAACTTAATAAAGTCGAGATCTCAAGTGTATTCTACATCTGTTAGAAGTCCTATAATCAGGACTACTCCAAAAGCTTTCCATGTTGATTCGTATATGACAATGAGGCCGGTGTTTCCTTGGTCAAGAAGAAAGTGGGTTAAGCAAAGTTCCAACGGGAAAGATTGTCCGAAACAAAGAAACTCAGGATCCAAATGCAAGCAGTATCCATCTAGTCCAGATCAAGAATCACAAAAGAATCACTTGCCCGAAGACAAACCTGTTATCAATAATACATACGGGGAGAATGACCTCGAGAAGCAGGATCCCGAGTCATTAAAGCGTGGTATCGTTCACTCTAGTTCTGAAAATGAAATCATCCCAATCGATCAATGGAACAACATCAAAGGTAGGAAAATGTCTACTGAGGATTATCCCGAGTCATCATCGTACTTGCCTGCATCTCGAACCATTGTCCCTGATGTGGTGGTTGTAGAAGAAACTACAGATGCAGGCAAGTCTACCCAAAATCATAATGAGCACCGGTTTGAACCAATGGACTGTACTATCTCCGATAGAGATAACGATTCTTCTTTTGGAATCCCCGACACTTGGAATCAACAGGTTCGATGTTCCTTTCCTTTTTAAGCATCCAATTATTATGGTCGGATTAATAAATACTAGTACTATGCTTTGCACAAAAGGTGGATGTACAATACAGTCAGTGCACGATACATGCGGACTATATTTTGTGCTCGATACATTGAGCTTTTAATAACTATCTTTGGATGTTTTCGTTATTCTAATTTTCCGGCTTTAATTTCGAACTACTCATTGTCTTTGAAACATGGATATCCTTGAACTTTTGCACTATAATCTTGCAGGAAGATATATCGATGAAGATATCCGAACAGTACGGCACCGACCCTGACTTTCTCGTGAACTTGGAAGCAGCTAATCAGCCCAGTCCAGTTTCGGTTTTGGAAGCACCATTCATGGAAGGGAATTTATTGAGCTCTAAATGCTTTCTGAGTGTCACTGCTAGCTTAAATGGTTAGTAAAACTGAAGATTCCTTGACCACTTGATTCTTTGCCTCATTTGTATAAATCCAATTAAATTTTTTCATGTTCTTGTTTTGTAACAGATGTCAAGTGGCAACTCGAATTTCTAAGATCGGAGTCAATTGAAGACTACTCAGAAGGACTGGGAATGGTTGTTTCAAGTGACGACGAACCTGATCCAACAGAAGACTCTTTAAAGGAATGTGATGTAAATGGATACTCGACAAAGTCATTCAGAATAGCAGAGAGCAGGGATTTCTCCTATTTAGTCGATGTCTTGACTGAGGCAGGTTTTCATACTAGAAACCCAGATATACTCAATGGATGGCACTCTGCCGAAACCCCAATAAGCCTCTCGGTTTTCGAGACATTAGAGAAGAAGTATGGTGAACAAATATCTTGGAAAAGGTCAGCAAGGAGGCTACTGTTCGACCGCATAAATTTGGGTTTAATCGAAATCCTCCAGCCATGCTTAGGAGACCCTATGTGGACAAAACCTGTTTCAAGAAGACTTACTAGCTACGCACAGAACTTGAAAGAAATTGAGGAAGAGCTGTACATGTTATTGGTTAGCCAAGAAAATGAAGCGAAAACGAACTCATCTGAGAAAGTATTCGGAAAAGACGATGGATGGTTTTCTTTAGGATATTATATTGAAGCAATTGGTAGAGAAATAGAGAATTCATTGATTGATGAGCTAGCAGCAGAGATTGTTAGCCTATAGAGTTCTTTTTTTTTCTTTTTTTTTTCTCATGGTTTTGGCAGATATATTTACATGCATCATCAAAACCAAAAGTGAATCCTTTTTTTTTTCTTTAATTTTTTTTCGGATTTTTTTGCATTCTAATGTTGCATTAGCATGAGAAAGTGAGTGAGTGAGAGATATATGTAGGGAAAATTTTTGATCAATGTCAGCCATGTTAATGTATTGAAAAAGATACATACATACATAACATGGTTCATTCTTTGCATTGGTGTGAAAACTCTTAAATATGTATGGATGCATTTGTTGGGATGATGGCATATACCATGATGCCTTATTATTGTAGGTTTTGTTTCAAAAAGAAATGAAATGAAAAAAGAAAGCCGCTTCTATGTATTTTGTTTTCCTTTCTTTTTCCTTGAGGTGATTAGTTTATGAAGTTAAACAATTTGCTGTAAATTTTTGGGATTGCCATTGATGAACTCTGCAAGAACTATCTTTCTGTCATTTGATCCAATATTATATATTCTGTGAAGAACTTGGTGGTTTAGTTTGATTCTTATTTGGTTGCAGTTGAAAACCTTTCGGGTGAGCAAAACCATATATAAGCCACTCTTCCAAATAGGGTTAATGTCACAGTTGGCCCCCGAACTTTCATCTAATTTGCAATATGGTACTTGTATAAATTAAATGACAACAATTATATTGTTTTTTTGTTTAAATTTTATTTATTGCTTAAAAATAAAAAAAAGGGAATATCAATTAATTAATTAACCTGTAAAATCATATTCAAAATCCAAAACTAATCATAATTAAAAGGGCACGTGTCATTCATTTATTCGTTGTTGCTAAGTCCACGTGTAAGATGTTGAAGCTTTGGGGTAAATTGATACATGACAGAATAGTACAAGCACCGAATTAGATATTTTCTTTGTATAGGTACACATTGCACATTAGATGAAAGTTTAGGGACCAATTGTGACATTAACCCTTCCAAATATTCTTTCTAATCCACTTTCTCTATTCAAAGGTGGGGTTACACGTACAAGTGGAATTGCTATAAACTGATAATATAAAAATATTTTATTACATACTACTCCACTTTCTAATGTTTTTGTTGAGATCATATAATATAAACATTAGACCATAGAAAAGACTTTAACAACTCCATTTTTTGTGCTCCCTATGAAACTCAACCTATATATGTACATACATACATACACTCACATCATCCAATTCAGTAAGAAAAATAGTAAAGCAAATCTTCTTCAACATTTTAGCTATGGAAACCTACAAACTCATTTCTATCCTTCTTTCCTTCGCAATTATTGCATTCTCCACTTCTGCAAGAATGCTTGATGAGCAACCCTCGAATCCGGTCGTGCCACCTGTCGCTACGGCCACCCCAATAGTCCCACAGCCTAATCCTACTGGAGCCACTGTTGGCAACCCTGGTGTGGCTGCAGGTGCAGCCACTGGTCCCGTTCCCACAGGAACTACTGTTGGGAACCCTGGTGTAGGTGCTGCAGCCACTGGTCCCATTCCCACAGGACCCAATGTTGCCAACCCTGGTGCTGGTGCAGCCACTGCTGACCACCCATTGATCTTCTTTATGCATGATATCCTAGGTGGGTCAAACCCCACTGCTATTGCAGTCACTGGTGTGGTCAACAACCCTGCAGTCAATGGTCAACTTGCATTCCCCAAACCAAATGGTGCTAACCTCCCTGTCAACAATGGGGTAGACGAAAATAGTGGCAACAATGGTTTCTTAAACAACAACAACATCCCATTGCTGTCCGGTCTCGGTGGCAACACACAAGCAATGTTGCAAAACGGTAACAACAACGGCGGTGGATTCCCAGCCTTAGTCGGTGGCCAAGTTCCGGCAGGCTCCACTCTCCAAAAGCTCATGTTCGGAACCATGACCGTCATCGATGACGAGTTGACAATAGGACATGAGCTAACTTCTGGATTCATTGGTAAGGCACAAGGATTCTACGTGGCTAGTTCAATCGATGGAACTAGCCATACAATGGCGTTTACAGCAATGTTCGAGAGTGGACACTATGCTGACACGCTTAGCTTCTTCGGGGTTCATCGAACCGGGGCATCGGAGTCACATTTGGCCATCATGGGGGGGACAGGAAAATATGTGAATGCAAAAGGGTTTGCAATTGTGAGGATTGTACCAGCGAGTAATCAAACAAGGGAGACTGATGGGTTTCAGACGGTGCTAGAGTTCAATGTTTATTTAACCTATTAGATGAAGGGTGCATACATAGTTTGGTGTGTGATTTTTAAGTGAAGGTGACTTTAATTTGGTGTGATTTACATATATGTTGTACTCCTATATATGAATATTATGTAAAGTTGTAATCTTATGAACATGAAAAACAATGAAATTAATAATCCAAAAAATGAACTTATTTATGCTCAATGTATATGCCAAATAAAAAAAAATGGGAGTTATAATTTTAAAATATTATCCTAATTTTATTATTTTTAATAATCTTATTATAGGTAAAATATTTATAAATAATAAAAAGATTAAAATTGTTAAATTTCATTGATAATCATCATAACATTTTTAAAAATAAAAAATAAAAAAGTAGTAAATCAAAAGAATAAAACTTTCTCAAAATTTTAATCAATAGTTTTCAACAAACGTAGAAGGTTAGCAATCATCTAAAGAAATTATGTTGTAGCTAATGAGGTCTTGGTTCAATTGGTAAGCTGGAAGTCTTGGGTCTAGAGTATTCAGATTCGGGATTTATTATGTGTAGGTTTTCGAGTCCCCTCATGTGCGGTTGTCATGAGTAAGTTTTAGTCCAGTTAGTTCCAGTCAGTTTGTTGGTTTTAATCTAGATTGTATTAGTTTGTAGTTTGTTTGTGATGTAATGGTTTAATTTTGCTCTGTGGTTTAATTAATTTGTGGACTTTAGTCTGGATTATATCAGTTCTTAACTTGTTTTTGATGTAATGATTTGATTCTGCATTGTAATTACTTAAGCTATTTGTTTGTAACAATTTAATACTTATAGTTACTCGGACTTGTTTTTGTACTTGTCACACTTCAAAGCAAAAAAGAAAGCATAATGACTTATTTAACCCTCCAACTTCATAAAAAAGTCATTTCAGTCCTCCATTTATTTTTCGTCTCTTTTTACCTTTAAACTTGTATTTTTTTGTCAAATCACCTTAAAATAGATGGAAAATTTAACTTTTTTAACTTTACTGATGTGGCATGCACACGAATTGCCATATAGATGATACATCAATATTTAGTTAATTTTTAAAAATTAAAAAAATATAAAAGTAATTTTTAAAAATTAAAAGTCATTAAAATAATTTAAAAGTATAAATAGAAGCAAAAAAGTCATTAAATAATTAAAAATTATAAGTCATTAAAATAATTAATTAAATTTTTTATCTATTTTAGAGTAAATTGACAAATATACAAATTTAAGAACTAAAAGAGACAGGAAAAAATAAATAAAAGACTAAAATAGTTATATTTTTGGGTAAAGTTAGAGGGTACAAAAAAATTATGTTAAGAAAGGAAAAAAATCGTTTTAAAGACATCCCGTGGTTTTATTAAAAAAAATACAAGATATTTAAGTTTTACAGAATTCATTTATCGAAATTGGGCATTTGGTCTAGTGGTATGATTCTCACTTAGGGTGCGAGAGGTCCCGAGTTCAATTCTCGGAATGCCCCACGGTTTAATTTTCGCTGTTTTTGATCCTTTTAAGATTAGGGTAAAAGTACCTAAAAGGTACCTGTATTATAGGGACTGTATCATATTAGTCCCTATATTATTAAATGGTTTAATTTAGTCCCTAATAATAAAAAGAATTTAAGGTCAAATTAGAATAAATTTAACATTTATTATTTTAAAAAAAATCATTTAACAAAGTTATTATTTTAAACTTTTTTTATGGTTCTGTAAATGAAATTTTTTTGTTTGGAATTGAATTGAAATTGAGAAAAAAACATTTTCAAAACATTTTTATATAGCAAATATTAATTCAGTTACAATTTGGCTTTATTTAATTATTTTTAATAGTAAGGGGACTAAATTAATCCATTTAATAATAGAGTGACTAATTTAATCCAATTCTTATAATATAGTAACCTCCAAGTATTTTAACATCACTTTTTGAAGGCTTTCTAATTTTTTTTTATCAATAGAATGATTTTATATGATATTTTAATATTTTGATTGGATCATGAATTTGTAAAAACAGGGGCGAAGCCAGAAATTTTTGTTAAGTGGTCGAAATTAAATTGTATATGTTTAAGATAGTAAAAATGTAAATTCACCATTTTAATATCTATATCATTATAATTTTTAAAGGATTAAGTCAAATTTTTATCATTTTTAGAGGAGGCAAAGTACAATTTTATCTTTACTAATTTAAATTTTTATAATTTTTAAATTTTTATAATTTTTAAAGGAGATTAAAATGATTTTTTTTCATTTTAGGGCTTGTCTCCACCCTGCTAGGCCCCTGTGTAAAGTATACCTCAATTAGTGTAGATGAAAACAAAATGCTGAAGTTCTAAATTTATTTTTTAAAATGTAAATATATAAATTTATAATTAATCACTAATTAAGAGTGACATTGGATTTGACAACATAAACCAATATACATCAACACATATTCACCACTAAAATTTCAATACCAAACACAATATGGAATTCACACTTAAATTTTAGCCATCACACAATATATAAAATAGTAGAAAATATGAACCACCATTAATGACCACCAGCCTCCAAGCTGCTAATATCACTCAGTGAGGTACACATTGAAATGCAGGATTGTATCCACACCATCAGTTATATGTTGATTCTCCTGGTTGAGAAGTGTCTCAACCGTGGCGTACCCTCTTGCGTTCTCGTACTTCCCGGTCCCACCGATCACCGCGATCTGCGATTCGGGTGACACGGTCCTATGAACTCCGAAAAAACTAATGGTGTCTTCGATTTCGTGACCATGTTCACCTCCATGTAATAAAACTGTCAACGAAATGGTTTGGCTAGAACCATCTAATGAGCTAGCCAAATAGAACCCTTGTGCTTTGCCTAGGATAGCTGAATCTAACTCGTGGGCTTCGGTTAGCTGATCGTCGATGACGGTTATGGTACCGAACATGAGACGTTGGAGAGAGCCGGGTGGGAGTTGGCCTGCTGTGACGAAAGGGTTGCTGTCGGAATTGATAACGCTGTCGCTGTTGTGGGAGTTTTGGACGATGGCACTGGTTTGTGCACCTGTTAGACCTGTTAGGAAAGGGACATTGTTGGGGTTAATAAGGTTGTTGATGTTTTTAAGGTTGTTAATGTTGTTGCCTGTTAGAAGTGGAGCAGCTCCTTCCACTGGGAAAATGTTGTTGTTGGTTTTTGAGAAT
This sequence comes from Gossypium hirsutum, assembly GCF_007990345.1. Taxonomy (NCBI): domain Eukaryota; kingdom Viridiplantae; phylum Streptophyta; class Magnoliopsida; order Malvales; family Malvaceae; genus Gossypium; species Gossypium hirsutum. Next base: position 112,571,410 of record NC_053433.1, on the reverse strand, counting down.
GGTATGCCATTGATTTCTTGGTTGGCAATCACACCAGTCACTACTCTGACTGATGGGTGTGTTCCACCTAAGATGTCATGCATGAAAAAGGACAATACAGGTTTGTGCGAGCCCGGGGTAGCCCCCGTGGCAGCCGCTGCTCCTGGTCCCGTTGCAGCACCACCTGCAACTGGTGCTGCAGGAGTGGCTACTGGTGCCTCATCATCATCAGCAGGGGCTTCTGTTGCTGCAGGGGTAGCTATTGGTGCCTCATCCTTAGTAGCTGGGGCTGCCACGGCGGGAACCGCAGGATCATCCTCTGGGCCACTTGGAGTGGCGGCAGGGACCACTTGGCCACTCGGCTTGTCGTCGACTACTTGGGGTTGTGGTTCAACCTCATCAAGGACCCTAGCTGAATTGACACAAGTGAAGGTGATAGCCACCAACAAAAGATAGACGATTGCCTTGAATGTTTTGGAAGTGAGCATGGGAGCTTTTGCCATTGTTTAAGATTGTTTTTAGCTAAGATGTATAATTTTGATGGTGAATGTAAGTGTTTCACTTGCCTATATATAGTTTATAGGGTATATTCACATATATGTGATGAGAAAGTGGATTTGATGATATGGAGTAGTTAAAAAAAAACCCAATTTTTTAAAGAAGTGCTTTGGTTGGAAAAAAACCTAATTCTAATGATATGATTAAAGGAATATTGGTTACACAATCTTTATGGTATGGTTGGATTCTTTACAATATTTTATATATATTAGATTTACAAAGGGTAAGTTTAAAGAGATTAATGGTAAATAATGGTTGGATTCTTTACAATATTTTATATATATTAGATTTACAAAGGGTAAGTTTAAAGAGATTAATGGTAAATAAAATTGGGGTAAATTTTATAAATCATTAAATTTTTGCTAAGTAAATCAATTTTATTGATTTCTATTCGGATTTAAATACGAATATTGTGTGTATTAAATATGAGTACGTTGAATTAATTTTTAAATAATTTGTCACTGTTATAAATTTACCTTCCAGGTTTCTTTTATATGTATCTTAGTTCTTACCATGGTAGCCATTGAGTTTCCATCTTTATTATTTTGGACTCTTGTTTTCTTTCTTCAAGTAAAATATTCATTCTTGGTACATTTTTTAAATATATGAAATTTTTTTTAAAAATATTAAATTTATATTTTTAATGTTATTCAACATTTATTCCTGAATTCGAGTAACATAAATTATTCCTTAAAAATTATGTTTTTTTATGATTTAAAATTTTTTGGGATTTTTATTTGAAGCATGTCATAGAAGAATAAATCAAAAGTCTACAATGCATTTCTTTTTCTATATAAAATCTTGGAATAAGTTAGAGAATATTTTAAGAAAGATTGTATGCACCAACTAAATTAAACTCTAAACTCGGGTTTTAAGGGCAGGTAGGGACTTTCGCTTCTATCTCTTAGTTAAATGATACAATTGCACTTTTAATCCCTCTCAATTTTAATAATCAATTAAATTCTTGTCGATCTCTTTGTTAAATGAAAAATATGCAACTTTAGCCCTTCTCAAAATATTAAAAATTTAATTTAAGTCATTGAATAGAATTTTTTTTTAATTTTATCTTGGTTTCACTACAGAATTCTATACTTCCTCCTAACGAGTTTAATGAAGTTCACTCATAAATGTTTTAGTTTTTCATTTGCGAAAGTCTCGATATAAGAGAAAGTATTGCAGACTGAAGATTCAAACTCCAAGCCCAGACAAAAGTACCAACTGAGTTAAACTTCGGTTTTAGGGACTAATATACTCTTGGGCTTTGGCCCATTAGTTAAATGATAAAATTGCAACTTTAGTCCTTACCAAATCCTAATAATCCAATTTAGTTCCTTTTAACCTGTTTGTTAGATGTAAAAATTGCAATTTTAGCTTCTCTCAAAACTTTTTAAAAAATAATTTAAGCCATTTTAATATAAAAATTTTAGCTTCAAACCTCTATTTTTTTTTAATTTTATTTCAGTCCCATTACAAAATTTCTAATGTTCTCTTAAATTATTTTTTCTTTTACGAGAATCTCAAAATAAGAAAAAGGGATACAAATTTAAGATTCAAATTCCAAATTAGAAAACTTTCCATATCTTAAGAATGATTGCATTGAATACACCAACAAAATTAAATTTCGGATTTAAAAAAAATATTAAACTGAAAACACATGATCTTGTAAACTAAAAAGTAAGTCCGATTTATTTGCAAACAAATGAACTTATAATAAACGTATAGTTTATCATCAAGCTATAAATTAACTAAGATAAACATTGAACAATAGCAACTTGTTAACCCCTTGTTTCATTGCCATTGCAGAATTAGGCCTTAATTCCACACCTTTAACTGTTGCATAACCATTAGCACCAACATACTTTCCCATGCCACCAATCACAGCAATATGAGACTCCGACACATCCCTCCGGTGCAACCCGAAAAACCTCAACCCGTCCTTAAACCCACCGTCAGCAAAAACCGTCGTCATTGCCATCATGTGACTCGTTTCGCCTTCCGAACTCGCAACATACACCCCTTGTGCTTTCCCAAGTGGTGAACCATTGGTACCAATACCACCATCAAACAGGTTCGCATCGATGGTGACCACTGCACCAAACTCCAGCTCTTGGAGAGTAGCCCTTGCTGGGAAGAACATCCCGAGGTTTGAACCACTGAGGGTTTGAACCGACGAGTCCGAGCCGGGGATTTTAGGGACGGGTTCTTGGATAGGGATGCCTTTATGAGGTGGGAAAAAGCCTATAGGCTTTGAAAATGGGATGGGAGTGTTGAGTGTTGAAGTTGTAGGGTGGGAAATGTTGAGTAAATCTGGCATGGAAAATGAGATCTTGTGGTGATGATCATGGTGATGGTGATGATTTGATGATGGGTTTTCAAGATTTCTGGCTGAGGATGTGTTTTTGACGATGAACAGAAGGGAGAAAAGTAAGGTTGAGAAGCATGAAAGGTTGGCCATTGCTTGAGATTGATAGATTAATGGGGCACTTAAGAGGAGGAGTTGGATATTTCATATTGCTTTAGTTTTTGGTTTAGTTTGGAGTAGTTGATATAATATGGGTAGGATTTGATCGTGGCCCATAGGATACATGTTTTCTCTTCAATTAAAAAAAATAAAAGGTTAAAATATGGTATAAGTACTTATACTCTTTATAAATTTAGGATTTAGTCATTGTATTTATTTTTCAGAAATTTATTCATTTTATTTTTCAGATTTCAAAATTCAGATCCAATCACTAAATCATTAGTATTGTTAAATTTGTTGGTGTTTTGAAATACAAAAAAATAAAACCTCACTTTGTGGCTACATAACTATGGTAGTTGTGCAACTAAAAAAATGATGTTGTAGTTAACTTGGATTTAATGAAATAATTTTAATAATGTTAACAGATAGACTTGAATTTTGAATTTTGAAAAGTGAAGAGATTAAATTACAAGAAATAAGTACAGGGTCTAAATTCTAAATCTGTAAAGAGTATATGGACTTAAGACATATTTTTTCCAAAAATAAAATTGGCATCGGTTAACATTTAGTTCCTAAATTTGACAACTTTTTCCAATTTGGTCCAAATTTTTTTTGTCCATATAAATTCTCATACTTGACAACTTTTTTAACTTTGGCTCATTCGGTGATATAACACTTTAAGATTATGATATAATTTTATTTAATTTTTTAATAAAAAAGTATATTTTTTAAGTGATGACGTGATACAACATCAATGTCACATCATCATCATATGGGCCAAAACTAAAAAAAAAGTCAAGCCTAGAGACTAATGTGGAAAAAAAAGGTTCTAGGATTAAGTTGGAAAGGCTTATCAATATTAGGGACTAAAATGTTGCTTTGGCCTATCTCGAAATGTAATAACCCGAATTTTACCGTTACCGAAACAGTGTATTTTTGGGTCTCCGTTTCTGAAAAACGGATTCGTAAATATTTATTAAAAATATTTACGAAGTAAAATGAGTGGTTAATTAGAGTTTAATTAAGTAAATTTAGCTTAATTAAGAGTAATTAGGAAAAATGACTAAATTGAATAAATGATGAAAGTTGAATTGTAGATTAAAAGAAAATGAAGAGGACCAAAATGGCAATTATGCCATTTGTCCTAAGTGAGGCGGCATAAACCTAAAAATCTGAGATTTTTATGTGTTAAAATATATATTAAATTATTATTTATTATAGTTTTATATTTAATTATTATTGTTATTGTTATTATTATTTAAATTGATATTATATTATAAAATGAATAAAAGTAAGACAAGTGTGTGGTAAAAAAAATTTTATATGTGTACCAATGATATACATACACTTGTAATACACATATATGTTTGCTTATTATATAAGTATATTATATATTATTATTAAAAGTAAAGTAAATAAAAAGGAAATAAAGGAAAGAAACAGAGTGAAAAGAAACAGAACGTGGAAACGAAACAGAGAATAAACAGGGGAGAAAGAAAGAAAGAAAAAGAAAAAGGAAAATTTGGGGTTTCAAGGTTCAAAGTTAATTTAGTAAGTCAATTTAGCCCATTTTCTTGTAAATTTTGAGTTTATGAAATCCTAGAGATGAATACTACTTGATTTAAGTGAAAATTTTGAAAGTTGTTAGATTTTTAGATATTATTCTTTTTGAATAAAAAGATGAATTAAGGGCTAAATTGATAGAAATTCAAGTTAGAAATGAAATAAGGATTAAATTGTAAAGTGATTCATAAGTTTTATGCTTTAAGGACTAAATTGAAAGAATTTCGAAATTATGGTTTTATGATGAAAAATAGATAATTATTTTTAAGTTTGGTTAAAAATTGAATAGAAATGAAGTATGAATTGAGATAGAAAAAGTAAGTGAATCTAGTTAAGATTAAATTGAAATTAAAGTAGAAATTGAATAAAAATTGTATTAATTAGATATAAATTAGTAGTGAATTAACGAATATGAATTGTTTTAATTCCCGTAGCTAATGTTGTCTCGAGAAGTTTCGGCTAAGTAAGGAAATAGCAAAGTCGACGAGGAAAAGCTTGGAAAAGCTCAGAAAATACGGTTTGTATTTCTATAATCCGAACTCAGTCATTATTTGTTATATTTATATACATATGACAATTGTTAGTGTTAGAATTATGATGTTTTACAATTGAAATGGATTGATTTTGGTATGTGATGAATTTATCAAATTTATATTGATTAAAATCATTTTGATTAAATTTATATTGATTGAAATTATAATATATATATATGATCTATGTAAAAATTTGAATATTGAATGAATGTTATATTAAAAAATTATATTGATTGGAAATATGAGAGAATTGATATGAATATATGAGATTTGTGATAATTGAATATTTGATATTGAAAAGTGAATTGAGATTATGAATTAATGTGAATAATTGAAATATATTTGTTGAATTGAATGAAAATGTATGAAATTGTGAAAATGTGTGAAAATATGTGATTATTAGAATGGTATATTGATGAAAGATTTATTAAATTGAGAAAGTGAATCAAATACCCTATTAACAGTATCGGACCAGATTGGATACAAATGGCATGCCATTGGATTTGTGATGTGATGAGGAGATTGTAGTTCGGCTGAGAAGATGTTTCTGTTATTATATACTTCGATTTATCCGAAGAGGCATTTAATGCCTTATTGGTGTGTTTGGGAGGATATGATATACTGGTGTGTTATGGAGGATTTATAATATTCCGGGTGTGTTTGGGTTGGATATTCTGGTGTGTTTGGGTTGAATATTCTGGTGTGTTTGGGTTGGATATTCTGGTGTGTTTGGGAGGAATCCGCGTATCTATCAGAGTCCGAGTCTTGTTAATAGGGGTAAATAAGTGAAAAGATAAGTCGAGTGAATTTGATTGATTGAGCTATTGGAATGAAATGAGAAATTGAATTGAGAATTGAAATTGAGATATGAGATTGAAAACATGAACCAAAAGGTTCATGAAATGAGTGAAGTTCAAATGGATGATGATTGATGTTAGAATGAATTAAAATGGTATATTGTTAAGAAGTAAAGTGTGAAAACAAGTGAATTGTGAATATATTGTATAGAATTTATACGGTAAGTAAATGAAAAGAATTGAACAAATATGTTATTGTGTTTGTTATATGACTTGTATAGAATTTTTATGGTAAGTAAATGAATTTTATCTATAAAACAAATAAATGAATACTTATAATTGTTATTGTGATTTTAAGTTTAATTGTTATATTATTAAGTGTTCGGATTATGGAAATACCACTGAGTATACCATACTCAGCGTACGGTTTGTTTCCGTGCGCAGGTTTAGTAAAGATAGAGTTCGATCCCGAATTCATTAAGGTAAAGTGTGTTAATTATTGGTAATGGCATGTACCTAGGATGTCTTATGTGTGTGTCATTTTGAAATTGTAAATGTAAGGATGAAATGATATTGTATGGATTTAGTGAATAATAGTGGTGAATTAATAAATATGGCCTTGACAGTTTTGGGTTACTGCAGTAGTGTAACTTTTAAAATTCACCATAAATTGTGGAAATTGAATTAAGGGCTGAATAAAATATGAGATTAAAGCCCGATGAGTCTAGTTTCATATAAAGGAAACGGTGCATGCAATTGGATTTTATGTTATGAGATATTTAAATTGTTGTGAGACAGAGTCTGAATGACTTCGAGATCCTCTGTTCTGATTTTAGAAAATCATTAGAAATTATACAAAAATAATTATGAGTTTTAATTTATATAGTTAAAATATTTATCGAGTCTATTTTCAAGAGGGATAGACAGGAACATCATTCGAGTCCTGAATTATGAGATAAATAATTTTTACTGAAGAGAGGTCAAAACTGTCGGACAGCGAAACAGGGGAAACTTTTAGAAATAAACTGTACTAATTGGCTAAACCAAAAATTCTGAAAATTTTATGGTAGAAAGGTATATGAGTCTAGTTTTAAGGAAAATTAACGGAACTTAATTTGGAGTTTCATAGCTCCAGATAGAAATATTTTAGTGACTATTGCTCAAGAAGACAGTTTTGACATGAACATAAAAAAGTAATGGAATTGTGTGTAATTATTCTGTAAACTCCGGTAATGCTCCATAACCCTCTTCCGGAATGGTTTAGGGTTAGGGGGTGTTACACGAAAAATGATTCTTTTTGTATGAGTTTTTTCTTTCTCCTTATAATGTTCTTTTAATCACTTAAATATTATACATATTTCAAAAAGAATGTGACAGAACGTATAATGTAAGCCTCTCGACTTGAGTTTAAATTGTTCATTTTCCCTTTGGTTTGGTTTGTTTTGTTTTGTTTCGATTTTATTTTAATGAATTATTTTTATTGGTCACGAAAAAATGGGATGTTTGGTTAATTGAAGAAGCTCTGACGATGATTCAGAAGGTTATGGAGACTGAGAGGCAAAACATCCATCATCTCAATTAGTGTTATGGAATAGATATTTTGAGGAGTCAGAAGGTCTTATTCATTCTTTAATAGGGGAGTGATTGCCTCATACTATAGCCAAATCATTGTTTTAATTTTTGATTTAAGATTCCGTACTAGCATAGAGAGATCCCTAGGGCAGAGAAAAAAAAAGGATCTGGTTTTCTTTAATTTTTGTTTTTCTCTGATTTGCACGAAAACATGTATTGTCTTTACTTTATGACTGTCGCATTCATATATAGTATAGATCCATAAATTTTAAAATTATTGAGATTTGAAAATATGTATCACCAAATAGTAGTTGTGCATTCTTTTATAATTTTTTATTGATAAAAAATTAACATCTTTAATAAATAAAGGATTGGATTGAATCAATATTAAGAATAATCATACCTAGTCAGTTAATTAAATCGAAAATTGGAGAATTAATTCAGTGATGTTTGAACCAAACTAGACTAGAAGTCAAATGGAGTATCGATCTAGAGATAGGCATCAAATTGTTTGATTTGGGAATCAGTATAAACTGGAGCTAGATAAAAAAACAACTAAACAAGGTTTTTTTTTTGAATTTTTAATGATTTATTTAATTGAACAAGACGAAACAAATTGATAGTCTAACCGGTTTAACCATCAATCCGATTTTGCGAACTTTAATTTAATGTTTATATGATAAGATATAATCTAAACTAATTACAACTATTTTAAATCATTAAAAAAGATAATTGGAAAAAAATCGATTAAAAGCATAAAAAGGCAAAAAATTTAAATTTAGTTTTTTCTAATTTTTGGAAAAAAATTGGGTTTTAATTATATTTTTTATCTTTGATTTTTTAAAATATGACTTATCATAATTCGTGTTTAATTTTAATTTTTATAATTATTATTAATGTATTTTTTAAAGTTTAAAGGATTTAGCTGAATTCTTCAACAAATTGAATCTAGAAAACGTAAGGCCCAAATTAAGCCCAAAAACCCTAAGATTCAAATCAAAGTTTGGGCGTCCCCTTCGATTTGACCATTTAGGGTTCCTCTCTCATTTTCTTTTTGAACTTTAACGCAAGAAAATTCCCACTGTTTCATTTCTCAATTTACTCTCACTCACTCACACAAAAGCTTCGAATGAACCTCTTTTAAAACAATAACCCTAAAACCCCATTCGAAATCTAAAAAACCCTAACTACCGCCATGTATCTCTACAATTTAACTCTTCAACAAGCCACCGGCATCGTTTCCGCCATAAATGGAAACTTCTCCGGCGGTAAAGTCCAAGAAATTGTCGTCGCCCGTGGTAAGATCCTTTCTCTTCTCCGCCCCGACGATCTCGGTAAGCTCCAAACGCTTCTTTCCGTCGAAATTTTCGGTTGCATACGTTCCCTAGCTCAGTTCCGGCTAACTGGAGCTCAAAAGGACTACATTGTCGTAGGGTCCGATTCGGGTCGGATCGTTATACTTGAATACAATAAAGAGAAGAACGTCTTTGATAAAGTTCACCAAGAAACTTTTGGGAAATCTGGGTGTCGCCGGATTGTTCCGGGTCAATACTTGGCTATTGATCCAAAAGGAAGAGCTGTAATGATTGGTGCTTGTGAGAAGCAGAAATTAGTTTATGTTTTGAATAGAGATACTGCTGCTAGGTTAACCATTTCTTCACCTTTAGAAGCTCATAAATCACATACGATTGTTTACTCTATTTGTGGTGTTGATTGTGGTTTCGATAATCCTATTTTTGCTGCCATCGAGTTGGATTACTCGGAGGCTGATCAGGATTCCACGGGAGTGGCTGCTGGTGAAGCACAGAAGCATTTGACATTTTATGAACTTGATTTAGGGCTTAACCATGTTTCTCGGAAGTGGTCGGAACAGGTTGACAATGGGGCAAATATGTTGGTCACAGTGCCTGGTGGTGGTGATGGGCCAAGTGGGGTTTTGGTTTGTGCAGAAAATTTTGTTATATATAAGAATCAGGGGCATCCTGATGTTAGAGCGGTGATTCCTAGACGGGCTGACTTGCCAGAAGAACGTGGTGTTTTGATTGTTTCAGCGGCTACGCATAAGCAGAAGTCGATGTTTTTCTTTCTTTTGCAGACAGAATATGGGGATATTTTTAAGGTTACATTGGAACATGGAAATGAAGGAGTTTCGGAATTGAAGATTAAGTATTTTGATACAATTCCAGTTACGTCTTCAATGTGTGTGTTGAAAACTGGTTTTCTATTTGCAGCTTCAGAGTTTGGCAATCATGCTTTGTATCAGTTTCAGGCTATTGGGGATGACCCTGATGTGGAATCATCGTCATCTACATTGATGGAAACAGAAGAAGGTTTTCAGCCAGTGTTTTTCCAGCCGAGAGGGCTTAAGAATCTAGTTAGGATTGACAAAGCTGAGAGCCTGATGCCAATAATGGACATGAAAATTGCTAATCTCTTCGAGGAAGAAACACCTCAGATATTTTCACTTTGTGGACGTGGTCCTCGTTCATCATTGAGGATACTAAGGCCTGGTTTGGCCATCAGTGAGATGGCTGTTTCACAGCTTCCTGGTGTCCCAAGTGCTGTGTGGACTGTGAAGAAAAATGTTAATGATGCCTTTGATGCATACATTGTCGTGTCATTTGCCAATGCAACTCTTGTTCTTTCCATTGGTGAAACAGTTGAAGAAGTTAGCGATAGTGGGTTTCTTGATACTACGCCCTCTCTTGCTGTTTCTTTAATTGGTGATGATTCACTTATGCAAGTTCACCCAAATGGTATTAGGCATATAAGGGAAGATGGACGTATTAATGAGTGGAGAACACCTGGGAAAAGGATGATTGTTAAAGTTGGTTCAAATGGGCTTCAAGTAGTTATTGCATTGAGTGGAGGTGAGCTTATATACTTTGAGGTGGATATGACTGGGCAACTTATGGAAGTTGAGAAGCATGAAATGTCTGGAGATGTGGCGTGTCTGGACATTGCCCCTGTTCCTGAAGGAAGACAGAGGTCCCGTTTCCTTGCAGTTGGTTCCTATGATAATACAATCCGTATATTATCTTTGGATCCTGATGATTGTATGCAGGTTCTGAGTGTTCAGAGTGTGTCCTCACCTCCTGAGTCTCTCCTTTTCCTTGAAGTTAAGGCATCGGTAGGTGGTGAGGATGGTGCTGATCACCCTGCCAATCTTTTCCTTAATGCTGGTCTGCAGAATGGAGTTCTGTTTCGGACGGTAGTGGATATGGTTACAGGGCAACTTTCTGATTCCCGTTCACGTTTCTTAGGGCTAAGAGCCCCAAAGTTGTTCTCTGTTAAAGTAAGAGGCCGACCTGCAATGCTTTGCTTGTCTAGTCGACCATGGCTTGGTTATATTCACCAAGGACATTTTCTGTTAACACCCCTTTCTTACGAGACACTTGAATTTGCTGCCTCATTTTCATCTGATCAGTGTGCCGAAGGTGTCGTTGCTGTTGCAGGGGATGCATTGAGAGTTTTCACCATTGAGCGACTTGGAGAAACCTTCAATGAGACCGCTATTCCTTTGAGGTATACTCCTAGGAGGTTTGTTTTGCAACCAAAGCGGAAATTGTTGGTAATTATTGAGAGTGACCAAGGATCATATACTGCAGAAGAGCGTGAAGCTGCAAGAAAGGAGTGCTTTGAGGCTGCAGGAATGGGAGAAAACGGTAACGGTAATATGAACCAAATGGAAAATGGTGGTGATGATGAGGACAAAGAGGATCCCCTCTCTGATGAGCAGTATGGTTATCCTAAGGCAGAGTCAAACAAGTGGGTTTCTTGCATTAGAGTTCTTGATCCGAGGACTGCTTCCACAACTTGTCTTTTGGAGCTTCAGGACAATGAAGCTGCTTTCAGTGTGTGTACTGTGAATTTCCACGATAAAGAGTATGGAACTCTGTTGGCTGTTGGCACGGCCAAGGGTCTGCAGTTTTGGCCCAAAAGAAGCTTAACTGCGGGATTCATTCATATCTATAGGTTTGTAGAAGATGGCAGATCGCTTGAACTTCTGCACAAGACACAAGTGGAAGGTGTTCCTCTTGCTTTATGCCAATTTCAGGGAAGATTACTTGCTGGGATAGGATCAGTGCTCCGATTATATGACCTGGGGAAAAGGAGACTGCTTAGGAAATGTGAGAATAAGCTTTTCCCTAACACTATTATCTCTATCCAAACTTATCGTGATAGAATATATGTTGGGGACATCCAAGAGGTATGGTTTTTTTAATTTTCCTTGATTCTGATATCTTTAACTCATTTCTTTGAGAATTATTTGTATTACTCGTATGCATGTCTTCTCTTTTGCTGCTTGACCTGTATGTGGATTTTGTGAAATTTATCAACTAATTTAATTTAGAATTTGGCTGAAAGTAAGGAACTTTTGCAAGGTCTTTTTAATGCTCCCTTGGTTCTTAAATTATAGCCCACTTTGATTTTATTCATTCCTCTGTTTGCTTTCTTTGTCAATTATTCTTGAATGATAATAAAGGTGGTCCTCTATTGCAGTCATTCCATTTTTGCAAGTATAGGAGGGATGAAAATCAACTGTATATATTCGCTGATGATGTTGTTCCGAGATGGCTTACTGCATCATACCATATAGATTTTGACACCATGGCTGGTGCAGACAAGTTCGGTAATGTCTATTTTGTGCGGCTACCACAAGATGTCTCAGATGAAATAGAGGAAGACCCAACTGGTGGAAAGATAAAATGGGAACAAGGGAGGCTCAATGGAGCTCCTAACAAGGTAGAGGAGATAGTTCAGTTCCATGTCGGGGATGTGGTAACTAGTTTGCAGAAGGCATCTCTTATACCGGGTGGTGGAGAATGTGTTCTTTATGGAACTGTGATGGGGAGCTTGGGGGCGTTGCTTCCGTTCACTTCCCGTGATGATGTTGACTTCTTTTCGCACCTAGAGATGCATATGAGGCAGGAACACCCTCCCTTGTGCGGACGAGATCATATGGCTTACAGATCTGCTTATTTCCCTGTCAAGGTGAGTAAATAATTACCATCAAACTGTGGTTAGCCATATATTAAATTGCTTGAACTTATTGCTTCGGGTTTTGAAAGCTTGAATATAATTTGCAGGATGTGATTGATGGGGATTTGTGTGAGCAGTTTCCGACCCTACCTCTGGATCTGCAGAGAAAAATTGCAGACGAGTTGGACCGTACTCCTGGGGAGATACTGAAGAAACTCGAAGAAGTCCGAAACAAGATCATTTGAGATAGCAGATAGCATCAAAGGTCAAGGTAGCTCCCATTACCTCTCCTGTTTCTGATAATTGTCACTTGAACCGGATTAGTTAAGAATAGTCTGATTAGGTTCTGCCTTCTGGGATCACCACTCAATAATAGTTTGTCGTTTTTTTACAGTTCTCTTTTACCCGGATTGCGGGATACCAATTGCGGTTAAGAAGGCTTTAGCACGTCAGAATCCAAGGCAGATGAGGGAGAAATTGGACGATGGAAGTCGAGAACACGAGACCAAGAATGGGAGTATTGTATAAGTAGTTATGAGACAAACTAGTTGTGTTAGAGGCAAAAAATCAGTATTAGTTGTTGCAGATTCGAGTATTTGCTGCTGTTATTGCAGTTTTAAGATTGTTGTATGTTCGTTAATTTGATAGATAGAGATTGATCTCTAATGCGCTCTTCTAACTTGGACTTAGCATTGTGATTTTAAAATTAAATAAAAAGGGAAAAAAACTAATGAAAAATATTAAAAGGAAAAAGAAAAAATGTATAATTAAAAAGAATAATATTTTTAAGTTATCTTTGTTAATTGTTACTTTAAAGATAAATATTTGTTTTTAGGGTAAATTACATCTAAAGTTGTTAAATTATTAGTAACTTTGAAAAGTTAAAATTTTAAAAAATAGAAATTAAATTGTTCGAAAGTTTTTATTTAAGTTATTGGGTATTTTAAAATTGTTGTTGTATGGTTAATTATAAAGCTCTTTTTCTCTCTCTTCGATAGTTCACTAATCGTCAAATTATTACTTGGAGTTTACTAATCGTACTTAAAAAAACTTGAAAGCCTATTGACTTAAATGAAACTTTCAAATAGTTTGATGATTATTTTATAACTTTTTGAAGTTAAATGATCGAAATATAAATTTACTAATAATTTAGTGACATTGGATTCAGTTTATCCTTATTTTTACATCCTAAAAAATTAAAATTAAATTATAAATTAAATGAAAAATACAACTCGATTCAAGTAATTGTGGTATTTTGATTTATTAATCAAATGGGTCAATATGACATACAATACTTGAGTTTGATATTGTATTTGGTAAAAGTTTGATATTGTAATTGGTAAAAGTTATACATTCCAATACTCAAAAGTAACCGTATTAATTTTTTAGTATTTGATTCGGGTTTTAAAATTGATTTGACAAAAGATAATTGCAAAATTGTTAGATTTATATTTTTTTATGGTGAATTTGATAAAAGTTAATTGCTTATATTATTAATTAACTATGACTTTTCATCAAATCAACTCTAAAATCTGAATTAAATATCAAAAAATTAACATTAATAGTTTAAGACATCAAAATGTATAACTTTTACTAAATATAAGTACCACACTAAAAAATATATATCAAACTCGAATATCAAATGAAGTATTAAACCTAACCATGAAAAATCATCCAAACATCTCGTTTGGAATCCGTTTACATATTCTCATTTTTTTCTCTCACCCGTAATTTAAAACTACCGTTTGATTAAATTAATACTTTGAGGATTCAATTAGAATATTTTAAAATTTATTTTAAATTTATTCAAATATTATCGACGCTATCCGATCCACTTGTAAAATACCATGGGCCTCAAAAAGGTCAAATTTAACCCGGCCCAATTTATTTTCTCTCCTCCAAGAACCGAACTTTTTCTCGGCAGCCGACTTTCACTTAACACAAATCGTATCTCAATCTCAGTCGAATCGGGAAAACCCACCATTTACACACCTTTTTGCTGTCCATTTCTCTTCCACCAAACCAATAACCAGACCCAGGTTTGCTTTCTTCTAATTTCCCTTTTGTTTTTTTTTTCCAATTTCTTCAATGGGTCTTTATTGAATCTCTAGTTCTAGAAATTGATCGTTAACTTTGATGTTTAGTAACTAGTAGAACTTTTCAGTGGTAATGATTTGCAAGTGTTTAGTTTATTTTGGCATTTTCTATATCTGTTTGATCATGTTCTTCCTTTTTTTTTTAATTGATATTTTTGGCAGATATATTTTAGGGTTTTGTTTTGTTTTGTTTGCTTGTTAATGTTAATTGATCTTATTTATTCTATAAGAATTATTGTGTACAAGTTCTTGAATTGCATTGCACCTTTTAACTTTGGGGTTTCAAATCCCATGCCCATTTATTTATGTAGCTGCTGCTAATTTTCGGGTTCTGGATATTTACCTGCAATCTATAGCTATAATATCTATTATGTTCCCGACTACGATGAATGTGACATGATCGGAAAACCCTCCGCCGCCATAATTTATATCCAGTTCTTATAACGTAGAATTTCTTTCCAGAGAATTTTTGTTTTCCTAATCTCCGGATGTTTGATGTCTTTTTTCGGATATTGCTTCGTTTTTCTCATGTTAAAGAGTATCGTTTCTCAAAATGGGTTTTCTTCTCGTTTTAAGATAATGTGAAAATGGTTGGTTTATATATAAGAAATTTGATCAACCTTTTTTTCCCTGAGTAAGGTCGCTCAGAAAATTAGCTTTCATTTGAATTTCATTTTGAAATAGATGTTCTATTGTTTTAGCTCATCTGGATGAAGTTTTTAAGGGTCTATGTTTTTGAAGATTGCTATGAGTTTGATTATGGTGGTTGTTCGAGTAATCCTACTCTGGGTTTTGATGTTGCCATGTGAGGGCTTTGCTTACCTGCAATGTTTAATAGATTTAATTTGCTTTCTCCAATCCGTGATTTTGTGTCTCTCTTAAGATATTGCCTATTGCTCTATTTTCTGTCATTATTCCCTTTGTTTGCAGAGAAAAGATGGCCAGCAAATCCGAGGGTAAGGAACCTGTGAACGAACAAGTGGTTGCGAATATGTACGGAGCTATGAGATCCGAACTAAATCAAATTTATTCTAAGATCACTGAGTTGGAGATGGAAGTGAGCGAGCATTCGCTAGTTATAAATGCCATTCAGCCACTTGACCAGTCGAGGCGGTGCTACCGGATGATTGGAGGTGTCCTTGTTGAGAGAACCATCAAAGAGGTTCTCCCTGCCGTGCAACGAAACAAAGAAGGGCTTGAGGAAGTAATTGCTCGTCTTAACGAGACCCTGGAGAAGAAAAAGAAGGAAATTGCTGATTTCGAGACAAAATACAAAATTAGGATCAAAAAGTCCGATAATGACTCGAAAGATGAAAGCAACAAGAAGGAAGGCTCCGCTCAAGGAGTCCTTGTCGGCCCTGCAAGTTCGAGTCAGTAATAGGTATATTCCTTCCTATTTCCTTCCTTATATGCTCGAACTTGCTTTTTATAAACCCTAAATCGTACCATTGTAGAACTTTGTTCAGTTATTGCTAAGATTTTATCAGGTTTTAGAGAATCGTATGTTTTGTTCGATTGGGGTTTATATTTTCTAACAAATTCTATCGAAATGTGTGACTGTGTTTCGATTTTTTGCCTTGTGGATTGGATTTCTTTGCAAATAGGTAAACTCAAGAACTAAGACCATGAAATTATATGTTTAAGAAAAAAATGATGAATGATTTGAACATTGCACTTTCGAGTAAACAATTGTGTACTAAGTCAGATTTTCGGATTTTGGAGTTTCGAGTTTTCAATAGTTTCTACTAGAGTTTGTTGTTCCTGTTCAATGGCAAATTATCAGCTTGAACCTTGTTTAACGTCTCTGCCCTCGGATTTCCGAGTTTAGTTCGTTCTTCTAACCATCTGATAATGTCGGCAAACACGATTTCGGTGTTTTCCAAGGGCTCGCCGCAGAGCAAAGCATGCCACATTCCGGGGTAGAGCTTGATGGTCTTGTCTGTGCTTGAAGCTACCTTGAATAGTTCTATGCTAACTTGTTGGTCTGTCACTTTATCATCTTCTCCATGGAGAACTATAAATGGAAGTGTAACCTAATCATATTACAATAAACAAAGAATTAGTCAAAGACCACCCTTATGGTTTATATCTTTTTACAATTTACTTATGGTTAAATTATGCCGTTAGTCCCTATACTTGAATGAATGTTAAATTAAAATTTATCATCAATACACTCATGCAATCATATTAATGATTGAATTGGGTCTTTTTATTTAAAAAATTAATATTTATTTAAATTGAATTTATAAAATAAATATAATTACTAGTAGTACAAACCTCATTTAACCTTTGCTCAATATCATAGCTAACCCTCAAAAGCTCACAGGCTGTTCTCATTCGTGGTGGTCCTTTGTAGCAGTATTCGCTCTTCCTAATCTGTTTACAAAATCAATATGCATTTATCTTAAATTATATTAATTAAAAATAATTAAAATGGTGACAACTTAGTTTAATATTAATATAAATCAAAAATTAATTTAATATTTTAAAAAATCTTAGTATAATAAAATATGTACCAGTTTTCTTGATGAAATGTAAATTCTAAATCTTACATCTGAAATCTTAATTACTTAATTTTTTTTTAAGATTTAATATTTTAAGGTTGAGATTCATCTCGTAAAAAATTATAATTATTTCGCTGATAGGTTATAATGATATTTAAGAATTAGAAAGTCTAATAAGAGTGTTCAAATTACGTTTAATTAGTAGGATCAATTAATTAAAATGGTTATATAGTGTAAATGAGAATGATCAAATTACACTCAATTTAGTACAATTCATTAACTACAATAGATATACCCAAATTTAGAAATTACACTAAATTATAATTATCCTCATATTTATGGGTTGAGAAGGGACTATGAGTAGTTCTAGGTAGAGGCATATCTAGGGGGCTGGTAGGGGTCTCGGCCCCCTAAAATGAAAAATTGCCCATTTAGGCTTTTAAGAAATTTTAAAATTTTAAATTAGTAAAAATAAAATAACACTTTGGCCCTCTTAAAAATGATAAAAAGAATTGATTTAATCCTTTTAAAAATTATAAAGATATAGACTATTAAAAATTAAAATTTAATTTCGACCCCTTAAAAGATTTTCTGATTTTACCTCTAATTTTAGACATTATACTATTAAGAACAGATATAATCAAAACCTTACCTTTAATGAGATTATTCAAATATATAATTACCTCTTCTCTAACACGAGGTTCTTTGAAGCCAATTTCAATAATGTCTTTGGTTATATTGAATGATTTCCAAGTTGGGATTACCCAGCTCAACCCTTGAAGTAGCGTTGTAACTGCTGCTGGTGGCTTCATATCATCTGCAATCTGATTAAATTATTATTAATTAATTTAATTAAATTAAACACTAAACAAAAAATGGGATATAAATTAATATGTATCACTTCACAAAAACTAATTTTATTAAATATATAAATTTCAGCAACACTAACAAGATATTCCAATATTTCATGAACATTTTTTTTTTCTAATTTATACGTCATCAAATTTCGAGAAAAAAGATTATATAAAACAGTTACATGTATATTTTTCATCAAATATACATATTTAGTATTAAACAAAAGTTTCGAGAAATTAAAAACTAATTCAAATCATGGTGTTCGAATGGTTTTTAATTCACAAGTTAAAAAAATGTGATTACATGAACCGAATCTATATTTTTTTAATTTATAATTAATTTTATTTTTATGTTATAAAAATAAATAATTCAAATTTAGAACAGTGAAATTAACTTAAAATTCTATATATAAAACCATTTTTTAAATAAGAGTTATTGATAATTTTTTTTCCTTACTTGAATATTTAATTTTTTTAAAGAAATATTTATTAAATTTTTTTGAAACTTTACCTTATAATGTCTCGAAGCCATAAAATAAAAATTTATTTTTATTATAAAAAATTCAAAAATCTAAAATTAATATGAAAAAATTGAGAATCAATGCAAATCTGTTTCGAAAAATCTGATCGAGCAGAACTGAACTCAGCGTTACACATACCTTACACATTGGGGCTACCAAAACAGCACCGTCCCAATACTCGGGCTTCTTTCTATGTAGAAGAAGAATGACCGCTCCTCCCATGGACTCTCCTAGCAAATACCTCTTCTTCCTTTTATTCTCTTCCTTCTCTGATTAAATCACATTTATAAATATTAATAATTATTTATTATTTATAAATAATAAAATAATAAATAATAATTTTAAAATTTCATTTTACTCCCTGATTTAAAAATTTTGAAATAATAAATTATTATTATGATAAAATTAATTTTTATGGTATCAAAAATTAAATTTAAACTTTAATCTAATTAAAATAAATTTCTGATTTCGTCCCTAAACATACATTGGACGTAGAAAAATGGAAAATTCCAAGTTGATTATTGAGTAAAAGTATCATGGAGATTCTTATATTATGAGTTAAATTGCATTTTACCCCCTCTACTCATAAATGGGTAAATTAATTTTTGTATGTTAAATTAAAAAGTAAATTGGTCCTTTTAAAAGTTTTACCCATTTTTACTGTTAAAAATTGGTTCATGTACATAAGTGTGAGGTACATGTGATTATTTAATTAGCTACACTTATTTTTAACAAAAAAAAATCAACTTACTATTTTATTTAACATACAAAAATTAATTTACCTATATTTCGTAATTTAGGCAAACTCACCACAAATTTTGGAAAAATGGTCATTGCAATCATTGACAATATCATCAAAGTTCTCAACATAGCCATCCAATCCAGATGATTTTCCATGGCCTTGATAATCCATGCCATATACTGCATATCCTTCTTTAACAAGCCTAATTGCAGTACCTAATTAATTTCATCCCCAATAATTTAATAAATATCTCATTTTAGACTTTAATTTTGCATATTTTTATATTAAAAAATTGAAACACTTACTGCTCATGGTGATGCTACATTCCATGGCATAACCATGGAAAATGAAGATCAAAGCTTTGGGTTCATCTTTTATTGGGATCCATTTACATGTGAAAAGCTTTGATCCTTGAGAATTTGTAAAAAATTCCTGTAAAAAAAATTTATATGAAAATTTAGCCATAAAATCCCAATTTAAAAGAAAAAAATGGTTTATTTGCAAAATTCACCTCATCATATTTAACATTTTCTGGTGGATGCTCCTGTCAAAAAAATTGATGGAAAATATCATTTTATTTAAAAAAAGGGACAAAATCTGTATGAAAAATTAAGAAATTAAGAACAAAAAAGAAAAAAAAAATCAAACATACCAATGCCATGAAGACAATGAAAAAGTTTATATTTTGAGAGGTAAAATATTTTTTTTCAAAATATATGAAAAAATAAGATGATATAACAAGGAAAAAAACCCCAAAATTCAGGCTAAAAAATTGTTAAAATTACAAAAAAATTGGATAAAATATGTGGTGATAAAAAAATTCTAATTCAATTAAAGTTCAATCATAAAACGATATTTTCGATTTAAAGTCGAATTGAATCTTAATGTTGAAATCTGAACATTAAATTTACATAATTTTGACAAAAATAAAGTGTAAAAAAATTTAAGGGTTCAATTTTGTAAACTTAACTCCTGCCTATATATATGTGATCTAAATTAATTAACCATTATATCATGAAAGAGGGTGAAAAAGATTGTTAATCTTTATAAAAGTAATATTTAAGTTTAGGTGATCAACTACATAATTTTACATAATTTTATAGTATTTAAAAGAAAGTGTTAAAAGAAGATGATGAAAATTGCATATTGTTACTTATTAGGTGACTTGTTTTTATTGTTATTTTATATTATGCTGTTTTACGATCATGTTTGGGGTTTATGATTATCTTTCTTAATAATGTTGTTTTCAAGATTCGAACCTATATTCTTCTCTTAGGAAGAGTGTAATATGCATTATCATTGTACCCAACCACTTACTAATAGGTCACTTGTATTTCTATATACCATCAAGATTACATATTTGTTTTGTCTATCAAAAATTGAGTTTTTTTTTTTAAAATTGACTGGAATTTATTAACTAAGGGTGAGTTTGGATGGGCGGTACGTTTAGCTGCAGTTAGTGTAAAAACAGCGGTGGCGGTTAGATTAGATACTGTAGCGATACTGTAGCGTGAGATAAAAAGTAAGCTAAACGCACCGCACCGCATTGCACCCAATCGCTTATCTAAAATAAGGGTGGGTTTGGGGCGGCAGTACGGTGCGTTTAGCTTACTTTTTATCTCACGCTATAATATCACTATAATATCCAATCTCACTGCCACCGCTATTTTTACACTAACCGCAGGTAAACGCACCGCGTACCTAAACTCACAAGCCTAAGAAATAAATAAACTCAGTTTCTTTGAAACCGTTTAAAAAATATGGCCCACACATGAAGAAAAATGAAAAGGCCCGAAATCAAAAAACAAAAGACAAAATTTAAAAAAAGGAAACTAAAACCTAATCCAGTCATAATTAAACAGCTAGTCTCCACTAAATTGTCGCCCTGTCATCTCCCTGTACCAGCAGTTTCATTCGATAGCCAGTTACAAAAAAATCTTTCAGATCTTGCTATCATTTTCTTTGCAGATCTTGCATCTTGAAAACTCATCAGTCTGATGCTGCAGCTATTTTCCTCTTGATTGCATCGATAGCCTTTATCACCATCCTCTATCAATCTCTGCTTCTAAAACTCCTGGTCCGACTGTACTATGATTGAGGTAACTTAGCATCTTCTCCCATTTTTAGCCCATTTGATGCCAAGCCGTGTGCCTTTTCATTTGCTGATCTTTTTACATGTTGGAAGTTGCTCTTAATGAGAACCTTACTTAGTTCTTGAATGTCTCGGATGTAAGAGCCTATTATTGATTTTATGTTCTTCACTTTCTTAATCACTGTCAGGGAATCTCCTTCAATATCTCTACAAAATGTAGTCCCAGATCCCTACCCATCATAAAGAAGTTACAAGTCGTTAATTAATACAATCATTATAATGCATTATCGGATTAATAATTAAAAATAATTTTAAAAAAAATTACACATCCCAAGATACAACTTGAGTGTCTTGTCTGAACTTGATGCAACATGGTACAGTTGTTGGCTACCTGCTTTGTATGTCAATGTATCATCCCCTCCATATAACACTAGAAATGGTAATGAAACCTGTTCAAAGTAGACGAAAAAAAAGACCCATTAGATTTCGATAAAAAAATTAATTGCATTAGATGTCCTCCATATATAGCGCAGATTCTTAATTAGCCCCAAACTTCAAATCTTTTTAATCATATCTTTAAAAATATTAATATCATTTCAATCAAATCTATCATTTTAGTTGTCAGGTTGTACATTAAATGAAATACGAAAATATTTACTATATAATTTTTTTTAGGACTTTATTCTTTTTTCAACATGTTAAAACCCAAATTGTTAATGTGATAAATATACATATTTTTAAAAAAAGTAAATTCATTAATTCATTCAATGAATGGAATAATATATTTCAGAGAGAAGCAAATAGCAAATACTCGTTGTAAATGGTAAATGACAAGTTTCATTAACACAACAAAGGCTTTAGCCTTAGCATCAATAGAACATTATGACATGTTGACAATTGACTTTGTTACAAATCAAGCACGACATATCTGGAGTGATTGCAAGCACTTAATACGATAATGAAATCAGCTTTGGATGGTCCAAAGCAACAAGCAAAAATCGACAAAAGAATCGAGCATTCACCAAACTAGAGAGGACAATAACAAAATCATCCCTAAAATCACTTGTAAAGCTAAAATTACATGTATAATCAAGACTAAAAAACGTGCTACAAGAGCAAACAAAAACTTCTAAAACTGAAGACTTATTAAACAATGGAAAAACAAACAAAAAAACATATAAAACTTAAGACAACACGAGTCTAAATCGACACAAAAATTATTTATTATTCTGAAATACTCTCAAACCAGAAACAAATTAAAAAGTTGACGAAGAGCCACCCACTTTCCAAGAAAAACTACTGGTGGCCGGTGGAATTTTAGCGAACAACAAGTATCGTCATTTGTTCATCACAACTTATGCAGACAACAAAGAAACCCACAAAATAGATCTGCAAACTGAAAAGAGAGAAGACGTGTGTAGTGAATGAGAAGAAGAAAGAAAGAAAAGGTTGATAGAAGAGAAAAAAAATGGGCGATAGCCAGCCCGGAAGTTGACATTGCCGCTAAACAAGACAAAAGAAATAACATTTAACTCCTAAATTGATATAATGATAAAATTGCATTTTGTCCCTTTTAAATGATAAAATTTAGTTTAATATCTTTAAAATATTTAAAATAATAAATTAACTAAATTTTATACATGTGTGATGCACAATTTTATTATATGTATTTATAAAAAATAAATTTTAATATAAAATAATATAAAATATTTTATTGAAATATCAGGAAAAAAATAACGTGCATGTAACTTGCACACAATAAATACTTCATCGTCTAAGGGATATGGATTTGATGATGACACTGGATTAATTAGATTTTGGTGACTTAATGGAGTCAAATGTTGTGGTTCTTGAGTGCTCATCGGAGCTTATACGGTGATTGTTCTATGTGTTCTAGGGTGACACAGTAAAAAAATAATCCTGCTAAAAGTTTAATATGGAGTTGTTTTAAGTTAGGAAATTCCCGTTTCGTCGTGACATCCCAAGTTTCTCATCACGATATCATCTCTATTTTGTCTTTATTTCGAATATTATTTTGTCGTCGTGATGTCAGATGATTCTTCATCGTAATATTGTTTCTACTTTAATTTGATTTGACCAAAAAATACGAGACACACTTCATAATATATTATATAATACTTTAATATTACACAATTTTCTTTTTCAGGTACAAATTTTCACTATAACATTTAATTATAATAAGTTCACTTGTGTTTCAAGATCAAAATCTCATCATCTTGAAGTTTCAATTCTCTCTCCAACCTCGAGTTCCCGAACTCACTCCTCTGGTTCAGCCAACCAATAGTATCTGCAGACACAATCTCGATGTTTTCCGGTAATTCACCATACAACAGGCCATGCCACATCCCAGGATACAACTTGAAACTCTTGTCCGAACTTGCTGCATCATTGTACAATTGCTGGCTCACTGCTTTGTCTGTTACTTTATCTTCCCCTCCATGTAGAACTAGAAATGGTAATGAAACCTGTTCGAAGTTAATGAGACAAGACACGTTCAAACTTATATCCAAATTGTCATTGATAAGTACAAACATTGTAAATATACTCTACCTCTAAATTGATGATTAAGTTAACTGAATGACTTAATTGATACAATATTGATATTTTAAGGAATCAATTTAAAATCTGAGAGATAGTTTGGGGACATTTAGTGTAATTAACCCAAAAAGAATAGGGGTAAAATAAGGAAAAAATTAACAAACCTCATGGAGTCTTTGTTCAATTTCCAGGCTGGTGTTTAGAAGTTCATTGGCTGTGTTCAAACGAAGCCGTCCTTTGTAGCAATACGGATTTGCTCTAACCTGTAATTCCATTTTAATTCAGGGTTTTGTCTTTCCAGTTCACATGGATTCACAGAATGACTTTACTATAAGCTCGAGTAGATAAACAAGCTATGGTTTCATAAAGTGAGTATTTCGTAAAATGCTTAAGAAGGTGAACCATAATAACCCAAATGGTAGCATTCCAAGTTATTAATGCACTCGAGCTTTCAGTAAACAGTGATGGACCCGCCACTATAGGAGAAGATAAAAAAGAAAGAAAGGTACCTGAGCTCTTATTTCAGGCTGTCTAAAAGCAGCATCAATGACATCTTGACCTGGAACTATTCTCCACGTTGGAATAAACTTGTTGACCTTTTGCAATACACTTATCACCAATGGATGTGGCTTCATTTCATCTGCAATCTATACATATTAATTAATTAATATAAAATAATTATTTTTAATATTCCTTGATCTGATCTAAATTATAAAAAGAAACTTACAACTTGATCAAAGTAAAAAAGGGATAATTTATTCAACCATAACAGCTGTTCAAAGCAGTTTATTCAAAGGTGGGACTAAGATCAGATCAAATTTGGGTACGATAATTTTTTTTAGTTTAAGAATAAATTTTAATCAAAAAATATTACTTGTTTTGTAGTTCTTATTAAAAAAAACTAAAATTTTTAAAAAAAAGAGAGAGAAAATTAAAAAAAAATTCATTTGTATTGAAATATATTTGGATCTAAATAAAAATTTGAAAGAATTTACACATGATTTACATGGGACGCAAATGTAAACTTTTAAAATTTAAAATTACTATTAAATTAATATACTTCTTTTTGCTATATTTGTCCTTTTATATGAGGTAAGCTGTGACATTTTTTGAATGGACTTATTCTAAAAGTCAAACGCAAACTCTAGTATATGACAAAATAAAAGCCCCTTTCACGTTGATTAAAGGACATTAATAATTTTTTTATTACAAATTACACATGTTCAAATTCAATTTAGTCCCTATATTTTAATTTAATATTTTTAGTTATCGTATTTTTATAAATGTCAAAAGAAAACTCTAATATATTTGTTTATCACAAAATAAAAATCAATACAGGAATAAAAAAATTTCAAATTAAAGTATAAAGATTAAATCTATAATTTTCATAAAATATAGAGATTAATAGTAGATTTGACCAAAAAATTGTAATCTTTCAAATTAAGACAACTTAAGAATGGAAAATTGACATTTTTCAAAGTTAAAAAACTCTTTTTTTCGGTTTAAATTGACTTTCAGACAAATTTAATATCATAAACAACCAAAGAGCAATAATGTTCTTATAACTAATTTCCGTCTTTTACTGCCAAATTATGGGTCAACGTTCTTTTTTACTTTTTCTTTAAAAAAAGTATTTTTATAAAAATATCCTAATTAAATTATTTAACTTTTATTTAACAAAATTACAAACCAAAAGTTCACATCATTAAGGTATATTATTATTATAGCTACCAAATGTGGTTCCCACGTTGATAGGGTAATTATCAATACCGACTCACAACCTGAATGGATTTAGGACAGAGTGTAATAAGTTTAAAAGATTAACTTGTAAGTCGGGTTCGCTCTTATGTGATGTTACATGTGCATAAGATCTTATAAACATGTGTTAAGTCTGAGTAAAATATGTGTTTATATACATGAAGTCTACCTAACTAGCGTATCATGTCAACAAGCAATACCCATATCATACAAATACGCAGATACTACTATTCCGAAAAAAAGGAAAACACTCAACACACGCTATTCCATTTTATTTTGGAAAACTTTTTTGTTTTTTTGTTCATCGTGGTTCCCACAATAAAGGAAGTTAAATAATAATAATAAAACTGAAGAAAAGGTCTTTTCTTTTTTAGAAAAAGAAAAGCAAGGACAGAAAATAACCATTTTTTGTTTAAAGATGTTGCCCACTCTAGCTTTAAATATAAATAAGATTCGTGTTTAGATTTTTAATGAACATAATTTCATAATTTTATCTCTTTATAAAAATATAAAATATAAATATAAATCGACATATTATATTCATATTTTAAAAAAAATAAAACAAAGAAAATAAAATTTACCTTGCACATTGGGGCAACCAAGACAGCCCCATCCCAATATTCAGGCTTCTTCCTATGAACAAGCAACAACACTGCTCCTCCCATTGATTCCCCTAACAAAAACCTCATCTTCTTTTTATTCTCCTTTTTCTCTGCAATTTTTTCATTAAAAAAAACAAAGTAAATAACTTTTATATATGTAATGTATATATATAAAGAGAAATTGAAATTTCATAATTACCACAAATATCAGTGAAATAATCGGAACAATCATCAACAACATGACTGAAACTTGAGATATAGCCCTGCAACCCCGAAGACTTGCCATGGCCTTCATAATCTATGCCATAAACTGCATATCCTGCTTTCACCAATCGGATTGCAGTACCTGGATTTTGTACCATATATCATCATGTTTCCTTATATATATAATCTATATGCATGTATGTATGTATGTATGTACTTACTGTTCATGGTGATACTGCATTCCATGGCATAACCATGGCAGAGAAAGATTAAAGCTTTGGGTTCTTCGTTTACTGGTAACCATCTGCATGTAAATAGCTTTAGTCCTCGAGAATTCGTTATATATTCCTGGAAAAAAAAAAGGGAAAACAGAACACAGTTCAGTTTAACAGATTACAGAAACTGGTGTTTATATTATGTGAAGAACTCCATTAACGACTAACATCTTCGTATCGAACAGTTCCGTTTTCAAGATCCTGTAAAAAAACCAGACATACATAATATATCAGAAAAAAAAACATGTAATAAAAGAAGAGATTAAGAAGAAGAAGATTAGAACAAACCATGGATTTTGTTTACTGTGCGCAGGAGAAGAGGGTTTTGGAAAATAATTTGACCAAAAGTTCAAGTTTAATGGGTTTGAGATTGCCACGATTTTGTGATAAAAGTTCTAAATATATATACACATCAGGTCCGCGCAAGGGGAGGGTGAGGCAGGGGCCCCAGAAAAGATAAAATTTCTCTTTAGTCCTTTTAAGATGATTTACTTTCATCCCATTAAAATTAATTGTCCCTTTTAATATGTGGATAATGTTTTTTTATATATAGTTTGACTATAAATTACAATGCAAGTCGATTAAATTTTAGCTCGATTCGCATAAGTATTGTTGTCAATGTAAGAAGACGTAGGTTCAAGTGTACTAAAACACGTTATCTTCCTATAAATCGTATGATTTTAAAAAATTATTACTGTTACGAAGAAAAATCAAAGATAATCATCCAAAGTCTAAGCATATCTTCTTTGAAAAAGAATTGGTTTCTTTAAATATTATTTTATTACTTAAATTTAAATAAAGGAATGATGTATCTGAATTAAATAGTAGAAGACGAATCGGTAAGCATAATGTAAAATAGAAAATTAAGCAACAAAATTCTATACATATGATGTCTTTATTTTTATTTTATTATTAGTAAAAAGTTTTCTTTTGTATCTTTCAATTTTGGGATTTGAGTAAATTGGTCCTTCTTAAATATATCGGAGTAATTCAATCCATGTTAATTTCGAAAGTTAGCATCTATGGAAAATTAATGAAATATTAATTTTTTTGTCAACTTTATATGATTTTGATTGGTATAATAATAAATTTAACTTTTAAATTTTACACATTCTACCTATTTA
Organism: Gossypium hirsutum; assembly: GCF_007990345.1. Taxonomy (NCBI): domain Eukaryota; kingdom Viridiplantae; phylum Streptophyta; class Magnoliopsida; order Malvales; family Malvaceae; genus Gossypium; species Gossypium hirsutum. The sequence goes on along the minus strand of NC_053433.1, from coordinate 112,543,633 downwards.
TAAATATTTTGAATTATATCGATCAAAATTATGTACAATTGACTAAAAAAAAAGAAGCTAAGTTTCATGATGAATAGTCTTTAGCTGCTTACTTTCGAAATTGACAAGAATTTAAATTGCTCTGATTTTTTCTGAAAGGGACTAATTTGCTTAATATCAAAATTGAGTGGAACTAGAGTGATGTTTTTACCTTTATTATTTCATTTCATTTCCCAATTGATTCCATAATTGGGAAAATTGCCAAACCCAACCCCCCAAGTTCTTTTGGTACAAAGTTTAGGGCATTTCGTACCCAATCCCCCAAAATGGTATCGTTTTTGCTTGTAAAAGGATACTGAAAAGGATTTCCACCCGTTTTGCTTGTAAACTTCTCTTTCATTAATAAAAAGTTTCCATTTGATTAAACAAAATTGCAAATATTAATATTCGAATATTTGAGTAGTTAGATGCTAAAATTAATTGTATTGAACTAATTCAATTAAACATCATAACTCAAACCCAATGAATATCCATCCGAATTGACACTTTGTCCCAGCTCTTGTTATGTATTACAATCAAACCATTTAGAATACCCAAAGCTCAACATTGAATACAGAGCAAAGACTCAACCTCCTGTTAAATCCAACAATCCATTTGCTATGATGGTCTCTCAATATTTCCCCCGCCGCGGCCTCTCTTGAATCTACCTTAACTGCTCCATCAGAGTAATTTTTGAGTCAGTATTTATGGGTTAGGCTTGGTTAGATCAGATTTGCTTTGGTTTTAGGACATTAATTGCAAATTTGTTGTCCAAGTTCAGTTCAAGTCGAAATACAGACTTAAAATTTTGACTAAGGTCATCTATTTTGTGTAAATGGTTAATTAACCTATTTAAGCTTTACCCATGTTGATTTTCTTTGAAGTATATTAAAATTATCAATTTCGTCTCATTTTACTAAAATCATGCATGTTGTTCAATAAGAATGTGCCACATGTCATGTTTTTTTATTAGCCAATTTTATGCTTTTAGGCTTTTAGGTAAAATGGGACGAAATTGATAATTTATGTACTACTTTTTGACCCGCTCAAAAAAAAAGTTTTAAGTACCTAAATGGAAAAAAATGAAAGTTTAAGGTCTAATTTTACATTTAAGTCTTTTAAAAATTATTTATTATATTATTAATATTTAGTAATCACATATATATTTCTTTTATTAGAATTTTAAATAGAAACAATTTATTAACTAAACATGTTTTTTTATATATATAAATAAACCTTGGCACGAGTTTTGATTTTTTATGATATCAAGTATATAAAAACATATCATAAAATCGAAAAAAAAATGCCTAAATTGAAACCATATTTTAAATAAGTCTATTTTTTATTAATTTATCTTTCAGGCTTAATTTTTTTTTTTCAAATTCTTTCAAACATGAGTATACCTTTGAATTTGTATGGATAATTTAAAACTATTCCCCACTCACTTATTATGTCTCCGGAAAGGGGAAGCAGCAGGGTTTTCAGTAGATTCACACTAAAAGATGTGGAATAACAGTCAAAAGAATGCCAATTTGCATTGGGTTGCCATAAAGACCGAAAGAAATCATCAATAGAAAGTTGAAACCTATCCATTTGTTTACTGTTTTTTGCAATTTGATTGCAAATAGTGTGGCCATTTGCGGGGGGAGAAACAGTGTTCAAATGAGAATGGCAGTCGACGGCAGCTTTGACCACACTCACTTAAATCACTTTCACTCTTAACAGAAGTCTTCAATGGGCGGCTAACTATTTCCTCACAATTTGCTCATTTCATTTATGGGGTTCTTTTTGCCTAGCTCTTTCATACTCGGTTTTAACACTTAATTGGTAAAAGTATCGTATTAATAGTTAAATTGTAATTTATTTTTTTATTCAAAAAACAAATAAATTAATCCATGTACAGATTAAAAAGAAAATTATTTTTTTATTAAAAATTCTTTTCTATTTTACTGTTAAAAATTGATTTCTATACATCAACATTAGACTTGATTATGGATTGGGCCACTTGACTGGGCTCGAAGGCCTATTCAAAAAGTGGAGGATTTGGACAAAAATATAGGTTCAGAAAATGGGTTTGAAAAAAAATAAGGCTCATTTTTTAAACGGGCCAGGCATCGGGTAAGTTTCTGTGGTCCTGACCCAGCCCGAATTTGAAAAAAAAAATTATTTTTCCACTATTTTGTCACTGTTTTGTTGTCATTTCGCTATTATATTGCTACTATTTTGTTGTTATTATTTAGATATTGTATAACTCTAGTTTTATTGTTAATTTTCCTACTATTTTAGAGGCATTTGCTTATTAAGTTATACCCATCTTAGTGTTATTTAAGTATAATTTTTTTAAATTTATTTTCAATTTATTGGGAAATATTTATTTTAATGTTTTTAGTGTATTTGATGTATTATATTTTTAAATCTTATTTTTATATAAAAAATTTAACACGGGTGGGTCGGGTTCAGGTTTTAGTATTTTTTTTATCTGGGCCAGGCTTGGGCAAAATTTTAGACCCACTTTTCAGGTCAAGTCAGACTTAGGAAACGAACCTAAATTTTTACCTCAGCCCGGTCCAATCATGGCTCGGCCCGACCCATGATCAGCTCTAATAAGCATGAGGTACACGTGGCATCCCATGTGTCATTGCCTGATTATTCTGTCAGTCACGCTAGATTTTAACAGTACAAATTGATGAAATTTTAAATACAAAAGATCAATTTGTTATTTTATCTTACATACCGAGACTAATTTACCCATTTCTTGAGTAGAGGGATAATATGCAATATTACTCTTAGTATATGGGCCCTCATGGTACTTTTACCTACCTTAATTATAACTAAATTTACAATACACACCATCTAGGTGAAAAAGAATTATGAAATAAGTATATAAAAAATTGATTTAAAAATCAAAAATGACTTTTGTTGAAATGATAAAGTTGAGGTAAAGTAAATTTTGAGGTATTGGGTTCAAATTTCATCATATACGTTTATTTTTCTAAATTGTATGTAATCACGTGAATGTATCCTTGCAATTTTTCATATAAAAGGATAAAAATACTCTCAAATTTATATTTGTTGTTTTATAAAAATAAACGATGTTTCATAAATTCACAACTAAACTAAGACTCTCTTGACACGAGCTCAATAAAAATACTAGATAACGGTATTGATATAATAATGGCTATAATAGTAGAAAAATTAGAGGGATCAAATAATAAAAATTCATGGTCGGTGCATTTTTAAAGGCTAAAAGAATATTAGTAGGACCGTTGTTGTTTATACTAAAAGTAAAATAATTAAGACCGTCATTATAATACGAAGATGGCTAATAGGAAAATTATTCCATCAACGATGGTGTCACCTTTTGACTTAGTGGATTAGTGCTCAAGAAAAAACAAAACCTTTTCTTTTTCTTAAAAATTTTGCTATTAGGCCCTGTTTTTTTGTGTAAGTTTTAGATTTAGCATCTAACTTTAATTTGATAACTTTTAGTCCTTGTACTTTTTGAATTTTGGACTGAATGGTAACAGTTAACCATGCTTGGTTAAATTATGTCAGTCATGTATTATGCGTAAATGATTTAGTCCACATTCATCAATTGGATCATTCTTAGTGCCTATATTTTTTAAAATTTAAAATTTTAGCCATAATGTAAACGACAGTCGTTAATTTGTAAGTAATATGCGAAAATAACAAACTGGCAGATTATTACACGTGCGATAATATATTTGATACATCAAGTTTTAAAAATAATAAAAGTTAATGAATTTAATAATAATTACCATTTGATTAAAACTAAAATTTTTAAATTTTAAAAATACAAAAACTGAAAATGGCTAAATTAAAATACAGATACTAAATTTATAACTTAAGAAAAGTATAGAGTATGATAGCAAATATTGACTTTTTTTTTTCAAGTAGTTCCTTTTTTCTGATATAAAAATTTAATGTAATATGATAGGTGAAGTACCTAAATATCTGCAATGTATAGTACTTTATACCAAAATATCTTCAACTCTTATTTCCGAATAATTTTTTTCCCACCTTAAATATATTTAAAAAAAAAACCACTTTTTAGTAGCATAACAAGTTGTATGAAAATTTTTTTTTGTTGTTGTCTAAAATTCCATTCTTTTATCTCGAAATTTGATTTATTATATTTTTTAATTGGAATGAATAGTAATTAATTTTTTTATCGTTGGGTGTTCTTTAAAGAGGTAAATGACTGATTATAAAATGTGTTTCATTTCAGGGGCGAATTTAAGGGTTAGCCCAAAAGAATGAAAATAATATAATTTAGTCCCTTCATAAATAATAAGAATTCAAGTTAATATGTAGTAAAATTGCACTTTGACCCCTTAAAATGAAAAAAAATATATTTAGACCATTAAAAATGATGAAATCATAATTTAATAAATGATAAAATTATATTTTCACCACTCAAAATTATAATTTAGTATTGGCCTCACTTAAAAATATTTTGAATTTGCCTCTGCCTCATTCCCATGAATAGGGATCAAATTCCCGGCCATAGGATTAAAGAATGAGGTGAGCAGTCAACATATATCATGGTTGAAATTTGATTTATTATTTAAAATAATAAAATATAAAAATATTTATGATATATTTATTATTAAATTTAATTAAAATTATTATACCTATATGCAAAAATATATATCTCCTAAATGAAACCTACAACATTACAAATACTCGAATAACATTGTCACAACACCCTCAAATACAACCATCACATCAGATTTAATCTTATTTAATGATTTCAACTTCTTAGTTTTATTAACTTTCAATAAAATTGCACCTTGAACTAGCCTAAAATTGGACTCTATAAAGTGATCATCATGAGATATAAGTTCACTCCAAGTCCTTCAAGAAGAAGATAAGCTAAGACTAAAGTACCGAAACTTTGCTTTAGCATCTCTCGAACAACTAAATTAAACATCTCTATGCAGCATTCATAATATAAACCGCCTTTAGTCTAATGACTCTTGACACCCCATACAGTGTAAACCGCTATTCAAAATCTCGTGTAATGTAAATGTTATAACAAAAATAATATGTTTTCATTATTAATTAGTAATTCAAATCCAACTAGTTTAAATGAGAAAATACATTTTTTTTTTCAAAACTCGATATGAACAGATAATTTGATCCTTTAAACCCACCCAACCTAGCAGGAAAAAGAAGAAGTCAAATTTGGAAATAAAGTTTTTTTTTTCCCAATAAATATGGAAATCAAGTTGATGCACTTGCTATACAAGTGATTGGGTCGTATAATATTAACTAATTGCGTTCATAAAATACATGTGATATTTTTTACTTTTTTAAAAAAATATAAATGTGAGAATTATATTTATTGCATATTTTTATCAAAAAAATTTATAGCGATTTTTGATGAATTTTAAGAGGTAAATAAAATCTTAATAATAACACGATTACCGCAATTCAAATCTAAATCATACTTGAAATTGTAAACACTTTAGCCATCGAGTGGATAGAGGGAATTCCCTAGATTTAATATTTATTAAGATAATGTTTTATATTGATTATGATAATTTCTTTCACAATATCACCACCTATGACTCACGATAATTAAATAGCAAAAGCAAGGGAAAACTTGGTCAAATAAGAGTGTGAGTCAAAATAATTAATGACTCAACTAATTATTGAAAGAAAAATGTCACTTCGAACAATTTCTTTTCTCATCTTGCTATATATACATATAATTAGTCAATGGAGTATTAATATCTTAATAATTATCAAATATTAGCCGATAAAGTTTTGTATCGAGCTAGGTTGAAGTTTTGAAAATGTTGAAATCTCGTAATGTGTAAATGTATAGATTTTTTCTTAGATTTATTCTCGTTAGTTAGTTTGAATTGAGTTAGTTATTGACTTAATTATTTAATTTAGTGCTTATAATGATTTATTCTAATTTAGATCTAATCATGGTTCGGTTGGATCAATGAAAAATTTTAAGGCCATTTTCTAAGCCCGGGTTCGACCTGATTTTAAAATGGACTTAAAATTCTGTCTAAGCCTGACCTAGATTAAAATTGCTAAACTCGAGCTCGACCCAATCTGCCCGTATTAAATTTTTTATAAAAAATAAATTTCAAAAATATGATACATCAAATATACTAAAAATATTAAAATAAATGTTTCCCAACAAATTGAAAATACATTAAAAAAGTTTTTATACTTAAATAACACTAAGATACTTGCAACTGAGCAAGCAAATGTCCTTAAAATAGTAGCAAATTTAACAATAAAACAAAAGTTATACAATATTCAAACAATAACAACAAACTAGTAGCAATATAATAGCGAAATGATAGCAAAACAATAGTAGGAAAGAAAGTGTAGGTTGATTTGGGCCAAGCCAAGCTTAGGCCAAAAAATCCTACCTGAAACTCGGACCGTTTAGAAAATGAACATTATTTTTTGTCCAAGTTTATTTTTCGGACATATATTTTTTCCCCCTAAGCTCTCCTACTTTTCGGGTGAACCTTCGAGCCCAGTGGGTGGCTTGACCCACAATTAGGTCTATTCTAATTTGAGCAGTTAGTTAAAAAAGTTACTAAATATTAAGTTTAAATATACTCAAAGTCCTTATACTCTCCATACATTTGAAATTTAGTCCCTCTAATTTTTGGATTTAAAAATATAAGTTCAATTGTTCATATCATTGAATTTTTTTGATTAAATTGAAGTTAAATATGATATACATTTTTTTTATTATATGACTACTAAACGAATATTTTTTGTTTAAAATATTAAACCAATGAATTTAACATAAAAACTATAATAGTGTTAATAATTAAATATTAATTTTGAAATTAATTAAATTTTTAAAATTAAAAATAAATTTTAAATATATAAAAAATACAAATAATTGAAATATAATTTAACCTAAATCTATTATCAAGTAGATGCATATTGACTTTATATGATAAACCCACTTTTCTTAAGTTTATCCTTTTGCGTTATTTTAATTAAGACATTATTTTGATGGCTACTTTAGACGTCCCATATAATTTGTCTATTGTCCCTTTCTATCATAATGGTAGTTAGCTAGGGGTGTGGTTTTTCAATCTCAGTATCTTTTTTCAATAAAAAATTGTGATTTTCATGGAAAATATAAGTCATTAAAGTAGGGACTAATTTTTTAAATAACTAGGAACAATTTTAGATTTTATTCGATTTTATTTTTTATATATTTAAATTTTTAGTTTTGAAGTGCACCTCTTAAATCTTAAAAGCATGCTTAAGTTACATCAAATCAATTGTTTAAAAACGCCAAACGTTTTGTCTTGTTGAAAAACCTTTAACACATTATTAGGAGGCACAACAAAAATTTGTACACTTGACTATCATGCTAAACTGAGCTTCGCCAGTCAATCCGCAATTAAGTTGCATTCCCTGCGTATATATCTAATCTCCCACTGTCCTTCATAATTCATAATCCGTTGAATCCTTCTAATCAAGGTAATACCTGAATCTTCTGACCCCTTAATAGTTAAGGAATTAACCACCTATAAGTTATCTATTTGAATTGTGGCCCGTTTGTATCCCTTATTTAACAAAATAAAAAGCCTGTCCAAAATACCCCAAAGTTCCACCTCAAAAGGTGTAAATATGCCTAGATAACGATTAAATCTCAATATTCAATTACCAACCGGATCACATACCACATTGTCAGCAGAAGCACTCCTGACGTTTCTGGCCACTGCTCTATCAGAGAATAAATAGTGTGATTGGACAATCGAAGTAAGTGAGTTGATCTTGTATCCATTATGATTAAGTTGAAATTGTTGTGCCCAACTGAGAGAAGCTTTGACACTTTCATAAGTTGACCAAGTAACGTTTTGGAAGATGAATAAATTCCTATTCTTCCAAATTTGCCAAGCAATTAGCCCGAATAGACACGACTAAGTAACTCCCTGATCATGCAATCTCATATGACAACAAAGATTAGAAGAAAACCAAACCTGAAAAGAACCAAAAAAGAACCTATGTTGCTGTCAAATTAGAACCACATGCATCCACACTTCCTTTGTTGTCGGACAGTTCTGAAGCACAATGGGAGTATATTTTATGTCATGTCCACATATATGACAAGAACTGATGTGGCCAATTCCTCTCCGAGTACTTTCCGAATTAGTTAGAATTCTCTGTTAGAAGCTAGCTAAAGGAAAAATCAGACTCTTTGGGGTCCTTGATATTTCCAAATGTTCTTCTAATAGACATCTTTGGGGTTCTAAGAATCCCTTTTTAGAGTCCATAATGCACTACGTACAGAAAAGGATCCTGAACCCGAACGAGCCCAAATCACCTTATTCGGTCCCGAGGCAGGATGTGGAGAGGGATACTTTCTATTGTTTAATCACCTCTTCGGGTAGCCAATTACGAAACAGATCCAAATTCTAGGATCCATGAAACATGACCAAATCTTTTAAGATGCAATCCAAGTCTAAATTTGCATAAGTGGGAACATGCGAGAGTAAAGGGCGGACTCCCGGGATCCAAGAATCCTTCCAACAATGAATACTAGTGCCATTACCAATTGACCAAGCTAAATTTTCATGTAAAAGAGACCATAACTTAGAGAGTGAACGTCACAAGTGCGAACACTGACTCTTGGCAATGGACTTCAGGAGTTGATACTTCCAGCTTTATTTTCTCAAAAGACTCGCACCCATAAAGCATATTTTTTGGTGACTAAATTAAACCAACCTTATTTAAAAATGGATTTTTTGGTCATGTTGATGTCAAAACCCAAGACCGCTATGAGACATTAGCTGATAGATGGAGTCCCACATGACCAAAGCAAGTTTTGCATGGCCACTAGAACAACCCCATATAAATTGCCTTACTATTCGTTTGATCTCAGCGTAGACACCTTTTCGGATCAACATGGACTACATGAAGTAATTCGAATGATGTTCCCATTTGTTTCTCTTGAAAATAGACTCATTCAGAATTCTAAACATATAAATTAAGCCCCTAATTATTTTTATCCAATTTTTGATGATTTTACAAAATCAGAACAGGGGAACCCGAAATCATTCTGACCTTGTCTCACAAAATTTATCATATCTCATGATTTACAATTCCATTGCTTACATTATTTCTTCTATAAGAAACTAGACTCAATAATATTTAATTTGATATTTTATTCATCCTCTAATTCCATTTTTACAATTTTTGGTAATTTTTCAAAGTTAGACTACTGCTGTCGTCCAAAACAGTTTTAGTGCAAAATGTTAATTTCCATTTTGCCCCAAATTTCACAATTCATACAATTCAATCCTTGCTCAATTAACCCCTCAATTAATATAATTTTCTCAATTAATACTTTTCCTAAACATTACAAGTTATTTCATAACTATTGAATTTCAGAATTTCCACATAAAACTCTAACTTCAAACTCTTTTACAATTAGGTCCCAAACATTCACTTTCTATTCAATTCTTACAATAATATCAACATATAAACAATTTAAAGCTCTAATTCCATGCCAAATCATCATATACTTCCAGCACATATGTATAGAAACTTTCAATTTCTTTCATAGAATCAAAAACTAATGAATTCAATAATAGGACCTAGTTGTAAAAGTCACAAAAACACAAAAACTTCAAGAAATAATCAAGAATTGAACTTACTTGAAGTAAAAATATGAAAAACCAGCTTAATAGAACTCTTCCATGGCGTTTTTCTGATGAGAATGCAGAAAAATAAAGAGAAATTTAGATAATCCCACTTTAGTCCTAGCTTTATGAAGTAAATTTTGTAATTTTCCAATTTTGCCCTTAATTCACCTTATTTTCTTGCTGATTTCATGCCCTTTCCATCCAGACCAAATAGAATCTGGGTCTATTTTCCTTTTAAACCCTCTTTATTTTATCAATTAAGCTATTTAATCATTTCCCACAATTTTGCTTTTGATACAATTTAGTCCTTTTTGTTCAATTAACTATCAGAACTTTAAAATTTCTTGACGAAACTTTAATACTAACATATTAACACCCCATAAATATTTATAAAAATATTTATGGCTCGATTTAAAATTATCGAGGTCTCGATACCTCGTTTTTGATTTTAATTATTTTAATATTTGTTTTTAGTACACTATTCACTATTTCAAAATTTTTCCTAACTTCACATTTAATTTATACTCACTAAATTAATAATATTTCCTACTCATTTTTCGGATTTAGTGATCTCGAATCACTGTTCCGACACCACTGAAAATTAGGCTGTTACATCTCTAATTGGCTTAAACTTCTAAGTGGGAACTTTATTCCAAAAGATCTACATAAAAGAAGAAATGGATTCCATGATCATAAATTTAAGAAATTTGAGATGCCAACAACCTGCAAATACGCACCAATAAAATCCTAACTCACTCTGTCATAGGCCTTCTGCAAATCTAACTTGATCGCCATCCAATTTTTTCCAATTTGCTTACTACGCATAGAATGAATAACTTTCTATGTTATAATAGCATTATCAAAGGTATTGCGACTATTAATGAAACCAGCTTGTTCTTGCGAGATGAAATTAGGAAGCACCAATTTAAATTTACTTGCAATCATTTTCATCACCAATTTGTACAGAATCGAACAAAGACTAATGGGTCAAAATTGAGTAAAATTTTTTAAATTATTTTTCTTCAGAATAAGCATGAGCAGAGTGTTAATAAGATCCGAGTCAATATTGTTACCAGCGAAAACTCCTTGAACTCATTCATATACAACACTACCAACAATATCCCACTGACTCTGGGTGCATGAAAACTATCACTTCTTAGAGCTTCTAGTGGATCCATGTTGAATGAGGCCCTCTTAATCTCTTCATTCGAAATCGACTTCTCCAAAAAAGCAATGTCCTGAGACTTGAGACATGAAAAGATATTGGAAGGGAGGCCTCTCATAGGATCAGGGATTTCACCATATAGTCTTTAAAAAGAAACCAACTACCTCATATTTAAAGATATTCTGGTCAGAACACCATTCACCATTATAAATGTATAAAGCCATTATACGATTAAATTTCCTTCTTTGGATCGTACGACAATGAAAAAATTGTGTTACGATATCGAAGCTGGAGCCAATCGCATCTAGTTTTTTGCCTCCAAAGTAACTCCTCATGAATAGAGGTCGAATGATCTAATGCCTTTTGAATATTTAAAAGCAATCTCATAATATGCCTTTTGCGAGTACCTATAAATTCGTAAACTGACATGTTCCATTCTTTAACATGCGAGGTAAATTTAGTAAAAGAGTTAGCCATATTACTTAAATAGTTCCACTTGTCATTGACCAAAGTGGGAAAATTAGCGTGTTTCGTCCACCCTACAAGAAACCTAAAGGGTCTTCCTTTAGCCAAACTAATTTTCGGTTTGGTTTTCAAGAAGATGAGCCTGTGTTTAGATTTAATTCGTGGAAGGTGATAAACAATGTAATGGGGAAAAGATGAAGCCCAAGTGTTATTAACTAGTGCCCAATCTAGGCTCTTAGACATGCTACATCTTTGCCAAGTAAAGGATGGCCTAATGAACCCTAGATCCTCCAAATTACAAGAATCAACAAAATTGCAAAAAAAAAAAATTACATCTCATTCCTATGACACTATTACTTTTTTATCATTAGGTAAGAAAATAGCATTAAAATCGCCCATTATCAACCATGGAAAGGGATCTTGAGGTAAAGCAACTTTCAAATCGTCCCAAAGTGACTTTCTTTTCCTCCTATCCGAGCTATCATAAATAAAAAAGATGAAAATAGAATTAGAGGGAGCATTGTCAGAAACATAAAGGAGAATGAACTGAGGATGATTTTGAATAATTCTAATTCGAACAGATTCCTTCCAACCTATCCAAATTCCTTTTGAAAAATCAATAGCTTCAACATGGTGAGAATAATTAAACCCCAGTTTATCAATTATTAAATTTGCTTTTTTTACCGCTTACTTTCGGTTTCAGTAGGTACACAATATTTAGACCATGCTGCACATTATACTCATAGAAAGCACGAAAATATTTACTGTTAACACAACCTTGACAGCTCCACAAAAATATCATCAGATTTAAATCCATAAAAAAATAATAATATAAATCGAGGCCTTATTGTCTTGGATATTCACTATAAGCCTGAATTCCTTCAACTTTATCTGGGCACCTGAGCCAAACTCCACAATATGTTGTGTCAAAATAACCTCAACCAAATGGGCCATTGATTCACGCAACAAAACCTTTGAATTATTGTTTGCCTTGAATCGACTTTCTCTACAATGAATAATTTTATTGAGCTTTTTTAATAACCGCACTCCTATAACTTTCTCCCTCAAATCTCTTCATGATGACTTTGATTTTCCTTTCTTTGAAGTCGAAATGGTACCCCATTCATCGAAACACCGGGATTTAGGTCTTTGGTTTCCCTGAAAACGACAATCGTATGTCTGCTAGGATCGAGGCTGTTGTTCATTTCAGCTACTATAACATCTACAGAACCTTCCGACGTTAACCTCGGATAGGAGAAAGATTCTAAGATACCACCACTACCGCCGTTGAAAGTGGCTGAACTCGATTTTGTAGAGCCACCATCATCTGCCGGTACATTATTTTCATTTTCAGTAGTTGCTTCAATCAAGCGTTCTCTACCAAGTTCCATTACAACCTGATCTTGCAAAGAAGGATCCTCACTTATCGCTAACCCATTAGATGACTCGTTCCCCTAACCCAGTTTATTACCCAACAACAAGCTACTCTTCCTTAGGCCCTCAGAAGCCCCATTATATAATGACCTTGGACTATCTACTTGCTTTTTGGACCAAACGAGCCCAACACCTGACCGATTAGCATTTTATTTTAATCTTGAAGGATCTACCAAGTTTTTAAAGTCTAATTCATTAAATGGGCCTCTATTTTGAGCCCTATTTTCTAGACGGCCTACAATAAAGTGGGGAACCTCAATCCTTTAATTGCCTCCGAATAGAACTTTTTTCCCCTTATTACTGCGATTAGCCAAACTATCATCTTAACCAGATTTAATTCCAGCGATAATTTTCATTTTTGTTAGAGCCCTAAAATGAGATCCCTCATTTTTCTTTGTCATGATTCCAGTGTCAATCTGTGGTCAATCCCTCGATATTCGATGTGATTTCTTATCCACCAGTATTCATGGCCCGTACGTTCCGCCACTCTCACCCGTTCCATCATTGACCATACTTACAACTTCTAGCAGAGTTTTAGATTGTGGTAGATTCTTTTAGGAGCTGGGTTCAGTGACCCTAAAAGGGTAGACATCCTTCATGTGGCCATAGCTTCCACAGTGAAAACAAACTGTTGGTAAAAATTCATACTTGACTCTCTGTATTTTACTATTGATTAAAATTTAAAACACCAAAGGTTTATCCAGATTAATATACACAACCATGCGTGCAAATCTACCTTTTGCTTTGTTATCGGTATTCATACCCAATTTGGCAACCTTGCCCATCAGACCCCCTATTTCCATTAATACCTTATGCTTATACATGTAGCCCGACAAACTCGAAAATCTGATCCACGATATCACCACGCTCGAGAATGTTTATGCTAGGTCAAAAGATACTGTCCATGGTTCTACTGTCAGATATTGACCAAAAATAATCCAATAACCTTCCGAAAGGACATTTTCACAGTCAAGTTTATTCTCAAATTTGGCCGAGAAGTATCCATTCTCGATATCCATCAAATGGAATGGCAACGAGGGATTCCATAAGCTTTAAATTTTATTTTGTAAAATCGAGAAACCAATATTGCATCCCAAGAGCTTCAAGATCACAGTATTTTCCATACCCTGAGTAAGAATTTGTTAAATCCTATCTGAGAATTCGATTGAAGGAATACCGTTGATAATGGACTTCCAACAAGTCAAAATCCTCCTTTACCTCTAAATCTTTCCCAGCAATGTTAGAAGAAAAACCAACTAATTTGTCTTTCCAAGAAGTTATTGGTTGCTTAACCTGATCTACCAATAATTCTATATTCACGCCCTTATTTTTATCCTTAAAATGGATCTTCTTAGGAATTAAACCTTCCGCAAAGTAATCTCCAAGCACAGCATTTTCAAAAAAAGAATCCATTTTTTCCTTAAAAAGCATGTTTTTATTTATCAATTTTGTGTGCTTGGAAAGCAATTATTATAGTTACACATATTTATGAAATTATTATAATTAATGATAGTAATTAGAATACTTCAATTATTTTTATTTTATTTTATATTCTTTTAATATAAAGAATTAAAATGTAAATATATATTGAGACTTAAATATGTTTAAGGAATTAATAGATTTTATTAAACTCAATATGTCGATGAAAAAAAATATTTTATATTAAAAAAAATTTCTTTAAAAAAATTTAGCAGTGAATATAGGTGGAGTGGTAATGAAATTGTATTTTATTGTTTTTGAAAACATATTCGATCATTAATTTTATAATTTATAATCTTTTTATTTAACGATGGTATAAAAGAATGAAAAGATAAAAGTATCGTTATAATAATATTAATTATAATTTAAAAGAAAGGGTATTTTTATAATTTCATAATTGAATTGATGGATCTAGTTAAGAGTGACATCAATATAGATAATTTATTGTAATTATACTTTATTACAATTACTCTATGGTGTCCAAACATATTTTTTATATTTAAGATTGAATACATTTTTCACATATTAAGTGATTATTGTATATTAAAATTATATACTACTAGAAATCATATCACATGCGTATGCATGTGTAAATCTCTATTTAAAATATAAATGTGTGTTTAAAAATAATATACAATAAATAATGAAATTTATGGTTTGAAGTTAATTGATAATAACACATGAAATATTTACGATTTTAAAAGAAAAAATTGATTAAACTATAAGTAAAATGAAATTTGAACACAAGAACACATCAGGTTAAGAATACTAAATAAATACAATTGTTTATCATTGTTTTGTCATCAACCTTGAGTTGGTGTCGAGTTAATTTGTGACAATAACTTAGTCAACGACATCATTAATTAAAAAAATCTTATCTAGGGGTGAGCGTTCGATTAAATTGAGTCGAATGGAATCGAGTAAAAAAAAGTGAGTTAACGAGTTTTATTTTATCATCCTAACTCAATTTGAAAATTTTCTTAATCGAGTCGAATGAAATGAAATTTAAGTCGAGTTGAATCGAGTGAAATTGTTTGAGTTAAATAAAAAAAATTAAATATTTCAAATTAAAATCTTGTACTGTATAACTAATTCAATGTTAGAACATATATATTTGAAAACCTTTTCAAAGTAAAATAAGAAAAAAATAAGATACTTTAATATGATAAATTTGAATCATTAATTAACTTATTTATGTCCCAAAATTATTATTTTAGAAAATTTTTAAAATTTTAACTTTCTTTATATGTTCTTTAGAAATTTTTTTAAATTTATATATTTTTAAAAATATAAGTTTTGGATTTTTTATAAATATTTTGAATTTTTGAAAATCATTTTGATTTTTTTCTTGTAATTTTTGTTGAGGGAGATCAATTTGCTCAATTTCAAATTTGAGAAGAATCAAATGAGTATTTATACCAATCAGTTATTCGAATTGTAAAATTCAACTCGACTCAAACTCAAAACTCGTATTACTTATTCAAGTTGACTTGAAAAAATAAATAACTCGAATAATTTGATTCGATTAACTCGAAATTTTAAAAAAATCGATCGTTTTGAATTTATTCAAGTTTTGCTCACCTTGAATCCGATCACTCGTATATGCATGTGAAAATCACAATTTAGAGCACAAACGTGTGTTTAAAATTTATTAATATACACAAATATATAATAAAATTATAAGGTAAATTGTCTAGTTGGTCACCTAACTTTTTGAGCACTTTCATTTTGCTCATCCAAATAAAAAATTTTACAATTTAGTCCCTCGATGATTAAATCTTTAATGCCAGCTAACTGTGTATGCCATGTGAATTGTTAAATTTGACTTCTTCCTCAACCCATTTTTTTCCCTCCAAGCTACCCGCTTAATTCCACCATTTTTTTTCTTCTACCTATGCTCTCGGAAAGAGAGAATCTCTCTAGTTTTTAATTATTATTTTTGTAATTCATAGCTTTGGTTTATGTTATGACAGTATCAACCTCTCCCTCAAATTTTTAAAATTATATGTTTAAATATTTACTTAACTTTCAAAAGATTAAAATTATTAAAGATAAATAGCAAATATTACTGAATGAAACAAGGTAAGAATGGATGTTTCCAAGATCTATGAAGGTGGTTGTGGTTTTGAAAATTATACATCCATAGTATGATGAGATGGGTGATGGAGCAAAACATGCCAATTATAAAACAGTTAACAACATCCTCTCTTGCCTCTATCCCGTTCCATTGTAATTTCTAATTGTACCCAACACTTGTTGATATTGATTATAATTATGGATATAATTAGTGTATTATTTTAATTCCAATACTTAAATTTCATAAATTCCAATGAAGATTACGCCCCAAAAATATCTAATTTTATTGAAACCAGAAAGAAAGAAATAAAGCCCAGTAAGGCCCAAGCAAACTCCACACTTTAAAAAACCCTCCGCTTCTTTAAATTTAGGGTTTCAGCGTATATTTATCCCTGAAAACAGAGAGAGGCCGCCGTTGTCGTTCAGCAGCAGAACAGCAAAAGAAGCAAAGCAATGGGTAACTTAAAAAGCCTGTAAATTCTCTATGTTTTTCTTACATGTTATCGTTAATTTTAAGAATGCTGAACATGGGTTTTTAACTTCTTCTTTTTGTTTTCTTTGTAAATAAATAAAAACAGCAAGGATCAAGGTTCATGAGTTGCGACAGAAATCAAAAACCGAGCTTTTAGCTCAGTTGAAAGATCTCAAAGCTGAACTTGCTCTTCTTCGCGTTGCTAAAGTTACCGGTGGTGCACCTAACAAGCTTTCTAAGATGTAAACCTTATTCTTCTCTCTCATTTTTGTTGATTTTATTATGTTTTAGCCATGGATCTTAAGTTTATGTTTAATTGGGCATATAAATTGGGATTTGGTTTCTTAGTTTATTTGAAGAAATGGGTACCTATAATTTTCTTTGGTTTTTTAGTGAAAATGTAATTTATATAATTGATAAAGTAGTAAGAAATGGGTGAAATGAAATGTTTCATCTGCTTTGAATAGTATATTTTGTTTTAATAAATAAAATTTTAATACTAATGGTTTTCAAGAATACAATGTGAGAAACTGGTTTTCATGCATATCAAGCTGCATGATTTTACTTTTTCGATGGAGGAATAATGTTTGGATTGATGTTTATTTCTGCTATACTCTCTTTTTTTTCTCAAGTTTGATCGTTTACCAAGTTTGCGAGAAGTGAAATAGAAAGCTGTGAAAATGAACTTGAAATGGTTTGGTTGACAAGTCGAGCTTTCTGCTTTTTTGAAGTTCTGTTTACAGTTTCTTAGTTGAATGCTTGAGGTCTTGTTGTTCCGGTTTTCCAGTGTTCTGGTTATTGATTCATTGGTTTCGGAACTTTGTTCTGAGTCTGGTGGTGTTGTGGATGCAGAAAGGTGGTGAGGCTGTCCATTGCTCAAGTTCTGACTGTAATCTCACAGAAGCAGAAGTCTGCATTGAGGGAGGCATACAAGAATAAGAAATTCTTGCCTCTTGATCTCCGTCCCAAGAAGACCCGAGCCATCCGCAGAAGGCTTACCAAGCACCAGGTATAAGCATATCCTTTTGATTTCGGCTCAAGTAATATCTGTTAATACTTGTCAGCATCAGGTTCTATAGGAACTACCCGAATCATTGAGCATCTGTTATTTTGCTTTGCAGGCATCTTTGAAGACCGAAAGGGAGAAGAAGAAGGAAATGTACTTCCCAATGAGGAAGTATGCCATTAAGGTGTAGGGCAGGATCTCACATTCTATTTAAACCGAGTTGTGATTTTGTTTCGATTTTCATGTTTGGAAACTCTTTTTTGCCCCCTGTTAAAAACCAAGATTCTGGTCTTTTTGATTGAATGGTAATTTATGGATATTTTGCATTTCTTGATGAGGAGTGATTGAAATTCAATTAGTTTGAGAAGTTTTAATTCGATATTATTGAAACCTCGTTTGCTTCCTATTTGATAAAAAGAATATTTGCTCATCTTTGTATAAAGAATGCAATATTTGGTTGGAATTAAAATGGTTTAAAAAAGTATACTTTCTTGATGATAAGATATTTTGAAGATTAAATTGAGTAATTTAGTTTTTATTAGCATGATATATACGCGGTATTCGTTATATCATTAATTACATTAATTTTTAATAGTACAAAATGCATAATTTTTTATCAGAATGTATAATTTTTATCAGAGAAGATCAATATGAGCAAAATGTAATTTATTTTCTAATACAGGGTTTCCATAGCCTTTTACCTCTCGTTAGCTAGTTCCTTTTACCCCTCGTTAACTATTTAAAACACGTAAATTAGATTCATAAAGAAAAAAGCACTAAATACAACCATCACTTATGGTGATCAAGAGGCCGAGGAACAGGTTGCCAACCTGTGCATACTTGAAGAACTTGTTTCAAAGAGTCCGAGGGAGCTTCCATTGTCCATGTTTTATAATATTCACTTGGGTGGAACACACTCCCGTCCCCACTGCCTGTTGCTAATAAGCATGATTCTGCACCATTCAAAAACAGGTCTCCTTCCGATATTATTACACCCGAACTCGCCTCTTCACTATCCCCTGCCTGTATATTCGGGCCAAGAGTGGCATTCAGAACAAATTCGAGTTTAAATGATATCAACCTGAACGCTTGAACAAGTAATGGCTTAAACTCAAAATCAACTAAACCTGCCATGACCTAAATTGCAAAACTCAACCCAACCCAACCAACTCAAAACCAAACTCAACCCAACCAGATTTATGAACCTAAACTTGTCCATGATCCAAAACCAACCAAATATGTCCAATTCACAAGTATATCATGACGTTAGGTTTTGTTTAGTAAAAGATTGTCACCTTCTCAGTATAAAACTCAAAAGTTTTCTTCTTCTTTCCAGCTTCATATATGTTGCATTGAGAATATATCTGATTAAACGCAAAACATACACAATTATGAAAGAACATTATCTATTTCCATCAAAAAGAGAAAAGGAAAGACACATTTACCTGGGCTTCTACACTTGCACAAACAGCATAAATGTCCCAGTTTCGAGTGTAATTGTTATACAAATGAACCTTCCCAAATCTAAGACGAGGTTGCCTTTGCCGAGTTCCATCGAAGAAGCAATGGTGGATCGTCACTCGGATGCACCTATCTCCTACATGTGTAGGATCTGCTCCAATGAGCATTGTCTTGTCATGTTGAGTGAAGTAACATCTGGGGGCACCGAAATTGCAGAAAAAACAACATTGAAATCACATTAAAACCCAGAATCCAATGTCAATTCACTGATTATTACCCAGTTTATTCAAAAGACCATTTCATAAAATCCATTGTAGAGGAGCCTAAATTGAATAAACAAAAATGATGTAAAAAACCCTCTACAACTCTGAATTCAGCCATTATACAGTTACAAGTACAATCAATACATCTAAATAACTGCAACTATGCATGACCAAACTGATAATCAGAATATATTCAGACACGGCCACACACAATGGCCTCAAGCCTAAAAAATCTAGAGAGAACTTACACACAAGACTCGAAATCTCAAAGATCTCAGGGCTTAACATTGCCATTAAACTAAGGCATCATTGGCTTAATTATTAGAATAAGATAATCCTTAAGGGGCAAAATGACGAAATAGAAAACACAAATCCATCAATCTTTGTTTCACTGATTGCAAAACTATAGTACTTAACTTTTCATTTTCCTTTGAAGTTTTTGTATATGACACATATTTGATACAATCCTCTAAGATACTTAAAAAACACTTCCCAAGAATCTATTAGGAGAAAGATTTGCAGAAACCAAAACAAGCCCAGAATTTAATTCTCACATTCAATACCATTTTCAGTGCTTGCGTCACCAAGTTCTAGCATATATTTTAATTTGTAATATGTTAAAATGAAAAATATTGAAACCATTAAAGCTCAATCCAATCACTACTTTACCCTAAAATTCTAACCTCGTCTGCTTCAACAATAATCACATAAACCAACACCATCTCAAACAATAATTTCAAATATCAACACAAAAAATCATTAAAAAAAAGAAGGAAAATTTACCTAGAAACAGTGATGTCAGTGCTTCCTCTAGTAATATCAATCAAGCCATCATCATAATCTTTAAAACTACACCTATCGATCCAAATATGCTTCGAGTTTGGCTTTACTTGAATCCCATCAACATCGTGTCCTCTTCCACCTTCAAATTCCATATTACAAACAATCACATTCTCACATTCTTTCAATCTCAACCCTTTCCCTGTCAGCTTTACCCTTTCGCCTCGTCCATCAATTGTCTTGTGAGAGTCCACGCTTAAGTACGTCGATAATCGGATTATTCCCGACACTTTGAACACGATCCAACCCGGTCCCGGTTTCCGGCAAGCGTCTCGGAGAGAACCCGGACCGTCGTCTTCAAGGAAATTATATGTAAAAAATTAGTGTAATTTGAAAGGGAAAAAATTAAGTTGAAAAAAGAATTTAGATGAAACGGACCGGATAAAGTGGTGACCGTGACTAGAGGGCCGTGGAGACCACCGACGGAGAACCGGCCGAAGCCCTCGGCTTGACCGGCGATTGCTCTTTGGGTACTGTCCACGTCGGCGTACGGAAAGGATGCCATGTTATTTTTGTTGCTGTTGTTGTTTTGCTTAGTACGCTGTCGTTTTATTGGTGTCCGATATGTTTTGAGAAGTCGTTTCTTTCCGTTACTTAAGGCGTGTTTGTGGGAAAATTGCTTTTTGGCCGGGTTGAATAAGGCCGTGGAGTAAAATATCCCCTTTTTTTTAAATTACAGAAATAGGCCGAATTTTTGAATATTTACAAGAATAAGCTGATTTAGAACTAGAAGTGTTTTTAGGGGATACCCAAAAAAAAGTTTTCAGTTGGAAGCGCTTTCTGTGTGTCACCAATAAAATGACGCTTCCAGTTGGACACATTTTCAGCATATTGACAGAAAAACGCTTCTAGCTTAAAGCACTTTTTGCCAAATCAACACTAAAAGTGGCCTTTATATAGACCGATAGTCTAATTTTTCTTGTTTTCTTAAGCAATATGAGATATGATATATGTGTATATATAATGTACCCTTCAATTTTATGTTGCTAATTAAAAGAGAAAGCAATCCCATATTATCTAGGACCAAGTTGCAAACTTATTTTTTCTGAGTTTCCCTAAATCGACCCATTCCCATAAATATTCATAAATTCGGCCTATTTTCGTAATTTAAAAAAAACGACATTTATTGATATTTTAGTCAAGGCTGTGTTTGGATTTGTTACATATGTATAAATATGAAATAAAATAAAATTTGATTTGGCTCTATATTCATTTATATATTTATACCAATAATAAAACGAAATATTTAGATACCAACAAATGTTGAGTGCAATCATAAGATTCATAAGGCACATTACACTCTCAAGAGGAAGACTCGTGTTTAAACCTTGAAAATGACATTATTAGTAAGGGTAGTCACGAACCTTAGAAGGAAATAAACATAAATGATACCTTAGTTTTCAAAAAATGTATAACAAATCATATATGTATAACAAACATACAAATAATCATACATTGTAAATCAAATAAAAAATACTAGAAAGTAAAATATAACATATAGGGATGACAAAAATACTCAAATTCGACAAGTTTCGATCGACCTTAACTTTTAAAGGGCATTTTTTTATGATAAAAAGGTGTGACAAAATTTAGTATAAATTTAAGCATGTAAGAATTAAGATATTTTTTCGGTATTTTTTAGGCTTGTTTTAGTGTCTATGTTCAGAGTTCATTTTTATTTCATTCATTGTTGTCCCTCTTAACAATGTCGTATCCAAAGTTTGAACGTGTATTCTCTTGTTAAGAGTGCAACGTGTCTACATTGCATCCAATAGAATTAAGATAATAATTATTATCTAACTTGATTTTGTTTTAAGTTTCTTAAGTTAGAAGTATGGATAACCATAAAAATAATTACCCAATTATTAGCATGTTTCTACTTTGGTCACTAGGTTTAAAATTTTTTATTTTAGCTATTAATGTTATTTAATTTTAATATTTCAGTCACTCTTCCATTAAATAATTAACAATGACCTTTTCTATTGGCAAAATAATAAATTTAGTCCTCCAATATTTACAGGTTGTATCAATTTAATCTTAATTCTAAAAATTTTAACAAATTTAACCCTCAATTTTATACATTCTGTCAATTTAGTTTTAGTTCTTAAAAATAAAAATAAAAATCATATAAAAATTCATTTTTCAAAGAAAATAAATAAGATTTTATAAAAATGCATACAAAATTATAAATAAAAGAATACTAATTTTTTCTTTTCTTTTTTGACATGAAATTTATTTATTAAAATAATATTTTTATAAATAAAATATTTTTAAAAAACCCCACAAACAAGATTTAAACTAGATTCAAACTTTTTCCTTTTTCTTAAAAAAAAGTTTATTTTATAAATAACACATTTTATTATATGTTTGGCCTCGCTTCTTAGTCCTCGTCAAATTTGTTGTGTGTTGGGCACTACCTTAGCCCACAACCACCAGTCCTAATAACCCTTACTTCGAACTCCTTAGTTTCCGCATCCTCCATTGCACCATCAAACTAGGAATTGATTATGGAGCTGCTAGTATAGTTTTCCACTTAGTTTTCAATATCTTATCCTCACCTATATACCTCCAATCATGCTTGCCCTCAAGCACAACCTCAAGCACAACAAACTCATTATGCGCAACTACCTAAAGATATTGATTCTCACTCTTTTTTGCCTTAGGATGTAGTTTTTCACCCAACTAAAAAAGGGTAATCATTAATGTTGAAAAAGAGAAAAGTTGAATATACGTAAATTTTCTTCATGGTTTTTCTCTCTTAAATTGTTATATTTATAAGATTATTATTTTATTAATAAATTTCATATTAGAAAATTTTAAAAAATATATTCATTTATTTATAAATATTTTCATGATATTGTATGTATTTTTGCAAAAAAAAATCAAACTTTTAAATAAATTTTTTTTTATTTTTTTAAAATTTAATTTTTAGGATTAAGACTAAATTGACAGAATGTGTAAAGTTGAGGGTTAATTTATTAATTTTTAGATTTAGTACTAAATTGATAGGATTTGTAAACATTAGAGGGATAAATTTATTATGCCAATAAAAACACAATTGTTAAAGATTTAATGGAGGAATGATCAAAACATTAAATTTCGATAACGTTAATGACTAAAATAAAAAATTTTAAACCTAAATGACAGAAAAAAAAGGCAAATAATTAGATGACTGTTTGTATAATTTACTCAATAATTATTAAACAAAAGTATTTTAAGTACAATAATAATGTAATGTCAAATCAAGTTGCAAAAGAAAAACCCTACTCAAATAAATCTTCACCTGTTCTTTTTCTTTTTAACTTTCAACTACATTAACAATTTTAACCAAATTAATCATTATAAATATTATACTTGTACGGGCCCAATTCTACTCGGGCCCGATATAATAAAACTAATTAGCCCGAGCCCAAATCACAAAAAAAACAACAAAAACAGTCCAATAAATAATAAACCTAATACCCAATTAAGACCCAATTTCCAGCCTAAAAAAACACACACACAAAAAACCCATTACAAATTAACCCAATACCCAAGCCCAATTCAAAACCCTAGCCCAACTATCTTAAAATTTTTCAGCAATCAACCTTCAGCCGCAGCTCAGCCCCCAGGTGTGCTGCCGAACCTCTAGGCCAACCATTGGCCACCTTGCGCACTACCACCGTCGCACGCCGCACGCATGCCCCTCTCCTCCATGCGTCTGACACCCCTCAAAGCCTGCAAACAAGCAAGAAAAGAGGACACAAAAAGACAAAAACCATGTGCAAACAGCAAAGGAGATAACAGAGAAACAATAGCGAAATCGGCTATAAAGCCTTGGGAGGAACCCGATTGAAGGAGGGGGTGTTTAAAAGGGGGTTCTTCTTTTTTGATAGAAAAAAAAGATTTTGTAACACAGATATTAGAGATCGAAACAAACATAAACAAAGGGTAGCAAGAAATAAAAAAAAGGTTGATTTTCACTTTCGTTCTAAGATCTGAGTTCATTTATTCTGTTTTTTTATTTTTCTTTTTTATATACGAAAATAGGCAAAAGTAAAAGGAAAGAAATAAGGAAATCTCACCTGAAACCACAGACGCGTCGCCGGAGAACCTTCTCCATCGTGGCGATTGGGTTCGAAGGAGAGGCACACGGGTTTCTCTCTTGGCTCCCAAAGGACGTCGAGGTGTTTGGCCTTCGAAGGGCTCCCAAGCGGGGTTTAAATACCCATGGTCGCGCGTCGCCGGGCACCGAAAATAGTGGCGATACGGTGGACGGTGAGATAGCCCGATCGGCTGAAGCAAAGGGAGAGGGAGAGAGGGCAAAAGGCCCTCAGTTTTTTTAAAGAGAAACAGAAATGAAGAAAAGAAACTAATTTAAATACTAGAGGCAAACGACGTCATTTGGGAGTGGGGGGTCCAGGTGCCAAAACGACACCGTTTTGGACCTCCCACACGCGACCCGACCTACGCCCACGGAGGATCCGCGCATTTTGACTGAATGGTCTATTTGTGCATGGGATCCCTCTACTTTCTTGGCGCATTTCAATGTGGTCCTCCCTTCCTTTTTTATTTCGAATTCGCCCTAAATCTGTGTTCCAAAATTCAATATAGTCCATTTTTAATTAATCAACCATTTTTTTTATTAATTAATCAACTTTATTTTTATTATTAATTCTATTATTGCTACTTATTATTATTGTCATTATTCTATTATTTCTTATATTTTTTCATTATTGTTGTTACTATTTATATCACTGTTTTACATTATAGTTATAATCATTATTATTCTTTATTTGTTATTGTTGTTATTCTATTATTGTCGTTATTGTTAATATTGGAGCTATTTTTGTCCTTATTATTTTATTGATATCATTGTTTTCTATGTCATTATTATTGTGTTATCATTAGTATCACCACTATGTCATCAAATCAATCAATTTTATATTAAATTTGTCATATTATATTATTTTATTTTCTTGTTTCTTATCTACATTATTATTACTATTATTATTGGCATTATTTTGAATATATCATATATTCTAAATCATTATCAATTTTAAAAATTTTGCATATATGTTATTTCTTCTGAATCATCATACGTAGTATTTATTTTAAATTTTTATATGTATCTTTGTACTCTAAATTATTATGTATATATATACATACTTTTTTAAATAATTTTCATACAATGTTTTGTCTCAAAATTTTCTTTTCATCCCATTTATTCTAAATATCTTATACATTATGTATGATAAACCATCTTGCATATTTTAAGTTTTTTTACATGTTCTTTCGTTATACTATTTTATATGTAAACAATTTTAAATTCTGTTATTATTTATTACAAACATTTTATCATTATTTACCTTAAGACTTCATATATTACTTATATTAAATTTTTTCACATACTTCTTATACGTTATGTATTTTGGAAGATTATTTTTACATTATTTATTTTAAATTTTTTATATACATGATTTATTTTAAATCTTTGTGTATATTCTATTTTAGAGTTTTATATGGATTACTTGGTTTAAATTATTTTTTATGTTATTTACTTTAAAATTCTTTACATTTTTCACCACTTTGAATTTTATATATATATATATACATGTATATTCCTTTTGTTCCAAATTCCATTGCAAAATCGGTTAAATTATGTTTGGGTTTTAGATGAATGCACTTTCATTATATTTTGTCTTATTTGTTCGTTTATTATACCCTTATATGTTTTATGTTTCAAGTTCAACACTTTACCTGTTATTGTTATTTATTCATTTACCATATTATTTTATTTGTCTTTTCATTATTTATGTTATTTATATATTATTTCTACTGCGAAATGTGTATGCTCAATACCATGTACGCTTACCCTGTTTACCCATTCATCGAGTGGCCCATATGTTTAAAACATATATTGATTTGTGAAGTCTTGTCATCCCAACCGCGTCCAAACATTTCGATATTATGACTTTTATGGTGTATATTCGTTTCATTATTTGGATTATTCATCGCGATTTGTTTCTAATGTATACCTCTTAAATATTTCATTAAAATTTTTAGGACTAAATTTAAAACAAAAGAAATTTTGAAAATAAGGCAATGTTTCGCGTTTTGGAACACCGAGGAATTGTGCCATAACTTACGGGGTTTTGATTCTCTCATTGATTCTAAATAGCCAAATATCCTTTCGAGTTTTAAAACACATGAAATTTCAATTAAAATTAAAGATAAACTTGCGCTCGGAAGTTCAAGGTATCGCGTCCTAACTTACGGGATGTGATTCTCCGATGTCTCGAGACAAGGAAATCTTTAGCAATCGTTTTGATCCAATTCAAGCACTTTTAAACTCAACATTCATAAAAAAGGGATCGTATTTCAAAATTTATTTTAAATCTTTTCAATTTTTGATATTAAGACATTAATTAATCAATTAGGTACCAATTTTGGGCGTTACGAGGGTGCTAATCCTTCCTCGTACGTAACCGACTCCCGAACCCATTTTCTCAAATTTCGTAGATCAAAATGTCGTTTTAGTAAACTAAAATGTTTTATTAAAACAAGGGTGATCCGATCACACCCAATAAAAATCGGTGGCGACTCCCGTTTTAATTTTCATTTTAAAATAAGGTCGATTCCCGTTTTCAAAAAAATGGTTTCGACAATACTTATAATTAATTAATTAACCATTTGAAGTAAAGATTTGAAATCTTAAATTTTTTACAATCTATTGACAAGTGATTGGATGCAATGGTAATGTATATTGCACTTCCAAAGGAGAACGTAGATTCAAACCTTAGAGACAACATTGTTGATAAGGACAACCATAAACCTTGAATATAAATTG
This sequence comes from Gossypium hirsutum, assembly GCF_007990345.1. NCBI lineage: Eukaryota > Viridiplantae > Streptophyta > Magnoliopsida > Malvales > Malvaceae > Gossypium > Gossypium hirsutum. The sequence goes on along the minus strand of NC_053433.1, from coordinate 112,516,457 downwards.
TAAAACGAACATGTATAATATAAAAAAAATTACAATCTCAATATTACCATTAAACCAATGTCTCGTGATTTTATTATCTGTTTTTTTACTCAATAAAGATATAAATAATTAAACATTTATTGGAATCACTTGTGTTTTCTATTTGTAGCATATGATAAATAAATGCTTTTACTTTAGTTAAAAACTAATTAAATTTGTATTCAAATTAGGGTAAACTATCAAAATAGTAATTTTTGTTTACCTCAGGTTACATTTTAATTATTTATGCTTGAAAGATTACATTTTCGTCACTTACACTAACGTGTTGTAATATTTTAGTTACTGAGCCGTTAATTGTCGTTAACGGTATAACAATAAGCTGATGTGACATATTAAATCATTATTTAAAAAAATGTTAAATTATACAATTGGTCCTCATATTTTTTCGTTTGGAACTAAAATTTAACCTAAAATTTTTGTTTGAAATGATGATTTAATGTGCTACGTCAGCTTACCATTTTAAAATTAAATCAATCTAATCCGACCCAAATTACTAATAGTGATCAAACTTTTTAAATTAAACCATAAAAATATATGATCATTAAAATACAAGTATTTTAAATAGTACCACATCCGTGTCATTACGACGTTGTCCGTAATCGCAATGTTGGAAAACTTCTCGTCATGACGCTGCCATCTGTGTAATACCCCTACCCGTATTCATTGCCGAAATAGGGTACGAGGCATTACCGGAGTTTACGAATTAAATTTTTTTTATATTCAATATAGCCCCTTTATAAATATCTAACCTTCCCTGCAATATTAAATCGATACCAATCCACATCAACCAAATCAATTCAACATATTTTCAAGATAAATTCATGCATATTTATAAAATAACGTCATCACATATCTAAAACCAGGTTTGTTAACCATACTAATGGCTAACTTTACATTCATTTCACGTTAACATTTACTTTGTTAGCTTATACATGCCATTGATTTCCAAAATAAAGTTTCTTTATATACTGAAATCCTGAGGTTGACAGTGTGATGTGTCTCCGACCAAATCCGACTTCCGAGCTCTTAACACTACAAAACAGGGAAAAAGGAAACGGGGTAAGCACTTTGTGCTTAGTAAGCTCATGTAACAAGAATTATACTTACCTAATATTTTCAATACAATATAATAAACATTCATATATCCATTCAATGCATTATTACCCTAACATGCACAAACTCAACATTCAAGTTAGTACAATAATTTTCATGTATCAATAATATATATACCATGATTGATGAGCTCATCAATACCATGATTTCCATTCCCTTGTTATTTTTCCATATTTATCCCATTGAATTTATCGGAATTTCGATGGATTTTCAAAGGTACACATTTATTGTACAATTCCGGGTCCGTCAATTCATATTTATGTGCACACATATCCATTTCAGAGAGCACACTCCCGCGAACCTCAACCTTGCAGCGGGATTACCAATCCAGGCTAAATCCCCTGCAATATAAACTCATAAAGTATTGTCGGGATTACCAGTCCAGGCTAAATCCCCTGCAACGACAATTACTCTAATGAGCTTAGATCTGAATTACCAGTCCAGGCTAAATTCAAACCCTAATTCGGATTACCCGTCTGGGCTAAATCCATTTTACACATATTCTTCGGGAGGGCTATATCAGGATAGGATCACCCGTCCGGGCTAGATCCTTTTTACCGTCAATTCCTTTTCAGAGATCCATCGAATTTTCCTTTCATTCAAACGGGATTTCTTCCCATTTTATCAAATATATCAATGTTTCATAAATTTCCATATAATGAACATTCAAATCATATTCATATCAAAAACATGCATTTCAAGCATTTAAGAATATAATTCAAGTTACATGAACTTACCTTGATACTTGTTTGTAAACAGTAAAAATCTACTAATCCCGAACTTTTTCCTTTCCTCAATCTAGCTTCCTATTTGAATCTTTCGGATCTAAATAAATAAATTTAATTATCAATTTAATACATTTCATGTTCATATGCAACATTCTCTATAATTCAACTATTATTTATAGTTCATTCAAAGCTGTCTACTTGAGTCATAGTCACTAAATTATTTATAACTTGAGCTACCGAACTCAAAATTAAGATCCGTTAATTTTCCCTGAAACTAGGCTCATATATATTTTTACCATAAAATTTTAAGAATTTTTTGTTTAACCAATAAGTACAGTTTATTCTTTAAAGTCACCCATGTTCTCCTGTCGATAGTTCTGACCCTTCTTCACTAAAAATTAATTATCTCTTCATACAGAATTCAAATATGTTCTCGTTTGTTTCTCTTAAAAATAGACTCATTAAGGATTCTAGACATATAAATTTAAGCCCATAATTGTTTTTCTTAAATTTTTTATGAGTTTTCAAAGTCAGAACAGGGGAACCCGAATTCATTCTGACCTTGTCTCACAAAATTCATTATATCTCAAAATTTACAAATCCATTGCTTACACTATTTCTTCTATGAGAAACTAGACTTAATAAGCTTTATTCCATATTTTTTTCATCTTCTAATTCAATTTCTACAATTTATGGTGATTTTTAAAAATTAGTCTACTGCTGCTGTCCAAACTGTTTTTGTGCAAGCTGTTTATTACCATTTTTCCCCTAAGCTTTTAATAAATGATAATTTCATCCCTACTCAATTAGCCTCTCAATTGAGCTGATTTTTCTCAATTAATATTTTATTCTATCACCTTAAACTATTTTACAACCTTTAGGAATCAGAATTTCAGCAATAGAATTGAATTCCAAGCATTTTCACAATTAGGTCCTAAAAATCAATTTCTATTGAAATTACCTAATAAAATCATCTCATAAACAAATTAATGCTTTAATTTCATTCTTTTTCATCATAAAATTACAGAACTCAATCATGGTGACTTTCAATTTCATCCATGAAATCAAAAACTAATGAATTTAATAGTAGGACCTAGTTGCAAAAGTCTTAGAAACACAAAAATTACAAGAAAAAGGCAAGGATTAACTCACTTGGTGCAAAAATTATGAAATACCAGGTTAGAGAACTCTCCTATGGCTGTTTTAGCTGCTGGAATTAAAGAGAAATGAAGAGAAATCTAGATATTTCCTATTTAGTCCTAGCTTTATTTAGTTAATTTTGCAATATTCCAATTTTACCCTTAATTTATCAATTTTTCTGCTGATTTCATACCCTTGTCGTCCAGCCCAAATAACTTTTGGGTCTAATTTCCTTTTAAATCCTTTCTCATTAGACTCTTAAGCTATTTAATCACTCTAGCAACTTTTACACCTATTACAATTTAGACCTTTTCATTTAATTGACTACCCAAATATTAAAATTTCCTAACAAAATTTTAATACCACATTAATAACATTTCATAAATATTTATAAAATTATTTTTGACTCGGTTTTACGAGATAGAGGTCTCGATACCTTGTTTTTACCCAATTTCTTCAATAATTTCTTTTTCTATCTAATCACTAAATTGGTAAAATTTTTCTATCTATATTTTCATACGATTTTCCTATCATATCAATTTTCAAGCAAAAATATTGAAATAAATTTCTCTTTAAATCAGATCTATGGTTACGAAACCATTGTTCTGATAACCATGAATTTAGGCCATTACAACTCTCCCTCCCTTTAAAGATTTTCGTCCTCGAAAATCTTACCAGTAAAGATGTTTGGGTATTGTTTCCTCATTGCCTCCTCCGGTTCCCATGTCGCTTCCTCAATCCCGTGCTTTTGCCACAATACTTTCACCAAATTTATCTTTTTATTTCTAAGCTCTTTTGTCTCCCGTGCCAATATCTTGACCGGTTCTTCACTGTAAGTCATATCCGGTTGAATCTCTACTTCTGTCGGAGAAATAACATGTGAAGGATTTGATCGATATCATCGTAACATAGATACATGAAAAACATTATGGATTCTATCAAGTTCCGGTGGTAATGCCAATCGATAAGCGACCGGTCCAATTCTTTCTATGATTTCATAAGGCCCGATAAATCTTGGACTCAGTTTACTCTTTTGACCGAATCGGAGGACTTTTTTCCAAGGAGACACTTTCAGAAATACCTTGTCACCGACTTGAAATTCAATCTCTTTTCGTTTAAGGTCGGCATATAATTTTTGACGATCGGAAACTGCTTTTAGACTATCTTGAATAACCTTTACTTTTTCTTCTGTTTCTAGGATCAAATCAACCCCATGTATCTTCCTTTCACTAAGCTCTGTCCAATATAACGGTGTTCTACATTTTCTACCATACAAAGCTTCATACGGAGCCATTTTAATACTAGACTGATAACTGTTATTGTAAGCAAATTCAATCAAAGGTAGATACCTCTCCCAATTACCTTCAAACTCTAGTATACAACATCGGAGCATATCTTCCAATACTTGAATTACACGCTCAGATTGACCATCTGTCTGAGGATGAAATGCAGTACTGAAATACAACTGAGTACCCAAGGCTTCTTGCAATTTGTCTCAGAAACGAGACGTAAATCGGGGATCTCTATCTGATATAATGGAGACAGGCACTCCATGTAGCCTGACAATATTAGATATGTACATTTCAGCTAGTTTATCTAAAGAATAATCCATACGTACCGGAATAAAGTGAGCTGACTTTGTTAATCGGTCAACAATTACCCAAATAGCATCTTTTTTCCTTGGAGACAAAGGTAGCCCCGATACAAAATCCATAGTGATTCTTTCCCATTTCCATTCTGGTATAGTAATTGGCTGAAGTAACCCCGAAGGTACCTGATGTTCAGCTTTAACTTGTTTACATATTAAACACCTTGATACAAACTCAAAGATATCACGTTTCATTCCCGACCACAAGTACATCTTTTTCAGATCATTATACATTTTATTACTCCCCGGACGTACAGACATAATACCGCTGTGAGCCTTGCGTAGAATCTTCTGTATGAGCTCTGAATTCTGAGGTACACATACCCTACCTCTGAATAATAAACAACCATCAGAACCAATCTGAAATTTAGAATCGTTACCTGACTCACACGGTGCCCGTTTAACTTGTAACTTCTCATCATTCTTCTGAGCTTCACATATTTGCTGTAAAAATGTCGGTTTAGCTCTTAATTCTGCTAGGATTGAACCATCATCAGTCAATGATAACCGGGTATTCATAGCTCGTAAAGCAAATAGAGATTTCCGGCTCAAAGCATCAGCTACAACATTAGCCTTACCCGGATGGTAATCAATAATCAAATCATAGTCCTTTATCAGTTCAAGCCACCTGCGCTGTCTCAAATTCAAATCTTTCTGTGTCATCAAATATTTCAAGCTTTTATGATCAGTATAAATATGACATTTCTCACCGTACAAGTAATGCCGCCATATCTTCAGCGCAAATATAATAGCAACTAATTCAAGATCATGTACTGGGTAATTTCTTTCATGTGGTTTAAGTTGTCTTGAAGCATAGGCTATTACTTTACCTTCTTGCATCAAAACACAACCTAAACCATTTAATGAGGCATCACTGTAAATAACAAATTCCTTACCTGGTTCAGGCTGCACTAATACAGGTGCTTTCGTTAATAGGTCTTTCAATCGGTTGAAACTTTGTTGACATTCATCAGTCCACTCGAACTTTACATCTTTCTGCAATAATCGAGTCATTGGAGAAGCTATCATAGAGAATCCCTGTACAAATCTCCGATAATAACCAGCTAAACCCAAGAAAATTCTAACTTCAGATACATTCTTCAGTGGATTCCAATTGACAATAGCTGATATTTTACTTGGATCTACCCTGATGCCTTCAGCAAATACAATGTGTCCAAGAAAACCCACTTCTCGAAGCCAAAATTCACATTTACTGAATTTAGCATATAACTGCTTCTCTCGTAGAATTTGCAACACAATTCTCAAATGTTCTGCATGTTCTTCTTCATCCCGAGAATAAACCAAAATATCATCAATGAATACTACTACAAATCTGTCTAAGTACGGTCTGAATATCCGGTTCATCAAATCCATGAATACTGCAGGTGCATTAGTTAGCCCAAACGGCATAACTAGAAACTCATAATGCCCGTACCTGGTTCTAAAGGCTGTTTTTGGCACATCTGACTCCTTTACCCGTAACTGATAATAACCTGATCGAAGATCAATCTTTGAAAACACAGTAGCACCTTTCAGCTGATCAAATAAATCATCAATCTGGGGTAACGGGTACTTATTGTTTATGGTTACTTTATTAAGCTGCCGGTAGTCGATACACAATCTCAAAGACCCATCTTTCTTTTTCACAAACAGAACCGGAGCACCCCAAGGTGAATGACTTGGTCGGACAAAACCCCTGTCAACAAGTTCTTGCAAATGTGTCTTTAATTCCTTTAATTCTGTAGGAGCCATACGATATGGAGCTATGGAGATCGGAGTAGTTCCCGGAATCAAATCTATAGAAAATTCCACTTCTCTTTCTGGTGGCAATCCTGGTAATTCCTCTGGAAACACATTAGAAAATTCACATACCATTGGAACTGCCTGTATTTTTGACTCAGATACTTTGGTGTAAGTACATAAGCCAAGTAAGCATCATACCCTTTTTTGACATACCTCTGTGCTGCCATTACCGAAATCATATCAGATAACCCCTCTGTCTGATCAGATTTAACCCGGAGCAACTCACCATTCTGACATTTTAGCACAATATATTTTTGTCTACAATTTATTACCGCATCATGCTGGGTTAACCAATCCATGCCCAATATCACGTCAAATTCATCAAATGGCAGTAACATCAAATTAGCCGAGAAACAATAACCTCTTACCATTATTGGACAATTTTTACAAATTTTATCCACCAACACAGACTGGCCTAGGGGGTTCGAGACTTTAACCACAAATTCAGTATGTTCAACAGATAAATTTTTAATAATTGCAAGTTTAACACATATATATATGAATGCGTAGAACCAGGATCAATCAATGCATTAATATCAGTATCAAGTAAAGAAAATGTACCAGTAATAACATCGGGTGCTGAGGTATCTTCTCTAGCACGAATGGCATATGTCCTAGCAGATGCTCGTGCCTCAGGCCTACCTGCAGTATCTTTTGTAGCTCCTCGACTACCACTGACATTACCGGATAGTCGAGGTGGTCTACCTCTCAAAACTGGATTACTCAGCTTCGATATCTGTTCAGCTTCTTTTTTACCCCTTTCTGGACAATCTCTGAGGAAATGGTCAAAAGAACCACATCGGTAACAAGCCCCGCTCTTTAATCGACATTCACCAAAATGAGCTTTACTACAATACTGGCATCTCGATTTAGGAGTGCCAACACTGGTCACTGATGGAGTAGAAGGCCTTGGATTAGTGTGTTGAGAACCTCGCTCTTTGCCTGAATACCCAATGGCTGAAGTAGAACGATCCTGATACTTCTTCAATTTCTTTGAAGCAGAAAATTGGGATTTTCCCATCGATCTTTTACTAAAAATTCGAGCTTCCCTCTCAGCCTGTTTCTTTTCTTTGCTCAATTCTTCTGCTTTATAAGCTCTCTCTGCCAATGTAGCAAACTCTCAAATTTCAAGAATTCCGATCAGTAGTTTAATGTCTTCATTTAACCCTTCTTCGAATCGTTTGCACATTTCAGCTTCTGACTGTACCCATTCTCGAGCATATTTACTCAATCGAACAAATTCTCTTTCATATTCAGATACTGATCTGTTACCCTGTTTCAACTCAAGAAATTCTTTTCTTTTCTGATCGAGAAACCTCTGGCTGATATATTTTTTTCTGAACTGGGTCTGAAAGAATTCCCATGTAATTTCTTCTTTCGGAACAACTGAAGCTTTAGTATTCCACCAATGGTAAGCTGTGTCTTTTAGCAGTGAGACGGCACATTTCAGACATTCTTCTGGTGTACAAGATAATTCCTCCAGAACCCGAGTAGTGTTTTCTAACCAGAATTTAGCCCGTTCGGAATCATCATCAACTACTGCTCGAAATTCTTCGGCCCCATATTTTCAAATTTTATCTACTGGAGCTTTCCCTTTTCTGATAGATTCAGTACCTGTACCTTGTGGGATCTCGGGAACCGGTGGAGGAGCAGGAGGGGGAGCTTGAACTTGCTGCACTACAGGGTTAGTTCTTAAGTATTGATTAAACCATTCATTCATCATTTGAAAGAAGGCTGTTTTTGCCTCCTCCCCTCGACCCTCTGTCTCGGGTCTTCTACTGCTAGTTTCTTCTCTTTGTACTGAAGCCGGAGCATGACTCTCAGCTTCCTCAAATTGAGCTCGGTCGGATGACATTACTATAAGAAAAGCACATTTTAAATGGTCAGGAGATATCACACTATCAATAATAATTTAAATGGCATGTATAGCTAATCCCGTATTTGCTACATCGGTCCTAGAACCGACTAAACCATAGCTCTGATACCAATAAATGTAATACCCCTACCCGTATTCATTGCCGGAATAGGGTACGAGGCATTACCGGAGTTTACGAATTAATTTTTTTTATATTCAATATAGCTTCTTTATAAATATCTAACCTTCCCTGCAATATTAAATCGAGACCAATCCACATCAACCAAATCAATTCAACATATTTTCAAGATAAATTCATGCATATTTATAAGATAACGTCATAACATATCTAAAACCAGGTTTGTTAACCATACTAATGACTAACTTTACATTCATTTCACGTTAACATTTACTTTGTTAGCTTATACATGCCATTGATTTCCAAAATAAAGTTTCTTTATATACCGAAATCCTGAGGTTGACAGTGTGATGTGTCTCCGACCAAATCTGACCTCCGAGCTTTTAACACTACAAAACAGGGAAAAAGGAAACGGGGTAAGCACTTTGTGCTTAGTAAGCTCATGTAACAAGAATTATACTTACCTAATATTTTCAATACAATATAATAAACATTCATATATCCATTCAATGCATTATTACCCTAACATGCACAAACTCAACATTCAAGTTAGTACAATAATTTCCATGTATCAATAATATATATACCATGATTGATGAGCTCGTCAATACCATGATTTCCATTTACTTGTTATTTTTCCATATTTATCCTGTTGAATTTATCGGAATTTCGATGGATTTTCAGAGGTACACATTTATTGTACAATTCCAGGTCCGTCAATTCATATTCATGTGTGCACATATCCATTTCAGATAGCACACTCCCGCGAACCTCAACCTTACAGCGGGATTACCAGTCCAGGCTAAATCCCCTGCAACAACAATTACTCGCAACCTTACAGTGATCAAACTTTTTAAATTAAACCATAAAAATATATGATCATTAAAATACAAGTATTTTAAATAGTACCACATCCGTGTCATTACGACGTTGTCCGTAATCGCAACGTTGGAAAACTTCTCGTCATGACGCTGCCATCTGTGTAATACCCCTACCCGTATTCATTGCCGGAATAGGGTACGAGGCATTACCGGAGTTTACGAATTAAATTTTTTTTTATATTCAATATAGCCCCTTTATAAATATCTAACCTTCCCTGCAATATTAAATCGATACCAATCCACATCAACCAAATCAATTCAACATATTTTCAAGATAAATTCATGCATATTTATAAAATAACGTCATCACATATCTAAAACCAGGTTTGTTAACCATACTAATGGCTAACTTTACATTCATTTCACGTTAACATTTACTTTGTTAGCTTATACATGCCATTGATTTCCAAAATAAAGTTTCTTTATATACTGAAATCTTGAGGTTGACAGTGTGATGTGTCTCCGACCAAATCCGACTTCCGAGCTCTTAACACTACAAAACAGGGAAAAAGGAACCGGGGTAAGCACTTTGTGGTTAGTAAGCTCATGTAACAAGAATTATACTTACCTAATATTTCAATACAATATAATAAACATTCATATATCCATTCAATGCATTATTACCCTAACATGCACAAACTCAACATTCAAGTTAGTACAATAATTTCCATGTATCAATAATATATATACCATGATTGATGAGCTCGTCAATACCATGATTTCCATTCCCTTGTTATTTTTTCATATTTATCCCGTTGAATTTATCGGAATTTCGATGGATTTTCAGAGGTACACATTTATTGTACAATTCCGGGTCCGTCAATTCATATTCATGTGCGCACATATCCATTTCAGAGAGCACACTCCCGCGAACCTCAACCTTGCAGCGGGATTACCAGTCCAGGCTAAATCCCCTGCAACGACAATTACTCTAATGAGCTTGGATCTGAATTACCAGTCCAGGCTAAATTCAGACCCTAATTCGGATTACCCGTCCGGGCTAAATCCATTTTACACATATTCTTCGGGAGGGCTATATCAGGATAGGATCACCCGTCCGGGCTAGATCCTTTTTACCGTCAATTCCTTTTCAGAGATCCATCGAATTTTCCTTTCATTCAAACGGGATTTCTTCCCATTTTATCAAATATATCAATGTTTCATAAATTTCCATATAATGAACATTCAAATCATATTCATATCAAAAACATGCATTTCAAGCATTTAAGAATATAATTCAAGTTACATGAACTTACCTTGATACTTGTTTGTAAACAGTAAAAATCTACTAATCCCGAACTTTTTCCTTTCCTCAATCTAGTTTCGTATTTGAATCTTCCGGATCTAAATAAATAAATTTAATTATCAATTTAATACATTTCATGTTCATATGCAACATTCTCTATAATTCAACTATTATTTATAGTTCATTCAAAGCTGTCTACTTGAGTCATAGTCACTAAATTATTTATAACTTGAGCTACGGAACTCAAAATTAAGATCCATTAATTTTCCCTGAAACTAGACTCATATATATTTTCACCATAAAAGTTTCAGAATTTTTGGTTTAGCCAATATGTACAGTTTATTCTTTAAAATCACCCCTGTTCTGCTGTCGACAGTTCTGACCCTTCTTCACTAAAAATTAATTATCTCTTCATACAGAATTCAAATAATGTTCTAATTTGTTTCTATTGAAAGTAGACTCATTAAGGATTTTTAAATTTAAGCCAATAATTGTTTTTCTTAAATTTTTTATGATTTTTAAAAGTCAGAACAGGGGAACCAGAATTCATTCTGACCTTGTCTCACAAAATTCATTATATCTCAAAATTTACAAATCCATTGCTTACACTATTTCTTCTATGAGAAACTAGACTCAACAATCTTTAATTCCATATTTTTTTCATCTTCTAATTCGATTTCTACAATTTATGGTGATTTTTAAAAGTTAGTCTACTGCTGCTGTCCAAACTGTTTTTGTGCAAGCTGTTTATTACCATTTTTCTCCTAAGCTTTTAATAAATGATAATTTCGTCCCTACTCAATTAGCCTCTCAATTGAGCTGATTTTTCTCAATTAATATTTTATTCTATCACCTTAAACTATTTTACAACCTTTAGGACTCAGAATTTCAGCAATAGACTTGAATTCCAAGCATTTTCACAATTAGGTCCTAAAAATCAATTTCTATTGAAATTACCTAATAAAATCATCTCATAAACAAATTAAAGCTTTAATTTCATTCTATTTCATCATAAACTTACATAACTCAATCATGGTGACTTTCAATTTCATCCATGAAATCAAAAACTAATGAATTTAATAGTAGGACCTAGTTGCAAAAGTCTTAGAAACACAAAAATTACAAGAAAAAGGAAAGGATTAACTCACTTGGTGCAAAAAATTATGAAATACCAGCTGATAGAACACTTCTATGGCGTTTTTAGCTGCTGGAATTGAAGAGAAATGAAGAGAAATCTAGATATTTCCTATTTAGTCCTAGCTTTATTTAGTTAATTTTGCAATATTCTAATTTTACCCTTAATTTATCAATTTTTCTGCTGATTTCATACCCTTTCCGTCCAGCCCAAGTAACTTTTGGGTCTAATTTCCTTTTAAATCCTTTCTCATTAGACTCTTAAGCTATTTAATCACTCTAGTAACTTTTACATCTATTAAATTTAGTCCTTTTCATTTAATTGACTACCCAAACATTAAAATTTCCTAACGAAATTTTAATACCACATTAATAACATTTCATAAATATTTATAAAATTATTTTTGACTCGGTTTTACGAGATAGAGGTCTCGATACCTTGTTTTTATCCAATTTCTTCAATAATTTCTTTTTCTATCTAATCACTAAATTGGTAAAATTTTTCTATCAATATTTTCATACGATTTTCCTATCATATCAATTTCTAAGCAAAAATATTGAAATAAATTTCTCTTTAAATTAGATCTATGGTTAGGAAACCATTGTTCCGATAACCTTGAATTTAGGCCATCACAATCTGTTCGGCCGAAAATACAAGTCCCACCCCTTATAAAAATGCATGCATAAGCTGGCCATTAAAGCTTTGCAGGGGTTCCCTCCCAGCTCCCATAACTACTCCCCTGATACTAAATGTTCACTTTGTCAAGTAGAGGAATAAAACATGGAGCATTTGTTGTGGGAATGTCCATTTACTAGTTTGGTTCAAATTTTGGACTTCACACATGTAATCATAGAGTAATGTCCATGCAGAATTGGCTAGGATCACTATTGTATTCACAAAATTAAAGTTATTTATTAAGAAATCAATGAAGCATAGGTATACACACAGCAAGTTTTTAAAAGTGAACTTAGAATGAATTGAATCAAGACCGAGCTGTAAGTAGCTAGCTAACATGCTTATTAGGCCCCATTGAGTATATTTAGAGTGGTCATATTCTAATTCATTGGTCACTCAATCCAATTCTGACCTACATTTTCATACTGAATGACCAATTTCAAAATATTCAGTGGTCCAAGAAAAATGATGAGGGCGTGCTAAATTGGGTTTTATGAAAGTCTAGGCAAAATCAGGAGAAAAGTTTGTGACCATATGAGCAAGAAGAAGCTAACTGAAATTATATATATAGTAGTCTATAATTACTAAATTTAGTATTTGTAATTTTTATTTTATTTTATCTGTTTTGTTTTTGTTTTGGGTATAAAAAAAATGTATATGATGAGATTCGATTCAATTCAATTAATTAGATAGATTGACAAAAAAGTTTCTTTTTGCATAATTTCATTATAAGTTCTGATCATATCTGTTTTTTTATACAATGCGTAGAACTACCCTAACCCCTCCCCAATCCATAAATAGGAGGATAATACGTTTCAATACACTCAAATTCACGTCTTCCTACATTGACGACGATGTTCATATCAATTAAGTCAAAACACAACCTACAACAAAATTTTTATTACACCACCTTTTAAAAAGTAATAAATATCTACCATTTTTTTAAATATATATTCATAACAAGAAGTTGGCTACTTAAATAACAATTAATGTGTGATAGATTTTTTTTTCTTTTTTCTAATTAAGCACATCGCAAAGTGAATTGGCCCACAACAACATCCTACACATGCAGCTTCAATGGTATGTCTGCTATAGGATATTAATAGCTTTTTCCCACTTGCCAATGTTACTATCTCACTCTTTAAAACAATATGGAATGGGTTTAATTTTAAAATTATCGGTTTAATTGATTGGATCGATTTTGTTAAAATCAAACTATTAAATTATAATTTTATGTTATTATTTTAAACTAATTTTTAAAATTTAAAGAGAGATAGAATATAGTTTTATCATATAAATCAAGTCGATAAAGACTGTACCTTATTTAGACTTGTTCAGTGAAATTTCGATATATAGTAATTATTATTTGAGATAATATTTTTAAATAAAAATATAAAATTATTTTAATGTATTTTGAATCATAAAATGTATTTTGGAATAAAAGAATATCGTCAACCAAAAATTTATTTTTACCTACCTAATTCTGGTTGAATTTGCTAAAAAGGGATAAATCTTCAAATTATACATCAATTTTGGTTTCATACGCAATTGTATATATGAATTTTGATTTTGTGCAATTTTATACATAAAGTTTTGATTTGATCAAATTCTCACAAATTATTAACACAATTATAGATATAATATCATTTTATGTTTATATGTTACATATAAAAATAATTGTATTTATCCAATATAAAAATAAATTAAAGTATTTATACTAATTATTATTTTTGAATTATTAAGTTCTTTTTTTTGATTAAGAGAGTAAGAAAAAAATAAAATTGAAGACAAGTAGTATTAATTTATGATATGTCAAACATTTGAGTAGGAATTATTTTATTATAATATTTGTATTTAGTATATTTTAATTATTTATTATTTTAAATAATATTATTTTGTATCAATTACATATCGTAAAATTATATTGTTTAATAAATTAAAAATAAACACATAAAATCACATACAATGAATGTAACATTAGAAAATGATATTACGAAGGTCATAAGCTTAAAATCTTAAATATATATATTGAACTTTGGTGATAACATTAATAGGAGAGACAATTACAAATTCCAAATATAGGCCATAAATCGAATATGAAAGATAAAAAAAATAATTACCAAAAAATAATTGGATTAAACCCAGGTTATTAGAGAAATTATTTTATGGATCCTTTTCACCACATTATCCATGGTCACTTTTCAATTATTTAATGATATTTCAGTAATTTTTTTCATGTTATTAACACATAATTTTAGTAATTTTTTAACTTTGAACCCGAACCTTATGTTTAGGGTTTTAAGTTTGAGGTTAAATGTTCAAGGTTTGGGTTTATGGTTTAGAGTTTTAGGTTCGAGGTTGAGAGTTTAGAGTTCGAGTTTAGGGTTATAGTTCTAGTTTCGGGATTCAATATTCAAGATTTGAGGTTTGAGATTCATAGTAAAAAAAAATTATCAGAATTATGTGTCAATGACATAAAAAATTATTGAAATATCATTAAATAATTAAATAGAAACCATAAATAATAAGATAAAAAAATCCATAAAATAGTTTCTCCTCCTTAATATCTATTACTTTAACAAACTAAATAAATTCAGTTGTTTTTCTTATGCCAAGACCAATAAATATCCAACCACATAACACCATAAATTTGAGAATTAAATGTGCCATATTTATATCTTATCAATGGGCTAAAACACAACATTAATTAAAAAAATCTTATAATAGATACAAAACCTCTCTTAATAATAATTGTTTTTTTCTAAATAAATTTATTAATAATTCGGTATTTATTAGTGTAATTTATCCAAAAATTAAATTGCGAAAAAAATATTAATAATAAATGGAAATTCTGAACACAATAATATATTGTAATCTACACTAATATTAAGTCTTTTATTGAGTTGGTGTCACAAGATTACCGATTACTAATTTAGTTGTAAAATTATTAAAATACGTTCTCGTATACAGATTAAGTTATATTTTTAGGGTATTTTTATCTTTTTATAAATAATAAATTAATAAAAATTTAATCATAATTAGATTTGAACCCAACTCACCAAACATAATAAACATTTAACTTTACCATTATAATCAAAGTATCAATTAATTTTTTATATGTATTTTAATAACAGTTAATTGCACCAATTAACATCCCCAACCTATGACCCTCTCATTTTAATTTGATCCCTAAACTTCACATCATTTTAATTACATCCCCAAACTATTGAGATTATATTAATTAGGTCCTTTCATTATTAAAATCGTTAATTTAACTGTTAAATGACACACCATATCTTAACTTTATGTGACATAATTTAAAATAAATTTTTTTAAAAAAAATAATATGTAAAAATTGATGTTTTTAAAATCTTAGCTTTGAGGTTTTCAAAGCGTTTACGGAAGCCTTATTGTTAACTCTTTTTATTTAGTTTTACTTTATTTTTAGTTTTTATTTTTAAAAGTTATGCGACAACATTATATTTTTCTTTAAATTTAACTACACAAGATTTGACGTGTCATTCAACAATTTTAATAACGAAAGGATTAGGCTTGATATAAATCAATAATTTGAGAATATAATTAAAACATATTGAAGTTTAAGGACCAATTTAAAATAAGGGTTTTAGTTTAGGGATATCTAGTACAATTAACTCTTTTAATAAAATATATTCGTTACTGTTTTAAAAATAATAGGCTTAAGGGTTCAAAAAGCCCTCAAACTTTTTCAAAAAAAAACAATTAAGCCCGTACTTTTTTTTTGCACTCATTTGGGTACTTGAACTTTCAAAATGCATCAAAAATGCCCTCAAACCTTTTCAAAAAAAGCAATTAAGCCCTTACCTTTTTTTTTCACTCAATTTGGTATTTGAACTTTCAAAATGCATCAAAAAGACCTTCAAACTTTAAAAAAAAAATTAAGCCCTTGCTTTTATTAAAAATTATAAAAAATCAATAAAAGTTATAAATATTATTAAATTTTAATAAAAATCAAATATTAACAATTTATTTAAAATTAGAATATATATAAATCATAAAAATATATAAAAAATTGTAAAATTTTATAAAAATCGTAAAAAATTATAAAATATATAGAAATATAAAAAATTATAAAATTTTATAAAGTCATAAGAAAATTATATAAAATGTAAAAATATATAAATTTCGTAAAAAATTATAAAAATTACTGTACCAAAAAAAGCATTTTATAATTTTTCTATAATTTTTATTGTTTTTTTTAATTTTTTTATCATTTTTTGCCACATGTCATGTTGTGTTGTGACATATGATAATTTTAACTGAAAAAAACTAAGGGTCGTTAATTTTTTATGATTTTTATAAAATTTTACAATTTTTTAATTTTTTACGATTTTTATAAAAAAATTCTAATTTTTAATAAAGTAGGGGCTTAATTGCTTTTTTGAAAAATTTTGAGGATCTTTTTTATACATTTTTGAAAGTTCAAGTACACAATTGAGTGAAAAAAAGGGGCTTAATTGCTTTTTTTGAAGAAGTTTGAGGGTCTTTTTGAAGTATTTTGAAAGTTCAAGTGCTTATTTGAGTGCAAAAAAAAGGGGGCCTAATTGCTTTTTTTGAAGAAGTTTGAGGGTCTTTTTGATGCATTTAAAAGTTCAATTGCTTAAATGAGTGCAAAAAAAAAGACAAAAGGCTTAATTGATTTTTTTGAAAAAGTTTAAGGACTTTTTTCACCCTTAAGTTAAAATAATAAATATATTTGTTTTGTAATTCAACATCTCTTAAAATTATTATTTTAATGTATTAAATTTGATCTAATTATTTATTAACTATTGTATTAAATATAGAATATTACTAAATTAATAACTTAAATGATGTGATAAATCTCAAAACGACACATGAATTTTGGTTTAACGTGTAATGTTATATATAAACTTTAATTTTGTGCGACTTTATACGCGACATTTAGACTTGATTCAATTTTCATAAATAACTAATACCATTAGCAATATAACATTATTTTACGTTTACATATTACATACATAAATAATTATACTTATCCGATATAAAAATAAATTGATGTATTCATTTTTTTTAAATGTATACAATTGAATCAAAATCAAAGTTTTATGTATACATTTGAACCAAAATCAAAGTTTAATGTGCATATTGCACAAAATCAAATTTCATGTATCAAATTGCACATTAGATCAAAGTTCATGTATAATTTTAATATTTATCTCCTTAAATAATCTTAACAAGTATCATTTTGATCATCCAACTATAAAAAGTTACAAAATGGTTATCCAACTATTCAATTTTATTTTTTTGGTAACCAACTGGCTAGCAGTTGTCGATTTTAAAATTGACATAATAACAACTTTAACACTCAAAATTTATAAATTATGTGAATTTAGTCTTGATTCTAAAAATAATAATAATAACCCTTAATATTTGCACATTGTGTAATTTTATCTTCTTCTTTTTTTTCTTTGCAGTTTTTCTTTTCTTTGTGACATTGAGGGTTAACTTTAGAAGAATGAGAAAAGACAAAAATTATTTTTTTGGATTTTTTAGTGTCTCCTTTTTTTTATATTTTCGAAAAAATTTAGCTGATAAATTTATTTTTTAGCTTTTTAGGTGAAATGGTCACAAAGAAAGCAAAACTGCAAAAAAGACTAAATTACACAATAGGTAAATATTCAGGGTTAGATTTTTTAGAATAAGATTAAATTGACGCAATATATAAATGATGAGGGTTAAAGTTGCTATTATGTTAATTCTAAAAACTGCCACCGTTAACCAGTTGGAGACTAAAAAAGGCAAAATTAAAAAAATTTATTAACAGTTAAGTGATTTTTAAACTTTTCATAATTGATTAATCAAAAAAATACTAATAATTAATGATTACTAATATAATTTACCCTTAATTTCTTTCCCAAACAGAAAATTTTAAAATTTATTGTAGCTATTTATTATGGAGTTGAAACTTATATTGCTAATTTATTAATCACATGTCCTTAAAAAAACACTATTTATTAATGGTTATCAAATCCTTAAAATTTAATTTTTTCATAAAAAATTAAATAATTTATGTAAATGGGAGGATAATATATTTTAGGGTACTCGAACATATGTTCTCGTGTATTGACAATAATATCAATCTCAATTGAGTTAAGACTCAATCCGCATATACTTAAAATTATCTATGGTCCTTCTCTAATTTTTAAACGGGAGAATAATACACTTCAAGTCACTCGATGCTAAGGTAAGAGTAAATCCCAATATCAAAACTGTATTAGAAATAATTTAAGTTTTTAATTTCCATCCGAAGTCCAAACACCCAATTTCTCTTTTCCAGTTGGAGATACTCCACTTGCTACTCTATTAATTCTTAATGCAACTGCAATCTCCTAATCTACTGAACCCTACTGAATGCTCTAACACCATTTTTATGCAAGTTGTTGAATATGTTTTTACACCTGTCAAAATTCCAACTTCCACACCAAATTCTACACAAAAACCAGATTCAAATTTCAACTATAAATACAGGTAAAATCTTTCATAGACAATGAACCAGCCCCCCAGAGGAAAACAAGTTCCATTAATTTTTTTCCCTTTTCTGTCTTCATCAATGGAGCTTTTCATTACAATATGTCTGGTATTTCTTTATTTCATGTTCATTTTCTTCATTTACAAGCTGTTATGGAGGACCCAAAGCTGTTACATCGTAGCTTACGAGTGTTACAAGGCACCCGACGACATGAAACTCGACACCGAAACGTGTGGGAACCTGGTTTTGAGGAACAAAAATCTGGGTGTCGGAGAGTACAAGTTTCTACTACAAGCAATGGTGAATGCGGGCATTGGGGAAGAAACTTACGGTCCAAGAAACATCATCGAGGGCAGAGAAGAATCCCCGAATCTCTCCGATGCGCTTTCGGAGATCAACGATATCGTCTTCAGTACCCTCGACAAGCTGTTCGCTAAAACTGGAGTTTTTCCGTCGGAAATCGATGTACTTGTTGTTACCATCTCGATGATTTCTTCAGTGCCGTCGATACCAGCTCGAGTTATCAATAGGTACAAGAAAAGGGAGGATGTTAAGGTTTTTAATTTATCGGGGATGGGTTGTAGTGCGAGTGTTATAGCCATTGATCTTGTGAACCATTTGTTTCAAACATATAAGAACCAATTCGCCATTGTTGTGAGCTCGGAATCATTAAGCCCTAATTGGTATGTAGGCAAAGAAAGGTCCATGATGCTCCCTAATATTCTTTTTCGTATAGGGGGTTGTTCTTTGCTTTTAAAGAACAAAAGAGGGCTTAAACATCGAGCCATTTTGAAACTGAACCACTTGGTCCGAACCCATGTCGGTTCGATCGACGAAGCGTATGGTAGCTGCACTCGAATCGAAGACGATCAAGGCAACTGCGGTTTCTTCCTCACCAAAAACCTCCCGAAAGCTGCCGCTAAAGCGGTATCGATGAACCTTCGAGTTTTAGTACCTAAAATGTTGCCATTAAGGGAACTCATTCGGTACTCAATGGTAACCTATGTTAACATTATGATTAATGGCAGACAATTTTAATGGCAAACAATCCAAGTGGTGCAAGTTTAGCACCCTAAAGTTGACTTTGAAAAAGTGGCATGGGATAATTTTTTTTTTGTCCTTGAGATAATGGGCTATTTATTGTTTGGTCCTTGAACCTCAACTATAAATAGGCCTTCTCATTTCTCATTTCAATTCATCCCAACCAATCTTTCTCTCTTAGTTTTCTCTCTTCTCCCATTTGAGAATTCTTAAGGAATTCTATTTGTTTGTAATATTTTGGAGATAGTAAAGTTATCATCTGGTGTTAGTGCCCGAGGACGTAGGTATAATTTACCGAACCTCGTTAAAACTCTTGTGTTCTTTTTTGTCCTATTTTTCTTTCAATATTTGAGGGTATAATAGTAGTATTTAATTGTGCTATTAAATTACTATAGAAGGGATATTCTGACTAAGGAAAGACTTGGTATTTAAGAGATCCTTGTGATCCACCTCTCTTCCCTGGGAATTGAACTTTGTGTGATTTTTTAGTACAATAATTTACACGCTTCCGACCCTATTGGAACAACAAGTGGTATCAGAGCCGAAGGTTAATCGTAGTATGCTCTGTGGTTGCAGTTTAAACTGATCTTCCACATCAGAAAAGATTTCCTTAGGTATATTGAAAGATTATGGAGAAAACGGTCGGTGTAGGAGCTTCAACATCGTCCATGTGGACAAGACCGACAATTGCAAATGCAAGATTGGCGTGGAGATCTTTGATGGCACGGGCCATTTTGGTATGTGGCAAAGTGAGGTTCTAGATGCCCTTTTTAGCAGGGTCTAGACATTGCCATTGATGAAGAGAAACCAGATGATGTACAGGAGAAAGATTGGAAGGCGATCAATCGGTTGGCATGTGGCACAATTCGATCATGCCTTTCTCGAGAGCAGAGGTATGCTTTTTCAAAGGAGACTTCTGCAAATAAGTTGTGGGTGGCACTTGAAGAAAAGACTGTTTCGCTTCACTTACGTCCCAAGTACCACAATGAATGATCACATCACCAAATTTAATCAGTTAGTCACTGATTTGCTAAATATGGATGAGACATTCAAAGATGAAGATTTGGCTTTGATGCTGTTGGGGTCACTTCCTGAGGAGTTTGAGTTCCTAGAAACTACTCTACTTCATGGCAGGAATGATATATCTCTGAGCGAAGTCTGTACGGCCTTATACAGTTATGAACAAAGAAAGAAGGACAAACAGAAAAACTCAATCAGAGATACAGAAGCTTTAGTAGTCCGAGGTCGTTCATACACTCGGAAGAAAACTCAGAAGGGGAGATCAAAGTCAAAGTCCAGACTCGGGAAAGATGAATGTACCTTTTGTCATGAGAAAGGCCACTGGAAGAAAAATTGTCCAAAGCTGAAGAATAAGGGAAAAGCTGCTGTAGATGCTTGTGTTGTAAAGCATGATACCAGTGACTCTGAACTATCACTGGTTGCATCATCATCGTCTTCCATTCAGATGAGTGGATATTGGATTCGGGTTGTACCTATCATATGTCCCCTAACCGGGAGTGGTTCTCTGATTTAGCTGAGCTAAATGGAGGAGTTGTTTATATGGGCAATGACAATGTCTGTAAAACTGTTGGGATAGGTTTAATCCAATTAAAGAATCAAGATGGATCAACTAGAGTTCTGACTGATGTTCGGTACGTGCCTAGTTTGAAGAAAAATCTCATCTCATTGGGAGCCTTGAAATCCAATGGTTCAGTTGTTACTATGAGAGATGGGGTTTTGAAAGTGACATCTGGCGCACTTGTGATATTGAAAGGCATCAGGAAAAATAACTTGTATTACTACCAAGGTAGTACAGTTATTGGAGTAGTCGCTCCAGCTTCCGGTAACAAAGAATTGGACTCAATGCAGTTGTGGCATATGAAGTTGGGACATGCCAGCGAAAAATCCTTGCAAATTCTGGCAAAGCAAGGATTGTTGAAAGGTGCAAAGGCTTCCAAATTAAAATTTTGCGAGCATTGTGTTCTGGGAAAGCAAAAGAGAGTGAAATTCGGCACTGCTATCCATAATACAAAAGGTATTTTGGAATATATTCACTCAGATGTGTGGGGGCCTTCCAAAACACATTCGTTGAGAGGAAAACACTACTTTGTTACTTTTGTTGATGACTTTTCTAGAAGAGTTTAGGTGTATACCATGAAAACTAAAGATGAAGTGCTTGGAGTTTTTCTTAAATGGAAAACTATGATCGAAAACCAGACTGGCAAGAAAATCAAGCGGCTTACGACGGACAATGGAGGGGAATATAGAAGTGATCCGTTTTTCGATGTGTGCCAAGAGTATGGTATTGTACGACACTTCACAGTTAGGGATACACCACAACAGAATGGAGTGGCAGAGTGTATGAATCGAACATTGCTGGAGAAAGTTCGATGTATGTTGTCCAATGCTGGGTTGGGCAAGCAATTTTGGGCTGAGGCTGTGACATACGCTGGCCATCTTGTTAATCGTTTGCCATCATCTGCATTAGAAAGAAAAACTCCTATGGAGGTATGGTCTGGAAAACCAGCTACAGATTATGACTCCTTACATGTGTTTGGATCAACTGCATATTACTATGTGAAGGAATCAAAGTTAGATCCGAGGGCAAAGAAAGCTCACTTTATGGGAATCACTTCTGGAGTGAAGGGATTTCGTCTTTGGTGCTTAGACACAAAGAAAATGATCTGTAGCAGAAATGTTACCTTTGATGAATCTGCCACTTTGAAAAAGGTAGCAGATAAAGATATTCAGACGAGCGATACTCCACAGTAGGTGGAGTGTACTTCAAAACAGGTGGAGTTTGAGCAGATGGGGATTTGTCCAGTTAATAAGTCTAATTCTTCAGCCACAATAGAGGAATTAGAGGTTGAAGAGGTTCTGACCCAAGAACCGTTAAGTACACCAGAACCAGTTGCAGTTGCAAGGCCACGGAGAGAAATTCGTAGACCTGCTCGATTTACTGATATGGTGGCCTACGCCCTTCCCGTTGTTGATGATGATATTCCTATCACTTATCAAGAAGCAATGCAAAGCTTAGAAAGTGATAAATGGAAAAGCGCCATGGATGAAGAAATGCAGTCTCTCCGGAAGAACAATACTTGGTAGTTGGCGCAATTACCGAAAGGTAAAAGGGCAATCGGATGCAAGTGGGTATTCGCAAAGAAAGATGGATCTCCTAGCAAGAAGGATATTCGCTACAAGGCAAGATTGGTAGCTAAAGGCTACGCTCAGAAGGAGGGAATTGACTACAATGATGTATTTTCCCCTGTTGTGAAGCATTCCTCCATTAGAATTTTGTTGGCCTTGGTAGCACAGTTGAATTTGAAGCTAGCTCAACTTGATGTTAAGACGGCTTTCTTGCATGGTGAGTTAGAAGAAGAGATCTATATGACTCAGCCCGAAGGATACACAGATGCTGGTGGTAGAAATTGGGTTTGTAAGCTGAATAAATCGCTATATGGATTGAAGCAATCCCCGAGGCAGTGGTACATGCGATTTGATAGCTTTATGAGAAGGCAGAAGTACACAAGAAGCAAATATGACAATTGTGTGTATTTGCAGAAGCTGCATGACGGATCTTTCATTTATCTACTCTTGTATGTTAATGATATGTTAATCGCTTCGAAGAGCCAAAAAGAGATAGATAAGCTAAAGGCTCAGTTGAATCAAGAGTTTGAGATGAAAGATCTAGGTGAGGCCAAGAAGATTCTCGGTATGGAGATAAGTAGAGATAGACAGAGAGGCAAGCTTTGTTTGAATCAGAAGCAATATTTGAAAAATGTATTACAATGTTTTGGTGTAAATGAAAACACAAAATATGTAAGTACCCCACTTGCTTCTCATTTCAAACTTAGTGCTCAATTATCTCCGAAGACTAAAGAAGAAAGAGAATATATGGCAAAAGTCCCATATGCTAATGCAGTTAGGAGTTTGATGTATGCGATGGTGTGTACGCGGCCTGACATTTCACAAGCTGTTGGAGTTGTGAGCAGGTATATGCATGATCCTGGAAAAGGACATTGGCAAGCTGTAAAATGGATTCTACGGTATCTTCGAAAAACAGTAGATGTTGGTTTAATTTTTGAACAGGATGAAGCACTTGGTCAGTTTGTAGTTGGATATGTTGATTCTGACTTTGCTGGTGATTTAGATAAACGTCGTTCAACTACGGGGTATCTGTTTACTCTTGCGAAAGCCCCAGTGAGTTGGAAGTCTACCTTACAGTCTACAGTAGCTGTGTCTACTACAGAGGCAGAATATATGGCAGTTACGGAAGCTGTTAAGGAGGCTATTTGGCTTAATGGATTGTTGAAAGACTTGGGAGTTGTTCAAAGTCACATTAGTCTATATTGTGACAGTCAGAGCGCTATTCATTTAGCGAAAAATCAAGTCTATCATTCAAGAACCAAGCATATCGACGTAAGATATCACTTTATGCGGGAAGTCTTTGAAAAAGGAAAAATTCTACTTCAGAAGATTCCGACAGCAGATAATCCCGCAGATATGATGACCAAGGTGGTAACAACAATCAAGTTTAATCATTGTTTGAACTTGATTAACATCCTGAGAATTTGAGCACCTTCAGGTATATGGCGCTCGAGAGCGCATTTGGAGGCACTACAAAAGATAGCTTTATCGAATTTGGGGAGTTGAAGGAAGTGTGTGAAGATGTGATTATCCTAATCAAATCTTCAAGGTGGAGATTGTTAATATTATGATTAATGGCAGACAATTTTAATGGCAAACAATCCAAGTGGTGCAAGTTTAGCACCCTAAAGTTGACTTTGAAAAAGTGGCATGGGATAATTTTTTTTTGGTCCTTGAGATAATGGGCTATTTATTGTTTGGTCCTTGAACCTCAACTATAAATAGGCCTTCTCATTTCTCATTTCAATTCATCCCAACCAATCTTTCTCTCTTAGTTTTCTCTCTTCTCCCATTTGAGAATTCTTAAGGAATTCTATTTGTTTGTAATATTTTGGAGATAGTAAAGTTATCATCTGGTGTTAGTGCCCGAGGACGTAGGTATAATTTACCGAACCTCGTTAAAACTCTTGTGTTCTTTTTTGTCCTATTTTTCTTTCAATATTTGAGGGTATAATAGTAGTATTTAATTGTGCTATTAAATTACTATAGAAGGGATATTCTGACTAAGGAAAGACTTGGTATTTAAGAGATCCTTGTGATCCACCTCTCTTCCCTGGGAATTGAACTTTGTGTGATTTTTTAGTACAATAATTTACACGCTTCCGACCCTATTGGAACAACAACCTATTGGAGAAATAAGTCCAAAACATCGAATTCGGAATCCGATTTGAACCTAAAATCCGGAATGGACTATTTTTGTATCCATCCTGGCGGAAGAGCGGTGATCGACGCAATGGGACGAAGCTTAGGGCTAAATGAATACGACCTCGAACCGACTCGAATGACGCTTCATCGATTCGGAAATACATCGGCTGCCGGGTTATGGTATGTTTTGAGTTACATGGAAGCTAAAAAAAGGCTAAAACAAAGGGATAGAATATTGATGATAAGCCCTGGAGCTGGTTTCAAGTGCAATAACTGTGTTTGGGAAGTAATGAAGAACTTGGATGATGTTAATGTGTGGGAAGATTGTATTGGTAGGTATCCTTTAAAATGTACTACCAATATATACTTCTTTCTTGGAAAAATATAGTTGGGTTAATGAATCTAGTCATTAGGGTTTTTAGAAAAAAATTTAACAATTGATTCAAATAGGAGTATTAAGTTTGGTTTCGATCCGATTTCATTTAATTTGATTTGATTCAGTTTGCGGATCCTATATTTTTTTAAAAAAATCTTAATTATATGATCTAAACTGAATTCAATTTGATTCAATGAAATTTGGTTTAGTTACTTTAAATATTCGATTAAATTTTTGAAATACTAAAATATTATAGGATAACATAATTATTTTTCAAAATTGATCCAAAATGAACCATTATCGCCCCCAGTTTAGACTTTATAACTAATTAGAACGTAGAATTTTGGTTCAAAATAGAATATAATTTTTTAAATAAATTAAAACATAATTTTATCATTATACTAACTTAAAATTCTATAAATTTAAAAAATTAAACTATGCTTTTTTTAATTTTAAAAAAATTAAAACAAAATTTCCACTATTAAGGCTGAAGAAACTAAAATCCAAAAGTTGAATGTGGGCTATGTGAGTTAGCTGCAATGTAGAGGTGTGCATGGACCGGGCGGCTCGGCCCGGCCCGAAGGCCCGTCCGAAAAATGGGAGGGTTTGGGTAAAAATATAGGCCCGAAAAACGGGCTTGGACAAAAAACGAGGCCCGTTTAGAAAACGGGCCAGGCCTCGGGTAAGATTTTTTTGGCCCGGCCCCAGCCCGGCCCGGCCCGGCCCGATTTTAATATTAAATTATTTTAAAATTTTTTTATTTTTAATTTTAAATAACTTTAGTACTTTTACTTTACTTTTTTTTGTTGTTTTGATGTTATTTTGATATTGTAAAACTTTTGTTATTAATATAATTTAATTCTTAATTTAGTTTTAATTTGTTTCAATTTTTCAATTTTAATATAATTACTTTTTATTATATTTTTAATTTATGTATTATTTTAATAATTATTTTAGTCCCATTATTTATTTATTTATTTTTTGTTTTAATATTTGTTTTTATGTTTTAAATGTATTTGATTTATTATATTTTAAAGTTTTTTATTTAATAAAAAAAGCAAAAAAAATTTAATATGACCGGGCCGGCCGGGCCTACCATTTTTTTCTCGGGCCGGGCTTGGACAAATTTTCAGGCCCATATTTCGGGCCGGGCTCGGGCCTTGAAAACGGGCCAAAAATTTTTTATGGGCCCTGCCCGAACCCGGCCCATGCACACCTCTACTGCAATGGCCCTCTCTTATCATTTATTACGTTCACTATTTTACCTTGTAACTTTATTAGAGCCATTTGTCACTGACATCTAACCACATTGATTCATTCATCTCTTGGTTTCGCCCGTTAATTTTATAAAAAAAATTATTTTAATCTTTTACTTAATTTTTCGTCTTTTTTAACCTTTAAACTTACGTTTTTGTCAAACTATCTCAAAATGAATGGAAAAGTTATCGTTTTTTTAACTTTACTGACGTTGTATACAAGTGGATGACACGTCAGTATTTAATTAATTTTTAAAATTTAAAACTTAAAAAATTATAATAACTATTTTTAAAATTAAATATTATAAAATTTAAAAAAATAAAAAATATTTTTTAATATTTTAAAATTTATTTAAATGTTGGTGTGTCATCTACGTGGCAATCCACATATATGCCACATCAACTATTTTTAGTATAAAGTTTTTTAAAAAGATATTATTTGAAAATTTTATACTTTTAATATGTACGAATATAATATATTAGACACAAACATAAATTGAATTCACAGTAGACATTAATCTTATAAATTGTCAAAGATTTATGGGCACCGAAACCAAGTATGGCAACTAGATTTGCTCATAAATGTCAAGCTACATTAAATTGTTATTGACATTTTAAGAGGTTTGGTTGTAAAAACTAAATTATATCCAATTAGCTAGAAATTGATAGTTCAACTAGTATATAAAATCGAAGAAGTAAATAGTAAAAAACTAATTAAATCGATAAAAAGTTAGTCGAATTAGAAATTGATAGTCTAACTAGTATATAAAATTGAAGAAGAATTAAATTAATAAAAAACTAACTAAATCAATAAAGAATTGGTCGAACTAGGTAAAAAAAACTATTGATCTTAATTTAAGCTAGTTTAAATATTTGATTTTGTTATAATTTATAAAATTAATACTTATTTTTCTATTATTATTATTTATTTGTACTTATTAATATTTTAAACCTTTTATAAATTTTCTAAAATTTTTAATTTTTTTTAATTTTATAATAGTTAAGTCAATTAAATCGAAAATTAATAATTTGGTCAAATTAATCATTAATCCAAATTTTAAAAACACTAGCACTTCATATTAGCCATAGAGCACAGAGAGTAAAGGAAAAGTCACTGAATGATTTTAAGAGCAACTATATAATAATTTTTGAGTATTTTTTATGGGTGAGTTGTAAATTATTCGACTTGTGTTTTGAATTCATTTTATTTATTATTGTAAAATTTCATATTGACCATTCTATTATTTTTTTCACATTATTTTTTATGGTGGGTTTCATTTATCCCATAATAAATTTTTTTGTAATCATGTTGACGGGCGAAGCTAAAAAATTTGTTTAGGGGTGAAATTAAATTGTAATTTTTATAATAAAAAAATACAATTTCACCATTTTAATAGTTTATATTTTTATAATTTTAAAAGATTAAATCAATTTTTTATCATTTTTAGAGGGGACAATGTAATTTTACTTTTATTAATTTAAAATTTTAAAAATTTTATAGGGCCTAAATGGAATTTTTTTTCAATTTTAGGGGAGCTGGGGCCCCTGCCAGTCCCACTAGCTATGCCCCTGATATGATGGGGTCGATTCATTCAAAATGTACCAGATAGATACTTTAATAAAAACAAACAAAAGGGTTAAGCTAAATTCTCCTATAATTTTTTTTATAAAAAGTAAAAAGAACAAGAGATCGGATAACAAAGAGAAATGTATCATTTATTCATTAAGTGAGTATCTACAATATTTCTCTAGAATTTACATTTATAAATATAAGAAGTATGAATGAAATAGAATTCTACAAAGAACATTAGAGTTCTAAAGTATACCAGACTTCTTCTCTAATGAAAATTCACTTTATGATAAAAATAGTTATAACACTATGTTTTAGATGTCTACTGATAAATAATGTGACTCGTTAAAATTTTATTAAAAAAAAAACTTAGTGGGAAAAATTTCTTATGAAAAAAAAATACATATCTTTAATACACAACTTATTGCCTCATTGAAAACTTTACCTAGGAAAATCCAATGGAACGAAATCTCGATTAAGGAAAAAAGAGTACAATATATATTTACCCTCTCGTGATAACATTGTAGCAACGTAAAATTTTTTGCTTTGGTCGCTAATTGAGGCGATTTATTGAAAATTTGAAAACCGACTTTTGATTTTAAAAAGGGAGTCGCCACCGATCCTTTTTCTAGGTGTGATCGGACACCTAATAAATCCTTTTTTTAAAAAGAAATTTTATTTTTTAAACAAAAAGAAGGCCGGGTTTAGGTCTACGTCAAAAGCCAGAGAAAAAATAGGGTTCGGGAGTCGGTTACGCATGGGGAAGGTATTAGCACCCCCGTTGCGCCCAAAATTGGTATCTCATTAAACATGCGTTGTCTTGAATTTCAAAATTGCGAGTTCACTATAACATTTAATCGTGGTCCAATTAAAACACGAGAAATTTCAAGTTTTTTTGGTTTCTTTTGGGAAGGACGTTCCGTTTTTAACACGAGCCGATTGATATTCACCCAACATAGCGATGAAATCGACGACTTAATGTTAAATCGGTACGTTGCCTTACTTGTTGAAATTAATTTAAAAACATGAATCAAAATATTTCTAGATAAAAAAAACTAAAAGTAAAAGAAAACTAATATTGATGTTGAAATATGATATGAACTAATATGCTAAATTCGGAACAGACAAATAATAATAAAAAGTTAAGAATATACGAAGTAAATAATATATAAAACATTAACAATGTATATGCGATAATAATAGTATAAAACAATAATAATGCATATGGTATTAAACATGATAATAATAGTAATAATGCGAATATGAAATAGTAGGGAACATATATATATAAAACATATAATACTAGATTAAAAATATATACGATATATATATTGAAAACAGTAATAAAAAAAAAACTAATAATAACAATATATATATGTATTAAAATATATACGTAATAATAGGAATAACAGGTATATACATAGTATTAAAAATATGTACATAACATAATGTTAAAAATACATACATAATATAGTTATTAAAAATATATATACATGAGATAATATGTAAAAAAAATATAATATAGTATTCGAAATATATACATGATATATATATATAAAAATACAATATTAAAAAGATATATATACGTAATATATATAAAAAAATGTATACATAATATAATATTAAAATATCTACATAATATATACATATTAGAAATAATAATGTTAAAAACACCTATTAATAATATTACATAAATATATACCTATATATATTAAAGATATATACATATATAATAAAACATATACTAGTATTAATAATAATAAGGATAATATAAAAATATATACATGAAACAATATAAATATATATATAACTAATAATATTAAAATATATATATGCATGAGATAACATAAAAATATATGAATAGTATGATATTTAAAAATATATACATAATATATACATATTAGAAATAAGAATAATAATGTTACAAAACAATTATTAATAATACTACATAAACATATATATATTAAAGATATATACATATATAATAAAACATATAATAATAATAATAATAATAATAATAATGAATGACAGTGACGAGAATAAAAATAATAATACTAATATATTAAGTTATAATAGTAAAATAATAATAATGATAATGATAATAGATTAAATAACAATAGTAAAATAATAAGTGATAATAATAAAGTATAAATAATAATAGGGATGAAAATAATAACAAGTAGTAATAATAACATTAATAGTAACGACAGTAGTAATAATACATTAGTAATACATAATAGAGGGAATAAAAAATATAGTAACAATAATAGTAATAACATAAACAATAATGTATTTACGTATAAAAAAAATAATGGCAGTAAAATGTAATAATAATAATAACAATAGAAGTGATAATAATAATGGCATTAGAATAAAATAAATATAAGTGCAAGTATAATAATATAAATAATGTAGTAAAACAACCAAGAGTAATAAAAAGGACATAATTGAATCTTAAAACAAAATTTTGGGGCAAATCCGAAATAAATAAAAGAGGAGGGGATTAATTCGCATGCGCAAATAACCATGAAGGACTAAAATGGGTAATAACCCCTTGTCCCAAAACGCGCAGCTTCGAAGGGACTAAATTGGAAAAGAAATAAAATTTCTGTGCATAAATTAAAAGCAAAAAAATGAAATTTAAAAGCAGAAAAATGCGGAAGCGCTAAACGCGCAAATAGCCCTTCCGTCGAAAAAACACGCGGGTCAAGGCAAAACGACGTTGTTTTGGGGTTAAAGGGCAGCCCCCAAAATGACGTCGTTTTTGGAGGCTATAAAAGGCTTTTTTCTTCAAAAAAACTTCATTTTGCAAAGTGAAAGAAAAAAAAAGGGAGAGGGGAGAGGTTTCTCTCTGGACCAAGTCCAGCTCCGGCCAGGAGGGCTACCGCCACCGCCGTCGCCGGCCACCGTTCACTGTGGCCGGAAAAGGTAAAACTTGTTTTTTTTGTTAAATAAAATAATATATATGTATGTAGAAAAGATAAGAAAAGAAAAAAGAAAAAAAAAACAGATTCAAATTTTTTTAAAAAAATAGCACCTTTTGATTTCCGATTTTGATTTCTTCTTTGGGTTTCTTTTTACTTCTTGCGATTGTTGATGTTTTTTTCTCTGTTCTTGGTGTTGGATCTGTTCTTGAATACTGGTGGTTGAAATCTAATGTTTGTTTTTTATTAAAAATTGCCGATCCTTCCACAAAATTTGATTTGGGTTTTTATAACCCTTTTTACATGTATTATTCTATTGTTTCTGTCTTTTCTTTCTAATCTCTTGCAGGTGCAAGTTGCTGGAGCAGGTGGCGGTGGGTGGTGGCAGAGGCTTCAGAGGAGTTGATGGTGGCAGAGGCTAGGAGCTGCGGCTTCGGGGCTAGGGTTTTCTAATTTTGTTTTTTTTTTTGTTTTAGGTATTGGGCTAGTTTAGTGGGCTTAGGGTTTTTAGTTACTGGGGTAATTGTATTGGGTTTTAATGTTGGGTCAAAATTGGGCCTCAACAAACATCACATAACATCTTAGAGTTTATTCATTTCAATATTGAATACTAATTTTTCAAATTATCACTTGAACATATTTGTTAAATATTTATATCATCATTTTTCTAAAAATAATGATTGAAAAAGAATTGTGAGGAAAAATATTTTGATAAATCTTCTTTTAACATATATCATCTTTTCGACTAAACTATGCATATAACATTATCTTTGTACACTTCCGTTGGACCATTTTATCTAAAGAATGTCACATGTTTAATATAATGCATGCTATTACAAAGATAGATCGATGCTCCTATAGCACTACAATATGGTACTTTTAGACCAACTAAGATAAGGTGCTTCTGGATCGAAGATTTCTTTATCATTCTCTTGAAGATGTAAGAAATTGTTTTGATTCACATTAGAGATATTATAATCATTGGGGGTATTTAATAGATGTATTTTATCAATATCGAATCTCTTTTTAAGACTTTATTGGTATATGCCAATTTATATATGAATATTTCATATGTTAAGTGCTCAATCTATAAGTCAAGATAAAACTTTATTTTTCTAAGATCTTTTATCTCAAACCCTTCTTTAAATAATCTATTATTTTGTAATCTCTTCAGGAATTCTAACAATAATCATAATAAAACTATAATCATGATCTCCCTATAAAAAAAATACATATAGGCATGTTAGATCATTTTAAAATTTTCTTTCAACTATTATTCACTGAGTCGAATTAACTGCATATGTTTAAATAATTTTAATTCAAATAAATATTATTTATATAAACATATTGATCAGTTTCGTGAGATTTTCTATATGTTTCTAGCATGCTAAATCATATAAGGATTTTAATATAAATTTCACTACAGTGATTCATATAAAAAGTTGTAACAACAACCATTAAATACATGTTAAGTTTTTCATGAAGTCCAAACTAATAAGGAATCTAAAAGTTATTACATTAACCACAAAAAATTATTATATCTTTTCATAATCAATGTCAGAACTTTACGAAATCTCTTATATTACAAGTCATAATTTATATCTTAAGACTTCATTTTCTTATTTTCTTTTTGCAAGATTGTCAATGTGTACCTCAATGGCTTTACACCACTTTGGTTAGTCATTTCTATTTCTACATTTCTAGAAAATTTTATATTCAAGATCCTCATTTTCTTTCATTATTTCAACAATAATATTACATGCAAAACTATTATTGATAACATTTCATATTAAAATCTATTCATTTTTATTATTTTCGGTTTTAATTCTAAGTATCTAAATCTCTTTTGGAGTTTTAACGATAGTTATTTCTTGGGTCTCTTATAGAACACCCGTCTTTGATTATTATTATTTAATAGTGTTAATAGTTGAATCTAAATTTTGAAATTTAAAAAATAAAAGACTAATATTTAGAAATAAAAGTATATAGATTAAATTCTAATTTTTTTAGAAATATAAAGACTTATGACATATTTTAACCTAATTTAATCTAGTTGATTTATGCAATTCAAAGAAAAAACATATAGAAAGTCTGAAGTTATAATTTTAATGGCTACAATTTTTTTCCCTTGCAACCTTCTTCTATACCTTCTTTCTATTTTACATGTATTTATACGAGGGAGATTTACTTACATTAATATAAAATTAAAACACTTTTGTAATTCTTTATATTATTAATATTTTTGTAATCGAGTCATCATATTTAAGTTGATTAACACTGATCATGTATGTCAAATGTAGCGACGTAAAAATTTTAGCTTGGTCGCTAATTGTGGCGATTTAGTGAAAACTTGACAAACTGAAATTTGATTTTAAAATAAAGAGGGGAGTCGCCACCGACCCCTTTCTTAGGTGTGATCGGACACCTAATGAATCATCTTCTTTTGAAAGAAAATTCATTTTTTAAATAAAAAGAAGGCCGAGTTTAGGTCTACGTCAAAAGCCAGAGAAAATTAGGGTTCGAGAGTCGGTTATGCGCGAGGAAGGTATTAGCACCCTCGCGACGCCCAAAATTGGTATCATGCAAAACACGTGTTGTCTTAATTTTCAAAAATACGAATTCAATTTGACATTTAATCGTGATCCGATTGAAAATACAAGAATTTTTAAATTTTGATTTGTTATAAGGGCGTTCCGTTTTCAACATGAGCCGATGTGATTCATCCAACATAGCGATGAAATCAACGACTTAGTGTTAAACCGATACGTTGCCTCGTGTATTGAAATTAATTAGAAGACAAGAATAAGATTTTCGAGGAAATGCAAAGCAAATTGATATGAAATAAAAATAAATAAAAGAAAGAGCCAGAAATATATTGAAGCAAATAATAAATGTGACAATAATATTAAAAACGATAAGGATATATGCGACATTAAACATAATTCTAGAATTAAACATAAAATGGAAACAATGAATGTATATGTATACGCATATAATAATGGTATTTAGAACATGTACACAATAAATATGAAAATGTATAAATAACATAGTATTAAAAAGTATGTATTTAATGATGTTGAAAGATACGTACATAATACGGTGTTACAAAAAAAAATACATCATGCAGTTATTAAAAATATATATATATAAGATAATACAAAAACATTAAAACGTATATATACATGACATACATAATAGGAAAAAAATCTATGTAATATAGTATTGAAAATATATACAATATGATATTGAAAGGATAGATATATAATATAGTATGAAAAGTATAGGTACATAAAATATATATATTTGTATATATATAAATAGTAATAGTGTAGGGATATACTATATAGTGTTTGAAATATATATCTAAGATAGTAAAAATATAACTAGTAATGTTAAAATATATACGTAATATATACATATATATATAAAATAAATATTGAAAAATGTATGTACATGACATATATGAAAAATATATACATAATAATATTGAAATAAAATAATTAGTGATAATAGTGAAAATAATAGGTATAATAATAAATACAATGATATATGAAAATAATACTATATGTAAAAGTATATACATACTCATATAATAAAATGTATGTACTAGTATTAACAGTAAATATAATAGGGATAAAAATAGTAATAATACGTACATAATATGGTATTAAAAATTTATATTATATATATATATAACATAGTATTTGAAAATATATATACATAAGATGATATAAAAATGTATTCATGGAATAGTATAAGAAACCTATGTAGCTAATAACATTAAAACACATACATAACATATAAAATATATAATATATATTGAAATGATAAATATATAAAAAAAACTATTCATATACCATGTAAATACATACACATATATATATAAATAATAATGGTGTTAGAAATATACAATATAGAGATATACATACAATAGTACAAAGGGTATATAACTAATAATATTAAAATATATACATAATAGTATATAAAAAACATAATACTAAAAAAATATATACACATAATACATATAAAAGCAATATATAGTATAAAAAATGTACATAATATATGCATTGTTAGAAATAAAACAACTAATAATAATACTACCTAAATATATACATACGTAATAAAACATTTAATAATAATAATAATAATATTGGAATGCAAAAAATAAATATAATATTTAATAAAGAAACAAAAACAAATAAGAAAGGACTAAAATTGAACTAATAACAAAGTTTTGGGTGAATTTTAAAATAAAAGATAAACCAGAGGATCTATTTGAATGCGCGTGCAAATGTAGAGGGTCAAAAGTGCAATAACCCCACTTTTCCCAAAACGCGCAGCATTCAGGGGACTAAATCAGAAACCGAAGTAAATTGTCGGGCCAAATTAAAAAATAGCAACAGACTTGATTGTAAAATAATAAAAATACGAAAGGGCTAAACGCGCAAATAGCCCTTCCGTTAAAAAACACGCGGATCCTAGGCCAGAACGGGTCGGATCGGGTTGGGCTATGGCAAAACGAAGTCGTTTTGGGGCTAAAGGGCAGCCTCCAAAACGACGTCGTTTTGGGAGGCTATATAAGGGCCAAAATTTTTAAAATTCTCATTTGCAGTAACAAAAAGAAAAAAAAAGGAAAAGGGGAGAGGGGAGAGGGGAGAGGAGAACTGGGGCAATTTCCGGCCATGGGCAGGTGGCTGGTGGCCAGTGGAGTGGTTGGGGGCAGAGGGTGAGTGGGCTGCTTAGGGTTTCAGTTATTCTGAAACCCTAAGTCTAGAGTTGGGCTTGTCAAATATTGGGCTTGGGTTTAGATTGGGTTTTAAGGTTTGGTGGGTGTTGGGTTTAATTTTAGGTAATTGGGTTTGATTGTAATGGGTCTTGGGTCATTTGTATTTGGGCCCGGGTAATTTGGGGTGGTGGGCTAGGTAGATTTTGGATTGTAAATGGGTTTGGGTTTTGTGGGCAAATTTTGGGCTTCTACATCAAATTTTGTGGATCAATATAATAGAAATATCAAATTGATTTAACAATTTACATGTGTAATTATATTAATAAAATTTAAGTGTAAACTATAAAAATAGTCATTTTTTTGCCTCAGATTATATTGTAGTCACTTATATTTAAAATGTTATATTTTAGTCACTTATGTTATCATTTTATTACGAAATGGTCACTCTACCATTAAACTTCGTTACCTCTCTAACGACACTACTACGTAAGACATCTAAGTTGCATTTAAAACTCATTTGGACTACTACGTAGGACTGTTATTAAGGAGGTAATGGAACTTAACAGTAGAGTAATCACTTCGTAACAAAACAATAACGTAAATGACTAAAACGTAACATATAATTTTTAATATATTTAAAAATTATAAATATAAAGAATCTTTAAAAGCTATATTTGTATATTCATGTTCAAAATATGTGACAAATATTTTTAAAAAAAATGTTTAATATTACATATTTGTCAAACAAACATCCCTTAGTGCTTAACAGCATCAAAATTTGCCTTTATATTTTTACATTAGTTTAAGGTTTGATAAAACCCACTAAGAAAACAGAAAAGCAGACCACCTGAAAGGCTGTTTTGTCTGCACTTTGAAGATTTTTCACTTCCCATTTTTTATTCTTCATTGTCTTTTTCTTTTATTATTATTTTATATTAGTTTTTAAGTCTCTAGAAGAACAACATATGCTGTAATTTTCAATATTTGTTTAATTCTCACAAGTGTCTCTTAATTAATCCAAAGAGGCAAAAACATTTTAAGCCTTTTTTAAATCACTCAATATTAGTTTTATTATCTGATGATTGGTTGGAACTGAATTAAAAATTAGCTTAGCTTTGCCTAATTTATTGACTGCCTTTTTGAATTATTTTATATGCTTCAGCTTGAGAGAAATCATTGCTAAAAAGAGTGTGAAAATTTCGATCGGTTAAAATAAAATTAAAATCGTTTAATTAATTAATTAATTATTAAAATTAATTCAATTAGAGTTTGATTCATTTTTGTTAAATTTCGATTATCAATTAATTCAAATCAAAATAGACATGCTCATAGTTCGTGTCACCTGTCTCGACCTAAAGACCTACTCGAAAAATAAGAGAGTTTGAGCAAAAATATAGGTCCAAAAAATGAGCTTAGACAAAAAAATAAGGCTCATTTTAAAAACGGGTCAGGCCTTAAGTAAGACATTTTTCACCTAAGCCCAGTTCGGCCCGAATTCGCTAAATGAAAAAAAAATCTGCTATTTTTTCTGTTATTTTAATATATTT
This sequence comes from Gossypium hirsutum, assembly GCF_007990345.1. Lineage (NCBI taxonomy): Eukaryota > Viridiplantae > Streptophyta > Magnoliopsida > Malvales > Malvaceae > Gossypium > Gossypium hirsutum. The sequence goes on along the minus strand of NC_053433.1, from coordinate 112,478,794 downwards.
TCTTGTTGTTTTCTCCCTATCTTACTACCATTTCACTATTATATTATTACTATTTTGTTATTATTATTTGGATATTGTATAACACTTATTTTATTGTTAATTTTGTTATTATTTTAGAGACATTTTCTTGTTAAGTTGCATATATCTTAGTATTATTTAAGTATACATATTTTTAAAATTTTAATTAACTACTAAATATTTTAAAATTTTAATTAATTCGGTTAATGATAATTCAGGTCAAATATTTTACCTGACGGGGGTCTTTACAATTTATGGGAAGTGAAACCTAAGATTTATCTATATATTTTTTAAGAGTCTAATTATGCTCTCGATCTTTAAATTCTCCGCCCATTTTGTAACACACTTCGCCCGTATCCCTCGCCGGAACAGGGTTCGAGGTGCTACCAAATTTAAACTCATTCATTTATATAAAACCATAGCGTAAAAATTTTTGATCAATTTTAAACTTTTCATACACACGTATATTATCCTTTAATCGGGCTTACAAGGCCCAAAATATTCATGAGGCATTATTAAGTATTTACCAATATTTTAGTCTTGTATCATTTACTTACTCAACTTTACAACACTATACATGTCATAGACTCGAAACACTAAGATTTACTTACACCGATAGCGTAGACTTGACAATGTGATAATATCTCTGATGGCCTCCAACCCGAGCTAACCTGACAACCCTAGGGAATATGGGAAAGAAAAGGGGAGTAAGCTTTACGCTTAGTAAGTTCATAAGAAAACAATAAGCAACTCATTAACAAGTTTTATCAATGTTTACAACATAATCACAAATTCACTACAAGTTGTCTTCCTGAGCAATAGTCACTAAATTATTTATAACTGGAGCTACAAAACTTCAAATCAATTGCCGTTAATTTTCCCTCAAAATAGACTCATATATCTTTCATCCATAAAATTTTCAGAATTTTAGGTTTGGCAAATAAATACCAGATTTTTCTTAAAGTTTCCCCTGTTTCACTGTTTGACTAATCTGACCACTCTTCACTACGAATAAAATTTCTCATTGTACAGAATTCAAAATATGTTATATTTGATTTCATTTGAAACTAGACTCATTAAGGAGTCTAAGCATATAAATTTTATCTTATAACCATTTTTGTACAAATTATAATGATTTTCTAAAAACAGAACAGGGGACCTCGAAGTCATTTGACTCTATCCCACGCCACTTCAAATATCTCATTATTAGCAATTCTTTTGCTTACACGGTTTCTTTTATAAGAAACTAGACTCATTAAGCTTTAATTACATAATTTATTCAGCTTCTAATTCAACTCCAACAATTTATTGTGATTTTCCAAAATCACGTTACTGCTGCTGTCCCAAGTAGATTTATTACAAATTTACTCTTTCACACATTCTTTGCATTCACATTATTTAAACATGTATATCACCAATCAATTTCATCACATATCTATAATTTCACTCAAGCATAATCTCAATACAATACATCATGCTCAATGATTCGCATACAACCGTTCAAATTAGCAATTATAAGATGATTCCGCACATAGTCCACCCTTATCGATAATTTACGATGGTTTTGCCCTTACTCACATATATGACATAGGCATTTTCACCTATGCTTCTCATTTCACACTCATGATTCAATTCCAATCGATCTAATATGCATAAGAATATATCACATACCTGGCCAACTTAATGCATTGAACAAATTCAATTGCCGATTTAACACAAGGTCTCATAGTCTTAGACTTTTATCAAATCACCGGCATTTAGCCTGCTAGGTTTTAAACCCGATAATATTATTCACCAGCTTAAAGCTTGCTAGGCTCAAAGCCCAAATATCACCATTATAAAGTCGTCTCATAAACAATTCATATAATATAGCATGTATACCTGTTCACTTTGCTCTATTTAATCATTCAATCACAATTTATAATTTCCTTTTGAATCATTCGATATTTTGCACACTAAGTGTCATTCTCAATATTTCGTACACTGAGTACCATATTTGATTGCCCCGCACACTAAGTGCCACATTTTGTCGATATGTCGTCAGACATTAAAATATTCACGTATATACAATTTATACAATATTAAAGCATTAGAAACATCAATTTAACAATGCTTATTGCATACAAACTTATCTGGCTAAATTGTAGAGATACCAAAGTTCAGTGGCATTTTGGTAATTTTCTCATTTTTCTCGATTTTCCACCCGATCTTGATCTAAATTAATAATTTCATTCAGTATATTAATTTATACATTAAAACACCTCATTTCATACAATTTGGTCATTTTTGTCATTTTTACAAAATTACCTCTAAAGTTTTACTTTTATTCATTTTAGTCCCTGAGCTCAAAACATGCAAATTAACCATTTTTAACCATAATTAAGCTTAGCCAAATGTTCATGGTATCAAAACAGTCCATAATTCACTTTATGGAAAAATTATAGTTTTGCCCCTAATATTTCAACTTCTTTACAATATAGTCCCTATATCATAAAAATGCAAATTCATGAAATTGAGTAAAATTATACTATAGACGAATATCACTAGTGTCTCTAGCAGCTCACACATTTCATTTATTTGACATTTTAACCACAAAGTTTTCACATTTATCAATTTAGCCTTTAATTGTCAATTTCACAAAAATTCACTTAACAAAAAGTGTTTAACTATCAACAAGGACTCATATTCTTCCATTAAACTTCAAAGCCCTATTATACTCATCAATGGCAAATATCAAACTATTCAATGGTTTTGCAAAATAGTCCCCTCATTAGATAGATTAAGCAACAACGATCCCGAAAATATAAAAATAATTAAAAACGGGACTAGAAATGCCTACCATGCATTAGCTGAAAGTTGGAAGCTTCTTCCATGGCTTCTCAAGCCTTCATATTCGGCTGGTAAAAAGAGAATGAAAAAGATGACACATTGATTCTTTTATTATATTCATATTATTATTATTTTTAACCAACTTACAATATTAACCTTTATACACTTTATTTATTACACCAAATGCCAAGCCATCATATCCCACTATCTCTTTAATGGGCTAATTACCAAATAAGGACTTCTACTTTTAAGTTCTATATCTATTTAATACCTTTAGGTTATAGAACACAACTTTTGCACTTTACACAATTTAGTCCTTTTTGTTTAATTAACTATCAAAACGATAAAATTTTTTAACGAAACTTTAATACCATCTTATTGCCACTATGTAAATATTTATAAAAATATTTACAACTCGGTTTATAGAAACAAGGTCCCGATACCTCATTTTCTAAACCCACTTGACCTTAGGGTCATACCACTTGAACTTAATAAATCGCTTATAAAACAAAAATCACAATATCAAAAATATTTTTAAAATCATAATTAACTCGTAAATATTAAATATAATATTTACCAACCTACTCGTTCGAATTTGGTGGCCCCGAAACCACTGTTCCGATCAACCCTAAAAAAAACGGGCTGTTACACATTTAAAATTTAATCTTTTTATTTTTTATTTTGAAAATTTATTCCTTTTACTCTTTTAGTTTAATAATTCAAGTTCAATACACTGTCGTAGGACTAACATTACATGGATGAAAAGTCTATTTAAGTAAAAAAAATTGGTGGATATGTGATTGTAAGGTTTTCGATTCTAAATATGAGATTGTAAAGATTTTCAGTACTATTTTAGAGAAGTAGAGTGAAAGTCAATTTTTTTTTCTTACGTGGCTTTCATGCGGTTTTAAATTGGCCACATGAGTATTTTTTTATTTTAAAAATACTAAAAAATCTAATAAAATGGAGAAATTATTTTATGGACTCTTTTCACCACATCATCCATGGTCCTTTCTCAATTATTTAATGAAATTTCAGCATTTTTTTCTATGTCATTAACATGTAATCTTGGTAAATTTTTATCAAGAACCCAGAACACAAAATCCCGATCTCTGAACCTTAAACTCAGAATCTGAAACCTGAATCTTGAATCTCAAACACTAAACTATAAACCATAAACTCAAAACCCCAAACTCAATACTTGAACCTCGAACCATAAACTCTAAACCCAAAACTTGAAACCCAAAATTTAAAACCTTGAACTCAGGATTTAAGATTCAAGGTTCGGGTTCAAATTTAACATTTTAATAAATAATGATCATAAATTTCAACTAATGCTTGAATATATAGAAAAGATAAATATTGAAACCAATACTTCAGAAAATATCAAAAAAAAAATGTAAGGTCGCTTTATATAAAAGAAAAATGAGTGTATATGAAAATTTGATGGCATTTTGAATGTGATTGTGTCATTTAATGTCAAAACTTTTTGAAACTGAGGAACTTATTATATACACAATCTGGGATTTGTGGATACACCCTGAAATCCTGGACCCATGTTTAGCTGATGCAAAAGTTGTACCACAGGATTGCATTTTTTAATGTATTTATATACATAAGTAACATAATTTTATGGAAAAAAGAATTCACATTTGAATAACATAACATTATTAAACTTTTATTTAATGATATTTTAAGTAATATAGTTTTTTTGTTCGAAATGTAACTGTACGAACGGTATCGATACAAAATTTACTTAATTTTAAGTAGTTGGATTATGAGAAGCTTAAAGTTTTGCTCAAATTTTTTAGTCAAATATGGTAAGTGATGGTTGCACAAGTTTAATGTAAACATCGAGATATATAATTATTGATGTCAGTTGAGTCGAGTGATAAAGAGTTTGATATTTTTAAAGTAAAACATTGAATTCGAATTTTGTAATTAAAAAAAGTATTAGCAAACATCATTTTGGAACATTTTAAAGAAATTCACTCCATCGTCTTGAAAGAAACTTCCATAGAAACTTTATGATCTAACATATTACAAGACAATTTTGCATCAAACCTTGTTCTACTTCAAAAGCATGCCCCCTACCAAAATAGAAAATAATAACAAAAATCTACATTTCTACTATTTTTATCTTTCACGTTATTCCGATTCTTCATTTTTCTTAAAAAATATTCGTATTTAATACGTACTCGAATCCGAATAACGTTTTTTTTAGCCCCTGCAATGATCTGGCCTGTCTTGTTCTTCAAAAACAGGAATGTTAGAAGCTGACAAAGAATAATATCCAACTTCACCTACAATCTTAGTTGAGGCCATCATCTTTTGAGCTTGAGATCGTTTGCAATGTGCAATGGCTCCTTGAATTGGATTCTCGATTTCCGTATTAACGCTGCTGCTTCGTTTAAGAAACTGCAGGTAGGGAAACCCGTTTGAGCCATTCGAGTTTGAAGAAGAAGAAGACGATGATGATGATGATGATGAAGAAGTGGAAGACTTGTTCGTCAAAGAATAACCTTTCGTAGCCGCCATCGAGAACGATCTCCTATGACGATTACTATTACCATTACCGTCGCTATTGTCAACTAACTTCCCTTTGTCCGCATTATTTCGCTTTTTCGGTTTCGAAACCGTAGTTTGATTGCCATCTTTAGCCGCGGCGGATGATTCATCCGTGCAACCTGATTTTCCAAACAAGGCTTTGAGGTAAGCTCTCGAAGCCTTCAACTTTGAGCTGAGCTTGAGTTTTTTAGTCCAAGACTTCTTCGGGTTCTCATCGAAACATCGACTAACTTCCGTCTCGGTCGAGTACTCGTAGAACAACGACATCGACGAGTACTCATCCGGGTTCAGCTCTCTACTAACATAACACGAGTCACAAGGCGAGATATTGCAGGATTCAAACGGAGTGCTCGTCGAAGTCGGTGTCGTAACAGTAGTGGTTAATGGTGTGCCATACGCTTCTTCAGCCACACAATTGTTGAAGTCACCATAACCCGAACCCGAAAATTGAAGCAGATGTGGAGGAAGATGAAGGGGAAGAAGCTTCCCGTTGTAAAAAAGTTCATCAGCTGGGGAACTTGTGGGTTCCTTTTCAATGGAAATTGAAGACATTTGGAATTCAAATTCCCTTGAATTCCTTGAATTTGTGAAATAATTGGAAAATGAAGTGATTTCCATGTCAATATATTCATCATCTTCTTCATTCTCAATGAAGCTCATTGCCGTATATTTTTTTTAATGCAAAGTTTTTTTGAGGGTTTGGAAAGAAAGAGAGCTCATTCCACTTTTTATAAGCAAGAAAAATAACCGCTTGGTACGACTAATTTTCAGTAAAAGAATTAAATTAAATATGGGGTAAGGAAATAAAAATTATTTTATGGATACTTTTCATCACGAGAAAAGATTGTATGAAACTGTGATTCCACGTCATGCTTTTTTAATGAGGGAATGACAAATCAAATTTTTCCTTCTAATTTTTAGTATTTTTAATTAGATTGTTTAATTTGTCATTCTCCTATTGGAAAGTGATAAGGATGACATGAAATCACAGTTTCATACAATTTATTCTCTTCCATCACATCATTTATGGTCTCTTTTCAATTATTTAATGATATTTTAATATTTTTTTCATATTATTGACACATAATTTTGATTATTTTTTACCCAAAACCCTAAATCTCAAATCCTAAACTTCAAACTCAAAATTATGACCTTAAATCCTAAATCTTGAATCCGAACCTTAAACCTAATTCGAATTTGGAATTCAAGGTTCGAGATTGGGTTCAGGGTTCAAGGTAAAAAAATTATCAGAATTATGTGTTAATGACATGAAAAAAATTAATAAAATACTATTAAATAATTAGAAAAGAACCATAAATGATGTGGTGGGAAGGATTTATAAAATAATTTTTGAAAGAAATATATTATTTTGTAAACTATTTCATATGGTTCCAAATATAAAAAAATTGGGACAATTATATATGGAAGTTATTCCAGTTGGGGGACCAACCCTTACACTAATGTTTGTTCTTTTTAATATGATAATGTAAAAGAAATGGTTTGATGAGAGGACTAGGGACCAAAGTATTTGTTTGACATTTTCCTAATTCTTTCACTCACCCCAATCTTTTTCATTTTCCCTCAATTTTTTGTCTACTTTAACATGAATATATTCGTGTTTATTCAAGGCTCAAACTTGAATAATATAGCTCCCAGGGGTGAATAAAGGAGGCAGACAACGACATGGAACCCTAAGAAAAATGAAAAATTGCCTTTTAGTCCTTTCATGAGTGATGAAAGTAATGGTGAAATTGTACTATAACCCTAAAAAATGAAAAGATTTCTATTTAATTTTGTTAAATAATGAATTCATTAAGTTAATATATGATGAAATTTTACTTTGATCACTCTAAATTTTAATAATTCAATTCTAGCCCTCCCGAGGTAAATATGAGGGGGCAAACAGAACTCTTATAAATAGAGAAACTAAAAATTAAAACATAGTGAAATTACACTTTGTCTATGAAATTTTTTTAATTCAGTCCTCTTATAAATAAAAAAACTATAATTTAATATTTAGCACCCCTAAAAATAAAAAAAGATTCTATTCAATCCCTTCAAAAATGATAAAATTATCAATCAATACATAATAAACTTATATTTTAATCTATAAAAAATTATAATTAAATTTCAATCCCTACTAAAAGAATTTCTAAATTTTCCCTTGCAACCCTCTTATTAAACCTCTAAATTGGCCTTCAATAACAAATAGATAATGTGTGAGAACTTCAAGCCAAAAAGGTTCTAAATTGAAAGCAGCCCAAGTTTCAAAACCAGGTTTCCAGCATCATTCATCACCATAAATGCTTGCATGGCTTGTTCAAGAAAAATATAAGTAAAGTTAACTTTTTTTTTATTAGTAAAATAAAATAATGTGATTAAAGAAGAAAGAAAAGCTAAACAACCACTTTTTATTAACATGTTTTCACTACTTTTTACTGGATTCCAGGGTTTGTTTTTTCAACTCGAGTTTCGGAAAACGATATATAAAATTAACATCTGCAATCGTATTTTATTTTTTTACGGATAAAAAAAGGATAATATATTTTTATAAAAAAGGGGAAGACAATGAAAGAGTACTGGATGAGTTGTTGACATCAAGAAAGAAAGGAACAGATGATCCGACAGTTGATGGTGGATGGGGAATATATATCCTGTGAAACTCGAGGACCCTTCCTATTTTTATTTCTTTTCTTTGGGTTTTGGTTTTAAGCTTTGTCTTCCCTTTTAATACACTCTCTTCCACCCCACTTTTTTTATTTTTTCTTATTTTAACCCACTTACTTATGTTGTTTGTTCAATGGGATCCTTTCCTCCATTTAGTTTGTAATTTAATTTGGTCCTTATGTATCAGTTTGTGTGATGGTTGATGTTCGATGTATATGTGATGATGGTATTTTTAACTTATGTATTAGTACTTGTAATTTGATAATGGTGATGTTTAGGGTGTTGAGTATTTTTCTCTCTCTCGTAGATGGTGAAGCTTCTCTATTTATATGATATAGGTATTCATTCACTGATATGCCATACTAAGTAGGTTACATGCATATCAACACGCACTCTAGAATTAACACGTGTTTATGTAGTTCTATGCGCGATTTCATGTGTGACATCACAAGAGAATATCCTGTGAATACCCATTATCGTGCAAGTTTAGTCTGTGAGCTCGATAACATTTGACCCGAACCCATTCAAGTCACATTCGAGTTTTAGGCCAATAAAAATAAGTATCATAACAAAGGGCAAACCTTTTTCTTGGGTATGACTTGATTTTTGATTAAGTGTTGATATTTTTGGACTTCATCTTGAATGTACTAGTGTTTGTGTGGGTAGAGGAAGGTGGTTTCAAATTATAATTTATCAAGAATCAGAAATAGGAAAATTACATTTCAGCTACTGATTTTGGCTGAACTTCGTATTCTTCAATGTTTGAAACCTGATCTGGATCGGTTTTAAAAATTATGTTTTACTATTTTAAATGACATTAAAATATTAAAAGACAAGTCAATTTTTTGTTGTGGATTTAATCCTTATATTTTAGTTTGATTAATTTTAATCCTTATACTTTTTAAATTAATCAATTTTAGTCCCTTTACTTTTTAAATTTTAAAATTTTAGTCCTAACCTTAACAATAGTTGTTAAATTCATTCAGTTAAATTATGTTGTTAGTCATGTTCTTCAATTTGATCATTTTTAATCTTGATATTTTTTAAATTTTAAAGCTTCAATCTTAATGCAAACAACAATAATTAAATCCATTAACTAGCTTTTTTTTTAACTTATGAAAACAAGAAGCTAACATAAAATTACATGTAATAATATATTTGTTGCATATCATCTTAGAACTAACATAATAAATTTAACAGTTACTGTTTACTTGGGGCTAAAGTTTCAAATTTTGAAAAGCACAGACTAAAAAGGATCAAACTAAAGTAAAGCTAAATCCACAACTCATACATGATACAAAGATTAATAACACAACTTAACCAAAAAATTATTTATTCAAAGAATAAGTAAACCGACCTTTGGACATGGTACACTTTCCAAATCTTTTGATTTAGTCCTTTTATAAAAAAGTGATTTAGTCATAATTCTAAAAAATTATCATTTCCTTGAATAATTAATTGCCGCCCATTAACTAAATAACACAGTAATTAGAGTTGTTTATGGACTAGGATGTCTTTACCTTCCCTACTCAAACCCAACCTAAGTTGAGTTAGGCATCCAAATTAAATAAAATTATTAGAAACTAGCTTTTATTATTATATGAAATAGCAAAAATCTTAAGCCGGTCCTGGTGAATTTTGTAAAATCTTAGCTACTGGACATTATTATGATAAACTGTACCTTGTCCATTTTCTTCATATATCTCTATTATTGAAACCATTTTCCCCTATCATTTTCCCCCTTAGCGGGTAAAGAAAAAATGTGTGTCCAAAACAAGCAACAATAAGGGAATTGCTAAGTTGATATGGGGCATAATTATGATAAACCCTACCTTGCTTAACACCTTGTGTCTTTAACAAGGCAATGAGTTACTAGACCTAAATAAAGCAATCATAAACCAAAAGTTAAAAACAATTTCGGATCCTATTGTCTGAGTTCCTGGATATGGATATGCGTTTGACATAATATATTCGACTTTTTAACCTCTTTTTTTTTCTTCAAAGTGGACCGGAAGAGGGGCATCGTTTGCCGGTTATCCGGCCAACACTGGCACCAGCAAAAGCAGAGTAAAAAACAGAAAACAGCACAGTTGCTAGAAAAGAATCTTTTGGAAGAAATAGTGGGGGTTGGAAAATTCTCAATCTCTCCCATCCCACTAGGTTCTGTTGAAAAGCAATGGAGCCCCCCTGCAAAATGATGGTGTTATGCTAAAGATAAGACAAATTCCAAATTTCTATATCAGGAAACCCTTTTTTTCGTTGCAGCTATTTCTTTTTTCTTTTTTCATTGGGGTTCACTATTTCACTATTTGGAAACCTCCCCCCCCCCCACCCAAAGGCTCTCAGTTCATTCATCTTTCTTTTTACCTCTTTTCCTTTTCCTAGTGACAAATATCACACTTTCAAACAATGCGATGTTTTGTGTTTTGTGGCTGTGCTGCTTTTCTTAAAAGAATTCGTGATTGAGATTGATTCAGGCAAGAGTATGAGCTTCTAAATAATATGAGAAAGCTTATACAGTTGCGTGCCAAATCCAAGACTCATACCAAATAACTCAAAAAGAAAGTTGAACCTTTCACATCTAACCCAACCCTATCACACCCTATCAGACCTACGAATTCTTCAACGCTTGAGAAATAATACAGTAAACTGTGAAGAGATGAACCCTGATACAGATTCATGTTTTCTACGAATTCCAGGATTACAGGTATTTACATAAGAATGAATAAATTGAGACCTGATCCAATGTTACAGAGGTAACAGTGAAAACCTTGATTCTAGAATGCAGGTTATACATATATCAATACATGTCATAGTATAGCACAAGGGCTTGCCTATTATAATATATAAGATAATTTTGACCGAGTTTCCACAAGGTTAAATTACCTGACCTATTTGCCTGGCACAGTATCACCAGCTCTCAGTTCCCTTTCAAGTTCATCAAACTCCCAATCACCTATCTCCTCGGTCGAGTAGTCTTGGCTACCCTTCCCAAACTCTGACTCCAGCTTTGCTAATTCTGCTGCAGGATCCAGCAATGGTTGTGCTTCAGCCTTTGCCTTTGTATTATCAGGTTTAGGTTGCGTGGATTCCAGAACCATCTGCATATTCTCGTTAGGAGTATCAATCTTTGGAGTCTCAATTTCCAAAGTTGGCCTTTCAATAGCTTCAAATTCCACTCTTAACTTTTCAATGTCATTGAATAATTCTTTAACCTTAGGGTCACCTTTCCTGGATAGAAGACCGGAAAATGGATTCACAAACCCCATTTAGAGGGAACCATGAAAACACAAGGATAGGAGTACACAGAGAAATTGGAAAGGATGAGTTTGTATGCAATATGTATATATCTAACCTTGAAAGTGTCTCGTGCTTACAAAACTGATCTTTCATGTTATCCACCACACTGAAGGTAGTTATAATCTGAAACAAGGAACTCGACAACGGTAAGAGGAAAAAAGACACAGGGATTTAAACAAAAAGTGAATAAAACTAGTGAATAATAATTAATGAAGCAATATGTGGTTTCATCGTTGCAAAAAAAAAAAACCTCTAAAAGAAAATAAACGAGAGAAGGAAAAAAGGGAGGGAGAAAATATGCATCAGCGGGGACTGAGTGTACCTTGGCTTCATAATCCAAATATTCCTCCTCAAGATGTTTCCTTGGGTTTAATTCTTTGGCATCCTCATCACTTGGACCAGAAGCCTTCTCTGATCTGTCTTTTCGGGGATAAAGATTTAGAAATTGCAGTAAAAATAAGTAGGCCAGAATTATTTATCTCAAACGATACAGATTACCTCTCATTTAACTTCTTCAGGTTCTCTACAAATTTACCAATACGACTAATGGAAGGGGTCAGCTCTTTCTGCAAAAGAGTACAAAGATTCCCAGAACAATGCATGAGAGAGAAAGAGAAAAGGAGCAAAGGTGGGAATTAACCACAACTTAAGTTCACAAAGTGTTTCATCAGTCAGAATGCATTGAATACCTTGTAATCAGAGAGAAGATTAAAGGCCAAGTCCACAAAGAAATCCTCATGTTGCTCCAATTCCTCACTGGAAAATGCAAACAAGTATCAACCAAAAAATTAAAAGAATCCAGTATTAAGTATTAAATTAATAGAATTAAGAACAGACTTCATAATATTCTCTTTCTTCGATGCAAGGAGTTCGAAAAACAGGATCAATGGAGGACGATAATTAGAAACATATTGTCCTAACAGAAGAAGAGTGTTGGATTACATACTTGATTTGCTTGTTCTTAGTTTCTGCATATGTGGACTGGATAAGCCAAGTATCTTCCAAGAAATTAATCCATGTATGGAGAACTTCAGCTTCTGCTCTACAAGCAGAAATGGAATTTGACAATTCATCTTCCTGTTAACATGCCAAAAAGAGTTATTAGATATTTGAATTTCGAACCATGAGACAGGACGTAAAATTATCAAGATGGAGTAATTTATATAAATTTTAGCTTTACATGATTAATATAGAAATTAGGTAAAAACACCCACATGCACACCTTTGTTTTCAAATGGGAAACAATCTGATTGTTAGCTTCGTTAAACTGATCTCTTTCTTCCCGGACATCACGTAGACGTGCATTAGCAGCAGCCAACGATATATTAACCTACGCACATTCCACCAAAATCGTAAAGGCCATAACCCAGAATCCACCTTTTTACACTAAAGGAAGTTAATAAACAGATAGAAATTTCTATGGCATGAACACAAAACGTAAAGTTTTCAAAGCCGCGTGGCTTGCATGGTTGTATGGGAGCTTCACTACTTCATAATTGGAAATAATAACCACTCATTACCAATCAAGTGGAGCCAATTATAATTTAAAATGGACTTAAGTAGAATAATGAAATAAACTGTATGGACAAATCATTCTTATATATGCCATAGCAATCTATTTGCAAAGCTTTAGTAACTTGTGAACTTCACCAATCACCCACAAAGAAAAAAAATATACAAAAGATCTGCTTCAGTAAAATATACAGTCACCTCCAGCAACATGAATAAGTATAAATAAAAGAAACAAAAAATTATTAAAGTAAAAAGAGGGAACAATTCACTATATATGAAGGTAAAGAGAAACAAACATGTAAAAGCACGTTGCAGGAGATTTTTATAAATTTTCCAATGTGTAAGCAACAACTAGAAAACGGAGTGCAGTAGAATAACCTTTTTCAGCTCTGCTTCAAGTTCATCTCTTTGTTTCTCAAGCACTGAAATCTCAGCTACTATTTCCTGGATATCGTTCATTGGAAGAAAATGTCAGATTTTTCATCTAAAACAAGTTAATACGCCAAAACTCACAAGCTGGTTTTCCCAGATCTGCATGGTTTTCATTGTTTCAGTGAAAAGATAATTTATGATGCTAATGAAATCCTAGGCAAAAACAGACAAATAAACCTTAAAGAATGGAACATCCTTAATTTCTACAACATAAATAATTCTTTTTATATATATGGACATGCATTTGGCCTTAATGCTTAAGCTATACAAATGGAGCTAGCCCTCTCCCATCCCATAAACCCACATCCTCAAGGTGCAAAAATAAGACCACCAAATCGAGGCTCATCTTCTAACCAATACCAATGTCCCCTAGGAGACGTTTTGAACAGCATATAATGACATCTAATAACAGAATTATCACTGCTATGCAGTACCATGATGCATGAAATCATGAAAATATGGAAATAATCCTTTGAATGCCAATTTTAGATGATATCATCCAGTAAATAATTTGACATGTTCCATATTAAACCTCCCATGTCATCAGCCTTTGATTAGGAAGTGTACAAAATCCTCCGCAGCAGATCTACCTAAACTAGATCATGATTTTTGACATCACATTTGATTATAGACAATAAGAAAACAACTAGCTATCAAGTTCCAGACAACTTCCTGAAATCAAATATTGTACTCCAACCTAAATTGCAAGATAATAAGATTTTCCTTTTTATCTAGCAGTGCAGAAAAAGAGAACACATCAGTGCAAGTAGACAACCTTCTCTTTTCCTTCAGCTTCATTTGCTTTGGCTACACGAACAGTCAGGGCCTCCTCCTTCTGAAGTCTGGCAATAATAAAACCAATGACCAGTATGCAACAATAACATATTTCAGGAAGATATTTAGATAATTCAAAGCAGAATCAGTTAGAAAGAGCTTCAGATTGCTTTATATGTTGCTTCAGTGCTCAGTCTTCAAGAATTTCATCCAAAATCCAAATATTAAGCAGAAGTAGAAATATTCCAGGCAAGCACCCCCAAGCAATCACCAAAGATGGGATTCAAACAATTTTTGCCAATTAGCATGGCCCAGGGCTACCTTTTGCATCATTAATAATAAGATTGAGAAGGAAATTTAGGTCAAAGGTCATACATAAGACATAAGAGATATAAGTCACACCAAAGACTTAAGCAGACATCCTCTTAAAGCAACCATGAATTCTGGTCACTGTTAAAGTTTCAACCCATGTTTTCATAATAATCTTCATACTTTCTTGGAAGTTTTCAAGTAGGAGATATCTAGAAAAGGTCAAAGTAAATTGTACAATTTCAAACTGAACATCAATAACTGCAAATTTTCTTATAGTACCTAATGAGATACTTTTAAAAAAAGAATCAGCCAGGCCTCACTAACCCTTAAACATAAAACAATACATCACATATAAATGCAGCTGCTATTCTAAAGTAACAGCATTGATAAAATCAAAAGTTACTCAGAACAACTCTAAAAGATCCTTGGCAAACCTGTGATCTGATATGCGTTTCTCAGCTTTTGCACAGGAACTTGCAAGAGATTCGGATAAGATCTTCAACTTATCAACCTGCTCAAAGAAACAATATAAAGTAGCAAGTTACAAACAGACGCCCCAAGAAATGCTGCATTTGCTAAAACAGATACCCATCTTCTATTTTTTTAGCTTCAACTGCAAAAAGATGATAAACCCCTAAATTAAATATTTTAGCTAGATGAAGCAAACTTTAACAGAAAGCAGGTTGCATATACATATTCGTGCATAGTAACCTAATCAGGAAACAACCAAATATCAAGAAATATATACCTTTTGAGCATGAATCTCAGGAGAGTCTCCGTTGTTTAGAGACTTCTTTTTCAGTAAAATCTTTTCCAATGTGGAACAGTTTCGTATATCTGCAAGTGCCTCTCTCAGAGCCTACCACAAAGATAAGGTGGTCAGATGTCATATTTTCCTCCAGGGGAAATGTATTGAGAAGCTCATATCTGTTTAAGTGGAAACGTAGCCACAGTAAAGATCACTAAATAAGTATAATCAGCTAGTAAATTAGAAACATGAGTAGCTTCAAAAAAATTCAGGACTTTTTAATTTTTCTTTGGGGAGGAGTAGGCCTTGTCAACTTGATTTCAAACTGTTGACAAGAGCTTGTAGCCACAGTAAAGATCACTAAATAAGTATAATCAGCTAGTAAATTAGAAACATGAGTAGCTTCAAAAAAAATCAGGACTTTTTAATTTTTCTTTGGGGAGGAGTAGGCCTTGTCAACTTGATTTCAAACTGTTGACAAGAGCTTGTAGAATTAGATATCATATAGAGCTCTAGGTTCTAGCATATCATGCTCTCGATCTTCAAGATGCATCATGTCAAGAACATCAGCAACTTCAAATTTAATTCCACCCTCATTTAATTCAAGGGCAGGTACCAACAATCCTCCTACTACACAACTTGTAGTCGATAATCATGAATGGGGTTTTCTTCCTCACCAAGATCAGATTTATCAAGGAAACTACCTTCTGGTATGTCAAACTAGATGTGGGCACCTTCCAGAATCTCCATATGGGTTCCCACTTGTTCCTGTCGCAACCAAGCATAAATTGCACATGACGATTCTTCAACCACAAGTTTCACTGCATTCAATTATGTTTCTTGACATTGATTTCCTCTTCGTTGACCACAAGTGTATCAACCTACCTTAAAAGTAAACCCTAATATAAACCCTAGGAACTAATTAGGCTATGATACCAAAATTAATGTGGTTTAGGGGGAAACAACAGTAAACCAATGGAATTAGGGCTGAACAATCGAGTAAGAAAGAATATGGAACTCTAGAAAACGTGGGGCCGTGGAAAACCTTCTCTCTATTAATTCAAAGAAAACAATATGAATAATGATACTCTGACTAATAAATATTTTACAACTTGTTTATAATATTCTTTCTAGCAAATAAATTTCTAATAGCCCTAGATTTAAACCCTAAAGATAACTAATAATCTTAGCCCTAGATCTAAACCCTAACGGTATCTTATAATCTTAGCTATCCATAATATATCAATAATTTATAAATGTTACTGAAATAAAAAATAATATTTAAAAGCTCATGTGTCACTCAACTATGAGTCTAAGCTGGTTTTTTGTTTTGTATATGAGTTATCAAGATGCACCAAAATGAGAGCAAATGAGACAAAAAGCAATCCATATAAAGACAATTTGCAGGGGTAATCAGTAAACAATGATTAGAACATCACTATTCTGCTCGAGAGAGAGGCAGAGAGAGAGAGTAATAATCTTAGCCCTAGATCTAAACACTAACGGTATCTTGTAATCTTGGCTATCCATAATATGTCAAAAATTTATAAATATTACTGAAATAAAAAAATAATATTTAAAAGCTCACGCGTCACTCGACTATGAGTCTAAGCTGGTTTTTTGTGAGAGAGAGAGAGAGAGAGCAGTCTGGGAAACACCCAGAACATATCATTCTGTGGCAAAGCAATATCAAATAACACTTATTCCAATAAGAAATCCAAGAGTTTCTGCCACATTCTTTTGCAGCTTTATCAAGTGCAAACAGATTATTCCACAACTGATACTTTAAAGAACCGTATGCAAGAGCAACAATGAAGCAAAAAGAATAATTAGCCTCAAGCAACTGCAAGATAAACAAGCAAATTAAACCAGTATAATGTTATACTAGCAATTTGATTTGTCCAGATTGAAAACTAACAGGAATTTTGAAAATCATTTCCCTGACATTAGACCAGATTTTCTACTTAACATACAATACACTATAAATTCCAAACTTCCGCAAAATAGATAAGCAAAGTTTACCATAGCTCAAATTAAACTCATTGCTCACCTCGATAGTCACTTTAGCAGTCTTTTCTGATGCATTATCATGACCTTCTTTTGGTGTGCTCAACTTATTGAGTTTTTTCTTCAAATCAGAAGCTTCAATATCCGATCTGTCATTGGAGATGATAAGATACAAAATATTAATTTCTCTTGCTTAAGTAAGTGTAGCAATCAAAAACCTCAAATTTCAATATCTAAAATTTCTGGAAAATATGGTAGCTACACAACATGAGCCAAAAAATATGATACTGATTCCTCCTCTGTTAAAATAGGATAAGCAGGTAGATTTATGCCAACATAGATGCAAACTGGGCACATGAAAATATGATCAAAATTAACTTTTATTCATGTCTAACAGAAATATCTTAGCTAGATATTAGAAGTTAAAACTCATTCTAAGAGGGAAAATTACACTATAATTATTAAAGAAAAATTCAATTAGACACTGCCAAAAGCTATGTCACCCACTCAAGAGCGTTGAATATGGGTATCATCCATCACAGGTAAGCTCAAATTTTTTCAGTATTTATTATACAGTTGGAGAATCTTACCTCCGTACCCAAATCCAGATAGACATTGGATATGGGTGTTGGAAATGGGTATTTTAGGAAAAATGAAGGGCCAGGGTAAAATAGTCCAGAAACATACAAGATGTTGGCATTGTCAGAAACATGAACCGAGAACCCAAAGCCAAAGTAGAGAAAACATAACAGGGAAGTGTAGGCATTATAACATGGGCTGAAGGACAGGAAATGGAAGTATTTTTGTTTTGAACTACCTTAAAAGATCTGCACTGGTTTTCAACCCTGTTATGGCACTTTGCACAAACTGAAGCAGTTCCTCCCGTTTCACCTATAAATTTCCATGTTTGAGGAATAAAAGAAGGGAATAAATTAAACTTTGAATCTTTCTAAATTGCACTCAGAATGTAGCATGGGTTCCAACAAGTTACCAGCACTTCATCTTGGTAGCTAGAAAAGGCAAAAGCTAGATCCTGTATACTGCTGACTACAGCATTGTGAACTTCTTTTCCTCCAGTAAGGCAAAGCCTGCAGGTATTATTATTTAATTAAAGGAAATTACCAAAATCCTATTTAAGTTTCAGGCTAAATGTTCATAATAATAAATTATTTGTCCCACTTCACCAAACAAAACATACAAGAAAAGGCAGAAAATGAAATTATTCTGCATATGTTAGAAACAGTCACTTTTAAACTCTGTGATGGCAAAACCTCAACGTTGGCATTCCAGCGTATAATAAATCAATAGAGATAAAGTGAGAGGACTTACCGAAACATCTCCTGGAGCAGAGAAATCTCTTCCTCATTAGGAGCTTCAATAATCTGAAACATACAAAATATTTAACCTGCGTTAACCTCAATGATCAGGTATTCCAAAAGCATAAAAGTTAAATAGAAAAGTCCATGCCTTTGGAAATAGTAAGCTCTTTCATTCATGATATTAACTTGTTAGCTAATAATGACAAAAAGGTCTCACAAATTCTGAACATGGCTTGATAAAAATTACAGAAAATCAAACATACAATCTTACATGAAGACATCTAAGATACTCCAGCAGAAAAGATAACATATCTATAAATAACTTAAATGTACTTATATTGATAGAACACAACAAACTAAGAGCTTTCTTATAATTTTCCTTAAAGATGATTCAATCATTAAAATTTCTACTTATTGCCATACTGAGCTCAGTAAATGTATCACTAATTTTTTTTGTTTTTATGATTTTGATAGCATAAGGCATAACAGGTATTGAAGGAGCTTCATAGCTTACTGTGTTTGATAGGATTTAATGATCTTAGAGAACATTTAAAGATTAAAGCTCCAGTTCTTGCATGGAACTAAAGACTAAGAACAATTTCCAGTAAAGCTGTTATAACCCTCGTGAAGTGCAGGAATTCGGCATTCATTTGTTTTTGTTTGGAAAATCATTACTCAGTTATCATTAAAAATATCAAAAACTTAACCAGGCCCATGATAAAATATAACTATCCGGATTGTTTATTTTAGTTTTTTTCTTTTTTCAGGGAAAGATTTAGATCCAGAATGACCACACCTGAAATGTTGACTTTTCCGAAACTTCATCTAATGCCTAATCCTCTAAAAATTAGTCAATATCAATGCTAGCAAAGCATGGAAATAAATGCCTAAAAATGTTTATGATACATTCAAGATTCTACATTATCTTGATGAATTCTGATTAAAAAGAAAATAGGAACAAATGACCAAGATACCAAATCATACCATAGATATTGTTATGCACTCCAAAGCCTGGCTTTGAAGGAAAACCTCTTGAAAATTCATCGGTGCATCCCCAATATCAGAGTCACAATACAAAACCTATCGATCATTAAAAATGATCAAAAGATAGAGTCATGACACAAGAAACTTATTCGAAATGTAGCATTAGTTCAGCAATTGAACCTATTTCAGGCACACAAACAATTAATCGACAGCATTAGTTTCAAAATGCAACAAATAAAAATACACTTCATGCAACAAATAAAAAGGAAATCTAAGGATATGACAATAAGGTATATTAAACTATTTAACCTAACTCATGAAAGAAACACAATATAATTTGATCTCAGACTACGCAACCAAAGTGAACCTACCTATCCCCTTGTTGAGCAGACATTGAAAAAAACATTTAATTTACAACTCAATAAGTAACCTTAATTCACTGCATTCAATTTGGTGTTTGTTAACAAAAGGAATAACTCACCAGTGACGGCCTTTTTGGGGTGTCCTTTGCTTCATCAGAAGCAAGAACTTCCTCAAGGCTCTTTTGACTGCCATCAGATAACTTCTCAATTTCTTTGAGTGCAACCAACCATCTTCTCAGCAGCATAGCTCTCTCAAAACCCCTACAAGAGATTGCTGCTTCCTCCAATCTTTTCACAGTTTGCCTTACACTTCTGATACTGCGAGACCCCTGCATAACTACGCAATTTAAGCAAGTCCAACAACAATACTATAGGATGCCAACAACAGGAAAAAGAATTTCTAAAAGTAAACAAGGTAAATAACTATCTAGGAGCGCATTAAATCAAGTCAGAAATGACAGCTGACTATGATGTGACATCTGACTAAATCACAAAGCTCTTACTTAATATCAGTTTACAACATCACAAGCCACATTTAAGATTAGATCAAATAACAGCATAACAATATTACTTGAACGGGAAATTGCCAAATCCAATTAAAATTAAACAAAAAAATGCAGTAAAATATGTATATGGATGTGGCTAGTGTATAGAAAAATAATTTATTCCGCCAAAGAGACACATTTCTCCAATTATAATTCGATTTTAATCGCATTTTGTTGATTTAGAATTTTTTAAAAAAAAACCTGTCTAGATTATTACATACATTTCAGTATCTTCTAACTGAACAACCAAAACACACAATCAATTTTAAACCAAAATGAAAACGCTAAAACTATAATCTAGCAACTTCATAATAACAAATTAATTCTTATGAAAATAACTCTAAATTTCCAATTTTTAAAAAAGAAATCAACATTGCAAACCTTTCAAGCTAAAAAACCATTCAGCATGAAATTGCAACATGAAAACCTCAAACTGCAAATAAATAACATTTATAAAAATGAATGGCAAAAAGAAAAAAAAAAGAAATTACAATGCGATCTTGAAAGAGTTTGGCTCCTTCAGCGACAGCCTGGCCAGCATGATGAACAACAGTATCGGCATAGTTTTTGATGTTTCGCGTGATGTTATTATTGTTCCCAACCTCCACCGCTTTGTTCACCGCCGTTCTCAGCCACGACATTTCGTTTATTTTCTAGCTTTACCGCTAGGTCGATCAATGCAATTAGGTTTAAGCAATTTACTACTTTTTCTGTGAGGAAATTTTAGGGTTTTGGAGTTCTGAGACAGGAAATGGGGGAAAATGTGTTCTTCGATCGTTATTGTACTTTTTGTTCAAATGATGAAGTGTAAGAAAACGACGGCGTTAAATGTGGAATTCTAGGATGATGCGACGTGCTGTGACCAACAGATTTTTTTCTTTTTCTTTTCTTTTTATCTTAAAGCTAATTATGTAATTTTTTAATAATAAAAGGTTCAAAAATAATTTATTGGGCATTGAAGTTGTTATTTACTTCTTTAACAATGGGTTATAACAACAAATTAAATAAATTAATTTAGCCTTTATATTATTAAAAAAATTAAATAAATTTAAATTATAATAAAATTAATATTTATAGTATAAAAAATGAATTTAAAATTATTTTTTATAATTACGATTCAATTCTAAAGAAAATATTTTATTAACAATATTATAAAAACTTTAAAAATCTTAACTTCGCTAAAGAGTAAATGATATTTTTTAAATAGTAAATATTAACTTTATTTTAATTCGGCATTATTTTTTAATAATATAAGGATTAAATTAATCTATTTAACATTTGAAAGACTAATTTTATCAGGTCCTAGAAGGACCTCTCAGGTATAATCACCTTTCATAATGTGTTACTATGTTTAAGTCAGTTCGATGAATTATAAAATTAAAAACAACTTGATGATGAAACGATGCGTTATACATCTAAAATAATGAGTATGTATTTAAATATACTTACGATGATAAAATATTTGGTATGATGAAAAATTATCATTTTTAAGGAATTAATTAGTTAAAACGTAATACGGATATTTAGTATGCACAAATTGTTTTATTTCCTTGGAAGGTAACTTGCCGCTGGAAGTTTAATGGAAAGTTACTCCCTTGATAATTGGTGAGAGAGTTAATTTCCCATGTGATGGAAAGTAAATAAAAAAAAATGTTAAGACAAATCAACTTTCTTTTGTTTATGTTTGGGTATTAACTTATACGTCCTAAAAAAATACATAAATGTTACTTATTCTCTCGTTCTCAAGCCTTTACAGCTCCAATTTATTGTTGCAAAGTAATTTTCTTTTGCTATTACATAGCAATTAATTTAAGAAAAGATAAACTAGTAACATCCTCATACAGTACATTCAAAGCAAAATCAGGATATGGGGACCAAGCGTAAAAGTTAATAACCATTCTTTCTACAACCTTTGCTAAGTAATCGACCATCCTATCGCATTATTGATGCACATGCCTAATACCAATATCTCAATCTTAACGCAATAGGTCTCAGATGGCATGAATTACATACGAATCCGATTGTTGTATCATCAGTGATGCAGTGCTTCCAAACAATCTATTTCTAACAACACATCACGACAACCATGGATTATCTCGAAACATTATTAGGATTATCTAGCTGACAATACACTGGATCAATCTATTCAGACAGCAACGGTCCTAAAGATTTGGCACGACTTTGTTTTTTCACACTTTAACCCACACTTGGTTATCTCATGCATAAACGTACCAACCCCCCTCATTGCATGCATGGGATCTTTTGAAGAACAAGCAATAAAGTGGCCCACTAATGTGTTGTCGTCCTCAATGATCACAGCTGTATGATTCGATTCTAGTAAGGTAGTAGAACTAATAATGACCAAATTGAAATTAGGTGGGATCCAAGGCTCATTTCCCTTACTTTCTCTTACCCCTATCTCCTTGGATCGATCTTTTTCAGTGGTAGATTGTGGCTCTTTTCCATTAGCCTTCATGATTGGCTCACCATTAATTTTTTCCTCCACGTCAATCATTCACCAACCGCTCATAATTTGATCCCTTTAAAATCTCTCACATTGATTCTTTCCCTTCCAAATGTGTCTTATTTTTTGGTTTAGGATATTCAATTTCCTTATTGTTCCCCTTTTTAACAAGTCATAGTTGTATCACTAGGCAAATATCTTTATTTTCTTTACTATCTTTTAAAATATTTTTTAATTGATATCAAATTTTAGTATTAAGATAATATTAATACATATATCTAATATATGGATACACTTTAATTTATATCTAAATGTAATGAGAAAAAAAAGCTTGCAAATTTGTACATCTTCACAATACTGAGGAATATGCAAGTTGTTTTTAACTGCATTCATGCAACAGATCTAATTAAAATGTGAGAAAATCATATCTTTTAAATTAATACAAATATTTGTGAATAAAAATCGTTAAAATATATGAACACTATATTATATTTAATAAGGACAATTTTATAAAATAACATTAACATTGTAAAATAATTTTCGTAACAATTACATTTTTATCATTCACACATTCTATTGGTATCACAATCACATGTAACAAAAATAAAATGATCAATGTTAGTATTGTCAAATAAAGGGCCTATTGAATCCAATGGACTTTCTTACCTCTAATTGAAAAATAAGAGTTCGGTTGATAAAACCTATCATTGTATCTTTATCCAAATATCAAATTATGATGAATTTGAAATGGAAATTGTCTTACAAGTTGTGCACGAATGTTTTGATAGAATCCAAATGAAACCTAAGTATTGACAAGATGAAGGTTAAAATAAAGTTGAGTAAAATATTAGTAGATTGAAAACTTAGCATTTTTTACATGAAAGGCTATATTTGCTTGCTTTGTGAGTTTCGTCATATTATCCTTATTATGAGGGTGGCAACACTTTTAATATGATATGATTGCTGATAATTAATTGTTTTATTGTGATTTTCAGAAATAAAGGCATCCTGTCATTAGAAGGATTAACCACAGAAGCTTTATGTTTAGTGTTAGTATTTAGCAATGTTAGTAGTCATACATTATTAACAAATATTGATTATAAAGTGAATAAATAATATATTTTTTTAATTTATATAATTCGGTAGTGAAAGTTCATTTCCAAAATCAAGAAGTGGTCAAGTTAGATATGTTTAATATGGCAAATTACATAAGACAAAAAGACAATATGGTGGCTTTATTATCTACATTGAAGATTTTTTGTGTTTTTCATCTGAATCTCCAGCCACTTCCAAAAGAGATACCAATAGATTCTAAAGCTACAATAAATGAAAAAAGTAAAAAGCCTAAAAGAGGAGCACATTTGTTGCAAATATGTATTAAATTTCCGTATCTATCAACTGTATGACCTCTATAGAAATATGATTTCATTGAAAGCAACATGAATTGCACTTGATAACACTTATGGAAACAAGAAGAAATATATAAAAATGTTTCTTACATTGAGATCTTTTGAATTTACCATTGCTGGTATAAAATTTATTGTAAATCAAGTACTTGAGTTGCAAATTCTGACCTGCAAATTAAGTGAAATTGAGGTTAAAAATCACTCGAGATGCACTCATTATTGTTTGAATGGAAATTTTATTAGTGAAAAAAGATCTTGAAAGATAAAAAGAGCATTGAATTTGAAAGATATAATTCAAATGAACTAAAGAAAGAAGTACTAATGAAATGTGTTTCTATTGTAGAAAGAAATGGCATTTTATAGGAGATTGCAGATTAATTTTTTTTAGAAAAAAAAAGACTACTTATGGTTCTGTAGGTACAAACACAACCAATCATGTTGAACAATATATGAAGAAACATATTGCAATGGTAGCTAAATGCAAATTCGCATGGAGAATGAAGCTCATATGGCTACTACAATAGAATCTTCCAAATGGTGGTTGGATTCTGGAGTTAATATTTATGTGTGCAACAACAAAAGACAATTCAAAACATGTGAAAAATGTAGAAGACCGGAATAGATCCTAATGAAAACTACAATGTATCTAAGGTCATTGGAAAATGATCAGTTAAATTGAATGTACGTCGAGATAAAAGTTAAACTTATAATGTTCATTAATGATTATTTTCATTTCACCTATGCTTTTTATTAAAACAAAAGATGAAGCTTTTGAGAAGTTTAAATAATTACAAATCAATTGTTGAAAATTAAAAGGAAAATAATACTAAAATTCTTTGAAGTTAGACTTGCACTTGTAATTACTCAGGTTTCATAACTTGCCTTGTTTGAAATTGATAATTTTTTTAAACAAAATAGTTGGGCCATGATCTTATTGATCTCGTGGATGCATGTTGTCTCATATTTGAATATTGATCATTTGGAGCATTAAATAATTGTGCATCGGGTCGAATTAGATCCCTTTTATTAAGGAGATTGGATCGACTAACTTGAAAACTTATCTTGTAATATCCTGATTTTGGGCCTAGTCGGAATAGTGGTTTCGTGACCACAAAGTCCGAGATAGAAATAATTATTTTATGATTATTTTGAGGTTTATGATATGATTGCATGATTGTGTGAAAATTTCGTGAAGAAATTTTATGCATAAAGTGCTTAAATTAAAATTAGGGACTAAATCGAATAATTTGCAAAACTTGCATTCTAGAAGTTTCTAGTATGAAATTGTTTTGAAATATTAATTAGGAGGTCTTAAATAGCAATTTTACCAATTTCTAAGTCTATGGACAAAAATTGGACATGGATGGAATTTTTGGAAAGTTTAGTAGTAAGGGCATTTTGGTCATTTAGGGGTAAAATGAATTAAAATACAAAATTAACAGCCAATTTTGCTCATCTTCAACCCCATGGCCGAATATAGCAAGGAGAAACCATGGCTAGGGTTTTTCAAGCTTCCAAGCTCGATTGTAAGTCCATTCTAGCCCCGTTTTTCAAGTTCTTTACGTTTTTGGAGTCCCGGTAGCTCAATTAAGCTTATGCTAGCAATAATTCAACCCAAGGTTCATATTTGGAAAAATACCCATGGGTGAAATTTGTGTATTTTGTTGTTTTATGATAGAATATGAAGTTTTAAATTATGTTAGACAACTTGTGCTACTCGGTTTTAAGCGAAAACTAGCAAAAGTGCTTAATCGGTAAAAATACCTAATAGTCATAAGTACCTGTTAGAGTGACAATTTGATGTTGCCATAGAAGGGAAAAATGATCAGCATGTCATAAAACATATGAAAATAGGCTGAAGTTTAATTTACGAGCTTTGGGGCAAAAGTGTAAATATGCAAAAGTTTAGGGGCAAATTTGTAATTTTGCCAAAATATGATTTTGGGTCAATTTTAATAATGTGAGTCCTAATTAGACTATATTTTAAATGATAGAGCAAGGAAAACTAAAATTCGGGCTAAAATAGGGAAAATACCAAGTTGTGGACGAAATGGTAAAAGTAGCCATTTTCGCATACGAGGTAAGTTCATGTGTAAATGTAGTAACATAATTGTCATTTTAAGCAATTTAATGTTGTTTATATGATATGATGCTGATTATTATCATGAAATATTATGCTTTGTGGTTTTTGTTGAATAATATGTAATTATGTGAATTACTTGATGAGTATGAACTATCACCGAAGTATCAAATTCGATATTCCGTGGAAGATGGCAAAGATGAGTGATCGAGGAAAACGCCCGATTGAACCTTAGGAATAGATTAGGATAAAAGTGACATGTCACTAGGATGGTTGAGCATCCGAACTCGTTGAGTTGAGTCCGAGTTCACTTATGGATGCAAATGTCCGAACTCGTTGAGTTGAGTCCGAGTTCGAGAGATGTAACTAGGCATCCGAACTCGTTGAGTTGAGTCCGAGTTCACTCATGGATGCGAACGCCCGAGCTCGTTGAGTTGAGTCCGAGTTCACTTATGAGCGGGTTACATAGTAGCTTGGCTACATATGTGGCACTTATGTGCAAACTTTCCATGTATCCGAATTATATTCCGATGTGTTCAACGGGTAAAATTCTACTCAAACGGAGGAATACTCGAGATGAAAGGGACGTATTGGTAAGTGTTGTGAAATGGACACTTTAGGCAGGTATGTTCTTAACCCTCGGGTTGGAAATAGATACAACAACGGTAAGATCGTAAGATGATGAATGATATTTAGAAAATGTGATATGAATGTCTCGGTGATGATTATGCAAATGATGTTTTATGTTTGCTTATATAGTTATGTTGCTTGCTATTTGCATGTGAACTTACTAAGCATTTATGCTTACTCCCTCCTTTTCATTCCTTGTAGTGTTGACAAGTCAGCTCGGAAATCGGAAATGGGCGGCACGCTCACACTATCCGTATACCATATTGGCATAATGGCTTGTATATTTTGAGTATGGCATGTATAGCATTATAATCATTTTTTGTATATGGCCTTATGATATGGTTATTGAGTGGTATGGAAATGCTTGGTAATGATTAGCCATTGGAATGGCTAATCATGATCATATTTGGTATTATGTATGCTAAATTGCTAGCTAATCCATGGAAACCATGAAATAGGTAAAATTTACCATAAAATAGATTCAGACAGCAGTAGTGACGTGAGTTTGAAAAATCACTAAAAATAGTAGAGATACAATTAGATGATGAATAATATATGGAATTGAAGAATTATGAGTCTATTTTCATATGGATGGAACAAAACAGGTATATGAGTTATATTTTATGAGATGTTTAAATTTTTGTGAAACAGGGCCAGAGCAATTTCTGGATCCCTTGTTCTGACTTTGGAAATTCACCATAAATTTTTCAAAGATAATTAGAAGTCATAATTTATATGTACAGATTTCTTATTGAGTCTAGTTTTATTAGAAGCAAACAGTATAGTCATTGAAACTCTGTACAGGGAGATATTTGATTCGTAATACACAGAGGTCAGAGGAGCCAAACTATGAAACAGGGGAGACTTTAACTAATAAACTGTACTAATTTGCTCGGCCAAAAATTCTATAAAAAAATTAGTAAATATATATATGAGTCTAGTTTCAGGGAAAATTTACGGAATTGGATTTCGAGTTTCGTAACTGGAGATATGAATTTTTAAGCGACTATGACGCAGATTGTTAGCTTGACTGAAAATTTTAAAAATAAATTGTTTGAGCTGTTTAAGTAATGAATTAAGTCTATCAACACCTCGTGTTCGACTCCGGCGACGGTCTCGGGTACGGGGTGTTACATATCTTAAAGATATATAAATAATCCTAACCTTTATTAGGATACTCTCAATACTATTTTGAGGCTATATTTGTGGGGATTGTGATTGTGATTCATCTTTATGTTAGCAAGTACAAAAAGCTTTATTTTCAAGACTTACATGGATATAATGAACAAAGAGTTTTTAACACTTAATTTGTTTATTAGGAATTGTGTTTGAGAGTGATGTTTGTAAGTAAAACAAGTGTGTCACTTAGTTTTATAATCTAAATTTTCTGAGAGGAAAACTCAGTGGAAAGATATCTAAATCTTAGGTGTAAAAATGAGGTTGATACATTGATAAATGGTATGACTTAAATCATTGTTTAGATGAGATTAAAGATAGTGGATTGTATCTCTAGGCAATACCCTGTAGAGTGGAAATTGAATTGTATAATCAATTGCTTTTGTGTTATATTCTTTAGTTTTCACATTTAGCAATTATAACCGCTCATATTGTTCTTACAGAATTCGGTTGTTTTCTTTAAAGCATACAACGAAAAATCTAGACATATTAGCATAAAGCTTGACTATATTAAAGAAACAAACTCTAACGGATTAATTACCATTACATATGTCAAAAATCTAATAACAATTTGGTATATCTTTCACCTAAATGATTACCAAGGGATTTGGTACGTATTAGTACAAAACAAATGAGCTTAAAACCTTTTATTAGATATTAATAATGGGAACCCAATTTTTAATAAAAAAAGTTTAATTATAAAGTAAAAAGGATAAAAACAAATTATTATTATGTGATGCACTAATAAAATCCACTTTAAACAATAATGTTATGAAAACTAGTGTGATCCATTGCATACAGAAGATGAGTTAAATCCTTTTAACATAATTCATTGATTATTTATTGTCTAAAGCAATAAATAAAAAATAAACTCTATGTATATGAACATAAAAAGTGGTACTACTTTATCAAGAATAATTAAGAAGTTCTATATAAATATTTATGAAGAACATGACAAACACATGGCCATGTTAGTTCTATGAGTAAAAATATTCAGATAGGATTTTGAATTAGGATTACTTAGGGTGCATATTCAATTCTAGTATAAGGAGATATGATTTACCAATAAGTGTTGGGTAGTGATGATAACGGGGTAGGGTAGATTTTTACTCACCTCGAACCTTGATAAATCATCTCAACCCCAACTCTTAAAGAAAAAAATCTGCCCCAAATTCGAAATTTAACAGGAGACCTGACTCTGACTCTGACTCTGACTTCGACTCGAATTTAGATTAATTGTTTTATTTTTTATTTTGAAGCAAATAAAATTATATTTTTAATTGTTATAAAATGGTCATCTAACTATTTAATTTTGTTTTTTTTGTTTTTTTTGTTACTAGCTGGCTAACTTAAAAATAGAAGCACCCAAAAATCCTAGTTAGTTGGGTGACCAAAAAAGAAAATATTGAATAATTAAGTAATCATTTTGTAACTTTTCATAATTCGGTGACCAAGAGAAAAAGATACTAATAGTTGGGTGACCATTTTATAACTTTTCATAGTTAGGTGACCAAAAAAGAAAAAAAATCCATAGTTGGGTGACTACTGTCGATAAATGGTATCTATAGAGGTGAAGAAGGAGGAAAGTTGGTTCTTCTATTCTAGGGTCAAGAGTTGAAAAAGTAGGGGGCTTAAGTAGAGAAGGTCCGAACTTAGTGTGTTAGGGTTTTATGTGTGGAGAAGAGTGCCACTACTATGCTACACCTTGGGGTATTTATATGTAAGTAAGGATTCCTAGGTGGTCCTCTTTTGAGAATATCATATCCATTAATAGCAGATGCCTTGAGGGTCCTACCAGGTGGTTAAGGATGGACAATTTTGCATTTAGGGATACAAGGCATGCAGGTAGTCGATCACTAAGTGACCATTCAGATGGTGCAATGCGGAGGGTTGTTTGCGTTTGTCTCGAGGATAACTTACGGATGGTCTTGAGGCAAAGTCACTTTATAACCTACCTCTCGATTGGGAGGAGTATTGTTATACCTCTACTCCGTTAATGACATGTGGCAACATGATAACCTGCCAAAGCGACACTCGCAAGCGACCTTCTGCCTTGTACTGTTTGGATGGCCATTCAGTAACCGACCACTCGTGTGCCTTGTACCCCCAATGAGGGATTATCCATCCTTAACCATTCAATAAGACCCTTTTTTAAGCTATCCACTATTAATGGATATGATCTCCTTAAAGAGGAGACCATTCGGAAACTCTCACTTACTTATAAAGACCTTAAGGTGCAACATAGTAAAAGGACTTCTCTCTACATACAAAACCCTAACACATTAAGTTCGACCCCTTTTTTTTTTAGCTCCTACTTTTCCAACTTTTAACTCTAGAATAGTTACACTAACCTTTCTTGACACTGTCTCTTTTTTTTTTCTTATCCACCTTTGTGGATACCATGTATTAATAACTACTACTGCAGTTTACTCAAATTACGAAATGTTTAGATAATCTAAAAAAAAAGTTAATGGGCTGGGCCAAGCAGGATTAAGGCTTAATTCAAAAAAAGAATTTCAGGTTTGTTCACGAACTTGAACTCGACTAATTTGCTGAACTTTTTAAATATTATTTTAAATAATAAAACAAGCGGGTCGAATTGATTCAGGTTGAAAAATTTAAACCAACCCCAGCTCAAAACGAGTCGGGGAAGTCAGTTTGACTAAAACGACGCCGCTTGGCTTAAAGATATTTTAGAACAGTTCCCAACGAAAGCGGTAGAAATAGAAAAAATAGCGAAGAGAGGGACAACCAAAACCCTCTCTGAAATCCCTAATCCCTGGAATGGACAAAGAGAAACCCGCAACCAAACGGTCCCGGGACCACCATGACAAGCACCACCGCAGCCACCACGGCGACTCTGACCACCACCACAGCCACGATTCCCACCGTCGTTCGGATCGTAAATCTTCATCATCGCGCCGTGAAGAACGCGAGAGATCTTTCGAGAGGGAGGGTTCGAGGGATAGGAAGCATCGTGAGGATTCCTACGAGGAAGCTGAAGCTGAAGCGAAGAAGAAGAGGAAAGAGAGGGAAGAGAGTGAGGAGAGAGGAGAGAAGAGGGCCAAAGTTACTGAAGGAAATAGAGAGGTAAAAAGAGAGAGAAGAAAATTTGGGGATAAAGCAAAAGAAGAAGAAATTGAGTTCTCCAATGCTGCCAGTGGTGGTGATCCAGTTCAAAATGTAATTCTTTCTAATTTTGCTTTAATTTGATATCTATTTTATTACTCTCTGAAGCGAAAAAGCAATAAAATGCCATTTAAATGCAAAACCATATAAGAAATTTAAGTAATTAAAAATTGCTAAATGCATGAAGTTTATAGTTGCATATATACTAAGCTTGTTGAGTTTAGAACTTCATTATTAGTATTTTTATTTTGTTCTCCATTTTCTTTTATTTGAAGTAAATTTTAGGAAATAAAAAGCAAATACAACAAAACCAAGTAGCAAAATAATTATTTTAATGGAGCATTAACCTTATTTCTTTGTTTCCTAGTAATCTGTATCCTTTTGAAGTTCCTATGAACTTAATTTATGTGGAATTGTATATAAGTAGTGTTTTGAGTAGAAAACATGGTCTGGTTCCTTAGAACTTATGTGGTTTTGTGCCTGTTTGAACTTTGAATTCTCTTCATGTTATACATTAGTTACAGGTAAAAATCTTTTCCTTGTTTTTCAAATGACTATTCTAGGTGGATATTGTATAATTCTGTTCCGTGTTGTGGTGATTTAGTTCTTTGTACATAAATTGTAGAAGAAGTTTATCAAATTTTCTCTTTTCTTTTTCTTTCGTTGAGTTGCTTGTTTAGAGGGTTATATAGCTGGAGGAGGCATAGTTGTTTCCTTCTTACTTTTGCAGCATATTTGAGGCTTGTAGAAAGTAGATTTTATAATGTCACAGATTTGATTAACTTCTCTCCTTAGAGATCTTTCTTTGACCCTATTGTTGATGTAATATTTCACAGTTGTTGATTTTACTGTATGCTTACTTAAGCATACCTAGACAGCTGAGAGATTAGCTAATGCATCAATTGTTAGAATGAGATCTGAAATATTATATAGGAGTTTGTTCCCTTTGCTAAATTTTCTAGCATGTTGCTGAACTTGTAAGTGTTTATGCTGATGTGAATTTACTTTTCCCATACCTGCAGGGTGCTGCTCTGGCATCATTACCAAGGACTGGTCACTCGCCGTCTACCAAGGTATCTTCCGTTTCTACTGCTGAAAATAAAGCATATAGTATTACCGGATCTCATGAGGTTCCTGGATCTAGTACAGATGGCTCTGCTGCTGTTGGGAGAAGTGGTGGCAATCTCTCTCTTGATGCCTTAGCCAAAGCTAAAAAGGCTTTACAAATGCAGAAAGATTTAGCAGAGAAACTGAAGAAGATACCTTTGGTAAGTTCTTAATCTTTTTGCTTTTGGTCCTGAAGGTTTGAAGGTTGAAATATTCATGTTGTATTGGTATTATTATATGTAGTTGAATAAAGGCACAGGCTCCAGTTCAGTGGCGACTAGTGTAACAGTTCAGGGACCAGTCTCATCAGTGACTACAGCAATTGCAAGTGGACCATCAAGCTCGTCAGTGCTTCCTTCTACCTCTGCAGCAGCAGCTTCTATGAAGCCACCAGCTGGTGGGGTGGCTGCTGTTCCTGGTCTTGCTTCAATATCAAACTTAGAAGCTGTTAAACGTGCTCAAGAATTGGCTGCTAAGATGGGATTCCGCCAGGACCCTCAGTTTGCTCCTCTAATAAACTTGTTCCCTGGACAGGTGCAAGCAGATACTCTGGTTCCTCAGAAACCCACCAAGGCACCTGTTCTACGTGTCGATGCACTTGGTAGAGAAATTGATGAACATGGTAACCTCATAAATGCAACCAAACCAAGTAATCTTAGCACCCTCAAGGTTTGTCAATTTTCTGGTCTTGGTGCAATGTTTCTTATGTTCTTACTTCCAGTGCAATTGTGTGCTACTTTCAGGGCCTGCCTTTAACTGATCCATTTGATTTTTCCAGGTCAATATTAACAAGCAAAAGAAAGATGCATTCCAGATCCTTAAACCTGAGCTAGAGGTGGATGCAGAATCAAATCCACATTTTGATGTGAGGATGGGAATCAATAAAGATAAGCTTCTTAGGCCAAAAAGGATGACTTTTCAGTTTGTAGAGGAAGGGAAATGGTCGAAAGATGCTGAGATCATCAAATTGAAGGTATTGTGTTCTCTCTCTCTCTGATTCTTCCATCAGTTTTTTGTCTGGTTTTGAGATTATTATCTATCCATTACAGAGTCAATTTGGTGAAGCAAAAGCAAAAGAGCTAAAGGCAAAGCAAGCACAGTTGGCAAAGGCAAAGGCTGATATAAATCCAAATTTGATTGAGGTTTCAGAAAGAATAACAAAGGAGAAATTGAAAGACCCAATTCCTGAAATAGAGTGGTGGTAAGTTCATGATACTTTCATTATTGTACACCTTTAAGCTCACATACCTCTAATTAATTAAATCACTTAGGAGATATTTGTTGATTCAACATGTTGTCAAACTAAACCCAAATAATCCATCCAGCTGGTGTTATATGTGAGGAAGATTTATTTATTGCTGAAATGCAGTTCTTCGTAGCAGTCGCTGCTGTTTTACTTGCTGCTGGCTGTAAATATTGGGTTGCATTTTCATTCTTTATGAGTATTTTGTTTGGATACCAATGTTAGTTAAGGCTATGTGGATTTTGTTGATAATATTCAAGCTGAGTCAAGGCATGCAACTTCATCATATTTTTAAAGCTGAAAAGCCTTGGCATCTATTTCCAATCTTATATGTAATTTCATCATTTAAAAATTTAAAGGGGACATTACAAGTTAGAACTGTCATTTCATTTTCTCTCATTGTTTGTATGTCTGGTGGAATGTTTATTGTTGTTTTTCAGGGATCTGCCTATTCTAGTTTCTGGTTCTTATGATGACATCGCTGATGATGGTGTTATGTCCAAAGATAAGCTGAAGAAGGAGAAGATTACTATTTATATTGAGCATCCCAAACCAATTGAGCCTCCTGCTGAGCCAGCTCCTCCTCCGCCTCAGCCCCTGAAGCTAACAAAAAAGGAGCAAAAGAAACTTCGCACTCAGCGACGGCTGGCAAGGGAAAAGGATAAACAGGAGATGATTAGACAGGGCCTAATAGAACCTCCCAAGCCAAAAGTTAAGTTGAGCAATTTAATGAAAGTTCTAGGATCTGAAGCTACCCAAGATCCTACTAAGCTTGAAATGGAAATCCGTAGTGCTGCTGCCGAGCGGGAACAGGCTCATGTGGATAGAAACATCGCTCGCAAGCTTACCCCTGCTGAGCGCCGCGAGAAGAAAGAGAGGAAGCTTTTCGATGACCCAAACACGGTGGAGACCATTGTTTCGGTTTACAGGATCAATGACCTCTCACATCCCAAGACCCGCTTTAAAGTTGATGTTAATGCCCAAGAAAACCGGTTAACCGGTTGTGCTGTGATCTCCGAGGGTATTAGCGTTGTAGTTGTGGAAGGTGGAAGCAAGTCCATCAAGAGGTACGGGAAGCTCATGCTTAGGCGAATAAACTGGGCTGAAGCTGTAAATGACAATGATGATGATGGAGACGAAGATGAAGAGAAACCCCCTAACAAGTGTGTGTTAGTCTGGCAAGGTAGCGTTGCTAAATCAAGTTTCAGCAGATTTTCTGTTCATGAGTGCATCACTGAAGCAGCTGCAAGAAAGGTTTTTGCTGATGCTGGAGTGGGCCATTACTGGGACCTTGCGGTTAATTTCTCAGACGATGAATTTTGATATTATTAAAAGGCAATTTTCCTAAGTATTTTCCCGCTTGACTTTATATTATGAAATGTTGTGATTAAGAACTACGTTCCTGCAGTTGTTCTATCATCTTCTGTGCTAATCAACTTTTCCCGGTTTTAAATTATCCTTAGTTGCAAAAACCCAATCCGATTGACTATTCGAGATTGATTCGATGGATAATTATCTAAACAGAATCGGATTGGATTGAGAATTAATAAAATTATATGCTACAACGAAATAAAATTATTATTCCACCGGAACATTTCCTTGGAAGTGTCTGTCCGCGGTCAGCAATTCCAATGAGAAAAATTGCAAATAATTGGGGCAAAAAAAATTCCACCACTTAAAAAAATAGAAAAATCCACAACCTAAATAAATTATTATTTTTATCAAAAATTAAAAAAACAAACAAACAGAGATTCCGTTTCTTATCCGACACACAGAAGTGGATTGAAGTGAAGAAAGAAACAACCACCGAAAATGTCGGCAGCGCTTCCTCCACCAGCTTCATCTCTCAAACTAACGGCGACAACCTCATTCCCAACCTCACGCGCACTCTTCCTCGCTTTACGCAAACCCCAAATTTCCATTATACCACGTGCCACTCCTGACTCCGACGCTGACTCATCAACGGAACCCGACTCCTCGCCCTCCTCGGAGACCTCAGCCGACTCCGACCCATTCGAATCCCGTCTCTCCCAGGTCCGCCTCCGTTACCGAATCGGAGCCGGCAAGAAAGCGGAGCGCCGAAAATCAAAGAAATCCGGATCCGTATCAACTTCGTCGTCTTCCTCCTCCATCTACCTCCCTCCGGTGCCTTTAAAAGAGGCGATTTCAAATGGGTTGAAAGTGGATTTCGGGTTTAGCCCATATAGCGAGAGAATAAACGGAAGGATCGCGATTCTCGGGTTGACGGCTTTGGTTTTAGTGGAATTGGCTACGGGTAAGAGCGTGATAAGTTATCATACGCCAGCAATTATCTTTATTCAGATTTATTTTGTAGCTGCAGTTGGGGCTTTGTTCGTTAAGTACGAGAAAGAAAAAGTTAGTGTTTGGCCACCTTCTCAATCTTCTTCACCTCAAAATTGAAAAAAAAAAGAATTTTTTTGGGGTTTTTAGTTAATATGAAGTTAATTTGTAATTTTATAATGTGATTTATTATGAGTATTTATTAAGTACGATGTTTTAGTTTTTGCCATTGATGTTAGTGTATATATTATATGTATTTGAGTGATGAATTCATTTTTGATGCAACTGGTAGTGGAGCTTTAAGCTTGTTATACACATACAACTTGGGCAAGCTTTGCCTAAGGAAATGTAAGGATTCTAGCTTCTAGATTGCGCCTTGTTGCTTTGATAACACCGGGTCTACGATGCTTGGGTAGTGGTCGACAGCTGTTTCGTGAGATGTAGCAACAAGGTAAGATGGTAGTGGCGGAGCTTTTCTCCTTACAGCAACATTTTTGTGAATCGGCATTTGCAGGCGCTGTTTCTCCCGGATAGGCCATTTTCGGAGGATCAAATGCAGAAGGTAATTGTGCATGGCTTGTGTTTGAATGTGGTTTCATAGGTAGTGGAGGAGGATGTCTTGCAGGAGGAACCATGAATGATGTTTTAGTTTTTGCCTTCGTTGTTGGGTTATATGTGTGTATGCATATACATGTACATATATGAATTGGTAATGGAGGTTTAAGGAACTTTGGCATGTAGAGGGGAAATGAGTAATTATGAAGAGACGTGATCTTTTTTTATTCTTTGTGCAAAATGGACACAATATTGTTGATTATACTCTTTTAGGGTTCATTATACATAGTTAAGCTTATTATACACATACATATACATGCACTTCTTTCCTGGGTCCCCTGCAGAGAGCTTTTTTCTCAAAATATGTTGGAATGTCTTGAAAATTTGCAAATTTCTATAGTATCAGAATTCGAATTTGTATAATTACTTAAGATCAAAGTCAGTATATTATTTGCGTTAAATCTAAATATTATTATCGGAATTAAATAAATTATCTGTCAAGTTCTTGAGCCTCTTAAACGAGAAATTAATTTATAGACCTTTCTTACCATATCATTTATAGTCTATTTTCAATTATTTAATGACATTTTAGCAATTAATTTCGAATTTCAAATCCCGAACTCGAACCTTGAACCCTAAAATAAAAACCTTGAACTTGAACATTGATTTTTTTTAAGATTTAGGGTTTAGGGTTTAGGATTTATGGGTCAGGATTTGAGGCTCAGGGTAAAAAAATTATCAAAATTATGTATCAACAATATGAAAAAGTTTGTTGAAATTTCATTAAACAATTAGAAAGAGACCATTGATAATGTGATAGGGATGGTCCATAAAATAATTTTTCCCGCTAAACATACAAATTTAGCAAGAAAAAAACTTTAAAAAGTAAAGATGATAATCGGTTTGAACTTTGAATATCCAAATCTATTCCATTATCTGTAAAATTATAGTAGATACGGATAATAAAATTCAAAAATCAATCTTTGATACTAGTTCGAATTTATTACAATAATTATAATAATCCGATTGGAAAACATTAGCTATGAAATATGAAATTGAATCGCTATTTTCTTTGATGAGTTTTGCGATAAGTTGAGGGACCAATTATTTCAACAACTTAAACCATTCAGAAATAGTCTAATTATCGTAGGAAGCTCTTACACGACTCATCATGTAGCAAAACTTAATAATTGATTATTTAATTTTGATAAATGAATAGAAATTTAACTATTTATTTTTATTATAATTAAAATATTCATAAACTATTGGCTATTTATTACATGACTACAGGAAAGTTAGAGGGTTCTCTTAGTGAATGTTCATTTGTGTCCTTTTCAATTCTCTCTAGGCATCATTTCTGCTAAAAGAAACCTCTATAAAGCAGTGTCTGGTCGGGGATTCACTGCAATACACACCATTTCATATCGACTAATACCATCCATGGCCTCCACCACCACCACTGTGAGCTTGAAGCTTATATGCAGAAGCAACCTTATGACAATATGTTATAAGGTTGCTTGCAAAAGAGGGCATGGTCGTATGTCTTGCAAACCCTTACGAGAGCGTTGAAAAATTGAGTGATTCATTCATTCTGCTAACAACAAACAAGGACACGTAGTTGAAACCTAAATATTCTTCAAGCTTGCCAGCCAATGTTCCTGTCTTGTTGCCAAACATTCAATCATCAACAACACAGGTTTTACCAGTGTTCATATGGTTATAATGGACTGTATGATGAGAGCTGTTTGTATTACACACATGATCCACAACTACTTGCCCTTCTTGCTCTGGAGTCAATGAATCCCTGCAACATTTGTACACCTGCCACCAAATAAGGTTTCAACATCATCACCTACTGCAAAGGAGGGTTCTGTGAAAGGGGTCATTACGTATACAATCATGGACGACCTGACAGTCACACCGATCTCGACTATTTCTATAATAGCTATGCTCCATAACTTCAACCTCGAACAAGTCGAGGATTTGGAAGAGGAAGTGGTAAATGTAGGAATGAATGATGTGAACATTATTATCCCGTTTGTTTATAAGTTGTTTTAAAAAAGATAGGAGGTTCCATGGCTTTTGTTTGGTTTATGTTTGAGGGTTTGGAGCTCTTGAAGTCACCGCTGGAAGACACAAATTTTGACCGGGCCCAAAACCAAACAACCCAAACCAAACCCAAGACCCAAATCAAACCTAATAAAAAACCATTAGCCCAAAACTAATACAACCCCAAACTTGACCCAACAATCCATAAGACCCAAAACCAAATTTAAAAACTAAACTCAATTCAGCCTAACTTGAAGCTCAATTAAGCCCAAAACCATAAAACACAAAAAAACAAAAGAAAATCCTAAGTGCGTCGCACCTAGGTCTGCCCTTGTCACGTCCACCGCCACTGGCGCGCCTGCAGCACCGCCACTGTCATGGCTCCGTCCACTTGCACCTGCAAAAAAGAGTAGAGAAATCATTAAGCAAACAAATTGTAAAAGGCTATATAAAAGCCTAAAAGCAATGTAATTATTTTGGGGGGGGTTTATCGAATTTAAAAACAGATTCAAACACACCAAACAAATCGAAAAAACAGCAAGCAGTGGAAGAAAATAAAAACGTGCTAAGGTCTTTATTTTCATTTATTTTTTATTTATTTATTTTATTTCTTCTTCTTTATTTTCCTTCTTTGAATATATATGCATACTCCTATATTTTCTTTATTTTCCTTTAAAAAACAGTTTATATATATAAATATATCAAAAGTAATAAAAAAGAAAAAAATTACCTTTTTTTCGAGTTCTGGCCACCGTGCACGGTGGTAGACGGCGGCGGACCGGAACTGGAGTTCCCACTGGACCCTCAGGCCCTGCAGAGAGAAAAAGAAAAGGTGGAAGGTTTTTTTTAAAAACAGGTGCTGAAATGAATTCTTTTTTTGAAAAATTTGCTTAAATAGAGGGCTAAAACAACGTCGTTTTAACCTAGGCCCTTGAACTTCAAAACGACGTCGTTTTATGCTCAATCCATGCGACCCGACCCGCTTTGGCATAGGATCCGCGCGTTTTTCATAAATGGGTTATTTTCTCTTTTGATCCTTCCGCTTTTTATGGTTTTGCAATCAAGTTTTCTTATTTTTAATTTTTACCCCATTATTTATTTCGATTTCAATTTGGTCCTCCCTTATGCTGTGCGTTTTGGAAGAGAAGGAAAAATTTCCCTTTTGGTCCCTCTTTGTTATTCGTGCATGCAACTTGGTCCTTTTTCCTTTTTATTTATTTTTGATTTGCCTCAAATTGCTGTTTAAAAGTTCAATTTAGTCCTTTTTTATTTATTGCTATTTTATTATTAAATTAGTTAATTTAATAATATAATTATTATTACTATTATTATTACTATCATTATTATTATTATTATTACTATTATCATTATTATTATTATTACTATATTATTTCTATTATTATTATTATTATTACTATTATAATTATATTTTCTTTTTGTGTTTATTTACATATTATTTTATTATTAATTAATTTAATATTATTACTATTACTATCATATTTCTTTTTTGTATTTATTTACTTATTATTATTCTTTAAATACACTATATTTTATCATTACTTTTTATCATTGTTTATTTATTTATATCCTTTTTATACAATTTCAAAATTCAAATTATTTATTATTTGTAGTACTATTATTAATATTATTATCGTTATTATCAATATTATTTAAAAAAAAACTGTTTTACATAATATTTATTTATTTCTTTGTTTACTATTAGGTTTTTTTAATTTTAAATTTTTTAGCTTGCTCATTTATATTATCGCGTTTATTATCATTCTGTTATGCATATTAGTACTGTGATTTATCATTACTACTTTTACATTTTTTACTACAAATTCGTGTTACATTTTACCCGATACATTAAAAATGTTGTTTTAAATAAGCAATATTTCGTATTTTGAAATTCGAAAAGTCGTTTCTTAACTTACGGAGTTTCGATTTTCTCGATAAATCTGAACCAAAGAAACGTTTTAAAATTTTTTAATATTCTCAGGAATTAAGAAAAGATCGTGTTCTAACTTACGGAATATGATTTCTTTCTAAAACTAAAATAGTTAAATTTCTTTCAAAATAAATAAAATTTTCGGGGTTTATTCTCATTTCGAGGATTTAAGACATTGCGTCATAATTTATATAATGTAATTCTTTTTCTCGATTAACATGAAATATGTCATTTTCTCGAAAAATTTTCAGTTAAATAACTTTTTAACAAAGGATCGTATTTTAAATTTCTTCAAAGTTCTCAATTTTCGACACTAAGACATTAATTAATCAACTAGGTACTGATTTTGGGCGTATCGAGGGTGCTAATCCTTTCTCGTGCGTAACCAACTCCCGAACTCATCTTTCTAAATTTCATAGGCTAAAATTGTTGTTTTAATAAATCAAACTGTTTATTGAAAATAACTACTTTTCGAGGTGACCCGATTACACTTTATAAAAAATGATTGGTGGCGACTCATTTTTTTCGTTTTCATTCTTAAAATAAAAGTCGACTCCTCGTTTTTTCAAAAAAAAAAGTTTCGACAACCGCTAAAGTCCAAGACCGATTTTACTGATCTGTTCCTTACCCAAAAGACCAGGAAGAAGTGTTGTAAATGATGACAAATGCTTGATGCATCACTGATAGGTTCAGAAATCTGCAAAAGCTGTTGACTGATGTAGAGATTCTCGTTGCTCATTTCCTTATGTTGATTTCAGTATTTAGATGTTTTTGAAGTTACTATTATGAACTCAGTCAGAGGGTTATTACATATGTTTGATCTTTCAATGATTTGTTCATGTTATAATCTAGTTTCAAACTAATGTTATTAAAACAATTGTTGGACTGGTGAACCGGTATAAAGCAATGGTGAAAAGCAAATTTATATTAGAGGGGGAAAATAAGAAGAAATGTGTTGGAGAAGTGTGTGACTTGGCAGAAGAGTAGAGCTAGAAAAGAAGTTAAGAGAGCTTTAGAAAGGAGCAGAATCCCACATTTCTTAGAGACAGACAATGCCACTCTACTACCATGGTTTATAAATAAAAGCGCAGATGAAACTAGCAAAAGCATGGAGCCGTGCTGTGAGCACAGAGCGAACTATTCTTTCGCCTTTTATTAAAGAATACAGTATGCTCGCCGCTTATAGCGGCATACGCATGTTTTTGGAGGCCTATTTCCTTTCTGGAATGGCCCATCAAGTTCTAGTTAAAAATATTCTTTTGATAGTGATCCTCTCTTGGTTGCCAACACTGCTAGCTTGCTTGAAATTTCAGATAATGTTTTTATTTGCTGCCCGGTTCCCTCCACTGTCATTACTTTGTTCAACAAGTGAATTATTTAAATTGATCGTTCGTTACCGCAAATTAACTACCATTGTTCAGATAAGCATAAAATAATTATGGTATCACATTGAAACCTATTAAATGGTATTACTATAATTAAAATTAAGCATAAGATAATCATAATATGAAATTGAAACCTGTTTACTGAAATAAATTCAGTTTAGAACCTAGGAATTATTATAAAAAACTGAAAAGTGGTTGTACCGGTCCAATTTTGACCAGGCCTAAATCAGCCCAATATACCCAAGCCCAAAACTAACCCCAAAGACCCAGACCCGATTACAAACAAGCCCAAACCACCAGCAGAAAAAAAAAAACAGAAGCAGCAAACCCTAGGGCCACTTGCCTCCACTTGCACTGCCTCCGTCCCATCATCCCATCACCTGCAAAACAAACAGAGAGCAGAAAGCACGCAAAAGAGAAGCAAAACAGAGCAGAAGCAGCAAGCAATAGCAGAGATTAAAAAATATTTCTTTTGTAATCGGCTATAAAGTCGAAAAGGAAATCGAACGAAAGGGGACCGATTTTTTTTTTTAAAAAGGAGGTTTTTTTAAAAGAAAGTGGTAGCACAGAGCATTAAGAATAAAAAAGCAAAAGGTTAATTTGGAATCCTATTACTTGTGCTTTTTTTCGGTTTTTCCCCTTTCTCGTTATTTATTTTCCTTTTTTTTACTTCTTTCTTGGATAAAAATATAAAGAAGAGGGGAAGAGGGAACTTACCAGGATCCCGAGGGTCGCGTCGTCGGAGTTCATCTCCGTCGTCGGAAACGGACTCGAAAGGGAGAAGGAGGGGACCTTCTTCTTTTGGTCTTCTTGGGCTAAGGAGAATATCGCCTTCGGGTGCTCCAAAATCAGGGTCAAAAAACCCCTTTCGCGTAGCCCCGACCACCACCTACGGTGGCTTCATGGCGGCAGCGAAATGGGTTTCTTTGAAACCCTAGCATAGATGAAAATGAAGAAAATGGTGGGAGAAAGGGCTGCTATTGGTTTTCTGGAAAAGAAAGAAAATAAGATTCTTCTTTTTTTAAAAAAATGGGACTTTATATGTTAATAAAATGACACCGTTTTTGGGGGAAGTCCAGGTGCCAAAACGGCACCGTTTTGGACAACCCATGTGTGACCCGACCCATATGCTGGAGGATCCGCGTGTTTTTACTTTGACGGGATATTTCGGATCGAGTCCTTCCTATTTTGTGGATCTTTTCAATTAAGTCCTTTTTGTTATTTTCGTTTTTATAAATTTTACCTTTTAATTTATTTAGTTTTCAATCAGACCCTTACCCATTGATGCTTCGAAAAGGGCCTAAAAAAGGGGTTTAATTTCTTATCTAGTCCCTCTTCTTTGTTTGCG
This sequence comes from Gossypium hirsutum, assembly GCF_007990345.1. Classification (NCBI taxonomy): domain Eukaryota; kingdom Viridiplantae; phylum Streptophyta; class Magnoliopsida; order Malvales; family Malvaceae; genus Gossypium; species Gossypium hirsutum. Next base: position 112,435,596 of record NC_053433.1, on the reverse strand, counting down.
CGCTTGATTTAGTCCTTTCCTTCTCTATTTATTTTCAAATTGGCCCCGAGCTTTTATTTTAGGTTCGATTTAGTCTTTTTTTAATATTTTAATTAAATTAATTAATTTAATCTATTATTTATTATAGTATTATTATTATCTTCTATTATCATTACTATTTTTATTCTTGCTGTTATTATTATTATTATTATTATTATGTTTTACTATTTGTAATTATTATTATCATTATTTTATATGTTTTATTTTATTTTCAATTTTTAACCCTTTTTTATATGTTTCTCTATCTATTTTTTTTAATCTTTGGTTTGTTTATTTTTATTATTATTAGCATTTCGTTATTTATTTACTTTTGTATATTATATATATATATATTTACTTTTAAATTTTATATTGATTAATTTAATATATTATTATTATCTATTATCTATTATTATTATTATTTTAATTACTGTTACTATTATTTCTTTACTATTTAGTATATTATTGTTACCTTTTTTATTATTTTTATTACTATTGTACTATTACTATTATTATGCTTCCATCTATATTTGTTTTCTTATTATTTATTTTTCATTTATATATTTATTTTTCTTACCTACTTGTATCTTAGTTATTACTATATTTTAGGTATTATATCTATATTTATGTTTAGGTATTAACATCATTATTTTACTATTCTTATATTTATCATGCTATTATTATTATCACTATTATGACTATTAGCACTATTTTTATTACTATTATTTTTATTCCTTTTATTATTGTTTATTATCAATATTTATTATTATTGCTATTATTGCTATTATATTTTAATCTATATTTATTTTATCTCTTTATATCTATGTTTATGTTTTATGTATTATACCTATATTTATATTTACGCATGAACATTACTATTCTACTATTGCTATTTTTTTTTTATTTTCATTGGCAATTTTACTTATTATCATTTTGTACCTTTATTAATACTATATTATTCTTATTTTTACTACTATTATTATTATCATTACTATCACATTATTAGCATATTATTTTTTTATTAACACATTTTTACCTTTTTGTCAACATTATTATTTTTATTTTACTATTTTATATTTTACTTATTTATTTATCGGTTTACTATTAAGTTTCTTTTTTTATTCTTATTATCCTTATTTATTTTTATTTTCATCATCTTTATTATTTTTATCTGTTACTCTCTTCTTAAGTTACATAGCTTGCTCATTTCTTTCATTTTTGTCATTTATACTAATTCATTATTACGCTTGTTAACATCATGATTTGTTTCTTTTCGTTTTTACTAATTCGCGTTATATCATCCTTTACCCGACCCAAAATAATTCTTTCGTAAAAGTAAATATCCCGTATTTGGTAATTCGAGACAATCGTGCCCTAACTTACTGGGTTTCGACTTTTCTCATTTAACCTAAATAACGAAATAACTTACCGGGTATGACATTTTGTTACCTCAAGATAAGATTTTTGTTAACAAAGGCAATATTCGGCATTTGGAAATTCGAGATATCGTGCCCTAACTTACTGGGTTTCGATTTTTCTCGTTTACACTAAATAGTCGAATATCCTTTTAAAAAGGTCAAAATACATGAATTTCAAATAAAGGCAAGCTCATTCTCAAAGTTTGAAATGTCGTGTCCTAACTTACTGGGCGTGACGTTTTATTACTTCAGAATGAAGGAGTCCTAAACATCCGTTTTAACTTATTCGGCCATCTTTTAGCATCAATTCGAAGAGGGATTGTATTTCAAAGTCTTTCAAATTTTCAATCTTCGACACTAAGACACTAATTAATCAACTAGGTACCAATTTTGGGCGTATCGAGGGTGCTAACCCTTCCTCGTGCGTAACCGACTCCCGAACCTATTTTCTTGATTTACATGGACCAAAATCGTTATTTAAATAAATCAAACCATTTATTAAAAACAACCACTTTTATGAGGTGACCCGATCACACCTCATAAAAAAAGATTGGTGGCGACTCTTTTATTCGTTTTCATTTTCAAAACTTAAGTCAATTCCCCTTTTTTTCAAAAAAATGGTTACGACAGGGGTAATATAGTATTTGATACTTGAGTTTGATTTTAGTGTTCAATTTAGTGCTTGAACTTTTTTTTTTCAATTAAGTACCGATGTTGAATGTTTAACATACCCAGTCGAACACTAAAATTTAGGTGATACCTACTACATACAGTCAGCAGCAAACAAAGACACCCTTTAAAAGCCTATGGTTTCTAACTACGCTGCTAATAATGTACCACTCTTGTTTCCAATCTTCAGTATCCACCACCAATCTTTTTGTTTGTCCATGGAGTTGTTACACTTATATGGTCATGAATGATCTAATGGCTAGGCAGAACTATATCCACAATTTCTGGTATCACTTTCCTCAACTAGTTCAAAATCCAGAATGTCATTGGTATGGGAGTGGATGAGGTAAAGGATCCCTTTTTAAGTATATATTTAAATATGCATGCATGTATGTATATTTATTTCATTTGAAATAACATTGGCTTAGAGCTTATTTGTGCAAATAGGGGCATGAAATTGCTTTCGTTGCAGTCCCAGACAGTGCTTACTGTTGTGTTCCTTGGGAAAGAAGAAACATAAAGTATCAAATTAAGTAATGTGGTGTTCTTGCAATTGGGTCGGGTGAATGGTTTGGGAACTCTTCGAAATGTTGTCCACTGTGCAGTTGGTTTGTTCCCCAACAATCGCAAGGATTATTCTTCAGTAGCATACTTTTAGTAGCTTTCCTATGGGTTTGGTTCATAGAACCGAGAGCGTCTAGGTTGGTAGACCTGCAATACTCAAGGTAGAGGTACTGGTATAGGGCGTGTAATAATTATGGAGCTCATTAGCATGTGGGTAGACTCGAACCACCAATTGAGTCATATAGGCCACTTACCTACAACCATTGCTCAAGTGATACCTTCAATTGTTAGAGGATTGGTAGACTACTCGGTGAATGAAACTTTGAAGAGTCAGCCCCCTAGCATGTCTTTTTTGAAATTTAAGTTATCCTTTTCAATATAAATAAACGATAGATTATGTTTGTCGAAACCATTTTTTTGGTTGACTTTTTATTTGAAAAAAAAACCAAAAATGGAAATGAGAGTCGCCACCAATCCTTTTTTATGAGGTGTGATCGGATCACCTCGCAATTAAATAATTTTGATTTACTAAAACAATGATTTTGGTCTACAAAATTCAGGAAAATGGGTTCGGGAGTCGGTTATGCACGAGGAAGGGTTAGCACCCTCGTTACACCCAAAATTGGTATTAATTGATTACTTAATGTCTTGGTGTCGAAAATTGAAAACTCGAAAAGAATTTAAAATACGATCTCTCTTTATATTAATGTTAATTTCAATTAAAATTACTCGAGTAAATTAAAATGTTAAAACGCCTCCTTATCTCGAAGTAACAAATTGTCATATCCCCTACGTTAGGACACGGCACCTCGTATTCTTGAGAATAAGTTTGCCTTTAATTATTTTTATTTAAAACTCATGTACTTTAATTTTAAAAGAATATTCAGTTATTTAGGTTCAACGAGAAAAATCGAAACCCAGTAAGTTAGGGTACGACTTCTCGAATTTCCAAATACGGAACATTACCTTATTTTGAAAATTTTCTTTTTTGAATAATAATAAACCGTATTTTAAATTGATATGCATTTTTATTCGGGAATGGTACATCAGTTGACGAACGCATCTAAATTCAATGCATAAAATAGTGATAAAAGAGACAATGCATAATAGGATGATAATAATAATGAAAATGACAATAATGATAATAATAATACTAATTATGAAAATAATTAATAATAAATAATTTTTAAAATTAATGAAAAAAGGGTAATAAATAAGTAAGCAAAAAAAATGAAAAAGAAAAAAAAGAGTAATAATAACCATAATAAAAAAATAAAAAATAAATAAACAAAAGGAATGTACCATGTATACGAATAACAAACCATTTTTTAAAGGAAATAATAATAAAATAGATAAATAAAATAAAATGATAAAATATAACAGAAACCATAAAAATAAATAATAGTCAAAGAAAGGGTTCAAAATAAATAAACAAGGATTAAATTTCCATTTAGACGAAATTTTGGGATGGATTTTAAAATAAAGAAATAAAGGGGCAGATTGAAAGGCCTAAATAAAACGCGCACAAAGGTGGGAGGACCAATTGGGAAATTAATCCTAGACCCACTAAACGCATCATTTCACAAGGGCAAAAGTGAAACAAAATTAAAATTTCAGGGTAAAATTAAAAAAATGAAATGGGACTGAATTAAAATAAAATTTAAAAACGAAAGGATTGAAAGGGTAAATAGACCCTTATTTAAAAACACACCGATCGTTCGGGTCAGATTCTGGGTTTGGTCTAAAACGATATCGTTTTGGGGCCTTTTTGACCCTTTCAAAACGGCGTCGTTTCCTTTGCTTAAAGCCAAAAAAATAAAAAAAACTCATTTCTGCCAAAGTTTAAAAAAAAACTTCAAAGCACCTTTGTTTTTCTCTGCTAGGGTTTCTAATCCGGCTATGGGTCCGGCCGTCGGCCATTGTGGCGACCGCCGGTCAATGGTGACTGCTTCGCCGTCCACGGTGGCCGAAAATTTCAAAAAGGCCATTTTCTTTGGCTTTTTGACTCCCCTAGTCCAAAAACTCCATCTTTCATTAGAGATGGTAGCCTCGGCCCCCCATTTTCACGATGGCATAACGAAAAGGTAAGGTTTCGGCTTTTCATTTTTCTTTTTCGTTTGTTTCTTTAAAATAAAAACAAGTAAAATCACAAAATGAAAAACACCATTTTTAATCGTTTAAAATGAAAATAAAAAAATAAGAATAAAAGAACCACCTTTATGAATTTTTGATTGATTCTCTATGTTTTTTTTAAATTTTTTCTCTGTTTTTTTATTCAATTTTCTGTGTTTGTATTCAAAATCTATAAAAAAAACATTACATTTTTCTTGAGGCTTTTATAGCCCGATTTACAACCATTGTTCATTGCTACTTATTATTATTTTTTTCTTTGGGTGCTTCACTTCTCTGCAGAAGCAGTTGGGCGGTGGTGGCAGAGCAGTTGGTGGCTGACGTGGGGGAGCGGCGTTGGTAGGGTGCGACGCTTAGGCTAGGGGCTAGGGTTTTTTCTTTTTCTATTTAGGTTTTGGGCTGTCTAGGTCTTAGGGTTTTATTTTTGATTTGGGCTTCTGTTTTTTGTTGTTTTTGGGCTTGTAAGGGACTATTTCATTTTATTTAAAGCCCGGGTAAAATTGGGCTATTACAATGGTCTTGCTCAATTTTTGTAAATTAAACTTTAAGTCCAACAGCTATAACTATGATATATGAACATCAGAATTTTCTATTTATAACCCTAATCTTGGGATCTAAAGTAATGCTTAAATTGAGCAGGGTTTGGATCACCCGTATCCAAATAAATTGTAATTGTTTGTAAATCTATCCCTCTCTCGGAACTAGGATCGAATCTCCCTTAAACTTGGAAACCATAGCCATATACTTAGAGTTAATTGATGTAAAACTTAATACCAATAATATGAGACTTGAAAATAATGGGAAGAATCACTTGTTAATCACTTCAACTCAATTTGTTTGAGACCCAATGAAAAAAAGTAGCCGTAATTTTGCTTTTGCCTATCTATTTCTAGTCATTGATTGATATCTAATAAAGCATGGCTACCAACACTTTTTTTTTATTGGAACAGAAAAAGTATTACTTTACATTATATTTGTATTTCTTATTGGGATAAATTATCATAATAGTCACTTTTGTTTGCCTCACGATACATTTTAATCATATATGTTTGAAATATTACGCTTTAGTCACTTAGGTTAATATGTTGTAACCTTTTAGTAACTGAGCTGTTAACGGTGTAACGGTAAGCAGATGTCAAATTAAATCATCATTTCAAACAAAAGTTTCAGGTTAAATTATACAATTGGTCTCCATATTTTTATTTTTTTTGAGTATTTTAAATTTTTTGTTTTTTGTTCTTTATTTTCCATTCTCCATCTTTTTCAAGTACTTTTTCTATGCTTTCCATTAGTCTCTATATTTTTATTTTTTTGAACAATTTATTTTTTCTTTTTCTTTTTCTTTTCTTCTTTCCCATTAATTTTATCAAATGGAAAACACAGAAAAACTACATTAAAAGAGATGGAGAAGGGAGGAAAATAGAGGAGGGAGTAGAAGAGAATGGAAAATAAAGAAAAAAAGTTAAAAGAAAAAAAATTAAATTGCTCAAAATGAGAAAATATGGGGACCAATTGTATAATTTAACCTAAATTTTTTATTTAATATGATGATTTAACGTGCCATGTTAGCTTACCGTTACATCGTTAACGATAATTAACGGCTCAGTGACTAAAATGTTACAACAAGTTAACGTAAGTAATTAAAACGTAACATTTCAAAAATAAATGACTAAAATATAGCCTGAAGTAAATAAAAGTGATTGTTTTAGTTCTCATTATATTAATTTGTTAATTAATTAAAATATGAGTTTAGAAGGTAAAACAAACATGAATTTCTACGATGAAATTTATGGACAATGGTATTCCTTTGTGAACCCATTATGAATGTTTTTCCTCAAAATTTGTCTATATTATGGCTCTCTTTATATGAGTTTTGTCTTTTAATTTATGATGCTGTTAATAGTTGCAAAATAACATAATGTATATTAGAGCCTGAGGTTTGGCATTTGCTTGTTTTATATTCTTTGGATTTTTTGTTATTTATTTTTTAAAATATTAGTATTGAAAATTTTTGTTTTAACACATATTTGAACATATGTAAGTGTATAGAAAACTGATCAATATCTATAATCGATACTTATTATCTAGTTCCAACAATACATGGTTTAGTGAGTTGGTTTTGTAGGTAGTTTTCTTAGTTGCTCTAAATATATAAATTGAAAGAAAAAAATTACAAATAAGTTAAATAATTTGAGAAAACAGAGAAACATGCCATGGCGGCAGCCTTTACGACTACTGCAACAGCAGTGGCGGCGGTGGCTGCTGTCGTGGCGGTTGAGGCTATCACGGTGGCGGCGGCTGTTGCAGCGGTATAGGTTGTCGCATTGGTGGAGGCTGTCGCGGTGGAAGCTTTCGCGGCGGTTGAGGCTGTTACTGCGGTTGAGGTTGTCGCTGCAGTGGAGGCTGTCGAGCCGGCAGTTCAGTTGTCGCAGCGGTCGAGGCTGTTGCTGCGGTTGAGGTTGTCGCTGCAGTAGAGGCTGTTGAGGCGGCGGTGGCGGCTGTCGCGACGGTCGAGGCTGTCGCTGCGGTCGAGGTTGTCGTTGCAGTGGAGGTTGTCGTGGCGGCTGTCGCCGCAGTAGAGGCTTTCGCGGCGGTGGAGGTTGTCGCGCCGGTGGAGGTTGTCGCAATGGGGGCCACTGTCGCACCGATGGCGGTAGCAGTAGTCGTAGTGACGGTGGCAGCAGTGGCGGCAGCGGCGGCAGCTGTTGCGGCGGTGGTTGCTGCCATGACGGTTCCCACCGCGGCTTGCAAGATGTTCTACACTCCCAATGAATAATATAGTTGCATCCAACTGTCTTACATTGAAGGGACAGATCAAGGCAGTGCTTACCACATCTATGACATTCTGGATAAAACTCAACCCTTTTGACAAAAGTGAGATGATGTGGATGATCTTTTTCTGTGTAGTTGGTCCCAGGCTTGATGAATGTGGATATTCTTTAAGAACACAATTGCGATGAGCTGAAGTGTTACAAGCTGAACAATGATAAAACCAATATTTGGGATTCCTTTTCTCTTCACAAATATCACAATAATAATTTTCTGAATAATTGTCATCATCCTTGTGATAAGTGAGTTTGAAAGGATGTACATCAGAACTATGTTGAGCTGTAAGAGGCAATGTAAGACAGTTCTATTCCCAATAAAAATTGCACTGCTTACAAGTGAGCATCCAACCTTTAAAAAGCCGACCACAACCTCTACACAATTGATAATTCTTGCTATGAAAGCTATGGAGGCGATGTTCATGTCCTTCACATTTAGGCATATCAGAAACCAAAGAACATCGCAAACAATTACTTACTTGGCATTTATCACAGGTATAGGCAAAGCCACTTGTAAAATATTTGCACATTTTACATTGAAAAATGCAACCAGAAGTAAGTTTAAGAAGCTTTTGGCAATAGTGAAACCAAAGATGCTTCTTAACAGGTAATGCAGCACAAGCTTTGTGGAGAAAGAAATCACATTGTGAACAATAACAATAAGAAGTATCGATGGGTAGAAGGCAACCGTCGCATTGTTTAAAATCCCTAATGTCTCCACTCAGTATTAAGTTATGTGGATGAATTTCTCTCAAATCGACAGGTTCATTTGAGTCCGTCTCTTCTTCTGTTTCTGTAGAGTCAACCTCGTAATACAAACGACTGTAATTTGTTGCACACTTTACATGGACTATGTAATTGCATTTAGAACAAAAGTAACTCCCATGCTTTGCGTTCACCTCCTTCAAGCAAAATCTACATTCCCACGATTCAGATTCATTTTGGTCCAGGAAATATGTGTGGTAAATGCGGTGCTGATGCCGATAGAATTTGATGACGCGTGGCACTGAAATGCAATTTTTATGGACAAAAATACCGCATGTGGAACAAATATAAGGAACATAATTCCCTAGAGTGCCACAAGCATCACAAACTGAGACTTGTCTTGGAAATAGGGTAAATGGATGTTCATGATGAAGTTTATCTTCTATAGTTGGTGGTGATGACACACACCTACTATGAAGGACAAACTTGCAAATTGAACAAAAATACACGACAGCATTAAGGTTGGTGGTTTCTTGGCATATTTGACAAGGATGATATTCGTCGACAGATTGAAGAATAAGAGGGTGTTCGCGATGGAAAGGTTGATTGATTTTGGTAGGTATTGTGGCACATTGGATATGAAGGGCAAATTTGGAAGGTGGACAACAATAAACAAATCCCCGACGTTGGGGTTTTTGACAAATCTTGCAAGAGAGTCTTTGACTGTTAAATTGTAAAAAGAGAGGATGTTCTTGGTGAAAGAGGTGATTGATTTCTGTTGGTAGATCAACACATTTTGAATGCAGGTAAAAGCCACAATTAGGAGAAAAGTATACATAATCTAATAATGGCTTACAACAAGCAAAACATTGAGCTTTTTTGAGTTCTTCAGTAACATTTCCTGTATTGATCGATGGATCCATACGGGAAATGTCTTGAAACTCTGCATTTCCTTTCTCAGCAATGCTATGAGAAAATAATGCACATTTGATGTGAAAGTTTAAATTGCAAGAACAATGATAAACAAAATTCTCACAGGGTTTTTCACAGAAATCGCAGGTACCTGTACCGGCGTTGTATGGATTCCTTGCAAGAAGATTAAGGTTGTGGTCGCGATGGAAAGGGTGATTCATCTGTGTAGGAGCCTCAGCACACTGCTTGTGTAGATAAAACCCACACTCCGCACAACCAAAGCTGGAACCTGACACTGACTCCCCACATCCTGAGCATTTCACCTTTTCAATTTCGTGGCCATGGCTTTCATTGGACACTAGTGGATGTTGATGGCTAAAGTGTTGAAGGCTCATCTTTGTGTTTTTGCTTGCTTGTTTGTGTATTAAATAACAACAAAATGGGTTGATGGAAGCTAAGCTTATAAATCAAATATTTATATTGTTGGAATTCATGAGAATCATAAAATGCTTGTGAGAATGGCAAATAATAGTAAGTCTGTTTTCCTTAATTCTAAGAAAAGAATAAATGATTGTTCATTTAATTATTAGTCTCGAAAAATTAGAAAAAGAATTACTTATTATATGATTAAACCATTTAGATTAATAGCGTATTCTCCTTCATAAGAAAATGAATATTGAAAGGAATGATAATATAGTGGAAAATTTTAATTATATATTTTAATTTTCAATGCTTTAACTTTTCCCTAGGTTATTGTGGGAGTAAAGGAATAAAAGTAAATCAAGTCTAATTATTAATTTTAAAGAGTAAACAAACAAACAAATATAACAAGAGAAGAAAGGAATTTTACTTTATCTTATGGTTTAATCAATAACATGTTATTATACAATTATTTCTTATAAATTCTTATCTTGTGAGTAAATAACAGAAGGGAATATATGAGTGATTTTTTTCATTAAATTAATTTAAATTTCTTCCTATTAAATGTAGAATTCTAACTTTTCCTAGCTCGAATAATCTTTTAGATTAAAATAATATTATTAAAAAAACAGAAATAGAAAATTGTAAGACTATTATGGTGTTATAAACCTTAACTTTGAAGAATGAAATCATAGACGTTGTGCAACAACTCGAAAGTTAGTAGTGTCGAAAACGGTGGTTTCGAAATTTTATTTTCGATTTGCGAGTCCGTAAATATTATTATAATATGAACGAGGTTAGTATAAAGTCTAATTAAAATTTGGTCTATTAATTTTGTTAATCTGATAGTTAATTAAGGTATAATGACTAAATTATAAAAATGATAAAAATTAATTGTTATGGATTTTTAATTAATTGGAGGACCAATTGAAAATTTGGGTGTGGATGTCGATTGTAATCCACTATCACATGTTAATTAAGCTTATAGGTTAATTAACTTAATTTTGATTAATTAAAAAACTAATTAAGATATAAATAACAACTTAAAATTGTCATTTTCTTTCTTCCACCTTTTGAGCTAAGGAAAACCTAGAAAACCAATAATGAAGTCTTAAGCTATCCAATCCTTGCATGAATTAAAATTCCATTTTTCATAAATTTTATATTTTTCAGATAGTATATGTTTGATTTAGTTAACTCTGGTAGCATTTTTCAAAATTGTTTAAGTTTTTTAAAGTTGTCATTGATGAGTTTTTGAAGTTTTTGGTGTTTAATGGTTAGATTCTAAACTTAGATATGAAACAGGGCTAATTTGTAAAGTGAAAATTATTAGTTTTGAACATAAGGATTAAAATGTTAGTTTTGAAAAATATTTTGAAATTGGTATGAATTTTCTGTAATTATAGACAATAGATGGTCTTTGAAGGATGTAATTGAGATCGATTTTCAAATTGAGGCTCAAATTTGGAAAATATGGTAATTTTGGTTTTAGGGACTAAATTGAATAAAATGAAAAAAATTAGGAAATATTTTAAAATTAATCTGTCATATTCTTATAATAGGATGTTATAAAGTATTTGGAATTGATAATGTCGAAACATTTTTTTTTGAAAAAGGGGTCGACTTTGATTTTTAAAACGAAAACAAACATGGGAGTCACCACCAATCCTTTTTTTATGAGGTGTGATCGGATCATCTCGTAATTTGATCATTTTAATAAGAAGTTCTTATTAAAATGATGATTTTGGTCTACGAAATTCAGAAAAACGAGTTCGGGAGTCGATTACGTATGAGGAAGGATTAGCACCCTCATAACGCCCAAAATTGGCACCTAATTGATTAATTAATAATGTCTTAGTGTCGAGAATTGAGAATTTGAAAAGATTTTAAAAATACGATCCTTTGTTAAAATATTATTTAATTGAATTTTTTTTGAGAAAAGGGTATATTTCATGTTAATCGAGAAAAAGAATTACGTCCCGTAAGTTAGGACACAATGTCTTAAATTCCCGATACGCGAATAAACGTCGAAGAATTTATTTTAAAAGATATTTGTTTATCTCGGTTTTAGAAAGAAATCATATTCCGTAAGTTAGAATACGATCTTTCCGTAATTCCACAGATTATTTAAAAAAAACGTTCGATTGTTCGAATTTATTAAGAAAATCGAAACCCCATAAGTTAGGGAACAATCTTTCAAAATTTAAAAACACGGAGCATTGCTTATTTTAAAAACGAAACTTTAAATGCATCGCGTAAAATGTAACGCGGTTTTGCGGTGAAATGTAAAATTGGTGCGGTGTTTGCGTGCAAATCAGGATAATAAGTATGTTAATGTAAATGAGAATATGAGGAATGGAAATAAAATAAAATAAACAAGCTAGAAATAAAATAATCAAATAATAAGAATAACAAACTAAAAATTTGAAACTAAAGACCTAATATTACATAAATAAATATGGTGTCAAACAATTTAAGAGTAATAATATTAATAATAATGATGATGATTTTAATAATAATAAGATAATAATAAAATAAATAAATAAATAAACTAAAGTTTTAAATTTATATTAAAGGATATAAATAAATAAATGATAAAATAAAATCAATGTATATAAATTTTTTTAGATAAATAAATATAAAGGAAATTTGGGGCAAATCTAAAATAAAAAGAAAGGGGAGGACTTATCCGAACACGCGAATAACATGGAGGGACTAAAAATCTTCTCCAAAACAACGTCGTTCCCATGAGGACTAAAATGTGATCGAAATAAAGTATGGGGTAAAAATTAAAAATAAAGAAAAACCTAATTGCGAAATGATTAAAAAGCGGAAGGACTAAAGGTGCAATTAGCCATTCCATAAAAAACATGCGGATCCTAAGACTGGAGCGGGTCGGGTCTTAGGTTAAGGTTCAAAACGACGCCGTTTTGGCCTACATGCACTAGCACCAAAACGGTGCCGTTTTATGCGCTTATAAAGGTTAAAAATTTTCACAAAAATTTCATTTTAACCTCCAAAAGCAAAAAAAAATTGAAAAAACTCTCTTCCCTTTCTCTCAAGGCCCTTTGGTCTGGCCATCGCTTCGATCATCGGCAGCCGCGCCACCGCCGGTCATTGACGACGGCGCCCCAAAAAATAAAAAAAATTCCCTTTTTCGGCGATTGAAAAAAAAGGTAAGTTTTCTTTTTTATACCTTTTTTTATATATATGTATATAAAGAGTTTTGAAAAGGAGAAAAATAAAGAAGATAAAAAGAAAAATAACCTTAGCACGTTTTTGAACTTTGTTGTTTTTTCAATCTGCCTTTTTTATTGACTGTATATTTGAATCTATTTTGGTTGCATTTAAGAGAGTAATCCTCCCTTTTGAACGTTGGTTTCACATGGCTTATATAGCCATTTACAAAACTTTAATCTATTATTTCATATGTTGTCACTTCTGCTTTTTTGGTCCTTTGCAGGTGCAACTTGGGTGGTGGAGCAGGTGGTGGTAGTGGTAGAGCTGGTGGAGACAGGTGGAGGCGGTCAGACTTAGGTGCGGCGCATCTAGGGTTTTTCTTTTTGTTTTCTGAAAATTTTTGGGATTTTGGGCTAGGGTTTTTTAGGTTTTTGGCCATTCGGGTTTGGGCCATTTGGGCCTTGTAATTGGACAATAAATGGGCTGTTTTTGTTTTTTCTTTGTAATTTTTTGATGCATTTTGTGTCTTATTGGGCCCCAGGCAAAATGGGCCTGTTACAGATAAATTAAAATGAATTATTGTATAGATTAAGAATTAAACCAATCTTGTGGAATTGTATTACTATGTTTAGGTCTAATTGTCAAGTTGAGTAATTTATTGTGTATAAGTGTAAAGTGAGGTAAGTTAATGTTTTATGTCCATGACCTACTAAGCATTCAAAATGCTTACTTTGTTTTTGTTTTCTTTTTCTATAGTTCATACGCTTATGAAACCTATTGATCAGATCGCCTCAAAGCTCACACAATCCAAATTTGATTCAATAGTCTTTTTTTTAATCATTTTATGTTTGGTTATGTTGCATGTACATAGGTGTTGTGTGTTTTAGTTGCTTTAAATGTTGGGATGAATGGAAATTTGGGAATGATAGTTTGGTTTAACCCTTGTCTCATGTAACTTATAAGATGACATGTTGAGTATGAAATAATAGAGAGGAAATGAGATTAATAAATTGGTTATAGGCATGGTAAGTTAACTTGAGTTGAATAGGTTGAATTGGAGAGCTTTGGTGTCAAATTAGGCATATTGACTTGGTTGATTGGTGCTGATTAAATGTTGTGTTATGGCATATTTTTGGATTGTTTTTGTGCAGGTTGTGTAAAATGCTTCAAAGGGTATGTTTGAAGGGTTGACATGAAATAGTCATTAACTATTAAAATAAAATAATATAAATATTAATAATTTTATACAGTTTTTATTTATTGAAAATTTTTATATAGTCATCTGAACATTATTTTAACATTTATATTGGAGTAGAATTATATATTTAGTATAAGTTTCTTTTTTTAATATGTTCTAAATTACATAATATATAAAAATAATATAATATAAAGTATTATAAACTTAAAATGGGTGGGGCCGGGCTCGAGTTGTAACGCCCTAAATTTCTATAATTTCAGCTTTTGTGATTGTTGAGCATGAAAATATCAGGACTTTTGTTTTGAATCATTTTGGCATAATATATATGTGGTTTAAGAGGTTATGTGCTCTGGAGTGTGTTTGGGAGGTCCCAAGTTCGAGCCTTAACTTGGGCTAAGTTTTGGTTTTTATTTGAATAAAACCTGACTTTTGGTTATTGAGCTTATAATAATTTATTGGTAGGAGCTTAATAGAATGGGGTTGCCGGTCTAGTGGTTAAGTGGCAAGGGATGATGCCTAAGATCTTAAGCTCGAGTCGTAAGTGTGGCATCATTTTACTGATAAGTCGTGCGGACGTTTGAGTTGGACTAAAACACTAAAGGGAGGGTAGGGTTTATCAGATGTTTGCCTAACCTGTTTTCCTTTTGGCTCTCTCTGCCGTTTTCTTCTTTTCCCAAACCCCTTGCTATCGAAATTTTATTTCTTTTACCCCTTTCCTCCGTTTTTCTTTCTTTCGATTAGTTTTGGCGTACTGCTAGTGGTTCCATCGGCTCAATAAGTATGGTTTTGTTAAATTGTATGGTTTCTTTTGAAGATCGTTTAAAAGGGATTTAATTTGCTATTTAGGGGACAATCAAGGTTCTGTGAATCACTAATCGGGGTTCTAAACAACGAGTAATTGACGTTATTCGTTGAAGGTAAGTAGATCTCTTGTTTTGGGATTTGTCTATTCTGAACTGTTCGAATCAAGAGACTGAAAATTTGGCTTATGATTGACAATAATAGGTTCTGGAGTGTTCGGGATTGCGTTAGGCTTCAATCGAAACTAGGTGTGTATTTCGATTGCACAGAAAATAGGTTTCGGTGAAAGCCAAAATAGAAACTGTCGACGCCACACGGGCGTGTGGACTGCCCGTGTGGAGGTCGTGTGGAGATACACGGCCGTGTGATCAACAAGCCTGTCGTGCGCGTGCCACACGAGCATGACAGACATGGGCGTGTGGGCCCACACTGGTGAACCATACGGGCAAGGCCAATTTGGGCTGTGTGAACCACACGGGCGTGTGGGCTCACACGGGTAGCCCACATGGGCGTGTGAGCCCAATAATTTGATTTGTTTTGGAAGGTTGCACGGGTCGCCCTAATCAACTGTGACCTGTTAAAGGGGTCGGTAAGCGTTACTTAGGCCCTATTCTGTGACATGATATTGAGATGTACGCTAGCATGTTATCCTTAGCATGTGTATAAATATTGATCTGATCTGAATATAGTACGTACAATCTATTTACTATTTGAAAGCATGCCATGACATTATTTATGTTGCATTGAGTGGGGTTTGATATTGAAGAGAAGGAAGACTGAAAGGCTCTTTAGCCGTTTATCTGGCAGCTTCACTGTAATTATTGATATGTGCCGTTACACAGTACCTTATGGTGTGTAGGGTTGATTTATCCCCATACTTGGTGTGTAGGGCTGGGTGGGTTGAGTTTATCCCCACGTGGTGTGTAGGGGTGGACAGAGATGGTGTGCAGGGTTGGTGGGCATGCACTGTACTGCTTGATATGCATGTATATCTGTATAGGCTAAGGCCCGAATGTATCTAATACTGTTCTAAGTGGGCTAAAGCCTACACTAATTATGTTAGGAGTTCAGGCTCGATTATGACTGCTTGATTGTTATCTGTTTGCATGAATGCTTTACTGTAGGGGCGTACACATTGAGTTTGCGAAAACTCACCCCTTTATTGTTTTATTTGTCAGGTAATCCCCAGCAATAGATGGATCAGTGCAGTGGAGGGCTCGACGGTGACCACCGCTATATATACTCTGGTTTTAAGGTTTAATTGAATTTATCATTTTAACTGATATGTTTGAGGACTTTTATGTAATTTTTGAAATTGAGCTTTTTGATTTTAACTTGGGATTTTGAACTACTATTTATGGATTTTGAAACTGCAACGTATAACTATAACTTTATTTGTTTTTAAGTTTCCACGTACTAAGGGATGGTTTCAAGCTAATCAATCAATAGTACACATTTTCTGAGTTAAGTAAATAAAACAAGAGAAGAAAAGAATTTTACTTTTATCTTGGGGTTTTATCAACTATACAATTATATATTCTTATATATGAGAGATATTTTTCATTAAAATTAAATTAAATGTTTAATTCTTTTTTTCTTCCTATTAAATGTGGAATTCTAACTTTTCCTAGCTGGAATAATCCCCGTGAGTTAATGATGAAATTAATATACATATATATTTAGTTTTACATAATCATAAATGAATTTCTTTTAGATATTTATAAAGAATGAAAATGCAATTAAATATAATTCTAAACAAAAATCTTAGTTTAAACTTAATAAAAGAATTTTGTTAATCAGATAGTTAATTAAGATATAAGGATTAAATTATAAAAATAAAAAAAATATTTTTAATTAATTGAAGGACAAATTAAAAAGTTGTATCATTATATTTAAGTCAAACGATGTGGATGTCGATTGTAATCCACTATCACATGTTAATTAAGCTTGTAGGTTAATTAACTTAATTTTGATTAATTAAAAACTAATTAAGATCTAAAAAGCAACTTAAAGTTGTCGTCTTTTAATTCTTTTTATTTTCTTCCACCTTATGAGCTAAGGAAAACCTAGAAAACCATTGTTGAAGTCTTAAGCTATTCGTTCCTTGTATGCAAGTGAATTAAAAGTTTGTATTTCGTAAATTTTATGTTTTTAAGATAATAATAAAAGTTTGGTTTAGTTTATCCGATTATTATTTTTTAAAATTGTTTAAGTTTTTTAAAGTTGTCATTGATGATTTCTTGAAATTTTTGGTGTTTAGTGGTTAGATTCTAAGCTTACACATGAAAAAAAAAAGACTAATTTATAAAGTGAATATTGTTAGTTTTGAGCATAAGGACTAAACTGTTAATTTTTAAAAATATTTTGAAATTTGTAGGAATTTTTTGTAATTATAAACAGTAGAGGGTCTTTGAAGGATGTAATTGAGATTGATTTTGAAATTGAGGCTCAAATTTGAAAAATATGGTAATTTCAATTTTAAAGATTAAATTTAATAAAATGAAAAATTTTAGGGAACATTCAAGAATTGAAATTAAACTGTCATGTGCTTATAACAGGATGTTACTAAGTATTTGAAATCGATAAATTAAAATGAATTATTGTATACATAAAAAATTGAACCAACCTTATGAAATTGTATTACTATATTTAGGTCTAACTGTGAAGTGAGGTAAGTGATAACTAAGCATTCAAAATGCTTAAGCTATTTTTTTTCTTCATTTTGTAGTTCATACGTTTGTGAAACTTATTGATTGGATCGCCTCTGAGTTCATACAATCCAACTTTGATTTGGTAACTTTTTTTTAATCATTTTATGTCTAGTTATGTGGCATGTATATTGTTGTAGGCCAATTTTGGCCCCTTTATGTTAAACTTCAAAACCCTTCATACTAAACCCCAAAACCCAACACATTAAACTAAAACCCAACAAATTAAACCCAAAATTTTACCCAAACCCGAATAGCCCACTAAAGCCTAACCTAAAATTAAACCTAATTACCTAGCCCAAGCCCAATACCCATTACACAAATTTTTTTTTGAAACCCTAATCTACCCTAGCCGCCTCTGCCTTTTGACCAACTCTCTGACTCCTCTGTCACCACCCACTCCTCCACCGGCCACCTGCTCTGCTGCTTCCAACCACCGCCCTGATCCTGCAAAAGGGAGGCAAACACGCAAAGCACAGGAGCAAGACAATGTAAAAATGGCTATAAAAGGCAATCTAAACAAATGTAAGGGAGGCCTTTTTTATAGAAATACAAACATCAGATTTTGAAATAGAAGCAAAACAACGTGTTAGTTCTCAAAAATAAACAAAATAGTCCAAAAATAAAGAATCAAAAGCACCAAAACAGTAGCAGAAACCTTAAGGTGATTTTCTTGTTTTTTTAATCGGTTTCTTTTTCTCCTTTCTCCTTTCTTGTTTACCCAATCACATATACATATATATATTATTAAGCAAAAAAAATAATCCTTTTTTCGAAATTCCGGTGGCCGGCGGTAGACTGCGGCGGTGACCGGTCAGGGGACCTTGCCGGAACTTGGACCTGCAGAGAAAACAAAGAAAAGGTTTTAGTTTTTTTTTGAAACAGATAATAAATAACTTTAAAACAAAAAAAACTTAACTTATATAGATGATACAAAACGACGTCGTTTTGGTCGGCACCCATAAGCCCCAAAACGACGCCTGTAACGCCCCAATTTTCGGGAATTCTGTGAATGTTGGCAAAATTTCATGCTTTAATTTTGTCATTTGTGAGTGAAATTATGAAATAGGACCTATGTGAAAATGTTTGAAAATGCTATAGGCTAAATTGAAGTGGCCAAATAAATAGGAGTGCAAAATAGGAGGATTTGCATGACAAACCTCCTATTTTACATGAAGTGGCCAGCCATCGTGTTGTTGTAGACAATATGAGCACTTGATATCCATAATTCATGGTACAAATTGATAATGGGTTAGGTAAATGTTCCATGATAATGAATTAGGTAAATATTCCATGATAATAGGTTAGGTAAATGTTCTATGATAATGGATTAGGTAAATATTCCATAATAGTGGGTTAGGTAAATGTTCCATGATAATGGTTTAGGTAAATGTTCCATGATGGGCATTTCATGTCTTTTGTATTAAAGAATTAAATGGATGAAATATGAAATTTTATTAAAAGAAAAAGGGGTGAAAAGAACAAAGTTTTGTCCATCTTTGTTCATCATCGCCTAAAGTTAGAGAAGAGAAAGGAGAGGAGAAAGCTCTTGAATGTTCGGTCACTTGGGGAAGAAAATTGAAGGTAAGTTCATGGTAGTTTGCTTCTATCTTGATGTTCATGAGTTCTTCTTGATTCTACCTTAACTCTTGAAGCATATTTTGGTTTTTAGTTGTGTTGTGAGCATTTAGTCATGAATTAAAATGAAGGAAATGGTTGTTGTTTCATGTTCTTTTGATGAAAAAGGGAAGATAGGTGAAGTTGAGCCAAACAAATGAGCATGCATGTGCCTTAGATGCTAAGGGAAAAAATCGGTTAACATGTTGTGCTTTAAAATGATGAAATGGAGATTATACTTAAGTAAAATCATAGATATGTGATGATTGATTGGTGATATACATGTTTAAATAACAAGCATACAAGTTAGGTGTGAAAGAGTGATTTGGTAATAAATCTGCTTGGGACAGCAGCAGTAACGTGACTTTGGAAAATCACCATAAATTGTGGAAGATGAGTTAGAAGCTGCATAAATTATGTAATTAAATCTTAATGAGTCTAGTTTCAAATGGAATAAACGACAACATATTTTGAATTCTGTACAATGAGAAATTTGATTCGTAATGAAGAGTGGTCAGATTAGTCAAACAGTGAAACATGGGAAACTTTAAGAAAAATCTGGTATTGATTGGCCATACCAAAAATTCTGAAAATTTTATGGATATAAGATATATGAGTCTATTTTCAGGGAAAATTAACGGCACTTGATTTGGAGTTTCGTAGCTCCAGTTATAAATGATTTAGTAACTGTTGCTCAGGAAGACAACTTGCAGTGAAATTATGATTATGTGGTAGACATTGACAAAAATTTGTTAATGAGTTGCTTATTGATTTCTTATAAGCTTACTATGATCTGTAGGTGTGGTTGGCCGAATATTGTAAGGGGTTAATACGTAGTTCGTATTTGAATAGTTAGATTAACGTGTTAGTAATCCAATTGTAGGCAGTTCGTGTGTGGATCTCGTCAGCATATCGTCGCAAACAGGTGTGTAACTAACACCCTCTTTCTTAGTCTGGATCGGCAAAAGTCGAAAAGCCGAAATGCCGAAAACCGGTATTTTGTAGATTTGCGAGTGTGCGAATGCTCGTGAGGTAAATCGATTAATGTTTTTGGTAAGCTGCAAAATTTGGATTGCAAAGTGCATGATTTCTGTGCCCTCGATATTTTTGGGCTTAATGGGCCAAAATTGGAATGATGGGCCAACGGGCCCAATTCGGTAAGAACCCTCGGTAGTGATTCTGTTAGTACGTGAAAGGTAGGAATATGCATGAAAAACCCTAAAATAGATAAATTACTGAAATACCTTTAAAAGTGGAAAATTTACAGTTTTACCCCTAGGAGATAAATTACCGAAATACCCCTAGGGTTAAATTGACCTAAATGCATGTTTGACTGTTGTTATTTACTGCATGCCATGTTGTTATTATCTGATGCATGGGACTGGGATATTGACGGAGGAAGTACTGAAAGTGGCTTGTCCACGTACTGGAGGCTTTGCCTCAATTTACTGTTAACTGAGCAGCAAGGCTGCAACTGTGGAGTGTTGGGCTGGGTGGGTTGAGCTATTCCCCACATGGAGTGTATGGCTGGTACGGGTGGAGTGTAGTGGTTGGTGGGTTGAGTAGTCTCCCTAAATGGGCTTGTATATGTTTACTGATGTTGCATGTATTTTGAAATGGGCCTATGGACCATACTATTATCTGAATAAGGGGCTAAGGCCCAGTTTATTGTAATCTGAAAAGGGTTTTGGCCCAGTACCACTGTTACCCAAATGGGCTTGCATATGTTTACTGATGTTGCATGTATTTTGAAATGGGCCTATGGGCCATACTGTTATCTGAATAAGGGGCTAAGGCCTAGTTTATTGTAATCTGAAAAGGGCTCTGGCCCAGTACCACTGTTACCTGAATGGGCTTAGGCCCAATGGGATTGAGCTGACTTGGGCTTTGAATGGGTTTTCCTTACACACTGAGTTTCCCCAAACTCACCCCTTTTATTTTCATCCACGCAGGAAATCCCCAACCATAGTGGGCTTGGAGCTGTGAGGGAATTCGGAGTGGCCACCCGTTCTGAAAGTTTGATTTTCTTCTGGTGAACTGGACATCCTTTTTTTTACGTTTGAAGTTTTAGGTTTTTAAATGTAATAAGGTCACTTAATTATTTTTTATGGTGTTAATATGTGTTACTAAGATAAGTATTACTTATTTTAACTGTTGAAGTTGGAAAGCTTTAGGGCGCGTTTTCAAAAACAACAATTGATTTCAAAATAATACGACAACAAGCAAAGCTTCCGCAATGAAAGTATTTTCCAAAATTAATCACTTTTCCTAAAAATGACTTAATCAAAATCGGTTTCCTAGAAATATCCATGACGTTAAGGTGTGGCAATGGCGGTATGCATGTCTAGGATTGGATCCCAAGGGAGCTTGG
Source organism: Gossypium hirsutum (assembly GCF_007990345.1). Classification (NCBI taxonomy): domain Eukaryota; kingdom Viridiplantae; phylum Streptophyta; class Magnoliopsida; order Malvales; family Malvaceae; genus Gossypium; species Gossypium hirsutum. The sequence goes on along the minus strand of NC_053433.1, from coordinate 112,414,060 downwards.
TACTTAAGCAGTCTGATGAACTCACCACCTCTTTTCCGGTTTCCTACCTGGTGCACAGCTTCCATTCACTTTAACCTATAATGAAATTATCTTTTAAAACACTAAGTAAGTTTTTTCTGGATCAACAATATAAAATGTTTTGAACGCTTCGATGTGGCATGTCGGATTCGGTCATAACGTCTGGGCCGGGTTTGGGGTGTTACAACGCCGTTTCATGCGATCCGGTCCGACCCGACCCATACCCGCTTAAGATCCGCGTGTTTTTTATGGAAGGGCTAATTGCACTTTTAGCCCTTCCGTTTTTTATAGTTTCATAATCTAATTTTTTTGTATTTGTAATTTTACCCAGAGATTTTATTTTTGTTTTATTTTAGTCCTCTCCTATGCTGCACGTTTTGAAGGGAGGGATTATTGGCCATTTTAGTCCCTTTTAGTTATTTTCGCATGCAATTTAGTCCTTTTTACTCTTATTTACTCTAAATTTGCCCCAAAATTTTATTCCAAGTTCGATTTAATCCCTTTTAGTCATTTTTGCTATTCATTTATCCAAATTATTGCTATTATTATTATTATTCACATGTATGTTATCATTTATATTATTGTTATTATTACTATTTATCATTATTACCGTTATTATTACTATGGTTATTACTACTACTATATTATTATTATCTTTTTATCTTCTATTATTATTATTATTATTATTATTATTATTATTATTATTATTATTATTACCATATAATAGTGTATTTCTTTATCGTATAGGTATATGTATATATATTTATATATAGTATTATTTTTCATTACTTATTTTTAATATTTTATTATATATATTTTTTGTATTTCAATATTATTACTATTATTATTATCATACATTAGTGTGTATTTATATTCTATATGTATATATATATGTTTATATATAGTGTTATTTTTTTACTTTACTTTAATATTATTATTATTATTATTATGTACATATATATTTCTACCATCGTTAGTTTGCACACATATATTATTATTTATATTATTACTATTATTGCTAATTTTTTTTATATCTATTTCTATTAATATTATCATTATAATCCCATTTTATTATCATTCTGATTAATACATTTTGACTTTTACTATATTATTATTATTACTATTATTGTCATTAACAAATATTATTATTATTGATGTATTATTATTCTTTATTACTATCATCATTATCTTAATCTTTCTTCGTATTACTATTATTATATATTTTTATTACCATTATTTTTCATTAACATATTACTATTTTTTTTACCATATTATTTTATATATTATTGCTGTTATTAAAATACTATCATTATTATACCTATTAATAATATTATTAGTACTAGTATTGATTCTCACTTAATATTTATATGTGTATATACATGTACGAATTTATGTATTACATTAATAGTTTTTTATATATATATTCTTATCATTTCTAATATATATATGTCGTATATGTTTATGTATATATCATATATGTTTTATACATATTATGTATCTATATTTTCAATATTATTAGTTATATTTTTATATACTATTCTATGAATATATTTCCATATCATATTATGTATATATTCTTAAATACTATTATATGTATATGTATATTTTTAATGACATATTGTGTATATATTATTATTACATTTATTTTATTCCTACTATATTTATTATTAATATTAGTACATATATTTTATTATTCTTGTATACATATTTTATATATATGGTATTATTTTTGTATATCATTTTATTTATTATTATACCTATTCTTTTCATTATTGCCGCTTATTATATTATTTTAATATTATGTATTATTTGGTGTACATACACCTTTTCATTATTATTATTATTAGTATATAAATATATTTTCTATGTTATTAGTATTCCTGATATATATTGTATATGTTCATTTATACTATGTATATATATATTTAGTATGTATATATTTAGTATTATTATGCGTATATTTTTCATTCCTATTATCACTTATATATTTTAATATATATATATAGCAATATTAGTGTTTTTTTTATTATGTTTGCGTCACTTCATTTATTGTTTATATATAATCAAGATTTTATTTCGTGTTTAATACTATTACTATCATGTTTAATACCATATGCATTATTATTGTTTTATACTATTACTATCGCATGTATATTGTTAATGTTTTATATATATTGTCTGTTTCGTATATTCTTAACCTTTTATTATTTGTCTATCCCGAATTTAGCATAGTATTTCATACCATAGTGCAACATCAATGTTAGTTTTCTTTTACTTTTATTTGTTCTATCTAGAAATATTTTCGTTCATGTCTTTAAATTAATTTCGATAAATAAGGCAACGTACCGATTTAACGTTTAGTCATTGATTTCATCGCTATGTTGGGTGAACATCAATCGACTTGTGTTAAAAACGGCATGTCCTTCTCAAAAATCAAAAGAATTGAAAATTCTTGTGTTCCAACCAAATCACGACTAAATGTTACATTGAACTCGTATCTTTGAAAATCAAGACAACACATGTTTTACAAGATATCAAGTTTGGGCGTCGCGAGGGTACTAATACCTTCCTTGCACGTAACCGACTCCCGAACCCTAATTTTTCTCTAGCTTTTGACTAGACCTAAACTCGGCTTTCTTTTTGTTTTAAAAAAAAGAAATCTAATAGGTGTCCGATCACACCTAAGAAAAAGGATCGGTGGCGACTCCCTTTTATTTCAAAATCAAATCTCGGTCTTTAAACTTTCAATCAAACACCCTAATTAGCGACCAAGTTAAAAAAATTTTTATGCTACATATATATTGTTGGAATGAATAGAAATTGAAAGCAACTTTCCTTTTAAAAAAAAAGAATTTTATTCTAACCTTGTTTCATTTATGTAAGTTGGATCTCGTAGAATGTCAGTCCAATTGTTTATAGATTTATTTTATAATTTTGTAGGTGTTTTTATCGGTTTCTCAAAGTATACACAATTGTAAGACAAAAATCATGATGTTGTACATGTATGTACATTTATTGCCAACACTGCTTGTGTTATATGCATTAGCAATTCTACTTCTCTGTGATCACTGGTTACTGCAAATTAACTACCATTGTTCAATTAAGCATAAAATAATCATAGTATGAAATTGAAACCTATTTACTGAAATAAATTCAGTTTAGAACCTGGAAATTATAGTAAAAAATTGAGAAGGGTTAATATAATATTTCGTACTTAATTTTAGCTTCAATTTTCAATTTGGTACTTGAGTTTTTTTTTTTCAATTAAGTACTGATGTTGAATATTCAATGTACGAAGTCTAACACTAAAGGCTTAAAGAATCATTGGGCTAACACAATAGTCCTTTAATCACAAATCTTGAGCATATATATAATGACGTTACGGAGTTGTATAACTATAAATGTCAACGACATAACAAGGGATGCTTTAAACAAAAGATGAAAAAGAAAAGAAAAGAAAAAGGGATTTGCATATACAAGTCTTAAGACAAGTAAATGCAAGCAATCAAAGAGATATCAGCATACGAAAAAAGGATCATATACCGAAGGTAATTATGCATGGCTTGTGTTTGAATGTGGTTACATAGGGTAGTGGAGGAGAATGTCTTGCGGGAGGAACCATGTTAGATGATGTTTTAGTTTTTGCCTTTGATGTTACTATACATATACATATACATATATGAAGTGGTAATGGGGGTTTAAGGACCTGTGGCATGTAAAGGGAAAATGATTCTATATGAAAGATTGTAAGGAAAAATAATATAAGGGAAAAATTTTAATAAAAATAAAATATATATGAGATTATAATTCTATACATATTTTATTTTTCAATGTTTTAACTTTTCCCTAATTTTAAATAGGTTATTGTTTTATAAATGAAATATTATGGGAGTAATGAATAAAAATTTATAAATTTTTATTATTAATTTCAAAGCGTAAAAAATAAATAAATATAACAAGTGAAGCAAAGAATTTTTTTTTTTTAGACTATGAAGAAAAGAATTTTACTTTATCCACCCTTTAATTAAGGGAATATATGAAAGATTTTTTTCATTAAAATTAAATTAAATGTTAAATTTTTATCTTCTAATTAAATGTGAGATTTAAACTAGGAATAATCCCACACGATGAGCGAGTCAATATGTTAAAATAATAAAGTAAAGATTAATAGTAAAACTTATATATATATATATATATTTAGTTTTACATAATTATTAAATAAACCTTAATGTAAATTTTTTTAAATATTTATAAAGAATGAAAATAAAATTAAATATAATATAAATTCTATAGAAAAAAAATCCATAACATTTATATTTTTTATAGCTAAATAAAACTTGTTTGAAGCTATTTATTATGTACTTAGAATAAAAATTACTGACATAATAATATATATTTAAAATTTTTATTCTTTATGATTTAAATAAAAATTATTCTTAATTATTACTAAATAATATCAATTGGAATTTAATTCTATGTTTTAGCTTCAAAACAAATTTGCATGTTTCTCAATCATTCCTTCTAAATTCATTCACATTTTCTTTTTGTTAATTTCAATATTTTCTATTCATATGTATAAATATATATATTTCTTTTAAAATTTATTTATGCATATTAACTTGGGATTATCAAATTCTATTTGATTTGCTCTTTCAAGGATGAAATGAATAGGATTTTGATGTTTTTAAATTTGAGTTATTTAGAACTTTTAATATTTACAAGGAAGTTTGATTTGGCATTTAAACTGTATTGACTTAATTTAGTAGTAAATCCACAATAATATTGGCAGTTTTACTACATAACATTCAAGTGACATACAACTATTTTATGGTATATACCGATTGGATAGGTCCACCATAACTTAAGTTGGTGTGTAGTGGATGGGAGGGTCTAGTGTACCCTAATGGAGATGGTGTGTAACAGTTGGATAGGTGAGATTTTTGTGCTATATTACATTTGAACATGAATTGCATACATGTTTAGTGATAAATTAATGTAATGGTCTAATTTGATGTAATTTCTGGTTATGATTAGAATATGATTACTGTATGTTTGATCAACTGATTGTTGCTGCACTATTTACTTTTGTTCTCAACTCACACTGAGCTTCGTAACTCACACCTTTAGTTTAATCTTTCTAGGTAATCTGCGAGGTTAGATCTCGGACTCAGCGATTCGAAGGTCTTGAAGTTTTCCATCTCAGTTTGATTTCAACAAAGTTTTCTTAAGGTTTAATAATTTATTTTCAATTGGATCTATAGGTATTTTATATGTGAACTGTGGTATGAGTTTTGATTTTGGGTTCGTAGTTTTGTGTTTTCATGCATGGGCATTGGTAACAAATTATTCTTCCTTTTAAAATTTTTGGGTCAAGTGTTACCTTAAACTTATGGATTTTCAATCGAAAGTAAAATGCTAGATTTTTCACCGCAATGCGGGTTTTGAAACTCAGGTAATAGATTGGTAAATTCGAAATATTTACAAAGTTAATAAAGAAATTATTAATTTGGCTTTAAACTAAATCTTGGCAACAATAAACTAATATTTACAAAACTTAAGTAAAGCCCACTACTAGTTTCTGTAAAACACGAGTAAAAGTGGTTTTCGAAAAAGTTTCTGAGGAGTTTGAACGATATTTTGTTTAGGGCTATTTCGATGGCCAACGTGACCTTTAGAATCTGGCCAAAACTTCTAAGCCGAGTTTTGGGGTGTTATAAGAGCTCACATAATCTAACTTTAATTCGATAGCGTTTTTTTATCATTTTATGTCCGGTTATGTGACATGTACATAGGTGCTGTATGTTTTGGTCACTTTGAATGTTGGAATGAATGGAAACTTGGGAATGATAGTTTGGTTTAATCCTTGTCTCATGTTTGAACATTTAGTAAGGTTGAAACTTATCTGTGCATGAATGTGGAGTATTATGTCGAGCTATGTGTTTGGCTTATAAGATGACATGTTGAGTATGAAATAATAGAGGGAAATGTGATTAATAAATAGCTTAGGCATGGTAAGTTAACTTGAGTTGAATAGATTGAATTGGAGAGTTTTGGTGCCAAATTAGGCATATTGACTTGGTTGATTGGTGTTGGTTAAATGTTGTGTTATAACATGTTTTTAGATTATTTTTGTGTAGGTAAAAGTTGTGTAAAATGAATCAAAGGGTATATTTGAAGGGTTAACATGAAATAGTCACCAAATGGTTTAATTTTTATCAAAAGTAGGGTTCTCGTTAGGACAATCAACTTCTCTCGTCACAAAGTTGGCCAACATCTTGTGACGTCACAACATCGAGTGATTTGATATTGTGTCGTGACATACTGAGTGACGACATCACAATATGGAGAAGATGATGTCAAGACGTCAGTTTTAAACTTTTAAAACTTTACGATTTGGTCCTATTTCATCTTGCCCAAGACTCGACCCACATAAAAAATGAACTTTAAATTTTACCGAAGCTCATTTTTCGGACCTTGTAATTTTTTTCAAATCCTCCCATCTTTCGGGTAAGCCTTCGAGCTTGGATGAGTGACTCAACCCATAAACAGGTCTATCTTCATCTATCATTATAAGATTTATGTAAAGTTCATTACCTAACAAAACAATGATTTAGATAAATTACATGGTAGTACAGTAGGCACAAATGCTTCATTAAAAGTAGAGGATCTAAAGATTGTATCTGCAGGACAATAAAATAAATCAATTTTTGTTATGAATAGGCATATGAAATAAAAACCTTATATCATATGTTATTCAAACATGCATAATTAATATTTTTAACCAAAAAAATCACACCCTGCATAAATTTTAAAAGAAACAAAAAAGAGAGAGGAATAACTTACAAACCTTACCTTATAATTACTTGAAAATCAAATGCTACTAAATGCTTGTGTTATATGCATTAGCAATTCTACTTCTCTGTGATCATTGGTTATTGCAAATTAACTATCATTGTTCAATTAAGAATAAAATAATTATAGTATGAAATTGAAACCTATTAAAGGGTCTTAGTATAATTAAAAATAAGCATAAGATACTCATAATATGAAATTGAAACCTATTTACTGAAATAAATTCAGTTTAGTACTTGAGTATTATAGTAAGAAATTGAGAAGGGCTACTATAGTATTTGGTATTTGAGTTTGACTTTTATGTTTATTAATTTGGTATCTGAATTTTTTGTCCGTACCAAGTCTAACGCTAAAGGCTTGAGGAATCTTTGGACTAACACAATAATCCTTTAGTCACAAATCTTGTGGGCATATATATAATGGCGTTAAGGAGCTAGCTGTAAAACCAAAAATGTCATTGACATAACTAGGGATGCTTTAAACACAAGATGAAAAAAAAAGGGGATTTGAATATACAAGTCTTGAAACAAGTAAATGCAAGCAATCAAAGAGATCTCAACATACGAAAAAAGGATCATATACTGAAGGTAATTATGCATGGCTTGTGTTTGAATGTGGTTACATAGGAGGAGGATGTGTTGCAGGAGGAACCATGTTAGATAATGTTTTAGTTTTTTGCCTTTGATGTTACTATACATATACATATACATATAAATATACATATACTGTGACATGTAGAGGGAAATGAAAAAATATGGAGAGACATGATCCTTTATTCTTTGTCCAAAATGAGCTAGGGAAATGTCAACTGTTTCAAGCATAGCAGTGCTCAGCTCAGTTAAATGTTTAAACCAAGTTTAGGGTTTGGAAGAGAAAGTGGTAAATGTAGGCATTAATGAGGACAACATCATTATACCATTTCTTTATAAGTTGCTGTAAGAAGCATAGGTTTCATGGCATTTGTTTCTGGGCGTGGAGTTATTGAAGGCATCGATCGCTACAGTCCGAGACTGTGCTCGCAGATGTATTGCTGGCATGTTTACAAATATAAGATAATTATCAATTATGGCTGTCTTCGTATGAGTTTTATCTTTTAATTTATGATGCTGTTAATAGTTGCAAAATAACATAATATCTGTTAGAGTCCTAGGTTTGGCATTTGCTTGTTTTATATTCTTTGGGTTTTTTGTTTATTTATTTTTTAAAATATTAATATTTGAATTTTTTTTGACACATATTTGAACAAATATAAGTGTATAGAAAACTGATCAAATCTTTGATAATAGTATATCCATATCTATATTCGTATTGGGAATTATCCATATTTATGGAAAATCAAAGATATGGGTATCAAATATTGGAAAGTCAAAGATATGGGTATCAAATATTGGAAAGTCAAAGATATGGGTATCGAGATATTGGCATAATAAAATCTGAATATTTGCAATATATGGTCCCTAATTGTAAAGTGACTTTGCAAGTTGATCCCTGAACCTCAACTATAAATAGGCATAACCATCTCTCATTCTGTATCTCAAACTTGCCATTCTCTACTTAAGGCATTGTTTTCTCTCTCTCTCTATAAATTCTCACTTGTATTTTGGAGTGAAATATATTTGGTAGTGCCCGAGGACGTAGGCAAAATTTGCTGAACCTCGTTAAATTCTTGTGTTCTTTATTGTATTATTCTGCATGAATTGTGTGTGTGATTGTAGTGATTTATTGTGCTATTAAATTACGATTGAGGGATATTCTGGCTAGGAAAGACCTGGTACTTAAGCGATCCTTGCGATCCACCTCTCTTTCCTAGGAATTGAACTTAGTGTGATTTTTTAGTACAATAATTTTACTCTTTTACACGCTTCCGCACAACAATTGGTATCAGAGCTAGATTCGTACTTGGGGAATACGATCGTTCACGGCACTGTTCACATACTGTAGTTGGGATTGAGGAGAAAAAAATGGAAAAGTCATCGTCAAAGACTACTTTGACCAATGCGAAATTTGAAGTAGAGAAATTTGATGGTACCAATAATTTTGGTATGTGGCAATGTGAGATCCTGGATGTCTTATGTCGGCAAGAGCTGGATATAGCCCTTGAAGAAAAACCTGACAAGATGGATGACAAGGAGTGGGCCAAGATCAATAGACAGGCATGTGGAACAATTCGCCTATGTTTGGCCAAAGAGCAGAAGTACTCTGTCATGAGGGAGACATCAGCGAAGAAGTTGTGGGATACACTGGAAGAAAAGTTTCTAACAAAAAGTCTTGAAAATAGGCTTTATATGAAAAAGAAACTTTATCGATTCACGTATGCACCCGGTATGTCGATAAATGACCATGTGAACTCATTCAATAAAATTTTAGCAGACTTGCTAAATTTGGATGAGAAATTTGAAGATGAAGACAAGGCATTACTGTTGTTGAATTCTCTTCCTGATGAATATGATCATCTTACCACCACATTGCTTCATGGGAAGGATACAATCACATTTGATGCAGTCTGTAGTGCGTTGTATAGATCTGAGACTCGAAAGAAAGATAAAAAAGATCACAGAGATACAACTACAGAAGTCTTAACAGTAAGAAGTCGTTCGCGCAGCAACAAATCTGGTAGAAGGAGTAAGTCCAAAGAGAGACCTGCCAAAGATGAATGTGCTTTTTGTCGTGAGAAAGGGCATTGGAAAAAGAATTGTTCTAAGTTACAAAAGGGTAAAGCTATTTCTGATGCATGTGTAGCGGAGCATGATGAGGAGTCAGACTTTAGCTTGGTTGGCATGGCAATGGCATGTCATACAGATGAGTGGATTTTGGATTCGGGATGTACTTACCATATGTGTCCTAATAAGGACTGGTTTTCTAGTCTTAAAGAACTAGAAGGTGGAGTTGTTTTTATGGGCAATGATAGCGCTTGTAAGACAATGGGAGTAGGTACAATCCAATTGAAGAATCACGACGGCTCAATTCAAGTCTTGACAGATGTTCGCTGCATACCTAGCTTGAAGAAAAATCTTATCTCATTAGGGGTCCTAGAATCTAAAGGGCTCACAATCACTTTGAGAGATGGATTACTAAAGGTAGTAGCTGGGGTATTGACGGTGATGAAAGGCACAAGAAGGAATAATCTGTACTATTTAAATGGAAGTACAGTTATTGGATCAACATCAACAGCTTTTACAAAAGATGCAGATTCAGAGGCTACCAGGTTATGGCATATGCGATTGGGACATGCTGGTGAAAAAGCTTTGCAGAGTTTGGCGAAGCAAGGCTTGTTGAAAGGTGCAAATTCTTGCAAATTGGAATTCTGTGAACATTGTGTTCTGGGCAAGCAGACGAGGATAAAATTTGGTTCAGCAATTCACAATACAAAAGAAATTCTTGACTACGTTCACAGTGATGTGTGGGGACCTACTAAAGTGGCTTCTTTGGGAGGTATGCACTATTTTGTTACTTTTGTTGATGATTATTCAAGAAAAGTATGGGTGTATCTAATGAAAAGGAAAAATGAAGTTTTGGATGTATTTCTGAAATGGAAAAAGATGGTGGAGACCCAGGCTGGTCGAAAAGTCAAACGACTTCGATCAGACAATGGTACCGAGTACAAGAATGATCCATTTCTACAAGTATGTCACGATGAAGGTATTATACGACACTTCACTGTTCGAGATACACCACAACAGAATGGGGTGGCAGAACGTATGAATCGGACTATACTGGAGAAAGTTCGATGTATGTTGTCCAATGCTGGATTGGGCAAAGAATTTTGGGCTGAGGCAGTTACATATGCGTGCCATCTAATTAATCGGTTGCCATTAGCTGCAATAAATGGAAAAACTCCTATGGAGAGGTGGGCTGGTAAACCTGCTATTGATTATGATTATTTACATATTTTTGGTTCCACTGCATATTATCATGTAAAAGAATCTAAGTTAGACCCAAGAGCAAAGAAAGCATTATTCATGGGTATAACTGGTGGAGTAAAAGGATACCGTCTCTGGTGTCCTGATACAAGGAAAATAATTTTCAGTAGAGATGTGACTTTTGATGAATCAACCATGATGAAGAACAATGATTCACAAAAGGATAACACAACCAGTGGCACTTTGCAGCAGGTGGAGCTTGAAAAGGTTAATGATGATCCAGCTAATATTGAAGGAACAAATGATGAAGAAGTTTCGACCCAAGAACTTCTACAACAACATGATTCAATTGCATATAGAAGGCCAAGAAGAGAGATTCGTATGCCTGCTCGCTTTGATGATATGGTGGCCTATGCACTTCCAATTGCAGATGATGATGTTCCTTCTACTTACACAGAAGCAAGAAGTAACTCTGATAGTGTAAAATGGAAGCAAGCTATGAATGAAGAAATGCAGTCTCTTCATAAAAATAGGACTTGGGAGTTGGTGACACTACCTAAAGGAAAGAAGGCAATTGGATGCAAATGGGTATATACAAAGAAGGAAGGATTTCCTGATAAAAATGAAGTTCGATACAAGGCTAGATTGGTAGCAAAGGGTTACGCTCAGAAAGAAGGAATAGACTATAATGAAGTATTTTCTCCAGTTGTGAAGCATTCGTCTATTCGGATTTTGCTAGCCTTGGTTGCGCAATATGATCTTGAACTAGTTCAGCTCGATGTGAAGACCGCATTTTTACACGGTGATTTGGAAGAGGAAATCTATATGACTTAGCCAGATGGATTCAAGGTTGCTGATAAAGAAAATTGGGTTTGCAAACTGACAAAGTCGCTTTATGGATTGAAACAATCTCCAAGGCAGTGGTACAAGCGATTTGATCAGTTCATGAAAGGGCAAAGGTATACAAAAAGTAAATTTGATCATTGCGTGTATTTTCAGAAGCTACAAGAAGGATTTTTCGTATACTTGCTCTTATATGTTGATGATATGTTGATAGCATCTAAGAGTAAAGTTGAAATTGAGAGATTGAAGACTCAACTCAACCTTGAGTTTGAGATGAAAGATCTAGGTGAAGCTAAGAAGATCCTTGGCATGGAAATATGTAGGGATAGAGCTCATGGCAGAGTTAGTTTATCTCAGAAGCAATATTTAAAGAAGATACTACAGAAGTTTGGCATGAACGAGCAGACTAAAGCTGTAAGTACCCCGTTGGCTTCTCATTTCAAGCTTTTTGCACAACTATCTCCTTCGACAAATACGGAACAAGAATACATGTTACAAGTTCCGTATTCTAATGCAGTAGGTAGCTTGATGTATGCAATGGTGTGTACAAGACCTGACATTTCACAGGCAGTTAGTATAGTGAGCAGGTATATGCATAATCCTGGAAAAGGACATTGGCAAGCTGTGAAATGGATTCTACGGTATATTCATAAGACCATGGATATTGGATTACTGTTCAAGCAGGATACTACACTTGGTAAAGGTGTTGTTGGGTACGTTGATTCTGATTATGCCGGTGATTTAGACAAACGAAGATCAACCACTGGTTATGTGTTTACTCTTGCTGGAGGACCAATAAGTTAGAAGTCTACACTGCAGTCTACAGTTGCGTTGTCAACCACAGAAGCTGAATACATGGCTGTAACAGAGGCTGTAAAGGAAGCTATTTGGTTACAAGGTATGGTTAAAACCTTGGGATTGGTCCAGGAGCATATTAATGTGTATTGTGATAGTCAAAGTGCTATTCATTTAGCAAAGAATCAAGTCTATCATGCACGTACAAAGCATATCGATGTACGTTTCCACTTTGTGCGGGAAATTATTGATGAGGGGAAAATTCACCTTCTGAAGATTAAGACTGCAGATAATCCCGCAGATATGATGACCAAGGTGGTAACAACAATCAAGTTCGAACATTGTTTGAACTTGATCAATATTCTGCATGTTTAACAGTTGAAGAAGGCACTATCAAGTGTTGTTGACAAAGGCAGAGAGAATTGTGTGAAGATAAGATTACTCGAATCAAATCTTCAAGGTGGAGATTATTGGGAATTATCCATATTTATGGAAAATCAAAGATATGGGTATCAAATAATAGAAAGTCAAAGATATGGGTATCAAATATTAGAAAGTCAAAGATATGGGTATCAAATATTGGAAAGTCAAAGATATGGTATCAAGATATTGGCATAATAAAATCTGAATATTTGTAATATATGGTCCCTAATTGTAAAGTGACTTTGCAAGTTGATCCCTGAACCTCAACTATAAATAGGCATAACCATCTCTCATTCTGTATCTCAAACTTACCATTCTCTACTTAAGGCATTGTTTTCTCTCTCTCTCTCTGTAAATTCTCACTTGTATTTTGGAGTGAAATATATTTGGTAGTGCCCGAGGACGTAGGCAAAATTTGCTGAACCTCGTTAAATTCTTGTGTTCTTTATTGTATTATTCTGCATGAATTGTGTGTGTGATTGTAGTGATTTATTGTGCTATTAAATTACGATTGAGGGATATTCTGGCTAGGAAAGACCTGGTACTTAAGCGATCCTTGCGATCCACCTCTCTTTCCTGGGAATTGAACTTAGTGTGATTTTTTAGTACAATAATTTTACTCTTTTACACGCTTCCGCACAACAATTCGATACTTATTATCTAGTTCCAACAATACATGGTTTAGTGAGTTGGTTTCGTAGGTAGTTTTCTTAGTTGCTCAAAATATATAAATTGAAAGACAAAAAATTACAAATAAATTAATTAATTTGAGAAAACAGAGAAACATGCTGTGGCGGCGGTTGCCGCGATTACCGCAGCGGTGGTGGCTGTCGCAACGGTGGAGGCTGTCGAGGTTGTCGTGGCTGTCGCGGCTACAATGGCGGCTGTCGCGGTGGTGGCTGCAGCCGTATCGTTGGCCACCGCGGCCTTCAAGATCTTCTACACTCCCAATGAATAAGATAGTTACATCCAACTGTCTTACATTGAAGGGACAGATCAAGGCAGTGCTTACCACATATATGACATTCTGGATAAAACTCAACCCTTTTGACAAAAGTAAGAGGATGTGGATGATCTTCTTCTCTATAGTTGGTCCCAGGTTTGATGAATGTATATTCTCTAAGAACACATTTGGGATGAGTTGAAGTGTTACAAGCTAAACAATGATAAAACCAATGTTTGGGATTCCTTTCCTCTTCACAAATATCACAATAATAACTTCTTGAATAATTGTAATCATCAACGTGATAAGTGAGTTTAAAAGATGTACATCAAAACTATGTTGAGTTTTAAGAGGCAATGTAATACAGTTCCAATCCAAATTAAAATTGCACGGCTTACAAATGAATGCATGAACAGATGTACCACAACCTCTACACAATTCTTTACTCTCGCCAGTAAAGCGACGAAGGCGATGTTCATGTCCTTCACATTTGGGCATATCAGAAAGCAAGGAACATCGTAAACAAAATCTTTCTTTGCATTTATCACAGGTATAGGCAAAGCCACTTGTAAAATATTTGCACATACAACATTGAAAAATGCAACCAGAAGTAAGTTTAAGAAGCTTTTGGCAATAGTGAAACCAAATATGCTTCTTCGCACGTAATGCAGCACAAGCTTTGTGGAGGAAGAAATCACATTGTGAACAATAACAATAAGAAGTATCGATGGGTAGAAGGCAACCGTGGCATTGTTTAAAATCCCTAATGTCTCCACTCAATATTAAGTTATGTGGATGAATTTCTCTCAAATCGACAGGTTCATCTGAGTCCGTCGCTTCTTCTGTTTCTGTAGAGTCAACCTCGTAATACCAACGACTGTTTTTTGTTGCACACTTTACATGGACTATGTAATTGCATTTAGAACAAAAGTAACTCCCATGCTCTGTGTTCACCTCCTCCAAGCAAAATCTACATTCCCACGGTTCAGATTCATTTTGGTCCAGGAAATATGTGTGGGGAATGCGGTGCTGATGCCGATAGAATTTGATGACGCGTGGCACTGAAATGCAATTTTTATGGACAAAAATACCGCATGTGGAACAAATATAAGGAACATAATTCCCTAAAGTGCCACAAGCATCACAATATAAGACTTGTCTTGGAAATAGGGTAAATGAATGTTCATGATGAAGTTTATCTTCTATAATCAGTGGTGATGACACACACCTAATATGAAGGACAAACTTGCAAATTGAACAAAAATACACGAAATCGTTAAGGTTGGTGGTTTCTTGGCATATTTGACAAGGAAGACATTCGTCGACAGATTGAAGAATAAGAGGATGTTTGCGATGGAAAGGCTGATTGATTTTGGTAGGTATTGTGGCACATTGGATATGAAGGGCAAATTTGCAAGGTGAACAACAATAAACAAATTCCGGACCTTGGGGTTTTTGACAAATCTTGCAAGAGAGTCTTTGACTGTTAAATTGTAAAAAGAGAGGATGTTCTTGGTGGAAGAGGTGATTGATTTCTGCTGGTAGATCAACACATTTTGCATGCAGGTAAAAGCCACAATTAGGAGAAAAGTATATAGAATCTAATAATGGCTTCCGACAAGCAAAACATTCAGCTTTTTTGAGTTCTTCAGTAACATTTCCTGTATTGATGGATGGATCTATACGGGAAATGTCTTGAAACTCTACATTTTTTTTCTCAGCAATGCTATGAGAAAATAATGCACATTTGATATGAAAGTCTAAATTGCAAGAATAATGATAAACAAAATTCTCACAAGTTTTTCTGGAAAAATCGCAGATAATTGTACCGGCCAAGTATGGATTCCTTGTAAAAAGATTAAGATTGTGGTTGCGATGGAAAGGGTGATTCATCTCAGCAGGTGCCTCAACACACTGCTTGTGTAGGTAAAACCCACACTCCACACAACCAAAGCTCGAACCTGACACTAACTCCCCACACGCTGAGCAGTTCACCTTTTCAATTTCGTGGCCATGGCTTGCAATGAACACCAGTGGATGTTGATGGCTAAAGTGTTGAAGGCTCATCTTTGTGTTTTTGTTTGTTTGGTTGCTAGTTTGTGTATTAAATAAGAACAAAATGGGTTGATGGAAGCAAAGCTTATAAATCAAATATTTATATTGTTGGAATTTATGAGAATCATAAAATGCTTGTGAGAATGGTAAGTAAAAGTAAACCTGAGATGCTTTAACTTTTCCTTACTTCTAAGTTATGCTTTTTTTGTAACTTACAAAAAGAAAAGGATAAATGATTATTCATTTAATTAAAAGTTAGAAACAAAAATCTACTCATTATGTGGTTGAACCATTTAGATTAATAGTGTAATCGCCTTTCTAGGAAAATGATTCTATATGAAATATTGAAAGGAAAAAATAATACAATGGAATATTTTAATAAAAATAAAGTATATATGATATTATATATTTTAATTTTCAATGCTTTTAACTTTTTCCCTAATTTTAATTAAGTTATCGTTTTGTACATGAAATATTAAAAAATTAATAAATAAAACAAGAGAAGAAAAGAATTTTACTTTGTCTTGAGGTTTAATCAATAACATGTTATTATACAATTATTTCTTATATATTCTTATCTTGTGAGTAAATAAAAGAAGGGAATATATGAGTGTTTTTTTTTCATTAAATTAATTTAAATTTCTTCCTATTAAATGTGGAATTCTATCTTTTCCTAGCTCGAATAATCCCCGCGAGTCAATGATGAAATAATAATAAATTAAAAAAATTTAATAGTAAAATATATATATATATAGTTTTACATAATCATTAAATGAATTTTAATGAAATTTTTTTAGTTATTTATAAAGAATGAAAATGAAATTAAATATAATGTAAATTCTATACAAAACTCTTAGTTTAAACTTAATAGAATAATATAAGTCTAATTAAAATTTAGCTTATCGATAATTAATTAAGATATAAGAATTAAATTATAAAAATAATAAAAATTAATTATTATGAATTTTTAATTAATTGGAGGACCAATTGAAAAGTTGTACCATTATATTTAAGTCAAACGGTGTTGATGTGGATTGTAATCCACTATCACATGTTAATTAAGCTTATAGGTTAATTAACTTAAGTTTGATTAATTAAAAAACTAATTAAGAAATAAAAAGCAACTTAAAGTTGTCGTCTTTTAATTCTTTTTGTTTTCTTCTACCGTATGAGCTAAGGAAAACCTATAAAAACATTGTTGAGGTCTTAAGCTATTCGGTCCTTATATGTAAGTGAATTAAAATTCCATCTTTCGTAAATTTTATGTTTTAAAGATGATAGAAGTTCGATTTAGTTAACCAGCTGATTATTAATTTTCAAAATTATTTAAGTTTTTTAAAGTTGTCTTTGATGATTTTTTGAAGTTTTTGGTATTTAATGGTTAGATTCTAAGTTTACATATGAAAAAAAGACTAATTTATAAAGTGAATATTGTTAATTTTGAACATAACGACTAAAGTGTTAATTTTGAAAAATATTTTGAAACTGGTACGAATTTTTTATAATTATAGACCGTAGAGGGTCTTTGAATGATGTAATTGAGATAGATTATGAAATCGAGTCTTAAATTTGAAAAATATGATAATTTCGGTTTTAGAGATTAAATTTAATAAAATAAAGAATTTTAGGGAATATTCAAAAATTGAAATTAAACTGTTATATACTTATAATAGGATGTTACTAAGTATTTGGAATCGATAAATTAAAATGAATAATTGTATAGATCAAGAATTGTACCAACCTTATGAAATTGTATTACTATATTTAGGTCTAAGTGTAAAGGGAGGTAAGTTGATGTTTTTTGTTTATGACTTATTAAGCATTCGAAATGCTTAAGCTGTTTTTTTCTTGTTCTTTTTTTGTAGTTTATACCTTTTGATTGGATTGCCTCTGAGTTCATACAATCCAACTTTGATTCGGTAGCTTTTTTTAATCATTTTATATTCGGTTATATAGCATGTACGTAATGTTGGAATGAATGGAAATTGAAAGCAACTTTCCTTTGAATTTTTTTTTCTTACCTTGTTTCATTTTTGTAAGTTGGATCTCATAGAATGTGAGTTCAATTGTTTATGGATTTATCTTATAATTTTGGATTATAATTTTGTAGGTGCTTTTATTAGTTTCTCAAAGTATACAGAATTGTAAGACAAAAAAAAAATGATGTTGTACATGTATGTACATTTATTGCCAACACTACTTGTGTTATATGCATTAGCAATTTTACTTCTCTGTAATCATTGGTTACTGCAAATTAACTACCATTGTTAAATTAAGCATAAAATAGTTATAGTATGAAATTGAAACCTATTAAAGGATATTCGTATAATTAAAATTAAGCATAAGGTAATCATAGTATGAAATTGAGACCTATTTACTGAAATAAATTCAGTTTAGAACATGGAAATTATAGTAAAAAATTGAGAAGGGGTTAATATAGCATTTGGTAGTTGATTTTGGTTTTAATGTTCAATTTGGTATTTGAACTTTTCCTTTCAATTAAGTACCGATGTTGAATGTTCAACGTACCAAGTCTAACACTAAAGGCTTAAAGAATCTTTGGATTAACACAATAGTCCTTAATCACAAATCATGGGCATATAATGTTGGAATATTTTCAAATATTTATAGTATCCCAATAACTATAAATGAATGGGTGTAATTAATCAAAAGATAAAACTTTTGGTCATTGGTCAAAAGTTATATCATTTGATTTTTTAAAAAAGAATTATAACTATTCAAAAAATATTATTTGAATAGTTACAAAATTAAATGAATAATTATTATTATTTATTTATTCATAAAGACACCTATTGAAAGATGTCTCTATGAAGAGACATGAAAATTCCTATAAATAGGAATGAGATTTCATTTGGAAATCATATCAACAAATTCTAATATTATTTCTTCTCTTCCTTCATTTTCTAATATTATTAGATTATTCTATAAAGTATTGCTGCAGAAATCCTTTGTAGAAATTGAGTTTTTGTTATACATTACTCAGTGCATAGTGGACTATTCTCGTCAGTGCAAAACGCAAATAGTCATTGGCTTCATTGTATCCTCGAGGTTAATTTTCTTGGAACTCGTTTGCACACTGAAGATAAGTGGGGGCGAATATAACCTTAAAGATAGTGGCTTGATACACGCCTTGGAGCCTGTCCTATTTCTTCTTTTTCTTTTCGAGTTCCGATCGTGTGTTCGAGTTTTTTCCTTACCGGAGTTTTGTACTAACATATATATATAATGGCGTTAAGGAGCAACATAACTATAAATGTCAACGACATAACAAGGGATGCTTTAAACACAAGATGAAAAAAAAGGATTTGCATATACAAGTCTTAAGACAAGTAAATGCAAGCAATCAGAGAGATCTCAGCATACGAAAAAAGGATCATATACTGAAGGTAATTATACATGGATTGTGTTTGAATGTGGTTACATAGGGTAGTGGAGGAGGATGTCTTGCAGAAGGAACCATGTTAGATGATGTTTTAGTTTTTGCCTTTGATGTTACTATACATATACATATACATATACATATACATATACATATACATATACATATATAAAGTGGTAATGGGGGTTTAAGGACCTGTGGCATGTAGAGGGAAATGAAAAAATATGGAGAGACATGATCTTTTGTTCTTTGTACAAAATGAGCTAGGGAATGTCAACTATTTCAAGCGTAGCAGTGCTCAACTCAGTTAAATGCTAAACCAAGTTGAGGGTTTGGAAGAGAAAGTGGTAAATGTAGGCATTAATGAGGACAACATCATTATACCATTTATTTTTAAGTTGCTGTAAGAAGTACAGGTTTCATGGCTTTTGTTTCTGGGCGTGGAGTTATTGAAGGCATCGATCGGTACAGTCCGAGACTGTGCTCGCTGATGTATTGCTGGCATGTTTACAACTATACAATGTGTTGGCTCATTGCGGCTTACGCCTTTTTTTTGAGGCCTAATTCCTCCATTGGAATGGCCCAAAAAATTTTAGTTTCATGTGTTCTTTCCTTTGTCTTCTCTGCCTAAAGGTTAGGTCCAAGTTCGACTCATTTTACTAACGAAGTGTTATCTGGCTTTTATTTATTAGTTTCATGTGATATTCATTATATATATTCTAGTAACTGTTGCTGAAACACCCACGAAGCTGTATTGATTTTGTCTTCAACATTCTGTATTGCCTGTTGGCACCGTTACGAGGCTCCTTTCTTAAAAAGGAATGGTGGGATGGCCTTGGGACCCTTTTATGACAGAATTGAAAATTTGGGCGATACCTACTACATGCAGTCAGCAGCAAACAAAGACACTCTTTAAAAGCTTATGGTTTCTAACTAGGTTGCTAATGATGTAGTACTCTTGTTTCCAAACCTCATTATCCACCACCAATCTTTACGTTTGTCCATGGAGTTGTTATACTTAATATGGTCATGGGTGATCTAATGGCTTGGCTGACCAATGTCCACAATTTCTGGTATCACTTTGCTCAATAAGTTCAAAATCCAGAATGTCATTGGTATGGGAGTGGATGAGGTAAAGGATACCTTGTTAAGTGTATATTGAAACATGCATGCATGAATGCATATTTATTTCATTTTCAAATCTTTATATTGTTGATTTATGAGAATCATAAAATGCTGTCAGAATAATAAGTAATTGTAAACCTGAGATGCTTTTTCTGTAACTTACAAAAAGAAAAGAATAAATGATTATTCATTTAATTATGTGGTTGAATCATTTAGATTAATAATGTAATGTCCTTAGTAGGAAAATGATTCTATATGAATTAATATTGAAAGGAAAATTAATATAATAATGGAAAATTTTAATAAAATTAAAGTATATATGAGATTATATATTTTAATTTTCAATGCTTTAGGTTATTGTTTTGTACATGAAATATTGTGGGAGTAAGGAATAAAAATTAATCAAGTTTTATTATTAATTTCAATGAGTAAAAAATAAATAAATGTAACAAGAAAGCAAAGAATTTTTTTTTTTTAGAATAAGAAGAAAAGAATTTTACTTTTATCTTGGGCTTTAATTAATCTTATTTATTCTTATCTTGTGAGTAAATAAAAGAAGGTAATGTATGAAAGATTTTTTTCATTAAAATTAAATAAAATATTTAATTTCTTTCTTCCCATTAAATGTGGAATTCAAATTAGGAATAATTTTAAAATAATAAATGAAAGATTAATTATTAAATAAACCTTAATGTAAGCTTTGTTTTAAAATATTTATAAAGAATGAAAATATAATGTAAATTCTATAAAAAAATCTTATTTAAAACTAAATAGAAAAATACATAACATTTATATTTTTTTATAGCTAAATAAAACTTGTTTAAAGCTATTTATTATGTACTTAGAATAAAAATTACTGAAATAATAATTAATTATAGAATAATATATTTTTAAAATTTTATTCATTATGATTTAAATAAAGAAGTCAAATTACATTTAAAAAATTTGATGCTTTTAAATTTGAGTTATTTACAACTTCTAATATTTACTCTAAAACTTCCTCTAATTTTTTTAAATATGTAAATTGAATATAAAATTTTTCTAGATAAATAACTTGAATAAAGAAATAGAGATGATAAAAAATGTACTTTTTTATACATTCTTTAATCAATATTCAATTTTCATGTAAATTTTATATAATATCTTATTTGATTGTTATAGCAAATTATATTTATAGATTCCTATAGTAAAAAAATATCATAATTTAAATAAAGATCATATGTTAGCTAGATTTTTTTAGATGCCATAAATTTGTGAGTAAAGCAATATATTTAAGTTACAGTAAATCAATTCATCATCAAAAATAATAAATGAAAAATAAAAAAAATCAATACTTAAAATATAATTTCAAAACATTAATGACATACAATAATAATAGATCATAACAAAAAGAAAATTAATACAACTTAAGATCAAGTATCTATTATGGGGGAAAAAAAACTAACAGATAGAAAAATATTATTAAAAAAGCAATAGAAAATTGTAAGACTATTCAAGAAGTAAATCTCAATTTCAGAATATCAAATCACTTCAAATTTGATTTCCAAGGCTGTTAATCTTGCATTAATAATTCATAATTAAAATTAAGCATAAGATAATCATAGTACTGAAATCAATTCAGTTTAGAACCTGGAAATTATAGTTAAAATTTGAGAATGAGCTAATATAATATTTGGTACTAGAGTTGCCTTCAATGTTTAATTTGGTACTTGAACTTTTTTCTTTTTCAATTAAGTACCAGAGTTGAATGTTCAACTAGCACTAAAGGCTTGAAGAATCTTTGGACTAACACAATAGTCCTTCAATCACAAATCTTGGGCCTATATATAATGGCGTTAAGGAGCTGTATAACAAAAAATGGCAGTTACATAACAAGGGATGCTTTAAGCACAAGATTCAAAAAAGGGTTTTGCATATAAAAAAAATCATATATTGAAGGTAATTATGCATGGCTTGTGTTTGAATGTGGTTACATAGGATAGTGGAGGAGGATGTTAGATGATGTTTTAGTTTTTGCCTTTGATGTTACTATACATATACATATACATATATGAAGTGGTAAAGGGGGTTTAAGGACCTGTGACATGTAGAGGGAAATGAAAAAATATGGAGAGACATGATCTTTTATTCTTTGTACAAAATGAGCTAGGGAAATGTCAACTGTTTCAAGCATAGCAGTGCTCAACTCAGTTAAATGTTAAACCCAAGTTTAGGGTTAATTTGGAAGAGAAAGTGGTAAATGTAGGCATTAATGAGGACAACATCATGGAAGGTTTCACGGCTTTTGTTTCAGGGAGTGGAGTTATTGGAGGCATCGATCGCTACAGTCCAAGACTGTGCTTGCTGATGTATTGCTGGTATGTTCACAAATATACAATGTGTTGGCTGTTGGCTGATACAGGGATTATCGTTGCTCATTTGCTTATGTTGATTTCAGTATTTGTGTTTGCAGTTAAAACTGTTATGAACTCAGTCAGATGGGTATTACATATGTTTGATCTTTCTAAGATTTGTTGATGTTATAATTGTTGGAACAATGGCAGCAACAAGAACAATATTCAAAAAACTAAACAAAAAGCTTGAGAAGCAACTGAAAATGAAAGAAATGTTTGAACCAAGTTGTAACCGAAATGGAATACACATTTTCATTGATAGAATTCAAAATATATGAGTTACATACAAAGTTGACAGTTACCTAATGTTAGCAACTGCTCCCACTAAAACAAAGAAAAATACAAGGTTTGAACTACAAGTACAACTAAGCTGACATTTCAGCTATTACATCAAAAGCAAATCAACAACTAATCCTGCTAACTTTAATGACAAATTACAAAGAAACTAAGCAAGTTACATTTGAACAAAATGAAACAAAAAGGATCAAGAAGCTGCTGCATTCAGTTCTGCTTCATTTCTGGTTAGCTTGGTGAGCTCCTGGTCACATGTTGCATTGCAGGCCAATGCTCAACAATAATCTAGTTTCAGCCTAATGCTCTAAAATAATTGTTGGCTTTGATGAAGCACAAGTTTTACCAATTGGAATGACGAAAAGCAGTTTTGTAATGCAAATTTCTTCATCATGGTAATCATAATTGTGTGTGGCCTTGCAGAAGAGGTAGAGCTGGAAAAGAAGCTGCCGATGTTTAAGAGCTCTAGAAACCCACATTCCTTAGAGACAGACAAGGCCACTCTACCACCTTTTATAAATAAACACGCAAATGGCATGTTGAAAAGCACGGACCGTGCGGTGAGCACAGAGCGAACTATTCTTTCGCCTTTTACTAAAGAATACCGTGTGCTCGCCGCTCATTGCGGCATTCGCCTATTTTTGGAGGCCGAACTCTTTCATTGGAATGGCCCAACAAATATTATTTTGAAGTATTTATAACCTGCCTCATCTCTGCTTGAATGTTAGGTCCAAGTTTGACTCATTTTACTAGCAATGTGTTTTCTAGCTTTTATTTATTAGATTTTTATCTCATGAGGTACCCTCATTGTTGTTTCTCTGATATTCATTATATTTATTCCTGTAACACTTTCTGAAAAAACCACGATGCTGTATTTATTTTGTCTTCAACATGTTGGAACAATGGCAGCAACTTAAAGCAGAATCAAAACAAAACAAAAGCAAAGGAGCCAAAGAAGAGAAGAAAAAGAGTTTGAAAATTGAAAAATGTAACCGGACTGTTGAAGCTGATCTCCATGCAGTTGGTATGAAGCAAGTGCAGTTGGAAGCTGGCCATGCAAGCTCGTGACAAGCATGCAGCAACCTTGGTTTTGTGTTGCTGTTAGATTTGAACTAATATTTTGTTCATTTTGAAGTCTAGTTTGCTATAAGTTTTTTGATTGATGTAATTTGATGTTGATGGAGCTGTTAACCAGCTTTGTGTTAACGTACAAGTTAAGTTTTTGTTATTTGGAAAGCTTAGTGGAAGTGGTGTATGTTTAGGTAGAAATTTGGCTTGTAAGTTTTTTTATTTTGATATATGTAATGGCAATCTGCCTATGATGGAGGTATGAAAAAATACAATTCTTTTTTCATCAATACTCTCAACTATTCTTCATACTCCTTCTTTCTTTGCTTTAGTTCTGTTCTTGTTTTCCTTACAATTTCTGCTCTTAAAGCTTGAACTTGAAGCATTTTTCCTTCATTCTTAACCCGGGTATATTACGTTACTGCTGGCGCTCTGTTTGCAACTCTTACTTTACCCGGTTAAAATACTCTCAAACTCCAACAATTGGTATCAAGAACTTTCATCTTAGAGGACCTGTTGTTGAAAATTAAATGGCTTCATCATGTTTTTCTCCTGCTGCACCACCAGTCTTTAATGGTGAAGGGTTCCACATATGGCAAGTTAAGATGAGGACTTACCTGCAGGCTTTTGATCTGTGGGAAGTTGTTAACACAGACATCGAGCCAACTCCACTAAGGGCCAACCCCACTGTGGCTCAGATTCGTCAGCATGCAGATGAGAGGACTAAAAGGCACAAGGCCATGTCCTGTATTCAGAACTGTGTTTCTGATGTGATCTTCACCAGGATCATGACTTGTGAGACCCCGAAGCAGGCTTGGGACAAGCTTAAGGAGGAGTTCCAAGGCACTGAAAGAACTAGGCAGCAGTAGCTTCTAAATCTGAGAAGGGATTTCGAGAATCTGAAAATGAAAGAAGAGGAAACTGTCAAACAATATTCTGACAGGATAATGGCTGTTGTAAACAGTATAAGGCTCCTTGGTGAGCAGTTTGATGAAGTAAGGATAGTTGAGAAGGTTCTCTCTACTTTACCAGAGAGATATGAGGCAAAGATATCCTCCTTAGAGGACTCGAGAGACTTGACAAGGATCTCCCTGACTGAGCTTATCAATGCTCTTTATGCTCAGGAACAGAGAAGAGCCAGCAGGATCGATGAGCACCAGGAGGGTGCATTTCAGGCCAAGAGCAAGCCTAGCTCGAGTAATGCTGCCTACAAAGGAAAGAAAAACTGGAGGGATAAATCCAAAGCTGATGCCTCAAAAAAATGGGACAGACCATGCAGACACTGCAAAAGGCCCGGTCATCCAGAGGCCAGATGCTGGTTCAGACCAGATGCCATATGTCAACATTGCAAAAAGAAGGGCCATATTGAAAGAGTCTGCAAAGAAAAAGGCAGACCTGACCAAAACCAACCTCAACACAAGAATGAAGAGGCTCGAGTAGCTGACCAAGGCAGTGACAGTGAAGAACAAGTGTTTGCAGTCTCATGTTTAGTTGCAAAATGCAAGGTTAAAAAGGGATGGCTCCTTGACAGTGGCTGCACCAACCACATGTCACCAGATGCAACTATCTTCAAAACTCTAGATAGAAGCTGTAAGACTAGAGTAAAAATTGGAGATGGACACTGTATTCAGGCAGAAGGCATAGGTGATGTGATAATATGCACTCTATCAGGTAACAAACTCATCACAAATGTACTGTTTGTACCTGAAATTGATAGAAATTTGTTGAGCATAGCTCAGTTGCTGGAAAAAGGATATACTGTGGTCTTTAAAGGAAAAGAGTGCCAAATCAGTGACCAAAAAGGGTCCATACTTATGACAGTCACCATGAGTGATAAATGTTTTGAAGTTGACTGGTCAGGTGACTCACACACAGCCCATACAGCCTCAACAGAAAATACCAAGCTTTGGCATCAAAGACTTGGTCATGCCAAGTTTAAATCAATGACTCGGATGGTCAGTAAGGAAATGGTTGAAAACTTCACCAAGACAGTTCAGAATGAATATGTTTGTGAAGTCTGTCAGATGGGAAAGCAAGCCAGGCTTCCATTTCCTACAAACACAACCTGGAGAGCTACAAGTAAGTTGGAACTGGTGCACAGTGATGTTTGTGGCCCTATGAGGACAGAATCACTAAGTGGTAACAGGTACTTTATTCTCTTTATTGATGACTATACCAGATACTGCTGGGTTTATTTTTTGAAGCATAAGTCTGAGGTTGCTCAAGTGTTTATAAAGTTCAAAGCTGCAGTGGAAACAGAAACAGGCTGCAAGATAAAGACCATTAGGTCAGATAATAGAACTGAATACACTTCAGCTCAGTTCCAAGCTTTGTGCAAAGACGCTGGTATCAAACACCAGCTAACTAATGTCTACACATCCCAACAAAATGGGGTTAGTGAAAGGAAAAACAGGAGCTTGATGGATATGGCCAGATGTTTATTGTTTGAGAAGAATTTGCCCAAGACCATGTGGGCTGAAGCTGTCAACATTGCTGTCTACATTCAGAATAGGCTTCCAACCAAAGCACTTGCTCACAAGACACCTTTTGAAGCCTGGTTCGGGTTCAAGCCATCATTGGCTCATATGAAAGTCTTTGGTTGCCTATGTTACAGCCAAGTACCAGCTGTTAAGAGGGACAAGTTGTCCAAAATGGTTGTTCCTGGTATTTTAACCGAGTATAGTATGGTAAAAAAGGGTTATAGGATCCTGGATCCTTTAACCAACAAAATCCAAGTGAGCAGAGATGTAGTGTTTGATGAGAAGGCTTGTTGGAATTGGGACAAGAATGAACCTGAAGCTGTCTCTGAAGAACTTGTGGTTGATCAAACAGAGTCAGAAAAAAATAGTCCTAATATGGACTTTGATGATGTGCCAATCAGAGGTATCAGATCCTTAGCTGAAATTTATGAGAGGGCACATATAGCCTTAGTAGAGCCAACCTGTTTTGAAGAGGCTCTGAAGCATGAAGGCTGGAAACAGGCAATGGCAGATGAAATTGCCATGATCGAGAAGAACCAGACTTGGAAGCTGGTTGAGAAGCCTGCTAACAGGAAGATTATTGGAGTAAAATGGGTCTACAAGGCCAAGCAGAATGCTGATGGAAGTCTGAATAAACTGAAGGCTAGACTTGTGGTAAAAGGATTCAGTAAAAAATATGGACTGGATTACTTTGAAACATATGCTCTTGTTGCCAGATTGGATACGATTAGGCTGATTGTTGGATTGGCTGCTCATATGCAGTGGAATGTCTATCAACTAGATGTGAAATCGGCCTTTCTAAATGGAATCCTTGAAGAGGAAATTTATGTCGAGCAACCAGAGGGATTTGAAGTACCTGGCAAGGAAGACTTGGTTTACAAACTAAGAAAGGCCTTATATGGCCTAAAACAAGCACCCAGAGCATGGTATGCTAGAATTGACTCTTATCTGCTTAGTTTGAAGTTTGAGAGAAGTACTAGTGAGCCAACGTTGTATGTCAAGAAGAATAAAACTGAAACTCAGCTTGTGGTGTCATTGTATGTTGATGACCTATTGGTGACAGGAGGAGATGAAGTTGATTTGGCAGAATTTAAGACAAAGATGATGCAAATGTTCAAAATGACTGACCTGGGGCTGATGACATACTTCCTAGGAATGGAAGTAAGCCAGACACAAGAAGGCATATTCTTGAAACAGGAATCATTTGCCTTGAAGGTGTTGACAAAGTTTTCAATGCTGAACTACAAGCCAACTCCTACACCTGTTGTAACTGGGTTGAAACTATCAAGCCATGAGGGTCATGAAGAAGTCTATGAAACTACCTACAGAAACTTAATTGGTTGTCTTCTATACTTGACTGCAACGAGACCAGACATCATGTTTGCTGTAAGTCTACTTTCTAGATTCATGCACTGCTGCAATGTACAACATTTTCAAGCTGCAAAACGAGTACTGAGATACATTAAAGGTACTCTAAATCATGGTCTCTTGTTTAGCAAGGCTGCAGAACTTAGATTGAAAGGCTACACAGATAGTCACTGGGCTGGTTCTAAAGACGATATGAAGAGCACATCAGGGTATGCTTTCACATTGGGGTCAGGAATGGTATGCTGAAGTTCCAAAAAACAGTCTCTGGTGGCTCAATCGACTGCTGAGGCCGAGTATGTAGCTGCTGCTAGTGCAGTAAACCAAGCTATTTGGCTGAGGAAAATCTTAGCTGATTTGAACTTATCTCAAGTAGAAGCAACATAGATACTTTGTAACAATAAATCTGTTGTTGCAATTGCAAAGAACCCTGTCTTCCATGGTAGAACTAAGCACTTTGACATAAAGCTGCATGTGATAAGGGAGATGGAGCAAGCTTGTGAAATAAAGCTGGTTCATTGCAATTCGGAGGATCAAATTGCTGATATCTTAACCAAGGGTCTTGGTATGTCGAGATTTAACAAGTTAAGAACGCTCATGGGAGTTTGCAGCATGGAGCTCAAGGAGGAGTGTTGAAGCTGATCTCCATGTAGTTGGTATGAAGCAAGTGCAGCTGGAAGCTGGCCATGCAAGCTCGTGACAAGCATGCAGCAACCTTGGTTTTGTGTTGCTGTTAGATTTGAACTAATATTTTGTTCATTTTGAAGTCTAGTTTGCTATAAGTTTTTTGATTGATGTAATTTGATGTTGATGGAGCTGTTAACCAGCTTTGTGTTAATGTACAAGTTAAGTTTTTGTTATTTGGAAAGCTTAGTGGAAGTAGGTGTATGTTTAGGTAGAAATTTGACTTGTAAGTTTTTTTATTTTGATATATGTAATGGCAATCTGCCTATGATGGAGGTATGAAAAAATACAATTCTTTTTTCATCAATACTCTCAACTATTCTTCATACTCCTTCTTTCTTTGCTTTAGTTCTGTTCTTGTTTTCCTTCCAATTTCTGCTCTTAAAGCTTGAACTTGAAGCATTTTTCCTTCATTCTTTACCCGGGTATATTACGTTGCTGCTGGCGCTCTGTTTGTAACTCTTACTTTACCCGGTTAAAGTACTCTCAAACTCCAACACAGACAACTATTTTCATTGATTGAAATCAAAATATATTTGTAATTTATTAGACAGTTACCTAACAATGTAACTGCTCCCACCAATACACAACTAATACAAGTTGAATTTTAAACTAAAGCTAGCTGATACATCAGCCATTACATCAAGTACAAATCAAAAACTAATCCTACTAACTTTAGTAACAAGTTACAATGAAACTAAACTAAGTTACATACGAACAAAATGAACAAAATAGACTAAACTATCTGCTGCACTCAGTTTTGCTCCATTGCTAATCTGCTTATGGAGTTGCTGGTCACATGTTGCATTGCAGGCCAATGCTCAACACAACATTCTGTATTGCTTGGGATGGCCTTGGGACCCTTTTGTAACAGCATTGAAAATTTGGGGCAGTCAGCAGCAAACAAAGACACCCTTTAAAAGCTTATGGTTTCTAACTAGGCTGCTAATGATGTATCACTCTTGTTTCCAATCCTCATTATCCACCACAAATCTTTATGTTTGTCCATGGAGTTGTTGTACTTATATGGTCACGGGTGATCTAATGGCTAGGCAGACCGATGTCCACAATTTCTGGTATCACTTTGCTCAGTAAGTTCAAAATCCAGAATGTCATTGGAATGGGAGTGGATGAGGTAAAGGATCCTTTTTAATTGTATATTTAAATATACATGCATGCATGTATGTATGTATATTTATTTCATTTTCAATAACATTGGCTTATAGCTTATATGTGCAAATAGGGGAATGAAATTGCTTTCGTTGCAATCCAAGACAGAGCTTACTGATGTGTTCCTTGGGAAAGGAGAAACATAAAATATCGAATTAAGTGATGTGGTGTTCTTGCAATCGTTTCGGGTGAATGGTTTGGGAAGCGATTGAAATGTCATCCACTATGTAGTCGGTTTGTTCCCCAACAACCGCAAGGATTGTTCCTTAGTGGGGTTTTGTCTCTTACTATAAGCAGCTTCCTTATGAGCCTAGTTCACAGAGTCGAAAGCATCTTGGTTGGTAGACCTGCAATACTTAAGAGAGAGATATCAATATAAGAGTGTAATAATTATAGAGCTCATTAACATGTAGAGTGGACTCGAACCACCAACTGAGGCATATAGGCCACTTACTTACTACCATCGCTCAAGTGATATCTTCGATTGTTGGGGACTGGTCCGCTACCTGGTGAACAAAACTTTGAAGAGCCCGCCTCTTTAGCATGTCTCTTTGTTAGAAATTGAAATATTATTTCCTTTGTCTTCTCTGCTTAAAGGTTAATTAGGTCCAAGTTTGACTCATTTTACTAACGGATTGTTATCTGGCTTTTATTTTTTAGATTTTTATCTCAGGCTGAGGTACTCTCACTATTGATTATCTGATATTCATTAAATATATTCTTGTAACTCTTGCTGAAAAACCCAAGAAACTGTGTTGATTTTGTCCTCAACATCCTGTATTGCCTGTTGGCACCGTTACGAGGCCCCTTTCTTAAAAGCGAATGGTGGGATGGCATTGGGACCCTTTTATGACGGCATTGAAAATTTGGGTGATACCCTTTAAAAGCTTATGGTTTCTAACTAGGCTGCTAATTATGTACCACTCTTGTTTCCAAACCTCATTATCCACCACCAATCTTTATGTTTGTCCCTGGAGTTGTTATACTTATTTGGTCATGGGTGATCTAATAGCTAGGCTGACCAATGTCCAAAATTTCTAGTATCACTTTTCTCAATAAGTTCAAAATCCAGAATGTCATTGGTATGGGAGTGGATGAGGTAAAGGATCCCTTTTTAAGTGTATATTTAAATATGCATACATGCATGTATATTTATTTCATTTTCAATAATATTGGCTTAGAACTTATTTGTGCAAATAGGGGAATGAAATTGCTTTCGTTGCAGTCCAAGACAGTGCTTACTGCTGTGTTCGTTGGGAAAGAAGAAACATAAAGTATCGAATTAAGTGATGTGGTGTTTTTGCAATTGTTTCGGGTGAATGGTTTGGGAAGTGATCGAAATGTAGTTCACTGTGTAGTCGGTTTGTTCCCCAACAATCAGAAGTACTCTATCAAGAGCCAGTGTACTATAAGCAGCTTCCTTATGGGACTGGTTCATAGAGCTGAAAGCATCTCGATTGGTAGACCCGCAATACTTGAGGGAGGGGTAGTATAGGACGTGTAATAATTATAGAGCTCATTAACAAGTAGAGTGGACTCGAACCACCAATCGAAGCATATAGACTACTTACTTATTACCATTGCTCAAGCAATACCTTTAATTGTTAGGGACATCAGCTACTTGGTGAACAAAACTTTTAAGAGTCGGCCCCCTTAGCATGTCTCTTTGCTAGAAATTGAAGTTGTCCTTTTCAACAAATGATAAATCATTTTCTTGTTCTGTTTTTGTAAATTAAAGTTCAAGTAAGTTGAACACATATAACTATGATATCTTATCATCAGAATTTTCTATTTGTAACCCCAATTTTGGGATGTAAGGTACTGCTTAAATTGGGCATGGTTTGGATCACCCGTATCCAAATAAATTGCAATTATTTGTAAATCTATTCCTTTCTCTTGGAGCTGGGATCGAATCTCCCTTAAAGTTGAAAACCATAGCCATGTACTTAAAGCTAAATGATTTAAAACTTGATACCATTTGAATTTTTACAAGAGAAATATAATATGAAACTTGAAAATAATGAAAAAAATCACTTGTTCAATTTGTTTGAGATCCAATGAAGAAAAGTAGCCATAAAATTGCTTTTGCTACATAATTTTGCTTTTGCCTATCTATTTCTCATTAATCATTGATTGATATCTAATAAAGCATGCCAGCCAACACTTGTTTTTTTAATTGGAACAGAGAAAGTACTACTTTACATTACATTTATATTTCTTATTATATTTATTTGTTAATGAATTAAATATGAGTTTAAAGGTAAAACAATTATGAATTTCTCCTATGAAATTATTTTCTGAACCCAATGTGAACGATTTTCCTTAAAATTTGTTTATATTTAATTTTAGTATAATCTCTTATTATCAATTATGGCTCTCTTCGAATGAATTTTTGCTTTTAATTTATGATTATGTTCATAGTTGTAGAATAACATAATGTCTGTTAGAGCCATAGGTTTGACATTTGCTTGTTTTACATTCTTTGGATTGTTCATTTATTTATTTTTTAAAAATATTAGTATTTGATATTTTTGTTTTGACACATACTTGCACATATGTAAGTCTATAAAAACTTATTGTCTCTTTGGTAAGAGCATATCCATATCTATATTCAATACTAATTGTCCAGTTCGAACAATACATGGTCTAGTGAGTTGGTTTTGTAAGTAGTTTTCTTAATTTCCCAAAATATATAGAATTGGAAGACCAAAATAAGAAATTGCAAATCAATTAATTAAAATGAGAAAATAAAGAAGCCTACAATCTTCAAATATGTGAAAGAAATATCATAAATTAAATTCAAACATTTCGCCCTGTATTGAAAAGATCAAGGCAGAGCTTACCACATATATGACATGTTTTCTCTACTACACTCCCAATGAATAATATAGCTGCATCCAACTGTCTTACATTGAAGTGACAGATCAAGGCAGTGTTTACCACATTTATGACACTCTGGATAAAACTCAACCTTTTTGACAAAGGTGAGAGGATGTGGATGATCTTCTTTTGTGTAAATGGTTCCAGACTTGATGAATGGATATTCTTGAAGAACGCATTTGGAATGAGCTGAAGTGTTACAAGCTGAACAATGATAAAACCAATGTTTGGGGTTCCTTTCTCTTTCACAAATATCACAATAATGACTTTCTGAATAATTTTCATCATCAACGTGATAAGTGAGTTTGAAAGGATGTACATCAAAACTATGTTGAGCTGTAATAGGCAATGTAAGACAGGTTCGGTGCAAATTAAAATTGCAAGGCTTGCATCTCATTGCGGCATATGCAAACCCAACAGATTCACCACAAGCACTACACAACTCTTCATAGTTGAAAAGAAAGGGGTGGAGAAGATGTTCATGTCCTTGATATCTAGCCAAATCAGAAACCGAAGAACATCGCAAACAATAACTTATTCTGCATTCATCACAGGTATAGGCAAAGCCATTTGTTAAATAGTTGCAAACACCACATCCAAAAATACGACCAGAAGTAAGTTTATGAAGCCTTTGGCAAAAGTGAAACCAAATATGCTTCTTCACAGGTAATTCAGCACAAGCTTTGTGGAGGAAGAAATCACATTGTGAACAACAATAATAAGAAGTATCGATGGGTAGAAGGCAACCGTCGCATTGTTTAAAATCCTTGATATCTCCACTCAGTGTTAAGTTATGGTGATGCCATGAATGTTTAATCCAAGTGTCTGCCACAACTTCTCTCAAATCGGCAAGTTCATCTGAGTCCGTCGCTTCTGTTTCTGTAGAGTAAACCTTATAATACCAACGACTGTTTTCTGTTGCACACTTTACATGGACTATGTAATTGCATTTAGAACAGAAGTAACTCCCATGCTTTGTGTTCACCTCCTCCAAGCAAACTCTACATTCCCAAGTTTCATGTTCACGTTGTTCAATGAAATATGTGTGGGAAATGCGGTGCTGATGCCGAAAGAATTTGATGACGCGTGGCACTGAAATGCATTTTTTGTGAACAAAAATACCGCATGTGGAACAA
Source organism: Gossypium hirsutum (assembly GCF_007990345.1). Taxonomy (NCBI): domain Eukaryota; kingdom Viridiplantae; phylum Streptophyta; class Magnoliopsida; order Malvales; family Malvaceae; genus Gossypium; species Gossypium hirsutum. The sequence goes on along the minus strand of NC_053433.1, from coordinate 112,380,279 downwards.
ATATAAGGAACATAATTCCCTAAAGTGCCACAAACATCACAAAATGAGACTTGTCTTGGAAATAGGGTAAATGGATGTTCATGATGAAGTTTATCTTCTATAATCGGTGGTGATGACACACACCTACTATGGAGGACAAACTTGCAAATTGAACAAAAATACACGACATCATTAAGGTTGGTGGTTTCTTGGCATATTTGGCAAGGAAGACATTCATTGACATTTTGAAGAAGAACAGGATGTTCGCGATGGAAAGGCTGATTGATTTTGGTAGGTACTGTGGCACATTGGATATGAAGGACAAATTTGCAAGGTGAGCAACAATAAACAAATCCCGAACGTTGGGGTTTTTTACAAATCTTGCAAGAGAGTCTTTGACTGTTAAATTGTAAAAAGAGAGGATGTTCTTGGTGGAAAAGGTGATTGATTTCTGCTGGTAGATCAACACATTTTGCATGCAGGTAAAAGCCACAATTAGGAGAAAGGTATACAGAATCTAATAGTGGCTTCCAACAAGCAAAACATTCAGCTTTTTTGAGTTCTTCAGTAACATTTTCTGTATTGATCGATGGATCTATACGGGGAATGTCTTGAAACTCTGCATTTCTTTTCTCAGCAATGCTATGAGAAAATAATGCACATTTGATATGAAAGTCTAAACTGCAAGAACAATGATAAACAAAATTCTCACAGGGTTTTCTGCAGAAATCGCAGGTGCCTGTGCCGGTCTTGTATGGATTCCTTGTAAGAAGATTAAGGTTGTGGTTGGGATGGAAAGGGTGATTCATCTCAGCAGGTGCCTCAGCACACTGCTTGTGTAGGTAAAACCCACACTCCACACAACCAAAACTGGAACCTGACACTGACTCCCCACATCCTGAGCAGTTTACCTTTTCAATTTCGTGGCCATGGCTTTCAATGAACACCAGTGGATGTTGATGGCTAAAGTGTTGAAGGCTCATCTTTGTGTTTTTGTTTGTTTGGTTGCTAGTTTGTATGTTAAATAACAACAAAATGGGTTGATGGAAACTAAGCTTATAAATCAAGTATTTATATTGTTGGAATTTATGAGAATCATAAAATGCTTGTGAGAATGGTAAGTAATGGTAAACCTGAGATGCTTTAACTTTTCCTTACTTCTAAGTTATGCCTTTTTTTGTAACTTACAAATAGTAAAGGATAAATGATTCTTCATTTAATTATTAGTCTCGAAAAATTAGAAAAAAAAAAGTACTTATATGGTTGAACCATTTAGATGAATAGCGTGTTCTCCTTCATAGGAAAATGATTATATAAGGAATATTGAAAGGAAAAATAAGATAGTAGAAAATTTTAATAAAAATAAAGTAAATATGAGATTATATATTTTAATTTTCAATGCTTTAACTTTTCCCTAATTTTAATTAGGTTATTATTTTGTACATGAAATATTGTGGGAGTCAAGTTTTATTAATAATTTTAAAGAGTAAAACAATAAATAAATAGAACAAGAGAAGAAAAGAATTTTACATTATCTTGGGGTTTAATCAATAACATGTTATTATACAATTATTTCTTATAAATTCTTATCTTGTGAGTAAATAAAAGAAGGGAATATATGAGTGATTTTTTTTTTCATTAAATTAATTTAAATTTCTTCCTATTAAATGTGGAATTCTAACTTTCCCTAGCTGGAATAATCTTTTAGATAGAAAGAATATTATTAAAAAAATAAATAGAAAATTGTAAGACTATTATGGTGTAATAAATCTTAAGCTTTAAATTTGAGTTTCAAGAATGAAATCATAAACATTGTGTAACAACTCGAAAGTCAGTGGTGCCGAAAACTGTAGTTTTGAAATTTTATTTTTGATTTGTGAGTCCGTAAATATTATTATAATATAAGCAAGGTTAGTATAAAGTCTAATTAAAGTTTGGTCTATTAAATTTGTTAATCTAATAGTTAATTAAAATATAAAGACTAAATTATAAAAATGATAAAAAATAATTATTATAGATTTTTAATTAATTGGAGGACCAACTGAACAATTGGACAGTCAAACGGTGTGGATGTCGATTGTAATCCACTATCACATGTTAATTAAGTTTTTAGGTTAATTATTAAAGTTAATTAATTTTGATTAATTAAAAAACTAATTAAGATATAAAAAACAACTTAAAGTTGTCATTTTTTTCTTCCACAGTTTGAGCTAAGGAAAACCTAGAAAATCATTGATGAAGTCTTAAGCTATTCCGTCCTTGCATGAATTAAAATTCCGTTTTTCGTAAATTTTATATTTTTGAAATAGTAGAAGCTCAATTTAACTAACTCGAGTAGTATTTTTTAAAATTGTTTAAGTTTTTTAAAGTTGTCATTGATGAGTTCTTGAAGTATTTGGTGTTTAATGGTTAGATTCTAAGCTTAGATATGAAAATGGACTAATTTGTAAAGTTAAAATTATTAGTTTTGAACATAAGGACTAAAGTGTTAGCTTTGAAAAATATTTTGAAATTAATTGATATTAATTTTCTGTAATTATAGACAATAGAGGGTCTTTGAAGAATGTAATTGAGATCAATTTCGAAATCGAGGCTCAAATTTGGACAATATAATAATTTCAATTTTAGAGAAAAAAATTGAATAAAATGAAAAAAAATAGGAAACATTCAAAAATTGAAATTAATTTGTCATATGCTTATAATAGGATGTTACAAAGTATTTGGAATTGATAAATTAAAATGAATTATTGTATAGATCAAGAATTAAACCAATATTTTACTATGTTTAGGTCTAATTGTCAATTTGTGTAATTTATTGTGTATAAGTGTAAAGTGAGGTAAGTTAATGTTTTATGTCCCCGACTTACTAAGCATTCAAAATGCTTATTCTGTTTTTGTTTTCTTTTTCTATAGTTCATACGACTGTGAAACCTATTGATCATCGCCTCGGAGCTCATACAATTCAATTTTGATTCGATAGTTTTTTTTGTTTTGTTTTTTTTTTATCATTTTATGTCAGGTTATACGGTATGCACATAAATTTTGTATGTTTTGTTCACTTTAAATGTTGGAATGAATGGAAACTTGGGTCTATACATGAATGTGGAGTATTATGTTGAGCTATATATGTGTTTGGCTTATTAGATGACATGTTGAGTATGAAATAATAGAGGGGAAATGAGATTAATACATAGCTTATAGGCATGGTAAGTTAACTTGAGTTGAATAGGTTGAATTGGAGAGTTTTATTGTCAAATTAGGCATATTGACTTGGTTGATTAGTGTTGACTAAATGTTGTGTTATGGCATATTTTTGGATTGTTTTTTGTTGAGGTTGTGTAAAATGCTTCAAAGGGTATGTTTGAAGGATTGACATGAAATAGTTATTAAATATTAAAATAATTTAAATATTAATAATTTTATACAGTTTTTTATTTATTGAAAATTTTTATATAGTTATTATCTTAACATTAGTTTAATGTTTATATTGAAGTAGAATTATATAATTAGTATATGTTGATTTTTTAATGTGTTCTAAATTACATAATATATAAAAATAATATAATATAAAGTATTATAAACTTAAAATGGGTCGGGCCGAGCTTGAGCCTTAAATGTTCAAGTTCGATCCCGACCCATATTTTAAATTGGCCCTTTTTTTTGTCCAAACCCATTTTTTGAGCATAATATTTTTGCTCAAACCCTCCCAAATTTCCAGCGAACCTTCAAGTCTGGACAAATAACCTGACTCATAAATAGATTTACTTTTAACAAAAAAAAATTCATACCCTAAATAAATTTAAAAAGAAACAAGAGGGAGAGAGGAATAACTTACCAACCTTACCTTATAATCACTTGAAATGTAACCACTTTTAAATCAAATGCTACAAAATGTAACCTAAAAAAAAAAGAAAAAAATTGAAAAAATAAATGGAGGATTAATTACTAAATTATTTAGGATTGATTATGACCAACAATGAAAATCATAAAAGTGCATTTATATATATATATCAAAATTTTAAATTTAAATTCAATAAAAACTTAAATTCAATTTAAAGTTAGAATTAAATGCATAAAAATAAAAGTGACAAAAAAGTTAGAAAAGGAAAAAAAATGTAAATAATATTTGTGGAAAAATTAAAACTTAAATATTTTGAAACATGAAAATAATGAAAAGAAAGGTTTGTGGCTATACATATCAGCTTCTCGTGTAAAGGGTTTTTTAGTTTCTTCTTTTTTTTTGTGAATTATAAAAAGAGAGCAAAGCTTTAATAGCAACGCGACTAGCGCGACTCAAACTCAGGTCACTTCTAGAGCGATGGACACCCTGACCATTAGGTCAACACATAGGGTTCAGTTTCCTCTTTTTTCTATATTCTTCAATGTATTTTCTACATAAATTAAACTTTTTGTGTATTAATATAATAGTTAGAAATAATTATTATTCTAATGAATGCATTGGAAATATTACATTATTTTTAATTGTATTTTTAGTATTAAAAATATTCACTATCAATATTCTAAAAGTATACTTATAACAGTATCTTTAATAAATTAGTATGTTTATTCGATAAAATAAATAATATGCATAATCATTGCACGTTTGATAGACTATTTGCAAGTAAATATCATAAAGATATAAAATTTCACCCAAAATATTCTTTAATAGAGTTGATCAAAATACTACTTTTACCTTATTAATTTTTTTTTTACGTAGAGGTGTTCATGGGTTGGGTTGGGTTCGACTAAAATTTTAGGTCCGTTTGTTAAGCTCAGGCCCGACCTAAAAATAGACCTAAAATTTTACCCAAATCCGATCTGGATAAAAATTCTAAAACTTGGGCGCCGCCCGCTCGTATTAATTTTTTATATAAAAATTTTAAAAAAATTATAATATATCAAAAATACTAAAAATATTAAAATAAATATTTCTCAACAAATTAAAAATAAAAAAATAATATGTATACTTAAATAACACTAAGATAAGTGCAACTTAACAAACAAATGCCTCTAAAATATAACAAAATTAAAAATAAAACAAGAGTTATATAATATCCAAACAATAAAAATAAAATTGTAATAACATAATCGTAAAAGGGTAGCAAAATAGTGAAAAAAAAATAGTAACAAAACAATAAAAAAAAGTTTCTTTTTTTTTCATATTCGGGCCAAACCAGGATCGAGAAGCGTTATTTGAGATTTGACCCGTTTTCTAAACGAGCCTTTTTTTTTCCTAAGCCCATTTTTCAAGTTTATATTTTTACTCAAACCCTCTCACTTTTGAGACTGACCTTCAGGCTGAGCAGGATGACCCAACCCATGAACAGATCTACAAAAGTGGAGGTGAAAATATATTACATATAGATATAGATAGACAAATATAGATATACAGATATATATATATTAAATAAAAATAACTACCAATAAATTTTAAAATTTATAAATAAATAAATTAACTTTGTTTATAAAATAAAATAGCGCTTATTATGTTCTAATGCCTAAATTATTCCTATTGCTTTTTTATTCTACCTAAAATATCCCTATTAATTTTTTATACTTCTAAAATACCCTTATTTATATTAAATAAAAAATAACTAATAATAAGATTTTAAAATTTATAAACTAATTAATTAATTTTTTTTACAAAATACCTAAATTGCTGTTATTAAGTTTTAATGCTTAAATTATCCCTATTAATTTTTTATTCTACCTAAAATACCCCTATTAATTTTTTATACTCCTAAAGGTTTCTTACAAGTTGATTTTATATAATATATAGATAAGTTATGATATTCTTTTTTTTTCTTAATTTATAAAAAACTTAAAATTTCTTTTTGTAATTTTTACTTAATAAAAAAATAGAAAACGTGTGTTTAAAACCGTCTAAGCACGTTTTTCTTCTAATTTAATGGTTGAATTTTTTTTTCATCTACAAAATTCAAATTTGAATAATATCGATTTCGATCCAATTGATTTTAATTATTTTCAGTTTGCTATGTAAACCTTTTTTTTTCTTTTCTTGGTTGCACACGATGGTTTATTATGAGTAGGGATTTAAATTGCGGTCGCGGCCGCGTTTTTGGTTACGTTGCGTTTATCGTGGTTGCGGACATAACGAATGCTATTGCGGTCATTGCGGGTATCGTGGTCGTGAATTTTTCACATAACTTATTGTAAAACAATAATAGCGGTTTCGGCGGTAACAGTTTCGGACAGTGCCGCTACCGCTATACAACAACCGCTATAGCGGTAGCGGACCGCTATTTAAATCCCGAGTATTTATTGTGTGAGATGTTATAGTTTTTGCCATTGACGTTATTTGAGTGATAAATTCATTTTTGATATAATTGGTAACGGAGCTTTTAAGCTTATTATACACACATACACAAACACACACAAATTGCCCTTTTACTTGGGGAAGTAAGGTAAAATTGCCTTTGACAACACTGGACTTATGATGCTACGAGATGCAGCAACAAGGTGGTGAAGATGATGGTGGTGGTGGTGTTTTTCTTTTCACAGCAACATTTTTAGGTGACGCTTCGATAGAATCGGCAGTTGCAGGTGTGATTTCATCTTCGGGTACCGTTGTTTCTCCACGATAGGCCATTCCCTCCTCGTCCGGATGCGGCGGACGAGGATTATAGCTCATCGGAATCGGGTCGACCTTCGGAGGAACACGTGCCGAAGGAGCCTCAACCGAAGGTAAACGTGTATACCCTGTGTTTGAATGTGCTTTCATAGGTATTGCAGAATGGGAACTCTGAGAAGTAGAACCACTAGGATGTCTTGTAGGAGGATTAACCCTATCTGAAGTTTGCCATTGTTGGGGCTGGTTAAAACTCGGAGAACTCCGTTCACCCTCTTTCGGAGGAGACCGAGCCGCAACCGATGGTAACGATTGCTTAGATTGGTAGCACTTTTCTTCCACGTGAGTCGGCTGCTGTGGTTTAGGCTCGAAAATTCTCTGATCATTTGAAACACAATCCTGTTCGGATTTCCGGGAAGACTCGAAACTCCCATCACTCTCAGAATCATCATCTTTCGACGGAAACCCTTCTGAAGATGCGACCATAGCCGGAGCCTGCTGCTGTTGTCGTTGAAGATGATCGGCGTTTGGAACAGGAAGCGGCCGATGCTGCCGGCTTTCGTTGGCATTATCGCTGCTTGTTCGAATCGTCGATGTTCGTCCCTCGCTGTAATCTTCAACTTGATTCCATTGATGAGCATCCATTGAAGGCAAACTCCCCTGTTTTTTTCTCTCACAGGCCTGTTGATCTGGTTTGGTCTTTACTCTTTAGTTTCTTTGATGTGGATTGAACATGAAATATAGGAATTTTAAAGTAAAAAGAAGATGAAATAATTTAATGTCATTGCTTCATGTGAAGAACCAAGAATAAAGTGACCATGTTGTAAAGAAATAAATTAAAGAATAAAAATATTTTAAATGACCCTTGAGAAGCTTATATTTCACACTTATTCAAATAAAGTTAAATTATATTTCACACTTATTCAAATAAAGTTAAATTTTAATTTTGATCCTTCTACTATTTTTAAATTAATAATTTAATTTTTATACTTTAATTTCACATAATTTTATATTATTAAGTACATCGGAATCGTGCATATGGATCAACAAAAGAAACTATTTAAATTTTACTATTAGTTTTTTTATTATAAGTAAGCTACGAATTTAATCTTTATATTTTAATTTGATTGTTTTTAATCTTTTTATTTTTTTAAATTTTTAAATTTCAATTTTGATGAAATTATGGTTGCTAAATTCATCATGTCCTGTTATTTTTAAAGTCTGATGCGACAAACATATCACTACATGTGTAATGCTATGTAAAGTTACTAGCTAGCTTAACATATTACTCACAATAAAATCAAAACTAAATTATAAAAATTAAATCTACAACTTACAAATAGTAAAATTTAACCAAATTTAACGAAAAAAAATACATGACTTATATTACATATCTTAAATTTCTTGTACACATAAATGAACACACATACCTATTACGCATTACTTCACCTGTAGGATGGTGTTTTCAGACAATATAATGGTTGTATCACTGGCAACATGATGATGAAGACTGTGGTTTATTAGTATGGCTTCTCTTTACTTTAACATTTTTGTTCTCCGCTTCGGCTGAATCATCTGCTGTATTTCCCTGGGTCATTGCATACTCTTCATGATACAGCAGACTACGAGGTTTAGGGTTCATGAGAATGGAATTCGGGTCATGGGTGGAAGGAGGCTTAACCCGAGGTGTCGGAGAATGGGAACTCTGATAACCACTAGGATGATGAACATGTTTTGAAGGATCGACAACTGAAGGCAACTGATGATCAGAGGCAACTTTGTTAATCAAAGAATAAGAATCATCTTTTGTTGCATATCCTTTGATAACTGGAGCCTGCTGTTGCTGAAGATGATCGGAATTTTGATAACTTTCTCGAGGAGGAAGATGATCGGAGCTCTGATAACTTTCCCGAGGCTCATGCTGCTGCTGTTGAAGATGATTGAAACTCTGATGATAACTTTCCGAAAGCTGTTGCTGTTGTTGAACATGATTGGAACTCTGATAACTTTCCAGAGGAGGCCGATGCAGTTGTTGAAGATGTCCCGACTCCTGATAACTTTCTTGAGGCTGATATTGCTGTTGTTGAAAATGATCGGAACTCTGATAACTTTCCCGAGGAGGCTGACGCTGTTGTTGATGAAGATGATCGGAACTCTGATAACTCTCCCGATGAGGCTGATGCTGTTGTTGAATATGATCTGAGCTCTTATAAGTTTCCCGAGGCTGATGCTGTTGTTGAATATGATCTGAGCTCTTAGAAGTTTCCCGAGGCTGATGCTGTTGTTTAATATGATTTGGACTCTGATAACTTTCTCGAGGAGGACGAAGCTCTTGTTGAATATGATTTGAGCTCTTATAAGTTTCTCGAGGCAGATACTGTTGTTGAAGATGATCGGAACTTTGATAAATATCTCGAGGAGGTGGATGCTGTTGTTGAATATGATCTGAGCTCTTATAAGTTTCCCGAGGAGGCCGATGCTGTTGTTGAAGATGATCGGAACTTTGATAAATATCTAGAGGAGGTGGATGCTGTTGTTGAATATGATCGGAACTCTTAGAAGTTTCCCGAGGAGGCCGATGCTATTGTTGAAGATCAACAGAGCTCTGATAACTTTCTCGAGGAGGTCGATGCTGCTGCTGGCTCTTGTTGGAATTGTCGTGGGTCGTTCGTCCCTCTCTGTAATCTTCATCCTGGTTCCCTTGATGAGCACCCATTAAAGGCAAGCCTTGAGAAAGCTGATTCATGGTATTTTTACATAAACTGGGAACTCAACGACTCCCTTGTTTCTCCCAGAAACTGGCCTGGTCTGGTTTGGTGTCTTAGTTTCTCGATATTTATTCAACAAGAAATCAAAATTTTAAAAGTGAAATAATTTAGCTGTCATTGGGCAAGTAAAAGGATGCACCAGATTATAAAAAGTAAATGGAGTAAAAGAACCCACCAGCTTGTATTTCACACTTCCTCCGCCAACAGTTGTGCGTTTCGATAACGTTTTCAAATTTTTGGCATTAATATTATTGTTAGAGAATATAAATTCAAATGCTTGTAACTAAATAATTTGAGAATATAGATTCTAGTACATGTAAGTGAATAATTTTTTAAGGGCTGTGGTTTGAACAAAGCTTATGAGATTGAAGACTGTAAAATATTTAAACCTCCCATCAAATTTTCTCAATAGGTTGCTTCTTTTTTAACCTTATTAATGAAATAATCCTTTAATTTTTCAAAGTTTAATCTTTTAGGCTGGAAAGTAGCAATGGGGCACAGTGAAGGTGCCAAATGAAAATAAAAAGACAAAACAATCAAAGTTTTAGGTGTCACTAACACCACCCAAAAAATGGATAGATGTCACTAACATCACTAAAAATGGAAACCCAATGCCACAACTAAGAAATTTTTCATTTTCATTTTACTAATTTTTTAGTAAGATTCAGATATAGTTTGTATTCATTTTCAGTTTACTAATTTTTAGTAAGATTCAGATATAGTTTGTATTCATAAACATAAATAAATTATAAAAATAATCATTTCAGATTATATTTTAGTTACTTATGTTATCATTCTATTATGAAATGATCACTTTATCGTTAAACTCTGCTCTCTTATGGTAGTCCTACGTGACAATTCAAATGGATTTTAAATACCAACTTGGATGTCTAATTACTCAGATGAAAATAGGTTTTTAATTAAATAAATTTAATTTGGATTGTCACATAGGACATTTAAGTTGGCATTTAAAACCTATTTTGACTGCCACGTAGGATCGCCGTTAGAAAGGTAACGGAGATTAACGATAAAGTGACCACTTCGTAACAAAATAATAACGTACTTGACTAAAACGTAACATTTCAAACATAAGTGACTAAAATATAATCTGAAATAAACAAAAGTAACTATTTTTAGAGTTTACCCTAATTTTTTTAAAGTGTAATATATTTTATTATTGTACACATCACTTATTAAGGTATTATTTTAAGATTTCAATCAAGGATCTTATTCCACATGCTTTGAAGATGGAGTGTAGATGTAATGTGTGGTCTTGTGATGGAATGCAGAGAATATCAATTACTATTTAAATCTATGATTTGAATCCATTGAAAATAACATATATTTTTCAATATTTAGATAAAAAGGAATATATTCAGCAAACAACATACAATCATGGCTGAGCTTTATGCTAAAGTAAATCTGCTGTATCATGCTCATCTCTTTAGGATGCTGAGCCCTTGTTGATTACTTTGCTGGTGATGGTGATTGTAGGAGTTCTTACTCTAACATCATCTACCATGAAGTCTTCATTTACGTCATCTGTGTCCGATGACTCTATGATAAAATTTTAAAAAATATTCATATCAAACATATATCCCTATTTAATATTTACATGGTGATTTATTTGGATTATAATTTTTTCGGAAGAACCCTTACCCTTAATGGAGGAGAATGATGCTGCTGCTCGTTGGAATTTCAATTTCATGTTCAAGTTTAGGATTAATATTTGAGGAATATGTGAATTCTGGATGCAGGCTGTTTATTTAGTTTAATACTTTAATGATTCATTAAATACTGCAAGAAATGTTATCAGAATTGAAAAAAAAAAACAGCTAAAAGATAGTGTGATTCGATTTTAAAATATATTTTTGGTTTTATTCCGTGATTTTGGCCCATATTTATTGTCCTAATATTAGAATTTATGTTTATCAACTTTTTAGATTCTTTTTTAAAAAATTATTTAATTATTGTTGATGCAAATAAAATTTGGTAGTCGAAAACATTATAACTTACATTTTGACCTGAGTAGTATGGGCACAATAATATTGTGTAAATCAGCAAAGACCACCTTGTAAGGCTAAGTACTCTTAGGTGACCGATAAAAAAGTAATACTAAGAAAAAAGGTGAAAAGAACTACGGTTGGGGAGTGAAATAAAACATATAAAACCACAAGCTCCCAAGCAATGGGAGGAAAGGCTAAGTACGTTTTGCATTTGTATTCACGCCTTTTAAGAAGAGTTGCTAAATCAAATTTTCAATTAGGTGAAGGAAGTATAATTGCTTTACCAATAGTTGAAACCCAATCAAGAGTCGTTTCGGCATATATTCTTACTGATGTGATTAATTTCCATCATGTTTAAATCCGTAAAAATAAATAATTAGAAATTTTGAATTGTACCTCGTGAAAAAAAAATTTGGTGAAATTAACCTTCTCATCTTTTAGTTTTTTTAGAAATAAATGAAACTCTTAAAATGCTAAAAAGGAAATCCTTAAATATTTTTTTATTGAGTGGTCTCTAATCTCCTTTTTATTTATCTCGTTTAGAATTTATTTTAATTCTTCATTTTAATTTAGTTGTTGAGAAAATTGAACAAAGATTTTCTTATTCTAGACGGTTAAATTGAAAATCGGTGATGAAAAGTAAAGAGCAATAATTCATAGTTCCACTAAATTCATGTCTCCTCAATTTGATCCAATCGTAATACAAAACAAACTTCAAGTAGAGTTTATGAATTTTACTTCATAAGAAACAAGGATAAAACTTAAATGAGAACTTGATGCGAAGGAATCATAAAAAGTTGACATCAAACTTGATGAGATTAAGAGATCAGCCATGGTTTTCATAAGATGATACAACAACCACCCGATGACGACACTGGCGCCGGCTTTACGTTCAATGAAGCAGCTGTGCGTTGCGGGTAGCCTTGTGGAGGATTCGATGCAGATGATGATACCATGGCTGGAACTGGAGGTACTTCTTCAGCCAAGTTGTTTGCTGCCAAGGTACTTAATTGTTGTAGATAATGCGGATCCGGATATGCCATCACGGGTGAAACTGCCTGGGGTTGCGGATAGTTCGGGTCCGGATATGCCTCCGCAGGTGTAGCAATCGGGGATTGCCGATAGCCTTGTGGAGGGTTCGATGCAACCAAGTTGTTTGTTGTCAAGGTACTTGTTGTAGATAGTATGGATCCGGATATGCCACCACGGGCTCATGTATCTTTGGAACATGAACTACATTCGGAATCGAATGCTGGTGAAGTTCAGTTGTTTGTTGATTATGTAGAGGAGATTTTAGAGGTGAATGACTCATATTTCCTAGAAAATCTACTGTTTCACTCGATATTTTGCTGTGTTTTTCTCTTGGTTTCTTGGATATATATACATGAACCAAACCCAGAATATATACGTTTAATTGTATATATACACACTTTCGAATTTTATATGTACACATACACACTAAAGAAAGGGACTGAAGCCTAACTCTTTTGAAGAAATTAGGTACATGAAACATAAAGTTATCTGTGGCAGCTTAAGTTTTACTTGTTCCTTTTTGGATTCTTTGATTCATAATTAAAGCTTGAATACACATATATTCATGAGTGAGGTAAGGTCGGATCAAATTTATATATGTTATTAGTAGTAAATATAGTTGATCAAGCTTTGATTTAACTAGCAATATGGACACTAAATTTTATTGAAACTCGCTTATATTTGTGAATAATTATTTGAGACGATTTAAGTCCACTGAATTTTTTTAAATATATTATTTTTATTTAAATATAGTTATTTCATATAAAATAATCATTATATACACTGTCACTAAAAAATAAAATAAAAATTCACAAATGAATTCATCATAGGTTCTAATTATATCTACTAGTTTTGACACAATGCTTAGAACTATCCATAATCCCTCCTCAAACCATAAATAGAAGGATAATACAATTCAGTGCATTCAAACCCACGTCCTTTTATATTAATAATAATGTTCATATCAATCAATTAAGATTCAATCATTTTATACTTAATATATTAAACTCTGTTGATAGATTTCATTAAAAAAATTAAAAAAATATGTATAAAATAAATATCTTTAAATTGGAGGGTTGATAGATTTTGTAGGAAATGTTTAGTCGAAAACTGACCGAAAGTTAGTATAAATTGGGTGTTTAATTTATTATAATAATGCATGCATGAAGGCATGCCATTTGCTGGCTGTTAAGCAAACAATGGTAGACGGCTTTCGGAAAAAAGGGAATAAAAATTTATTAGCCAATTTGTCTGTCTGTGTATATGGATAAGACTTTTTCATTTATTATAAATAGATTCCACGAATTTCACGTCGCATAACAATTCTAATCGATCTCAATTATATACAAATCCGGACAAGGGTAATGAATTGGTTGATCTGAAAAATCGGTATATATATTATGTAAAATATTGATTGAACTATGAGGTTTAACGGATTGAATCGAATTTTAAATATTTTATTTTATTTTTTATGAATTTTTAATGATTTATTTAATCGAATTAGTTAGATTTATAAATTAATGGTATGATTAATTTGATCACTGGTTCAATTTTAAAAACCTTTTAACTTAAAAGGAGGGCAGAAATCTGAAAAACTATTTTCGAAATTTTTGAAAAATTTATTTAGGCTTTCTAAGAATTTTTAAAATTTTAATCAAGTTCTACTAAAGATTTGAAAATTTTAATTAAACCCTCGAAATTTTTAAAAATTTTAATTAGTCGCTTCAAAACTTAATGTGATATTCCAGCACTAGAGACAACAATAAATTTCTAAAAGATTTCCATTAGTTATAAAACGAATATGAAAAATACCTTAATTATAAAAAAAGATCTAAGAGTTAAACTATTTGTTCGGCTCAATATAGGAGGACGTGAATTTAAATGTGTTGAAGCACATTATCCTCTTATTTATAGGTTGAGGAGAGACTATGAGTAGTTCTTATGCCAAAAGGGGCAAATATGATTAGAACCTGTTAGTGAGTATCACAGCTGCTACCAAGAATACAGGATAGGTGGATGAGCCAGGTCAAATGGAACCACGCAGGAGCAAGAGGGAAAAAAGAATTCCAACCTCCCTAACAGATTTTGTCCTATCTTAGGGAACAAACTATAAATAAGACGCATGTGTAAACCCTAGGATATAAAAAAAAAAAGCTCTGAATTACTATTTTCTTTGAAATCTAAGCTTCTTTCTCTCATCTAATTTTCTCAATTTCTGCAATGTTCTCCTTCCAAACACTGATCATAATAAATTGGTGCTTTCATTAAACTTCTTCATGGTGAATCATTCGGAGTCCATTAAAGCCCTTCAAGACACTACCGCTCACCATGACAAGGTTCTCACCTCGCTACAAAATCATGTTACAGCTCAGGAACAATGGAACACAACTATCTAGTTCACACTTCAGGACATGGCCAGTCAGTTACACACCATCTCTGCTCAGTTGGGAATCTCGGCGGCTACATCCAGAGGAGGCGATGTCACCATCGATAGCAGTGCGGTGCAGGGAAAAGCAAAGCTCCGCGTCGATTCTAATGATGTTTTTCCCTTTGCTCCAAAGCTTGTCCAGGTGGAACTTCCTTTGTTTACTGGGAAATATCCAAATGAATGGTTAGCATCACTCTATGATTTTTTTGAGTTTTACGACACGGAAAACCATCACCGCGTTACCATGGCTTCTTTTCGAATGGAGGGCACGGCGAAGAAATAGTTTCGGTGGATGCAACATCAACGGTTAACTGGCTGGGTGGAACCACTTGGTTGATGCAATTCAAAAGTGGTTCACCGTTCTGGACATTGAATCACGGGCGAGACAATTGTCTAAACTGACTCAAACAATGACAATGGAGGATTATCAATCTCAGTTCGAAGATTTAGCTCTGCGTATTCATGATGTATCCGATGAGTTCTTAACAGACTGCTTTATTTCAGGCTTGCGCTAGATATCAAGCATGAGGTGCTTACCCATCATCCTTCTTCTATGATCGAGGTTCAGGCACTTGCTCGATTTTAGAAAGCTCATTTACACGACCGACGGCAATTGGGTCAGGCCTCCTCCAACAAGCCGCCCACTTCATTACCCACTCCCAATCTGGCTACTCCTAGGCCTAAGTTTCAACCGGGTCGTCCCCCTCTAGTAGATCCACCCAATCTAGCACTTTCCTCTATCTCAACCTCTCGTCGTATTTCTTCGCCTGAAGCTCAAGCACGTCATGAAAAGGGGTTGTATTATTACTGTGATGCCAAGTATCTGCCTGGGCATAAATGCAAAGACCCTCAACTATTTCTGTTGGATGATGAAAGCACATCTGTTGTTTCACCTCCACCACAATCACCACTACCCCTTATTGCCTCAGATAGTGATGACGTTGATGGATCTTATCCTAATAAATCCTTAGTTTACTTGAATGCCTTAGCATGTGGGATTCACCCTAATACCATCAGGGTCGTAGGAACCATTTCTGGTCATTTCGTTCGGATTCTAATCTATGGCGACAGTACACATAATTTTATTTAGTCTCGCGTGGCCAAGCATTTGGGACTGTCAGTTACTTCTACCCTCAATTTTAGGGTCATGGTGGGCAGTGGTCAAAAACTGCAGAATGAGAGGTGTATTAAGGATCTTCGCCTACGTGTTCAAGGTACGAAAAATTGTGACAAACTTTTATGTGCTTCTGTTGGAAGGTACTGAATTGGTTCTTAGAGTCGCGTGGCTAGCTACTTTGGGTCAGATAACAATGGATTTCTCCAAATTATCTTTACAATTTCAACAAGGCACTATCGACATCTATTGGTTGAGTGAGTCTAGTTCAGGTCCTCAGCAGGTTCAGATGCACTCTCCCCATCGGATGGCTGAAACTAACGCCACAGCCACGTGTTATCTGTTGCATCTTCAATAACCACCCTTGGTTGGGCCTTTGATTGAGTCGCCTGACATGGTAGCTCTCTTAGCAGAATTTGAATCAGTGTTTGTTCCCCCTCAAGGCCTTCCACCTGCTCGACCAAATGACCATGCCATAAATCTCTAACCCGACGCAAAGCCAGTCAATGTTTGCCCTTATCGTTATCCCTATTTCCAAAAAGCAGAGGTCGAACGCCAATTTCAACAGATGTTGGATCAGAACTTAATCCACCGAAGCACTAGTTTATTTTCTTCTCCAATCCTCCTCGTTAAGAAAAAGGATGGTATGTGGCGGTTTTGTATATATTATAGAGCGTTGAATGCCGTCACGATCAAAGACAAGTTTCCTATTCCAACAGCCGATGAATTATTTGATGAGTTGGGCAACTCTTAATTTTTCTCAAAGCTTGATTTGCTTCCTGGCTACCACCAAATTCGAGTTCAGGCTGCTGATGTTCACAAAACTGCATTTTGTACACACTAGAGCTACTACAAATTTCTCGTCATCCCTTTTGGCCTGACCAATGCTCCTTCTACTTTCCAGGCTACAATGAATGATATTTTTCGCCCATTTTTACGCAAATTTGTATTGATCTTTCTTGATGATGTACTTGTTTACAGTCGCTGGTGGCCGAATCATTTGCAGCATGTTCGGCAAGTCCTCCTACTATTGCAAAAGACTGGATTTGTTTCCAAGCGAAGCAAATGTACATTTAGGCAACCTACAGTCGAGTATTTGGGACATATCATTTCCAGGAAGGGTTTAGCTGTTGATCCGGCTAAAATCAAGGCAATACATAATTGGCCTACCCCCACAACATTAGGGGAGGTCTGTAGCTTTCTCGGCCTCACCGAGTACTATCGACACTTTATTAAAGGTTTCGCTTCTATCGATGCTCCAATCTCGGACTTTCTTCACACAAATCAACCTTTCGCGTGAACTCCTGCGGCTCAAACGACCTTAGAGCACCTTAAAACATGTCTTTGTTCTGCACCAGTGTTAGGTCTGTCTCAGTTCGATAAAGAATTTCAGGTCGAAACAGATGTATCAAATGTCGGCATAGGGGCAGTTCTCACTCAAGAATGTAGATCCTTGGCCTATTTTAGTTAAAAATTATCCCCTCGTTTACAAAACTCCTCAACCTACTCTCTCGAGATGTACGCAATAACCCAAGCGATTGGCAAATGGCGCCAATATTTGATGGTTCACAAATTCAGTATTCTTACAGACCAGCGTACCCTATGCGAATTAAACCAACAGACTATACAAACCCCAAAATAGCAACGATGGCTTTCTAAATTGGTAGGCTATGATTTCGACATTCACTATTGTCCAGGAAAATAAAATACAGTCGCGGATGCCTTGTCACGCGAAATATTGGCTAGTTTTATGGCCCTCTCTCGGCCTATTTTGGGGATTCTTGAAGCAATTCATGCAGCAACACTTGCCGATGGTGACCTACAATTGCTTCGAGCTGGATTACAACAAGGTGCCACTAATTTCGTTAGATAAGATGACAGAGATGGTTTAATTTTATTCCACGAGTGCGTTCTAGTTCCAACGAGATAGCCGTACATAGTTCAGTATTGGGGGATCATGCTAGGATTACGAGGACCTTCTATTGTCTTGCTTCTGGGTTTTATTAGAAAGGAATGCGTCAGGATGTTCACCACTTTGTTCTCAATTGTCAAGAATGTCAATATATGAAGAGTGATAGTTTATCGCCCGCAGGTTTGCTTCAGCCTCTTCCTATTCCTTCCCAAGTATTTGAAGATATTGTTGAAAAGACAAATTAAAAGGGGTGTTGAAAAGTCAAAAAAATGGGAGGTGCAAGTGGCACCGAAAGAAAAAATGGTAGGCAAGTTGTTTAAAGTTGAATGGGATAATTGCAATTTTGGTCCCTAATTTTTAGGCCATTTGCAAGTTAGTCCCTGAACCTCAACTATAAATAGGCCTAACCATTTCTCATTTACACCATCCCAATTAATCTTTCTCTCTTAGTTTTCTCTCTTCTCCCATTTGAGAATTCTTAAGGAATTCTATTTGTTTGTAATACTTTGGAGATAGTAAAGTTATCATCTGGTGTTAGTGCCCGAGGACGTAGGTATAATTTACCGAACCTTGTTAAATCTCTTGTGTTCTTTCTTGTCCTATTTTTCTTTCAATATTTGAGGGTATAATAGTAGTATTTAATTGTGCTATTAAATTACTATAGAAGGGATATTCTGTCTAAGGAAAGACTTGGTATTTAAGAGATCCATGTGATCCACCTCTCTTCCCTGGGAATTGAACTTTGTGTGATTTTTTAGTACAATAATTTACACGCTTCCGACCCTATTGGAACAACAAGTGGTATCAAGAGCCGAAGGTTAATCGTAGTATGCTCTGTGGTTGCAGTTTAAACTGATCTTCCACATCAGAAAAGATTTCCTTAGGTATATTGAAAGATTATGGAGAAAACGGTCGGTGTAGGAGCTTCAACATCGTCCATGTGGACAAGACCGACAATTGCAAATGCAAGATTGGCCGTGGAGATCTTTGATGGCACGGGCCATTTTGGTATGTGGCAAAGTGAGGTTCTAGATGCCCTTTTTCAGCAGGGTCTAGACATTGCCATTGATGAAGAGAAATCAGATGATGTACAGGAGAAAGATTGGAAGGCGATCAATCGGTTGGCATGTGGCACAATTCGATCATGCCTTTCTCGAGAGCAGAGGTATGCTTTTTCAAAGGAGACTTCTGCAAATAAGTTGTGGGTGGCACTTGAAGAAAATTTTTTGAAGAAAAACAGTCAAAATAAGCTCCACTTGAAGAAAAGACTGTTTCGCTTCACATACGTCCCAAGTACCACAATGAATGATCACATCACCAAATTTAATTAGTTAGTCACTGATTTGCTGAATATGGATGAGACATTCAAATAAGAAGATTTGACTTTGATGCTGTTGGGGTCACTTCCTGAGGAGTTTGAGTTCCTAGAAACTACTCTACTTCATGGCAGGAGTGATATATCTCTGAGCGAAGTCTGTGCGGCCTTATACAGTTATGAACAGAGAAAGAAGGACAAACAGAAAAACTCAATCAGAGATACAGAAGCTTTAGTAGTCCGAGGTCGTTCATACACTCGGAAGAAAACTCAAAAGGGGAGATCAAAGTCAAAGTCCAGACTCGGGAAAGATGAATGTGCTTTTTGTCATGAGAAAGGCCACTGGAAGAAAAATTGTCCAAAGCTGAAGAATAAGGGAAAAGCTACTGTAGATGCTTGTGTTGCTAAGCATGATACTAGTGACTCTGAACTATCACTGGTTGCATCATCATCGTCGTTCCATTCAGATGAGTGGATATTGGATTCGGGTTGTACCTATCATATGTCCCCTAACCGGGAGTGGTTCTCTGATTTAGTAGAACTTAATGGAAGAGTTGTTTATATGGGCAATGACAATGCTTGTAAAACTGTTGGGATAGGTTCAATCCAATTAAAGAATCAAGATGGATCAACCAGAGTTCTGACTGATGTTCGGTACGTGCCCAGTTTGAAGAAAAATCTCATCTCATTGGGAGCCTTGGAATCCAATGGTTCAGTTGTTACTATGAGAGATGGGATTTGAAAGTGACATCTGGTGCACTTGTGATATTGAAGGGCATCAGGAAAAATAACTTGTATTACTACCAAGGTAGTACAGTTATTGGAGCAGTCGCTACAGCTTCCGGTAACAAAGAATTGGACTCAATGCAGTTGTGGCATATGAAGTTGGGACATGCCAGCGAAAAATCCTTGCAAATTCTGGCAAAGCAAGGATTGTTGAAAGGTGCAAAGGCTTACAAATTAAAATTTTGCGAGCATTGTGTTCTGGGAAAGCAAAAGAGAGTGAAATTCGGTACTGCTATCCATAATACAAAAGGTATTTTAGAATATGTTCACTCAGATGTGTGGGGGCCTTCCAAGACACCTTCATTGGGAGGAAAACACTACTTTGTTACTTTTGTTGATGACTTTTCTAGAAGAGTTTGGGTGTATACCATGAGAACTAAGGATGAAGTGCTTAGAGTTTTTCTTAAATGGAAAACTATGATCGAAAACCAGACTGGCAAGAAAATCAAGCGGCTTAGGACGGACAATGGAGGGGAATATAAAAGTGATCCGTTCTTCGATGTGTGCCAATAGTATGGTATTGTTCGACACTTCACAGTTAGGGATACACCACAGCAGAATGGATTGGCAGAGCGTATGAATCGAACATTGCTGGAGAAAGTTCGATGTATGTTGTCCAATGTTGGGTTGGGCAAGCAATTTTGGGCTGAGGCTGTGACATACGCTGGCCATCTTGTTAATCGTTTGCTATCATCTGCATTAGAAAGAAAAACTCCTATGGAGGTATGGTCTGGAAAACCGGCTACAGATTATGATTCCTTACATGTGTTTGGATCCACTGCATATTACCATGTGAAGGAGTCAAAGTTAGATCCGAGGGCAAAGAAAGCTCTCTTTATGGGAATCACTTCTGGAGTGAAGGGATTTCGTCTTTGGTGCTTAAGCACAAAGAAAATGATCTGTAGCAGAGATGTTACCTTTGATGAATCTGCCACATTGAAAAAGGTAGCAGATAAAGATATTCAGACGAGCAATACTCCACAGCAGGTGGAGTATACTCCAAAACAGGTGGAGTTTGAGCAGATGGGGATTTGCCCAGTTAATAAGTCTAATTCTCCAGCCACAATGGAGGAATTAGAGGTTGAAGAGGTTCTGACCCAAGAACCACTAAGTACACCAGAACCAGTTGCAGTTGCAAGGCCACGGAGAGAAATTCGTAAACCTGCTCGATTTACTGATATGGTGGCCTACGCCCTTCCTGTTGTTGATGACATTCCTATCACTTATCAAGAAGCAATGCAAAGCTTAGAAAGTGATAAATGGAAAAGCGCCATGGATGAAGAAATGCAGTCTCTCCTGAAGAACAATACTTGGGAATTGGCGCAATTACCGAAAGGTAAAAGGGCAATCGGATGCAAGTGGGTATTCGCAAAGAAAGATGGATCTCCTAGCAAGAAGGATATTCGCTACAAGGCAAGATTGGTAGCTAAAGGCTACGCTCAGAAGGAGGGAATTGACTACAATGATGTATTTTCCCCTGTTGTGAAGCATTCCTCCATTAGAATTTTGTTGGCCTTGGTAGCACAGTTGAATTTGGAACTAGCTCAACTTCATGTTAAGACGGCTTTCTTGCATGATGAGTTAGAAGAGGAGATCTATATGACTCAGCCCAAAGGATACACAGATGCTGGTGGTAGAAATTGGGTTTGTAAGCTGAACAAATCGCTATATGGATTGAAGCAATCCCCGAGGCAGTGGTACAAGCGATTTGATAGCTTTATGAGAAGGCAGAAGTACACAAGAAGCAAATATGACAATTGTGTATATTTGCAGAAGCTGCATGACGGATCTTTCATTTATCTACTCTTGTATGTTGATGATATGTTAATCGCTTCGAAGAGCCAAAATGAGATAGATAAGCTGAAGGCTCAGTTGAATCAAGAGTTCGAGATGAAAGATCTAGGTGAGGCCAAGAAGATTCTCGGCATGGAGATAAGTAGAGATAGACCGAGAGGCAAACTCTGTTTAAATCAGAAGCAATATCTGAAAAAGGTATTACAATGTTTTGGTGTAAATGAAAACACAAAACATGTAAGTACCCCACTTGCTTCTCATTTGAAACTTAGTGCTCAATTATCTCCGAAGACTGAAGATGAAAGAGAATATATGGCGAAAGTCCCATATGCTAATGCAGTTGGGAGTTTGATGTATGCGATGGTGTGTACGAGGCCTGACATTTCACAAGCTGTTGGAGTTGTGAGCAGGTATATGCATGATCCTGGAAAAGGACATTGGCAAGCTGTGAAATGGATTCTACGGTATCTTCGAAAAACCGTAGATGTTGGTTTAATTTTTGAACAGGATGAAGCACTTGGTCAGTTTGTAGTTGGATATGTTGATTCCGACTTTGCTGGTGATTCAGATAAACGTCGTTCAACTACGGGGTATCTGTTTACTCTTGCGAAAGCCCCAGTGAATTGGAAGTCTACCTTACAGTCTACAGTAGCTGTGTCTACTACAGAGGCAGAATATATGGCAGTTACAGAAGCTGTTAAGGAGGCTATTTGGCTTAATGGATTGTTGAAAGACTTAGGAGTTGTTCAAAGTCACATAAGTTTATATTGTGACAGTCAGAGCGCTATTCATTTAGCGAAAAATCAAGTCTATCATTCAAGAACCAAGCATATCGACGTAAGATATCACTTTGTGCGGGAAGTCTTTGAAAAAGGAAAAATTCTACTTCAGAAGATTCCGACAGCAGATAATCCCGCAGATATGATGACCAAGGTGGTAACAACAATCAAGTTTAATCATTGTTTGAACTTGATTAACATCCTGAGAATTTGAGCACCTTTAGGTGTATGGCGCTCGAGAGCGCATTTGGAGGCACTACAAAAGATAGCTTTATCGAATTTGGGGAGTTGAAGGAAGTATGTGAAGATGTGATTATCCTAATCAAATCTTCAAGGTGGAGATTGTTGAAAAGACAAATTAAAAGGGGTGTTGAAAAGTCAAAAAAATGGGAGGTGCAAGTGGCACCGAAAGAAAAAAATGGTAGGCAAGTTGTTTAAAGTTGAATGGGATAATTGCAATTTTGGTCCCTAATTTTTAGGCCATTTGCAAGTTAGTCCCTGAACCTCAACTATAAATAGGCCTAACCATTTCTCATTTACACCATCCCAACCAATCTTTCTCTCTTAGTTTTCTCTCTTCTCCCATTTGAGAATTCTTAAGGAATTCTATTTGTTTGTAATACTTTGGAGATAGTAAAGTTATCATCTGGTGTTAGTGCCCGAGGACGTAGGTATAATTTACCGAACCTCGTTAAATCTCTTGTGTTCTTTCTTGTCCTATTTTTCTTTCAATATTTGAGGGTATAATAGTAGTATTTAATTGTGCTATTAAATTACTATAGAAGGGATATTCTGTCTAAGGAAAGACTTGGTATTTAAGAGATCCATGTGATCCACCTCTCTTCCCTGGGAATTAAACTTTGTGTGATTTTTTAGTACAATAATTTACACGCTTCCGACCCTATTGGAACAACAGATATATCTATGGATTTCATTATTGGATTACCTAGATCTAATGGTAAATAAGCTATTATGGCGGTCGTGGACCATCTTACAAAGTACAGCCATTTTTTTCCTTGCCTCAACATTTTGATAGTGCCTATGTTGCTCGTGTTTTTATGCAAAGAATAGTTAAATTTCCACGAACCATTGTGAGTGAAAGAGATCGTATTTTCCTGAGTATATTCTGGACAGAATTGGCCAAATTACAAGGAACAGAATTATGTTTCAATTCTGCCTACGACCTCTAATCTGATGGTCAAACGGAAGTGTTAAATCGTTGCCTCAAAATGTATTTACGCTGTATGACGGGGGATGATCCTAGCGAATGGGAGAAGTTTTTAGCTTGGGCAAAGTAGTGGTATAATACAGCGTTTCAAACATCTGCTGGCATGACACCCTTTCAGGCGCTGTATGGTCGCGCACCTCCTACCATCCTTACTTATTTGGAAGGTAGCTCTTCCAATGGGCAACTAGCTCGAGAACTCTTGGAACGAGACAAACTTTTGACACTCTTGAAACACAATTTAACAAAGGCTCAAACTCATATGAAGCTCCTAGCGGACAGGCATCGTCACGATCTTGAATTGGCTGTGGGCAGTTGGGCGTTTGTAAAACTACAGCCTTATCGACAACTGTCTTTAGGACTACAGCGGCATCAAAAACTCGGACCACGCTTCTTTGGTCCTTACCAAGTTTTACAACGCATCGAGTCAGTTGCGTATAAACTTGACTTGCCAGACTCAATAAGAGTTCATCCAATTTTCCATATTTCTTAGCTTAAGCCTTGCCTCAGACGACCACTGCAACAGATCACACCTCTACCACTGCTGCGCGAGAACATTTCGCTTGCCTCTGGAACTTCAAACCTTGAGGACAAGGTTTCTTCTCCAGGAGAGGGTACTGTCACAGCTGCTACCAAGAATACAGGACAGGTGAATGAGCCAGGTCAAGTGGAACCACGCAAGAGCAAGAGGGAAAGAAGAATTCCAACCTCCCTAACAGATTTTGTCCTATTTTAGGGAACAAACTATAAATAAGACGCATGTGTAAACCCTAGGATATAGAAAAAAAAAACTCTGAATTACTTTTTTCTTTGAAATCTAAGCTTCTTTCTCTTATCTAATTTTCTCAATTTCTGCACTGTTCTCCTTCCAAACACTGATCATAACAGTGAGATTATTCAAAAAAGAGTCCTTAATATACTTGAATGGCTGAGTGATATCGGTTAATTAGTATTCATAATTATGGTAAGATAATGATAAAGTTTTATGTTGAAAATATTACCTGAAAATTTGTAGATAAATTAAATAATTTTATTTATTAAATTGTGGTATTAGTATTGAAACTTTCTTAAATAGAAAGAAATTTAATTTATGGGTCTTTCAAATATTTTAGTGATCAAATTGTAACATTTTTTAGTTAAGTGATTAAAATAAAAATTTAACTATAATTTAATAACTATTGATGTAATTTACCCTAAATATTATCATAGGTACCAAAATTAAAAGAAAGTTGTAAAGCTTTAAAATTAACGTGGACCAAAACAAATTTGAGGAATAAATCGAGAAAAATTGTCAATAAATCATGCATCGAATTTGGGGTTTTTCAAAGTAGAGTAATTCTGAGACACTATTAGGAGCATATTTTTCCATTTGTTTGGTAACTTTGTTTAAAGATTTCGGAAACGAAATTGGACTTTTCAATTTCGAGTTAGCAATTGATGAATTAAGCGCAATTCCATCATTTTACTACTAGCAGAACCACATGATAAAATAGTTTCCGTTAGAAGTACATTATCACACTCCACATCTATTTGTCTAAAATTCATCTCCTAAGCTTTACGCAACCCTTCTAAAATTGCTCTTGATTCAACTCTAAAAATTGACTATTTAGCAACCTTCATCGAAAAGGCGCATAACTAATTTACATTCGAATCCCTAAACATGGAAACATTCAATTAACTTACCCCATCTGTACGGTTTATATAAGATGGTACAACGACAACCAACGGCTGCAGCAGCCACCGCCTTAAGGTCGATGAAGGTAGACAGTGGTGGTTTTGCTCATGCATAGGGCAGATTCAGATAGTGTTGTGTAGGATTTGATACAACCAAGTTGTTCGTTTACTTGTTGTGGATAGTGCGGCGCTCATGTATCTTAGGAACATCAACAACTTTAGGAATCGAATGCTGGTGTTGATCATGTTGAGATTTTTGAGCTCATATTTCCTACAAAATCTACTGTTTCATTCAATACTTTGTTATGCTTTCTCAGACTCTTGGATTTATATATATGGTATGAAACTGCAATTTCATATCATTTAGGGATGAATTAGGGGGCTGACATGGACGCTGCCCCCTAAAATAGAAAAATTTTGATTTAATCCTTTAAAAATTACATTTTTACTATCGTAAAAACTATCATTTAATTTCGGCCCTCTAATAAAATTTTATGACTTTGCTCCTAATGTCATTCTCATTCCTTTCCAATAGAAGAATGACAAATTAGATTTTTCTTCTTAATTTTTACCATTTTTAGTTTAATTTGAATTTTTTTCAGAAGGAAAAATCTGATTTGTTATTCCCTTATTGGAAAGGGATAGAAATGACGTAAAATCACAGTTTCATACAATCCCTTCTCATATATATATATATATATATATATATATTGAATCAAACCTAATATATTCATATAATATATGTACTAAGGAAAGGGACTCAAACCTAAATCTATAGAGGAAATTACGTCTATGTGTTTTTATATAAAGACATATGACAATATCTTAAATCATTTTATAATTTTTTTTTTATTTCATCTATAATATATAGAATGATTATATATAAACATTTCTTTTCCTATCATTTTTTATTAAATTTTTAAATATAAGTACTGCATATTTTTTAATATTTAAATTAAAAATAAAAAATATGAAAATGGATTAGACTGAACTAAACATAAACTTCAAATGTTGAAACCTGAATTTGACTCGATTTAATTGAATAATAAGGAAAAGTACTTAAGCTCAAATCTTTAGAGGAAATTAGGCGACAATATCTTAAGTTATTCTGTAATTTTTTTATTTTATTGATAGTATATAGAATGATTATTGTAATAGCCCAAATTTGACCGGGCCCATAATTAAATAAAACCCAAAAAAATAATAAAATAAATAAAAGTTTATTTTATTACAGTCCATTTACAGGCCCAATCACATTAACCCAAAGCCCAGCAGACTAATCCTACCCCTGACCCAGCTAAACTACCCAAAACCCAGTACCCGGTTACAACCCGATTAGCCTACTCCTAAGACCCAATAAGCTGCATCCCGAAGGCCCAAATGCTTAACCCTAGGTCAGGAACCCTAGGTTTTCTGCACCTTTCAGCGCCGCAAGTATCCGCAGACCTCGTATCGAGCCGCTATCAATTCCTTCACCGTCGCCGTGATTCGCGCCGTTAACCTGCAAAAGGAAAGAAAGAAACAGCAAATATGGCAAGAGGAATTTGTTGATTTGTTTCTATTTTTTAAATCGGTTATAAAAAATCAAACGATGTAAACAGAAAAGGGGGGCTTTTGTTTTACGGATTTTTTTTCAGACGACCACAAACAAAAGATATACAAAAGAGATATACGCATATATTTACAGAAATAAAAAATAGGTAGTTTTCATACAAAAAAACAGAGGTGATTTATTTGCTCTATTCCTTTCTTTTTTGCATGTAAATAGTGTTAACAATAAGAAAGAAGAGATTACCTGCGTTTGGCCAAGAGGAAGGAGGGCTTTCAGCCTTTCCACCGCCGTACACGGCGGCGCGTACAGTGCGTGGGCATTCGCAGTCCAGTGGCCGGAGGCCTGAGGCCGGGGCCGGAGAGCCCCTTTTCCTCCTCTTTCAGAGGATTCTAAAATTTTTTTTTAGGACTGATTGCTAAATGAATTTTAGGCCTAAGTTTTAGCTTATATAATCCAACAAAAACGACGTCGTTTGCTTAAAATAATAAGCTTTAAAACGGCGTCATTCCAAGGAGGATTCACGCGTTGCCCTGATGACCCAGGGAGGATCCGCGTGTTTTTGATAAATGGGCAAATTGCCTAATCGCCCGTTCCGTGTTTTCAAATTCTTTAAATTCATTTTTATATTTATTTCAATTTAACCCCAGCGCCTTTTTAAATCAGTTCCGGAAAACGGTGTTGTTTTATGGGATTAGGGCTAATTACCCAATGAGTCCCTCGGTTTTAGCTTGTGTTTTAATTAAGTCCAAATATTTGTATTATTTTGCAATTGGCCCAAGATTTTTCAATTA
The DNA here is from genome assembly GCF_007990345.1 of Gossypium hirsutum. Taxonomy (NCBI): domain Eukaryota; kingdom Viridiplantae; phylum Streptophyta; class Magnoliopsida; order Malvales; family Malvaceae; genus Gossypium; species Gossypium hirsutum. The sequence goes on along the minus strand of NC_053433.1, from coordinate 112,352,535 downwards.
GATTCAATTTTAATCCCTTTTTATATATATTATTAATATCAAATCAATTATAATTTTAAAAATCTTGTTTATCATACATTTTTTTATATATTTTTTACTTTGTTATATTTGCATATATATTTTCATTGTATATATTATTCATTTTACTATATTTTATCTATTATTATTTTTTTAATTCTTTATCATATATTTATTGTATATATATTATTCATATTTATATTATATATTTTTTAGTACATATTATTTTTATATGTTATAAATTATATTATTATACATTTTATTTATAAATTTAGCATATATTATGTATTTTCCAATATGTATTAATATTTTACTATATTCTTATATGAAATACTTATTAAATCATTATTTTTATATATTTCCTCATATATTATTATATATATTTTATTACATATATTTTTATTACTATACGATTTATATTATATCTTATTTGTAAATTATATTATGTTTCACCATATCTCCTTATTGCCTTGTTTTATCACAAAGTATACATTGTTACTTAGTAATTATATATATATATATATATTGTAACATTTAGTACATTATTTTTCTAATATACTAAGTTATTATGCTTTAAAAAATAATCTATATATGTATTCTTCATTTTAAAAAAGGGTTCTTTTTATCATTTTTTATATTATTTAATATGTTTTTAAATAGCTTTTTTTTTATATTTTATACATTTAATAGCTTAATTATTTTTAGATTCTCATTTATTTGATATTGTCTAATATGTTAAATTTTACATATCATTTTGTTCTTGCTATTATATATTCACATAAAATTAGTTATTTATGATAATTTAAATATATTGGCATAAAACATTGTTATATATATGTTATACAATTTATACTATTGAATTCATTATGTTCCATGTTGTATTTTGCATGTAATAATATATGTATATTTATGTTATTTATGATTATGCATGAAATAATAACATATTACGTAATTTAGATACTTGTTCGTCACCTTTATTATATTTGCATGAAATGATAAAGCATATATATTGTAATTAGGTTTATTTAATTTATTGTGCTATGTAAACACATCATTACTTTCAAGACAAAAGAAATTTCATTTGATTCAAAAAGAATTTTTTTTTAAAAAAAGTAAGGCAATGTTTTGACATTTGGTAATTCGGGAAGTGGTGCCCTAACATGCTGGGTTGCAATTTCCTGTTTGTCCAAATATCTAAAATATCCTTTTAAGCGAGTTTTATAAATCATAAGATGATTTCAGCTACGAAAGTTTAAAAATATCGTGTCCAATTATGCTGGATGTGATATTTATTACTCCTTCAAAGCAAATGAATCTCAATTATTTTAATTTGAATTATTACGGTTTTAAGGAAGCCTCATCTTTAAATACTTTCAAATTTCTGACATTAAGACAAAATTATTCAATTTGGTACCAATTTTGGGCGTTGCGAGGGTGCTAATCCTTCCTCGTACGTAACCAACTCCCGAACCTATTTTCTTAATTTTCGTAGACCAAAACGTTTTATAAGGTGATCCAATCACACCTAAAAAGGTTGGTGGCGACTCTCGTTTTCGTTATTCAAAAGTCGATCCCGTTTTTCGAACCTTCTTTTAAAAAAATAGTTTCGACAATTATATATAGACATTTGTTTTCTTATCATTATTTTTTATTGTATTAAATTTTTAAATATAAATTACTTAATATATACTTTTTATATTTAGATTATTATAATTTAATATTTTAAATTTTTATATAATATAAAAATGTAAGGTATAAAAAAAGAAAATGACATTACAAACTTCAATATGGATTAGAATGAGTTAAACATAAACTTTAAATATTGAAATCTAAATTCACTTTATTTAATTTTTTCTATTTAAACTATTTTTCATGCCCATTATCTTTACTCAAATTCATCCTTAAATAAATTTACTTATATATAAAAATATTTAAAAAATAAAAAATAAATAAATATTAATTTATTATTTAATTTAAATTTGAGCAACATAGAGAGTTGTCCAAGTCTGACCCAAATATCAGGGTTTGGATAAAAATATAGGCCCGAAAAATAGGCTTAGGCAAAAAAAAAGTCCGTTTAGAAAATGAATCGAGCCTCGGGTAAGATTTTTTTGGCCCGACCCTGGCCCGAATTTGCAATAAAAAAGACTATTGTTTTGTTGTTGTTTTCTCATTTTTTTCCACCATTTTGCTACTATTTTAGAGGCATTTACTTGTTAAGTTGCACTTATCTTAATGTTATTTAAGTATAAAGATTTTTCTAATTTATTTTAATATTTTTAGTATATTTGGTGCATTATATTTTAAAATTTTTTACATAAAAAGTAAAAATTTAAAAAACTAATATGGACAGACCAATCCAAACTCAAATTTTAGCATTTTTATCCAGGTCGAGTTCGAACAAAAATTCAAACCTATTTTTCGAATCCAACTAAATCCATACTTGAACCTAAAAGTTTATTAATATCCCACATGAATAACTCTAATTTAAAACAAATTGCACGAAATGTTTAAGTGCAAAACCAAAAATTACCAAAAATGGTTTAAATTCCCTCTTTAAATTTAATTATTATAATAATGCGTTATGTGTACAACTTGTTCCATTATAAAGTGAGATTCTCCACTTTTCACATGGGACTACGATTCTAAATCATTCTCATTGATATACAATTTCAATACTCATAAAAGCAAGGGTTAGATTATTTGTTCGGTTTAATGAATTTTGGTCGGTACAAGTCCAGTTTTAAATAATTTTTTAATGATTTGGACCATTTTAATTTATTCAAATAATAAATATATGTTATAGATTGTGTGACCCAAATCTTATTATTTGTTGAAAAAATAAATACAGTGATAAAATAAGGCGATTTGTAGGGCGAAAGGCCAAGGGTCGTACAGCACAAGTTGAATCCGTATATAACTATTTTTCTTCTATTTGACTTTAATTAGAATAAGGTTTTTCAACCTTAAATAGCTCCTCTGCCTGTAGTTTTTTTTCCCTGAAAGAGTTTTCACCTAATATCTGTGAGTTCTTATTTTTCTGTTCTTATTGCTTTGTAATAGTTTTTATTGCCATTATCGACATTTATTATAACAATACATGTTTCTAAAAATTTTAGCAATAAATATATAATATTGAACCGGTTTAAAGTCTCAATAAGGTTGTTATGGTATTTCCTGTTACTAACCTGAAACTCGAACATAACCCCAAACTACCGACCCACAATCCGAGTAGATGCAGAGGAACCTAGGCCCCACAAGGTGAGACATTAAGGGCTCGTGAGGAGAGCTCGCGGGTTAGATTCACATGCATGTTACTGGGGGTTCGTAGGCACAAGATGCAAAGTTAAGCACGTGATACGATAAACATGTGTTAAATCTTAGAGCAATATATATATGTTGGTGCACCTAAAACCTATTTAAGACGTCATTTCGATGAACATTAATCATATCTTATAAATGCTCGATTCCCCTCACTAAGAGGACACACAACAAAGGTCATGACCTAATACATATGATCACCTAGAAGATAAAAGAATGTAAAGTCCAAGGATAACAAATTAGAAAATATATAAGATGTATTTCATTTTTTTTATTATTGTAAAGATTAAGGCATCTTTAAATTTAAAGTTAGATGCTAACTTTGCTTGTGATTGATAATCAAGAGTATAGAAGTAATTAGTAAGTTGCTAAGTTTGGAAAGGTTAATTAAAATTTTAAATTTTCAAAAAATTTAATAATTTTTTAAAATAATATTTAATTAAAATTTTCAGAAATTTTAATAAAAATTTCAATTTTCTTTTTGAGTGGTTTGGTTTGCTCTTTGTTTCTTTGGTACTTATTCAACATGATAAAAAGGTGCATATTAAAATTTTTAAGATTTATTAAAATTTATAATTTTTTATTAAAATATACGACATAATTAAAAGAAACAATTATAAATCTGGAACATAAATCATAAAACGAAGATAAAATAATATAAAAATAAAGTAGAAAATAAAATTTCCATTCAGACATGAAATCAAAACTTTGAAGTAAAAGATGATGCAGTAATTTGACGTCATTTGCATGAAATAAAGCATCAAGAATAAAGCAACCTCATTGTGTAAAAAAAAAAAAAAAACCACAGCTTATATTTTACACTTTCTCAAATAACAGGTGTTGTTTTTTTTTCAATTGACTGATAAATAAATTATGGTTCAACATGAATTCAAAATGATTTAAACACAAAATTCATTCAAACATAAATTTAAAATAATTTAAAAATATTAAAATTTAAATTAACTTAACTCACTCGATTAATAGGATAAATCTTGCTTTAAATTTTCACTTACCTTGAAATTATCGTATCCCAACATATACTTAAATATAAATATAAATATAAAATAGAGTATTTTTAGTACTCTCCAAATATTTAAAAAAATTAAAAATAAATATATTTGTAATACTTGCACTCAAATTCAAGTAACATATAAAATTTAATAGGTCATTTTTGGTAATAAATTAAAACTACAAATGAATTAATTTCATTGGTTGTCTGTGTCAATTTTTTCTCTTGGATTCTGTTTGACCAAAGCTACGAGATTGAGTATCAATATTTCTTCTTTTATAATTTTAGGTTAACTTTGGATGCAGTGCATTTAGTTTTTTTTTTTATCTCATACTATAATATTTAATCTTATCAATGCAGTAATTAATCCTATCATCATCATTAAGGGTGAGCAAAACTCGATTCGACTCAAAAAAATCGAAAAAAATTTTGAATTTCGAGTTAAACGAATCGAGTTATTCGAGTCAACTCGAATTTTTTTCGAATTTCGAGTTCGAATCGAGTTGAGTTTTCGAATTCAAATAACTCGAATAATTCGAATATCAAACTATAATATTTTACATTTTTACCCCAAACTCCCAAACCTTTTTACTTTTCCCTCAAAACTTTTATTCCTTCTCACTTTCCCCCCAAAACTTTTACTCCCCTTCCATCCCAACCCCCCAATCTACCAAAATCCATTTTTCACCAAAATTTTACTCTCCCATTTACTTTTTTTTTCAAAAGTTTACTCCCAAAAACCCTCAAAACTTTTTATTTTCCCCTAAAACTTTTACTCCCTCCCACTTTCCTCCTAAAATTTTTACTTCCTTCCCATCCCACGTCCCATCTACCCCAAATCCATCCCCCCCCCAATTTTTTTTAATATTTTCCCTCCAAAATTTTACTCCCCCTATTTACTTCCCCTCAAACTTTTAGTCTCCAAAACTTTTTATTTTCCCCCTAAACTTTTACTTCTCACCTTTTACTCTCAAATAAAAAATCAAAATTATCCACAAAAAAAATTACTAAACATAAATAGTAATAATTTTATTTATATCTACTATTTATATTATTAAATTAAATTTCACATTTTATAGTATTTATATTATTGAATTATTTAGTCATATTGAAGATTTATATTAAAATTGAATTATTAATTATGCCATTAAATATTCATGTTAAAATTTTATATTGGTATCAATTTCACATTTTATCTTTAAAATAACTTTTATTAAAAAATCACATTTATACATTTAATATATTTTTTAATTCCAAAATACATAGTGACAAGAATCTGAAAATAATTGAAACAACTAAGCAAACAAAGAAGCTAACATGTATATAAAAGATTAATAAATAAATTATGAGGTGATTAAAGTTAATATAAATTTTGATTAAGGTTGACAGATTTTATTATAATGGGTGACAGTGGTTACAAGGACCCAAAATTATTTTATAAAATTTAACTCGAACAAATATATTCGATTCGATTCGGTTCGAATTACATCTCACTCAACTCGATTCGAGAGAATTTCAAATCAAGTTAGGATGATAAAATTTGATTCGTCAACTCGATTAACTCGAAATTTTTTCATTCGATTCGATTCGATCGAACGTTCACCCCTAATCATCATTAATTTTATATTAACCATAAATAAACATACCATCCGAACCCTTAATTAGTAATAAGAAGTGGGAAGTGGCAGTGGGACACCAATGTCACAAATGTAAGATATCATTTATATGTAAAGCTTGTTATATATATATATATATATAAAAGCATTCGATGACAAAACTTCAAAGTTAATATTTCAACCTAGGATTGGTTTTTAAATTGCGTAATATTTATCTTGATTGTAAGTATAACAGTGTTATTTTGCGTAAAGAATATCGATTGCTATTTTTGTATATTTAGATAAAAAAGGAATATATTCAGCAAACAGCATATGATCATGGCTGAGCTTTATGCTAAAGCAATCCTCCTGCTGTAACATGCTCGTCTCTTAAGCATTGCTGATCCCTTGCTGGTTAGTTTTTTGAGTGCAAATTGTATTGGAGGCTAAGGGTATACTTTCCTGTTGATGTTGATGGTGATGGTGATGGTGAGAGCCCTGATGACTTATGTTGCTCTGACATCTTCATTTAACATGAAGTATTCATGTTGGACATATATCCTTATTCGACACTAGCATTACTACGCTACTTGTTCGGATTGTAGTTTTCTCAGAAGAACCCTAACCCTCCATGGAGGAGACTGTTGCTGCTGCTCAATAGAAACCCAATTTCATTTTGAATTTAGAACTATATATTTGTAGATGATGTGAACTTTGGATGCAAAATGTTTATTTAGTTTAATAATGCTTCATTAATTACTGCAGCATTTTTAGAACTAAATTAGATTAATCGATTGAACTAGTTAAATTAAAAATTGATAGTTCAATGAGTGACTAGAAATAGAGACAACTCTTGCAAACTAGTAAAAGATTGAGAACCGAAACCAAACAAACCCAAATTCAGATTACCTAAATTTGATCAAAACATAATAATACAAAACAAATTTCAAGTAGAGCTTATGAATTTTAATTCATATGAAACAAGGATAAAACTTAAATCAGAACTTGATGCAAAGGGAAAATAAAAGGTTGATATCAAACTTCATGAGATTAAGAGATCAGCCAAGGTTTTCATAAGACGATACAACCACAACACGATGATGGCTTCGTCGGCTCTACGTACGATGAACCTGCTGTGGCTGGCAGATAGCCTTGTGGAGGATTTGCTGCAACATATGATGGTACTGGCGCTTGAACTGGTGGTTCTGTTGGTTCAGCCAAGTTGTTTGTTGGTAAGGTGCTTACTTGTGGATAATATGGATCCGGATATGCCACCACAGGTGAAGTTACCGGGGCTTGGGGATAGTGCGGATCCGGATATGCCACCACGGGTGACACTACCGGGGGTTGAGGATAACCTACAGATGGTGATACTCTTTGTGGATAGTGCGGATCCAGATATGCCACTTCGTGCTCATCTACCTGCGGAAGATGAACTACATTTGGAATCGGATGATTTTCGGTTGTGTGTAGATTGTGTGGAGGAGATTCTTGAGGTGAATGGCTCATATTTGATGGAAACACTAGTCTTTCACACCATACCTTGTCTTGGTTTCTTGGATATATTTATACTGAATCATATACATAAAGGAATAAAATAATATTATTAGTTTGTTGACTTCACAACTTTTTTCTCACATTATTTTCTGAACTTAGCATCTTTTTTCAATCTGATCTCGAAACTTGAATTTTATCAATGTATAATTATGTGACACTTTGAGATTGTGACATATCATCACTTGAATTTTACTTTTAAAATATTACAATTTATTTAATTTTTTTATTTTTTAGATTTATAATTTTAAAATCTTCACGTGATGATATCACACAATCTCAAAGTGTCACATCATTACTTCTGAACATGATAGAGGAGTAACGAATGAAGATTGTATTCAAATTCTTCGACTCAAAAAAATTCGAATCTGACTTAAAAATAAGAAACAAAACAAATTGGGAATAATGGAAATAAAGAGAAAAACAAAACAAAACAAAATCAAGAAAAAAATAAATATTAAGGTGAGATGGAAAAAATATTGAATAAAAGAAAACAAAAATAATATGGATGATGAAAAATGATCCCCTTGAAGAACAAAGTTTCAATATAAACAACCGATAGTGATGAAAAGTTGATCTCATATGAAACTTTTTAAAAAATGATCTTTAACAAGCTTCACAAATGGCTCTAACCAACCCGCTAAGGCCAAACCTTAATAAATAGGAGGGTGAAAAGTATATCATGGCTTCAAACATAAAACCAAATATATATATATACTTCTAAAATAAACAAAAGAGAAATAACTCAAAGAGTTGAAATTTATTAATGAAGAGGCGTTTATAGGTTAGCTAATTACATCAAAATAAAACTCTTAAGTATAATGAAACTCTAATTAATTTAAATAAGAAGTAGTTAATAGAACTAAACTTTCTTATTGACTAAGAAACATTAAACTCCTAAACAACTTTAAATACTTAAAAATATTTTAAAATTCGAAATAAATAAATAATAAAACATAATAGATACAATATTGGGCTCATATATAATCAAAATTAAGCCTTAAACTCAAGCTCAATATGATTTAAACTCGAATTAGAGTCCAAAATTCGTAACTTCTCGTAATAACTCTGTCCAAAATTCTGCTCGCACAGTCTTTAGTAAAATGGTCATAACTTGAACTCTTAAACTTGAAATCGAGTGATTCAAAGTGCGTTTCGAAACTAAGAGATAAATCTACAACCCATAAATTATTGAATCCCATCTAAAAAATTATCGCAAGTTGACTGATATTTTGAGCTTGAAATTCGACAGCATGATTGATTTGACTTTAATAAAATTCATCACATCCGTGCATGTATCATAACAGAATCTAAGTTCAGAATCTAAATTGAAAAAAATTATCAAAATCCAAAATTAATATAACAAAAAATTTAAAAGACGAAATTAAAAAATTTACCAAATTTAATATCCGAATGCTACTTTATCTCGAATATAAAGTAGATTTAGAGTTTAAGATTTAGAATTTAGGGTTTAGGTTACAACTGAGGTTTGATATACCTCCATAGATTACAACTCACATCCTCTCACGTAAGTGAATGCTAATTTGCAAAACAAAAACAAATTGATTCATTACATCAAATGATACTATGATTGTGAAAACAATTATATGATGAAGCTTTAAGTTCGAAGTATATGAGTCATCCAAAGAAAACCTTTGGAAGTAGAGACGAAGTGAAAACAATTATATGATGAAGCTTTAAGTTCGAAGTATAAATTATTAAGGGGTTAAAATACAATTTTACCATTATATTAATATATAATTTCAAAAAAATTAAAAAATTTAAATGACAAATCTACCATTTAGGAGGAGGCAAAGCCACAACCTACCTCATTTGTTTTCATCCCTTATTCAAATTGACTTGATTGAATAAAAAGAAACCAATTATGAAATTTTATATTAAATGTTGAAATATAGGATGGGCAAGTTATTTAGTGAGTATTTCTATATTTTAAGTATTAGTAATTTAAAGAACAATTTAAATGAGTTGTGCTGATTATTTTGAGGATATTTAGCCCAATAATGAAAGTAGTATTACTTAAGAAACTCATATTGAATATTGGATCGAATTAAATCACCCAAATCAATCCCTTGCAACATGGACATTTGAATTAGATTGAAACTCTATATAATTAGTTGTCAGGAGTCCACGTTTGGTTCATTTTCTATTCTTATTTTGTGAACAATTTACTATTTTGATGAGATTGTTATAGATCTTCTATGTTAGTAAGTCCCGAATAAAAATCTATTTAAGGGAGAGACTTGTATAGGTTATTGTACTGAGAGTTTAAACCAATTATCTTGTATAAGTAAGGAACCATTTTTAGAGTGCAGATTGCTAGTAAAATTATTTGTATCGTGGTTTTACTTGCTAAGCTTCATTCAAAAGTGAAGAGAATTATCACTGGATGTGTGATAGGTTAAAGTCACTTGTTGTAACTGTTGAAGAGAGTGAATATTTCTAACTGAACTAGGTTCCCTAGACGTAGGGAAACTAAACTGCATAAACAATTCCTGTGTATTCTTTATGTTTTCTATTTCCAAATCTGGTATTAAAGAAGTGTCCACTTCCCTATCACTCTTCACAAACACTTAATTTTATCACTAACAACGGTTTAATAATTTGATTAAAATATGATGGAACTTCAAATGCCAAATGCATTTAAAAAATAGAGTATGCTTAAAGTTCAACAAATACTAATTCGATACTTATCATGAATTGGAGTAGAAAGAGTTGGAACCAAATGTTTTGGTGCAGAGCCTTCTACTATCTATTATTATAACACTTGCCTAAAGGAATATCATTTGCTTTTGGTGGTGGTGTTGTTAAACTAACAATCATAAACCCTTTCAGTAAAGAGAGAATTAAATATTATTTAATGATTGTTGAAGAAAAATAATTTCTTTTAAGAGAAATTTTAGAAGTGTTGTTTATTAAACAGCCAGTTAAATCCTCAACAATGGTTGGTATTATTCCCATGATAAGGTTTTGTTTTTCTCTTTCATCAAGAGTCGTGTAGAGCTTACAATTTTGACACTTTTTGTACACTGATAAATTTTTTTTATCAAAAAAGTTTTGATTAGGGTGATTAAGAAGTGATATTGAAAACAGATTTGAAGAGTTACTTGCTTGAAAAATATGATTTTATTTGATTTTAGAGTTTTTGAAATTTCATTTTTAACAAATAAGATTCGCTTCAAGCATAATTGAAAGTTGATCTTGAAATAATATTTATTTTCTTTAGGTTGATAAGACGAGCATTAAAAGAGTTTGGTCTAAAGGAAAAATTGATCTTGTATAGTTGAGTAGTATCTATTGGAGCAAGTCCAGAAACTAATTCTTCATATTCTGTAGGCTCATTAAGAGGGTAGATACTGGCCACAAGTTTTAAAGCTACTCTATACCCAGGGCGAGGATCAAACCCTTGACCACTGGTTAACGTAGGAGAGACCCTTGCAATCTCAACTCTCGTAATTTTTCTAAAGTGATTTTAAAAATGGGCTTGTGTTGTACTTATAGGATTGGAGCGACTTTTAAGCTAAGGATCTTCCGGACTTAATATTAGATCGATGTGGCTTCCAATTTTCTCTGAAGCCTTCTATTTGGGTTTCAAATTTTTAACGGAGTCGACATTTTTTTATACTATTGAAGAATAAAAGATATTCTTATAAAATATAATTTCTTTAATACTTTTGAAATCGAATCGAATCGACTGATCAAATTGCGAACCGACGAGTATATGAATCTAGTATATAGGCAAAACTCACCGAAAGCTGTTAAAATTCCCTCTTTAAATTTAATTATTATAACAATGTGTATATGGATAATACTTCTTCTATTATATTAAATGTTACACGACTCCCTGTAGCGACCTAAAAATTTTAGCACGGGCGCTAATCGAAATAAATATTGAAAATTTGAAAACAGAATCTCGATCTATTTGAAAAGGGAGTCGCCACCGATCTTTTTTCATAGGTGTGATCGGACACCTAATGGATTCTCTTTTTAGAAGAAAAATTTATTTTTAAACTTTTCTAAAAAAGAGGTAATTTTAGGTCTACGTGAAAATCCAGAGAAAATTAGAGTTCGGGAGTCGGTTACGCGCGAGGAAGGTATTAGCACCCTCGCGACGCCCAAAATTGGTATCTCGTTAAAAGCATGTTGTCTTAATTTTCAAAAATACGAGTTCCATTTAATATTTAGTCGTGATCCGATTGAAATATGAAAACTTTTTTAAGACACGAGAATTTTGAAGCACGAAAATTTTTTTTTAAAAAATGAAAGTTTTTTTTTTAAACACGAGAATTTTTAAACACGGAAATTTCAGAAACACGAAAATTTTTAAAACACGACATTTTTTGAAACACGAGAATTTTTAAAACAAGACATTTTTTGAAACACAATTTTTTTCTTAAAAAAATTTAAAATACGAGAATTTTTAAAACACGAAAATTTTTAAAACACGAAAATTTTTAAAACACGGAAATTTTTTAGAAAACGATTTTTTTTAAAAAAAATCACCGGAGTTTTTGGAAACACGAAAATCTTTGAAACACCGAAATTTTTGAAAACACGAAGATTTTTGAAACACGAAAATTTTTGAAAATACGAAGATTTTTTTTTAACACGGAAATTTTTGAAACACGGTCATTTTTTTTGAAAACACGAAAATTTTTCTGAAAACAAGAAAATTTTTGAAACACTAGAATTTTGAAAACACGAAGATTTTGAAACATGAGAATTTTTAAAAGCACGAGGATTATTGAAATTACAATTTTTTGAATATTTTTTTATTTTAAAAGGGCGTATCGAGTTTAACGCAAATCGGTGATATTCACCCAACATAGCGATGAAATCAACGATTTTATGTTAAATCGATTCGTTGCCTTATTTATTAAAATTATTTAAAATAAAATAAAATAAAAATCAAATTAAATTAAATTAAAAATATAAATATAAATATAAATATGCATAAAATGCTAATAATATTAAAACGAAATAACATAAAAATACGAGCATTAAAATAAAATAAACGAAATTACCGAAAAGCTACCGAAACACGAGCTTCGTCGAACGGGTTACACGAATTGAACCTCTTTTTTTTCTTTTTCCTTCTCTTTTTCTTCTTTTTCTTTTCTTTTTTTTTTCTCTGCTGGGCCAACCCGTTGGACCTGCTTCTGCTGGGCTGGTGCGTGCGGGCCTAGCCTGTTGGTGCTGGCCTGCTAGGCTGCGCTGGGCCTGGGCTTGGGCTGCTGCTGGTCTGCTAAGAAATGGCCTGCTCTTCTTTTTTTTGGGGCTTGTTTCTTTTTTTTGTTTTTGTTGTTTTTTCTTGGGCTGCTAGGTCGGTTCGGGTCGTAGGTGGGTCAGGTCGGGTTGACCCGACTGTTATAATATTTTTATTATTTCTTTTCTTTTCTTTTTTCTTTCTTTCTTCTTCCTCTTTTCTTTTCCTTCTTCTTCCTTCTTCTTCTTCAAAGTCTAGCCTCCACCACCGCTTGCGCCGCCGCTACCTCCTCCGACGCCGGTACTCTTTCTTTCTTCTCCTCTTTCTCCTTTTCTTCTCTTTCTTCTTTTTTCCTTCGAAAAAATCTCTCTTTTGCAAGTTTTTTTGATTTTTTTCGTGGGTGTGGGGGTTTGATTTGGGGTTTTAAACCCATTTTATAGTTGATATTTGCTTCCTTTTTGCAGGTGGTAGGTGAAGAAGGAGCAGCCACCCATGTTTGTGGCCTGAAAATCTGGGAAGTGGGTGCCCCAAATCATGTAACCTGTCTGAAGGACCAAATCACAAATGCAGCAAAACTTCTGGGGCTAAATGTAATTTTAGAAAATTTAGGATTAAAATGAAATTTAATGAAAGTTTAGGGGTCTAAGTGAAATTTAAAGAAAGTTTAAGGGTCAAAATGAAATTTAGGAAAAGTTTAGGGGTCAAAATGCAATTTTTATTTTTAATTTTTTTTTTTGAAATTTTGAAAATTAAACACAAATTCTAGTCGGACAAAAATTTAGTGCTTACAACTGCCCCTCTTTGCTCATCATTGTGAAACAAGGATAGTGCAAAGACTTAAAGCACTAAATTTTGTTCAATTGTCCAATCTTTATTCTTTACTCGGCATGTGATCCTGAGCTCAACTCATTTCTCGCAATATGAATTGACTCTTTAAAACTAGACATTAAAAATAGAAATTGAAAATAGCTCAGCACGTGAGCCAAGGTTCAACTCACTTTTCGCAATATGAGTTGATTTTTGAAAACAGAATTTGCAAAAGGCTCAACTCACCTCTCGCAATATGAGTTGATTTTTGAAAAATAGAAAAATGCTCAACTCACCTCTCACAATATGAGTTGGTTTTTGAAAAATAGAAATTAAAAGGCTCAACTCACCTCTCGCAATATGAGTTGATTTTTGAAAAACAGAAATTGAAAAGTAGAAATTGAAAATACCTCAGCGTGCCCTGAGGCTCAACTCACCTCTTGCAATATGAGTTGATTTTTTTTTGAAACACAGAAATTAAAAAAAAACAGAAATTAAAAACAGAATTTGAAAAGACCTCAGCGTGTGGCCTGAGACTCAACTCACCTCTTGCAATATGAGTTGATTTGAAAAGTAGAATTAGTAAAGCAGAAATTGAAAATACCTCAGCGTGCCTTGAGGCTCAACTCACCTCTCGCAATATAAGTTGATTTTTGAAAAGCATAGATTGAAAAAAACATAAATTGAAAATACCTCAGCATGTGAGCCGAGGCTCAACTCACCTCTTGCAATATGAGTTGATTTTTGAAAAACAAAAATTAAAAGGCTTAACTCACCTCTCGCAATATGAGTCAATTTAAAACATAAACTAAAAATACCTCGGCGTGCCCCGAGGCTCAACTCATTTCTCGCAATATGAGTTGATTTTTTTTAAAAAATTTAAAAATACCTCAACGTGTCTTGAGGCTCAACTCATTTCTCGCAATATGAGTTGATTTTGAAAAACAAAAATTAAAAGGCTTAACTCACCTCTCGCAATATGAGTCAATTTAAAACATAAACTAAAATACCTCGGCGTGCCCCGAGGCTCAACTCACTTCTCGCAATATGAGTTGATTTTTTTAAAAAATTTAAAAATACCTCAACGTGTCTTGAGGCTCAACTCATTTCTCGCAATATGAGTTGATTTGAAAAACAAAAATTAAAAGGCTTAACTCACCTCTCGCAATATGAGTCAATTTAAAACATAAACTAAAAATACCTCGGCGTGCCCCGAGGCTCAACTCACTTCTCGCAATATGAGTTGATTTTTTTTAAAAATTTAAAAATACCTCAACGTGTCTTGAGGCTCAACTCATTTCTCGCAATATGAGTTGATTTTGAAAAACAAAAATTAAAAGGCTTAACTCACCTCTCGCAATATGAGTCAATTTAAAACATAAACTAAAAATACCTCGGCGTGCCCCGAGGCTCAACTCACTTCTCGCAATATGAGTTGATTTTTTTAAAAAATTTAAAAATACCTCAACGTGTCTTGAGGCTCAACTCATTTCTCGCAATATGAGTTGATTTTCCTTGGAAAGCATGAATATTAAACATCAAATACCAAAACCAGTCCTTTGGTAGAACTCGGGTATCTTTTCCTTTGATTCAGTGCGACTCTCATTCAAGATTTCTTGCTTTACTGGATTACCTGTATATGCCATGCATAATGTCATCATGATATGCACATGTTTGTCTTAAATGCCTTTATGCCTACATGATTATGCAGTGCTCCTTAAGCATATTGGTCGTATGTCATTTTCGCCATGATTGTTGAGGATCTGCGTTCATTGCTTTGATTCTCGACCTTCTCTTCAGGCCTCATACCTGTCTTCGAGCTTTACGAGTAATCGACGTTTCTCAGATATCACCCTTTTTGCCCTTGGTTAAACTTTGTTCTTGCTTTGAAGATCTTGCACTTATCAAATTCTTATCCGGGTAATGCTTGACATTTCTTTGTTTAGAGTATGTCATTTCACGATTTATCATTAAATAAACACATAATGAGATGCATGAAAATGGTCAGGTAGGGACACAAAGGATATCTCATATTCCTTTATTTCAAGTGTGGCAAACAAAGAAAGTTAACCAATGAGAGTAAAAATGTCAAAAAGAAAGAAAAGGTCGTATTCAACGGATACAAATGCTCTAGATATTCAACACATGAACTCTTCCACGTTCCTCAATCAATAATCTTTTCGAGCATGGCTTCTTGCGTAGAAAATTTCGAGCTTTCAGAAGTGCTTCAAATACTGTAGTCTCACTACTTGACCTATCGTTCGACCGCCAGGTTTGTTTCATTAGGACGCCCTCTCGAGTTTTCATCCTAATCTTTTTGTACTAATCAAGACGCCCTTTTCGGGTTTTCGCCCTTTTTTTTTAAGATGCCCTTTTCGGGTTTTCATCTTAAGCATAATATTTCTTCACCGCATCCGAATTCACCGGATTCGGTAACTCCTTCTCATCCATCTCGGTAAGGATTAAAGCTTCTCCTGAAAATGCCTTTTTTACAACGTATGGTCCTTCCCAATTTGGTGCCCATTTTCTCGCAGGTCTTTTTGTATTGGGAGAATCTTTCTCAGAACGAGTTCTCCTTCATGGAACTCTCTTGGTCGTACCTTCTTGTCATGGGCTGCGATCATTCTCTTTTAGTACATTTGCCCATGACAAATTGCCCTTAGACGTTTTTCTTCAATGAGGTTCAACTGATCATATCGAGCTCGAACCCATTTTGCTTCTTCTAACTTTGATTCCATCAATACTCGCAGAGAGGGGATCTCAACCTCGATAGGTAGCACAGCCTCCATTCCATAGACTAGAGAGAAAGGAGTTGCTCCCGTAGATGTTCGCACAGATGTGCGATATGCAAACAAAGCAAATGGAAGTTTCTCGTGCCAATCTTTATATGTCTCAGTCATTTTCCCAATGATCCTCTTAATGTTCTTGTTAGCTGCTTCAACAGCCCCGTTCATCTTTGGGCGATAGGGCGAGGAATTATGATGCTTTATTTGGAACTGCTTGCACACTTCTTTCATCATCTTATTGTTCAGATTCGTGGCATTATCTGAGATGATTCTTTCAGGCAAACCATATCGGCAAATGATTTCCTTTTCCAAAAACTTGCACACTGCAGTCTTCGTCACATTGGCAAACGAAGCGGCTTCAATCCATTTTGTGAAGTAATCGATAACCACAAAAATAAATCGATGTCCATTTGAAGCTTTTGGAGAAATTGGCCCTATGACATCCATGCCCCACATAGAAAAAGGCCACGGAGAAGTCATGACATGAAGGGGTGAAGGGGCTACATGAATTTTATCGCCGTAGATTTGACATTTGTGGCATTTTCTGGCAAAATTGATGCAGTCACTTTCCATTGTCAGCCAATAATAACGAGTCTCATGATCTTTCTGGCCATATTGAAACCATTGGCATGCGTTCCGTAAATTCCCTCATGGACCTCTTCAAGTATTTTTCTGGTTTCAACATCATCCACACATCTCAAAGCATCTGATCCTTTCCTCTTTTATACAGGATATCCCCATCAAGAACAAATCCCGCTGCCATTCTTTTAATTGTTCTTTTATCGTTCTCATTCGCTTGTTCGGGATACCTTTGATTCTTGATATATTCTAAGATATCATGGAACCAAGGTCGTCCGTCTACTTCTTTCTCAATGCTACAACAGTGTGCAGGGACCTCGTATATGCTCATTTGAGAGGCATTATTTCTGCTTCTCTACTTGCTTTGAACATTGAAGCCAAAGTGGCTAGGGCATCAGCTAGTTGGTTCTCTTCTCGTGGGAAGTAATGAAAAGTTATTTCTTTGAATTCCTTGATCAATCCAGCCACTAATCGATGTACTTAATCAATTTTGAGTCCCTCACTTCCATTCTCCATAGATTTGGTAAATCACTAGGCTGAGTCCCCGTACACCTCCAAGATCTCGATGTTTCGTTCGAAGCTACGAAGCCCATGATACAGGTCATATTCTGCGATATATTGGTACAGAAGAGTTCAGCTTGCAGTGAACGGATATGATCCCGTCTGTACCAGGATTGCTCCAATTCATGCCTAGCATTTGACGCACCATCAAAGCACATCTTCCATGATTCTCTTTTGATGACTCAGATTCTATTTCTGTGATGACATTAAGTCTTCGTCTGGGAAATCGAATCTTAAAGGCTCATATTCCTTTTTGTTCGAGTTGCTAAGAAGTCAGCTATTGCGCTCCCTTTTATCGACTTCTAACTTACATAGGCAATGTCATATTCCGAAAGGAGGAGCTGCATCGTGCCATTCTTCCTGATAGTGCCGCGATTCCATCATGTATTTTATTGGGTCCAGCTTTGAAATTAGCCATGTCGTGTGATACAACATATATTGTCTGAGTCTCCGAGCTACCCAAACCAGAGCGCAACAATATTCTCAACGGACGAATATTTTGCCTCATATTCAGTGAACTTTTGCTGAGGTAGTAGATCGCCTTTCTTCTTTCCTGACTCGTCATGTTGTCCAGTACGCAACCCATTGAACTTTCAAACACTGTCAGATACAAAATTAATAGTCTTCCGGAGTTGGCGGTACTAGCACTGGAGGACTGGACAAATATTGTTTTATCTTATCAAAGGTCACTTGGCATTCCTCGTTCCATTCTCCAGGGTTATGTTTTCGAAGAAGCCGAAAGATTGGGTCGCATTGGTTGGTAAGTTGAGCGATAAATCGGGCGATGTAATTTAATCTCCCTAAAAATCCTCTAACTTCCTTTTGCGTGCGCGGAGGTGGTAATTATTGGATGGCTTTTATTTTATCTGGATCCACTTTGATACCTCTTTCACTGACAATGAAGCCTAGCAACTTTCTCGAGGTAGCCCCGAATGTACATTTGGCTAGATTAAGATTTAGCTGAAACTTTCTCAGCCTTTCGAACAACTTCTTGAGGTTCATTACATGCTCTTCTTCTCCTCGAGATTTAGCAATCATATCATCGACGTAGACCTCTATTTCTTTATGCATCATGTCATGGAATAACGTCACCATAGCCCTCTGATATGTTGCCCCAGCATTCTTTAACCCGAATGGCATCACCTTGTAGCAGAACGTTCCCCACATTGTTATGAAGGTAGTTTTCTCCATATCCTCAGAAGCCATCTTGATCTGATTATACCCCGAGAATCCATCCATGAAAGAAAAACAATGAATGTTTTGCTGTGTTATCCACCAACGTGTCAATATGTGGCAAGGAAAAATTATCTTTTGGGCTTACTCGATTCAGGGTCACGATAATCCATGCACATTCGTACTTTTCTATCTTTCTTTGGTACCGGGACTATGTTAGCCACCCATTCTGGATATTTGGAGGCTTGTAGGAAGCCAGCGTCAAATTGCTTCTTGACTTCCTCTTTTATTTTCAACAGCATTTCGGGCCTCATCCGTCTTAATTTTTGCTGGATGGGCTTGCATTCTGGCTTTAATGGAGCTTATGACCACTAAATCTTCATCTAGCCCTGGCATGTCCTGGTATGACACGCGAAAACATCTTTGTATTCGCGGAGTAAGTGATCAAACTACGCCTGGTACTTTCTGAAATAGAAGTCCCAATCTTCACTTCTTGTTTCCTCTATTCAGTGCCCAAATTTATTGTTTCTACAGATTCTTCATAAGGGCAGAACCTGTTTATCCTCTTGTTCCCATTCTTAACAATTCAGGAGACGAGACATAATCTTCAGCATTTTCTTCGGCTTCAATTTCCTAAGCAAATACCTTCTCAACATCAATTTTAAGATTCGTAACGGGCTATTCATGTCGTCAATATCTGAGCACCTGAAAGTGAATGGAAAAGGAAGCTATCGGGGAATCCAAGTATTGGAAACAACAAACAAAATTTATGTCATGGCAATGAGGCAAATGTAAGGATAGGCTATGAAATGAGAAAATGATATGAAATTAGTGATAATAAAATCATACAAAATACATCTTCATTGAAATTCATTAAAAAAAACAAGCAAACTTAAAAAGAACTCATTATATCTAATACACATAGAAGGTGATGTTTGGCATACTCTGAAGGCTTAAAACTACAAGAAGCTCCTCAGCAATCAATTGTTCAACATGAAACCAGGAGGGCAAGGGGTATCTCAATCTTTACTTGCACCACTTTTTGTCAATGACATTTATACTAGCATTCTGAAAATCCTTTTCAATTAATCCCAGCATGTTTCGTGATCCTTTTGTCCAGGGTACATCATCCCGCAGATGTAATGTTTTGACCAAAGGAGGTACTCTATTTTCCCATTCTGGTTTGCCCAAGTTCTTGCATTCTTCCTCTTGATCCTTCTTATACTTTCTCCTTTGGCGCATGTCAAGCTGAACCCCACCTTCCCTTGTGGTGCACTGGCTTTAAAGCCCTCCTACCTTGCAGAGTCTCCCTAAAACCTCTTCTCGCACGACTCCCCTTCCTCGGTCAACTTGTACCCATTCTGGTTTCCGATAGTTTTGCATCAGGTTCTATTTCCCTCAGCGACGAAAGTGGCATTGATGAATTCAAGGGATCGAAAGGAACATTCCACTGCATCCTTGCTTACTTCCAGGTATGGCGCATCAAGAGACGATGCGATGTCTTCTTTCCCTCGACTGTGACCAAACAACCATCCATGATGAATTTCACTTTTGATGGAGGGATGATGGGACTGCTCCAGCAGAATGAATCCAAGGTCTTCCCAAAAGGCAGTTATAAGAGGGTGTAATGTCCATGACTTGGAATTCGACCTCATAATGTAGGGCCCACTTCCAAAGGGATTTCGATCTTTCCCATGACTTCACGCCTCGTCCCGTCGAATGCCCTTACCGTGGAATGACAGGGCTTTAAGTAGGACAAATCTATCGGTATTCTGAAAGTGTAGCCAATGGCATAACATTTAATGCTGACCCATTATCGATGAGTACGTTCGGTATTATGTAGCCCTTGCAGCGGTCGTGATATGCAGCGCTTTCACCGAGCCTCTACCATTTGCGGTATCTCATCATCACTAAAAGAGATGAAATTGTCTGCATTTAGATTATTTACCCACCTATCAAGCTTCAATGGATATGTTGTTGGCCACATAAGCTTGATTTAACACCTTCAATAAAGAATTCCTGAGCTTCTTCCTCATTCATAGGCTTTTTGGTTTCTTGCACGGGTGGAATTTCTTACTCGACTTCGACTTCGTGCATCACTGCTTTTCCTTTCTGTTTCAAGTCACTGTTCTATTTTATCTCCTTTAAATAGCATCTCCACTCGAGTAAATGACCTACTTCTCCGACATCTTCAATTATGGCTTTGGACTTTTTTCAACTTCCGGTGTAACGATATTAACATCATATTCCACGGTACTGTTTTTTGTCCTTATACGGGAAAGGAGATGGTACTTAAATTACCATCTTTTGGTTTCAATGGCTCTCTTCCGTCGTAATAAATTACCAACGGTCGATCGGCGCTATAAGGACCCTGACGATTGATTGTCAGAGGCACATACTTCTTTCTCATTGGCCCTCCTTCATTAAGATCTCAATCTCCTTATTATCTATCCGGTCTTGAGTAACCTTTTAAATTCCTCACATGATTGAATGTCGTGCCCAACAATTCCATGAAAATCATAAAGAACCTGACATTCTTTCTGAGATTATCTATCGGGGCGACAGAGCAATCCATTTTAACCAGTGCCTCTCAGATTTTCTGCAGAGGCGTCCTTATTTCTGAAACACATCTTCTGACTTGCCATTCATCTTCTTTCCCCACTGTGCTCACATTCCCTTCAGTATGGTTAGGGAACGGGTTCCCAGTTGCATTACTGGTACTATCGAATCATAGGATACCCGCGTCAATGAGTCCT